>NC_134266.1:96108691-96768346 GCF_031893055.1 Leptodactylus fuscus | reverse complement strand
TTTGTTCTATATCCTTTGTTGGCAATGACAGAGGTCAAACTTTTTCTGTAAGTCTTCACAAGGTTGGCACACACTGTTGTTGGTATGTTGGCCCATTCCTCCATGCAGATCTCCTCTAGAGCAGTGATGTTTTGGGGCTGTCGCTTGGCAACACGGACTTTCAACTCCCTCCAAAGGTTTTCTATAGGGTTGAGATCTAGAGACTGGCTAGGCCACTCCAGGACCTTGAAATGCTTCTTACAAAGCCACTCCTTCGTTGCCCTGGCGGTGTGTTTTGGATCATTGTCATGTTGAAAGACCCAGCCACGTTTCATCTTCAATGCCCTTGCTGATGGAAGGAGATTTGCACTCAAAATCTCACGATACATGGCCCCATTCATTCTTTCATGTACCCGGATCAGTCGTCCTGGCCCCTTTGCAGAGAAACAGCCCCAAAGCATGATGTTTCCACCCCCATGCTTTACAGTAGGTATGGTGTTTGATGGATGCAGCTCAGTATTCTTTTTCCTCCAAACACGTAAAGTGGTGTTTCTACCAAACAGTTCCAGTTTGGTTTCATCAGACCATAGGACATTCTCCCAATACTCTTCTGGATCATCCAAATGCTCTCTAGCAAACTTCAGATGGGCCCAGACATGTACTGGCTTAAGCAGTGGGACACGTCTGGCACTGCAGGATCTGAGTCCCTGGCGGCGTAGTGTGTTACTGATGGTAGGCTTTGTTACATTGGTCCCAGCTCTCTGCAGTTCATTCACTAGGTCCCCCCGCGTGGTTCTGGGATTTTTGCTCACCGTTCTTGTGATCATTTTGACCCCACGGGGTGAGATTTTGCGTGGAGCCCCAGATCGAGGGAGATTATCAGTGGTCTTGTATGTCTTCCATTTTCTAATTATTGCTCCCACAGTTGATTTCTTCAATCCAAGCTGGTTGCCTATTGCAGATTCAGTCTTCCCACCCTGGTGCAGGGCTACAATTTTGTTTCTGGTGTCCTTTGACAGCTCTTTGGTCTTCACCATAGTGGAGTTTGGAGTCTGACTGTTTGAGGGTGTGCACAGGTGTCTTTTTATACTGATAAGTTTAAACAGGTGCCATTACTACAGGTAATGAGTGGAGGAAAGAAGAGACTCTTAAAGAAGAAGTTACAGGTCTGTGAGAGCCAGAAATCTTGATTGCTTGTAGGTGACCAAATACTTATTTTCCACCATAATTTGCAAATAAATTCTTACAAAATCAGACAATGTGATTTTCTGGATTTGTTTTCTCATTTTGTCTCTCATAGTTGAGGACTACCTATGATGTAAATTACAGACGCCTCTCATCTTTTTAAGTGGTGGAACTTCCACTATTGGTGACTGACTAAATACTTTTTTGCCTCACTGTACTATGCACCACCCGACATGCATGTTTCGTTGGTGTACATTCAATTACACACAACTCATCAGGGGATTAGGCATAATGTGTCACAAACACTTGTTACACATACTCACGCAGTCTGAAGCATAGTATTAGCCAACTTGCGTATAATAGAGAGTAAAACCCATACACACAACTCACTACCAGTCACCACTGTTATCAGTCAGCAGGAGACAGGCCAGATAAAGAGATTAAGTGAGGGGGATAAACCAACGCGCCCTTGTTTAAGGCATACAATAGCAATGAATACGCTTAAGCCCGCCAGAGTGTCAGCAATACAATCACTCAGCATATACTCCCTCAAAGATAGGCCATCAATATAATATCTGCAGGGATCTGGCCCCTGCAGGTCACCAAAATCAAGGCATCGCTTGTGGGTACAAACTGTAGCAGTGAGTGTAGGACTTGCCGCTCTATCCGTTGAAGTCTACAGTACTTGCACTCACCGTTACAGTTTTCCTGCTCTGCTTCAGTATTGGTGATTTGTGGGGGTATCCTTTTAAGGGTTTTTCCATTTCTTTCTCTCACCTGCCTGCTATTTCTTATTTTCACTTCCTCGTAGGCGGACTTTGACTGTTTGATAGACAAGGCACCACCATGAAGGATCTCAGTAGATACAGAAATTGCCTTTACAAAGCAAGATTAATTATTACAATAACCAAAACATCTAATATGAATGGTGATCAAATAATATGCACAGTAAATGTATATTAAATTACACAGGCTTGGAAAAAAAACACATGCTGCCAGGACCCAGGACATAGAATGGAACTGCATAAATCTCCACACTTATCTCTATGTGGTAACAAGCACCCCCTGTCCAAGCCTTTATCAGTAAAATGAATTTAGTTGACCTGATTGCCTTGTACCTAAGAGCAGGAGACAACAGCTCTGAGAATTCAGCTTCCCTTCAGAGAGCAGTGAGTCTAATCACCCATCCTAAGATACCAGGCCTACATAAGAGACCTAGGAAACATTGTATAATCAATGGGAGAAAAATTTCACATAGTAGGGGCCTCATGGTGGCTCAGTGGTTAGCACTACAGCCTTGCAGCACTGGGGTCCTGGTGTTCAAATCCCGTCAAGGGCAAAAAACCATCTGCAAGGAGTTTGTATGTTCTCCCCATGTTTGCATGGATTTCCATCCCATATTCAAAAGACATACTGATGTGGGGGGGGGATAATAATGTACATTGTGAGCTCTATGTGGGGCTCACTATTTACATAGGTAGACAAAGCAATGTATGTAAAAAAAACTCATGAATTTAGATAAGCTAGCAGTTTAGATAGGATCCTTGAGGTGAGAATACACCTTTAAGGAAGCAGGATGGAGGCCCATTCTTGAGGTCTTTGCACTGGGTCCACCAAAATGTTAAAGTGGCACTACATTCATAAATAAAAAAAAAAAAAAAAAAAACACAGTTCACAAAGAAGTTTTAATATTTAATACAAACCAGATACAAATTAAAATCTAAAACTTGCATAAATACTGTAAGTGCAAAGGTCAGCATGCCAGATTTTGATAAAGCATGGGATGTAAATTCTAAAATAGGAAGACAAAGGTGATTCTGTGAAGGCAAATAATATGAAATGCAAAATGTAAAGTAAATAATGTAGTATAAATAAGTAAAAGAGGCATATAAACTCAACCAGTATCCCGAAAAAAGTCCCCCTTGTGATCAAATCATAAAGAAATGTAAACCAGCCCATCCTGTAATGACCATGTGGGGAAGGAAATCGGAAGACATAATAACGTCTATACATTTTATTGTTTACATACCGTGAACTGTGCTGCTCACTCGCACGGCAATGACTGTAACGGCAAGTGTAGGTATTGAGGCACTGTCCCATTGAAATCTATGCAGTGCTGCAGTACCTACACTCGCCGCTACAGCTTGAACGAAGAGTAAGCAGCGCAGCTTTCAGTATATAAACAACACAATGAACTGCGCAGTCTCTATACTGGTGATCAGTGCTTAAATTGGGAAATTTTTTTTAAGGGGAACATACTCCCCCATCCCACCAGAGACCCTGACCGACCAACAACCACAACCTTATTTCCCCCCCACCAGCATTATTGCACACACTATTATGGGGCATACTACTTTGTGCTTGGGCCACTATGGGGCATAATACTTTATGCAGGGGCCACTATGGGACATAATTTACAACTCATAGGGGCCCATGCGCATAGTATTGTGCCCTATTGTGGACACTCATGAACAATTATTATACTCTGGGGTCTTTTCAGACCCCAGAGTAATCGGAGACCCAGGGAGGATACAAAAAACACTGTTACTTACCTCTCCCTGGCTCCAGCGTACTCCATGCAGATGTCGGCCATTTTCAATCATGTACGGGGTGCGGGATGCCACTTGAGCAGGGGCTTGCGTTGTATCACAGAAGGACATCACCAAGTAGGCTTGAAGCTTTCCGGAGTCTGGAGAGGTGAGTAACTGTGTTTTTTATGTTCTGCTCATTCCGCTTCAGACACATTCTGGCCCAATTTAACCACTGCTGGTGATTCTAAGGATAAGCCGTTAATGTTAGAAACTGAATAAAACCATTAATAATAAGGCTGGATTCACTTCTGCGCTGGAATTTTTATTTGTCTGTTCCTTAAAGAATAGCCACAAAAAATACTGTGCGGGTACATGTAGTATGTAAATTCTAGATGTCTGTCAGCCATGCAGATATCTATAGCATTAATTCATAATATCCTGTACCTGGAGAAGGTTAACCTAGGGCTGTAGTTACCTCTAGGAGTACCATGCATGAAGCAGATTTATCTCACTGTGTGCTTAGAAAGAACCATGGTACCTTACCATATTTGCATGTCCTCGTGTACTATTTACATGGTAAAGTCTATTACTAGTATAAAACATATACGGCAATTTTTTCCAGTATTACCACTGCTCAGAATAGCACATCTAAACCATTGTATGGTATCAGCAGCAGGGCAAGATAGACTAATAGTAGTGCTCAGCCGGAAAGTAGGCTTTTCATGCAAGTAATGCCGCTTGTATATCAGCAGCAGTAATAAGGGCAGTTAATAAATGCACACATACTACTAGTATCTAGAAGTCATTTCCACTAAGGGCAGGTTCACATCCGCTCCCCGGTCTCTGCTTTCAAGTCTCCGTCTTCTGCTGACAGGAGACGGAAACCTGACAGACTGTGTCCGGCTGTGAGCATTTTGTGGTCTCCGCAGCGAAACCATTTTTTTTACCGGACACAAAGTCCTGCTTGTCCGCGGAGACCACAAAACACTCAGAAAAGAGAGAAGAACACAGCACCGAGCCGTTCCTGGTGTAGTACTTTCAGTATATGAAAAGACAAACAAGGACAACAGGTGACTGCTCACCTGATCAGATTGTGTGAGACACAACAACCAATGGACGTATCAATCAATAAGGTGAAGTAGGGCAGCTGCTAGTCTTTGTCACAGGGACGTCTGAACAGATAGAGAAAATGGACCAGCCTCCAAGGGGATAGGCATAAACCAGCGCTCATCCAATCGGACAGGTACAAAAGGCAATTTTATTGAGCACGACGCGTTCCGGGCTTCACAGCCCTTTTTCAAGTGCAAGACAATCCTGCCACAGTGGGCCAGAAGCAGGCAGGCAGGATTGTCTTGCACTTGAAAAAAGGCTGTGAAGCCCGGAAAGCGTCGTGCTCAATAAAATTGCCTTTTGTACCTGTCCGATTGGGTGAGCACTGGTTTATGCCTATCCCCTTGGCAGCTGGTCCATTTTCTCTAACAAAACGCTCACAGGCGCTCACGGGCGGACACTTTGCAAACCCATTCAAATGAATGGGATTGAAAAGTGACTGCTGGTGTCCGTCTCCTGTCCAGTTTCTCGGGCAGAAGGCGGGAACCTGAAAGCGGAGACCGGGGCACAGATGTGAACCCGTCTTAATAGCAAACACATCTGACGCTGGGTTCACACCAGCGCCTGAACTCCGTTTTCAGATTTCCGTCTTCTGCATGCAGAAGACGGAAACCTTTCATGCCGAGTCCAGCTGTGAGCGCTAGTGAGCGTTTTATGTGCTCCACGGTGAAACCGTTTTTTTTTTAAACCGGACACAGAGTACTGCATGCCCGACTCTGTGTCCGGTTTAAAAAAAAACGGTTTTGCTGCGGAGCGCATAAAACGCTCACCAGCGCACATGGCCGGAGACTTTTCAAGCCCATTCAAATGAATGGGATTGAAACATGCCAGCAGGTTTCCGTCTTCTGCCCCTGTTTTGTGCAGGAAACGGAAACCTGCAGAACGGAGTCCGGGCGCAGATGTGAACGAGCCCTGAAATGTACTGCTTTTATAGTAGCAAAACAGTAATATTTATCATCTGTAATTTTCATTATGAGAAATATAGAAAATCGAAGTGGCCAGAAATATGGGAACACTACAATAAATGTTAAAGTATTTCTTCTTCCAGAACAATGATTAGGTCATAAAAACGTATTGTGTGCATTTGTGTATTTGCACAGAGATCACTTCTTGGTGCTTTTACATTGTTATATTGACCAAATATACAATAATGTACCCAATCCTCATGTCCTGTTTATAAGTTATGACCCTAGAAATGTCTATTCTATGTGGATATTGCAGGTTTGTCAGTTTACCATGTAGTTATACTTTATGTGTGCAGAAGGTTCACGTAAGTTTGTGTATAAAGAACATTGTAGTGTTGCAGAAATGGCCGCGATGTCCAAATGTATGGAGTTCAGAAAATACACGCTCCGTTTTGACGGCACTCTTCTCTTGTCAGATTCTATCAGTTACCTGTTCAAGCTCTGCACTGACCTCTGATTGCTAATAAGCAAATCGATGGCTGGCATCTAACAGCTCCCAAGTACATCTAAGCCTTTTACATATGGTGAAAACAAATCCTTTAATATATTTCATTATTCAGTGTCCCCTATTGGCAATTTCACTCAGAGAAAAGACTATACAACAGCTTAAAGGGACAAATAACAGAAAAGATACGCACAAAAAATATATAAAACTAACAAATTTTATTAATTTCAAATAAAAAACATATAACAATAAAATATTGCTAAAAAGCAGATAATGAATAATATCCCTTTTTCTGATATTACAAAGACAGCCCAAAAATGGCCAATGGACACAATAATAATATCCCCTATTTAGAGTTGTACTGGGGGCGTTCCCAGGCACCTCTCACATCATACTCTGTTCACGCCCTCCTCCCTTGGTTCTTGTATGTAAGTCCCTCCTCCTGCTTTTGATTCACAGCCTCTAACTGTCTCTTCCCTGCTAGAGACACAGGACCTGTGACATACCTTCCAACTTTTAAACAACAGAAAGAGGACCATATGCGCGCCGCAGCAAATGTAGCCCCGCCCACTTTTATGTTGACTCCGTCCATTCTCATTCATTTTTCATGTCCCCCGACACAGTATAATCCTCCTACAGTCACCCGCACATTATATGTCTCCACATTGTAATGTCCCCCTTCCAACTGCCCCACAGTATTAAGTCCCTCCCCTGGTGCCCCAGTTTAAACATGAAACTGGATCAGCTGGAGGGGGACATTAGCAATGGGGGTAGTAGGAGGGTGCAATAAATAAACGGCAGATGAAGCAGGACATTAAACGGGGGGCAACTAGAGGGGACATTAAACCGTAGGGGTAGCTGGAGGGTGACATTAAACTGGGGGCAACTAGAGGCAGACAGGTCCCCCTCCAGCTCCTCCCACGGTTTAATGCCCTCTCCAGTTGTCCCACAGTTTAAGTGCCCCCTTTATCTGATCCATTTCATGTCCCCTCCTCCATCTTTGCCCCCGGTTTCATCTCCCCCCCCCTCCATTTCTCCCTCAGTTTCATATGCCCTTTCATCTGCCCACAGTTTCATGTCCCCCCTCCATTTCTGCCCCCAGTATAATGAAAAATACACACAGACACTCTCTCTCTCTCCATCCTGCATCTCAGATCCCCCCCTTCCCCCTCCCTTCTCAGTACCTTACACAGATCTCTTCTCTCTTCACTGCACTGACATGCCCACCTATTCACGTGACCGTGTGATGTCACACAAGGTCCATAGTAAAGCGTTCCTCCGATCACCGCAGCCTCTTATCTGATTGATCAGTAAATCATTAAAGGGACATACCGGGACATGTAGGGAGCTGCGCGGGACGGCGGGACAGGGGCAGGAAAGCGTGAGTGTACCATGGAAATCGGGACAGTTGGGCGGTATGCCTCTGATCATGTCACTACTGCTCTGTGATTGGCTTGTCCCTGTGATGACATCACTACAAGGTCCTTCTAAGTAGTGATCTATGCAGAGCAGGGGCTGCAGCTCCCTTTTTCTATCATAGCATAGATATACTGTACACATGGAGATCTATGATAGACACAGGGAGCTGCAGCCCCTACTCTGTATAGATCACTACTTAGAAGACGACGAAGGGCCTTGTAGTGACTTCTTCACGGGGACAAGCCAATCACAGAGCATTTTTTGTGGCCACTTACAAGAGCATGCGCAGTATGCTCCTGTAGTTCTATGGCCGCCCGCATATGAAGTCGGCTTTGCCTGAGGCCCGCTGGCAGAGCCGAATTGCACATGCGTTGAATTTTGACCCCTCGCACAAAGAAGACACGAGAAGAAGCCGTTGCTGACAAAGATGGAGGCGGCGCTGGAGAGAGTTCTCTCACAGCATTGGGGACGCAATGGACCAGAAACATGTTCTTTGAAGTGACATATCATACTTCTGTACCTGGTAGCCTGATGGACGAGTCTAGGTTTGGTGAATATTAGGAGAACATTACCTGCAGTGTCGTAACTACCACCTGGAGGGCCCCTGCTGAGTTTTTTTTTTCTTTTAATAGGCCATTACTTACAAGGAGTAACCCCAGCAGGTAAAGGGCCTTATTTACTTATTAATCCCCGTTCCTGCTGACAGCCACGTCCGCTATCCCTTCTGCCCTCTTGGAGGTCCCTTGTGTCCCATATCATGTAACTGACATGGAACTCACGGGACCCCGTGGAGGGCACAGAAGGGGAAGCCAAGATTTTTCATTCATGCGGAGGGGCCACTCTGGGACACTATACTGTGCGGAGAGGCCACTGTGGGGCATTATACTATGCAAAGGCCACATTGAGACATAACAGAGTTTGTAAATGGAGCATTATACTGTTTGGGGGCCAGGAAAGGGGACATCATGTGTGTGTAGTTTCAGGTGTTAATTCCAACTTCCACTAAATCTGTGACTAAAAAAAGGGTGAAAATATAAAGTAACTAGACTCTGCAGGTTTTGGAGTGGATGATCCGCCTATATTCAGCAAATTGATGCCGTCGATGATTTGCCTGCTCCGGCGTTTTGGCAGCTCTTAATCTGTCCTGCTGCTGACCTTGTTCCTCGCAGCATGCCTGTGAATGTTACGGCATCTCAGTAGCTCGCTGGGACGCCATATAATGAGCTTGTTACTGACATTGATGATCCCTCTCAGCTCTGCTTGAGGAGAAGTTTGTGACTTCTGGCTACCTTCATAGCTCTCGTTGTTTGCGGCAAATTAGATTTTCTTTTTCCAGACATGTTTAAAATTCACAAACTGCCAATTTGGATTAAAAGTGTTTGCCCATGTCAGTTTGTCTGCACTGCCTCGAGCAGATCAGATAATATGCAAATGCATGTACACTGATGGTTAGTGTGTGTTTACACAGAGAGATAATAGCCCTGAGACCTGAGATAAGGCTGTAATATAGTATATGAACATAAATTCATAACATTCGTGAAGCCATGTCATTTACCAGGATAAAAAGTAGCCTATGTTTTAATTAAGGTTACAAACTATCTATGTGCCAAATTTCATTCAAATCCGTTCAGCCGTTTTTGTGTGATTGAGGAACAAACACACACATCCAAACACACAAACATCCAAACTTTCACATTTATAATATTAGTAGGATGAGTAGGATTCTGAGCATGTCAGTTATATGTTTGTTGTATGTGCCCTTTTCTTTGGCTATGTGAACTAATGGAAGTTATTGTATGCTTCTAGACTCACTCAATGCAAGATCTGTCCTTGGCATTGGCATTTTCATTTTAGTTGATACCAAGGATAACTAACTCATCATAGCCCTCATTTGCAGTAGTTATTTGTAATATTTACAGGACTTTGTAGAGCTGCCTGTGCATTGTATAATAAAATTATATTGATATTAATTGATCATTTATTACAAAATTGTGAAACAGTTGAATTACAGGCCGATACATGAGAAATTTTTAGCTTTGATTTTGCTGCATAATCTGTTGGGAATATTAAACAATAATACTGAACTGTTTCAAAGGAAGATTATTCTAAAATAGCTCTAAGAATAAGACTTCTTGAATTTACATAATCATTATATTGGACACTATAAGCACAGAGAATTTAATACTAATGGCTTACACCATTAAACACTTTGAACATTGCTCCATCCAATAATAGGTCAGAGTTATTTCATTAGTGAATGTGATACTAAGTTAGCTTATTAGAATTAGAATTTAATAGAAATTCTTACTTCAGCTACAGTATTTCTACTTATGGTCCAGAAGTATATGTCCCCTTCCAAATTACACCCAGTTTAATGTCCCCGTTCAGCAAACTCCACTGTTTAATGACCCCCTCCAGCTGTACCAGATTAACTCGTTCCTGACATTCAGCGTACTAGTATGGTGGGTGACGGGTGTTTAAATATGGCAGCCGCTCAGGAGTCGGTCGGCCGCCGAGTCTCTATGGGCATTAATCCCTCTGGCGCTTCGGTCAAAGCTGACTGAGGGACCATTTTACTGGCAGCACGTGAGTGATGCCATTTTGCCTGGGATCGCCGGCATCCAGAGCAAGCTCTGGGGCTGGCATCCCATTCCCATGATAGCCTTGTGAAGGCTCCCGGGTCTGTCTTTCATTAGTTTCTATTACAGGCTAATCTACATATATAGACTGCAATAGAAGTGCCAGATCTTGCAAAGCATTGTAATGCATTGCATTAGTGTTCAGACCCCCTGGGGTTCAAGACCCCTAGGGGGTCTAATAAATGCATAAGAAAATTTTAAAAAACTATAAGAAAAATAAAAAATATTAAAAGTTCAAATCACCCCCTTTCCCTAGAACATATATAAAACTGCCATTTTTTTCCCAGGTTTGCCTGTTTTGAATATGAAGTAATCAAAATTATCGCAATTCCCCAAAAGGGTATAACTAAAATGTACTACTGATCCCGCCAAAAAAGACGTCCTATGCATCCCCGTTCACGGAAGTATAAAAAAGTTACGGGTTTCAGAATATGATGACTTTTAGAGAGAGAATTTTTTTGTACAGTTTTGGATTTTTGTTAAGGGGTTAAAATGTAAGCAAAACCATATAAATTTGGTATCCCCAGAATCGTTCCGAAACATTGAATACAAGTGGTATGTCATTTTGGCTGCACAGTGAACGCCGTAAAAACGAAGCTTGTAAGAAAGTCGCACAAATGCACTTTTTTTTTCAAATCCACCCCATTCTGAATTTTTTTCCAGCCTCCCAGTATATGGTACATAATAATTAATGGTAGCATCATGAAGAAAAATTCGTCCTGCAAACATTAAGACCTCATACGGCTTTGAGAGCAGAAAAATAACAAAGTTATGACATTTGGAAGGAGGGTAGTCAAAAACAAAAAAACAAAAATCGAAACATTCCTCTGACAGGAAAGGGTTAATGTTTCCCTCCAGCTGCCCTCCAGTTTAATGTTCCTCTTCATCTCCCCTCAGTTTAATGTGTCCTCTATCTCTCCAAGTTTAATGCCCCCCTCCATCTGCCCCCATTTTAATATCCCACCTCCATCTTCTCCCAGTTTAATGCCTTCCCCTCCAGCTGCCCCATTTTAATGTCCCCCTCCATCTGCCCCCCTAGTTTTATGTTCCTCTTTATGACTCCTCAGTTTAATGTCCCCCCTTCATCTGCCCCCAGTTTAATGCCCCTTCCATCTGCTGTCAGTTTAATGCCCCTCTCATCAGTCCCCAGTTTAATAGTCCCTTGTCATCTGCCTCAAGTTTAATTTCCCCCTTCATCTTCCATCAGTTTAATGTCCCCCCTTCATCTATCTCCAGATTAACATAATAAAACACTGATCTCATCTTTCTTTGTTCCCCTGCTGCTCTGTGCAGTCTTTTATCCTGGACTGTTCAGGGAGCTGCAGGCACCGCCGACCGCAGGACAGGACCCGAAATCCAGGACTGTCCTGCTGAAACTGGGACGGTTGGGAGATATGCGAATATAGCATTGATATGGCTTTTACCTGAATCAGTTATCATATGACATCTTAGTTTGAGTGTGACTCTCATCAGTGCTCACCTTGCATGAAACAGAATAGAAACCATTGTCATTCACAAGCAAATTCATATAATAGGAAACTGTTATGGCAGCACTAGAGTTGCTATCAGCTACCTTGCGCAAAACACATTTGCATCTCTTTTCACTATAAGCCAGGACCTCTAGGGGCACACCTGAACTAATGAGGAATCAGGTTCAGGGCGTAATGCGGCGGGGGGTTGGTTCATAGGTGTTCATTATGGGGCATACTACTGTGCACAGGGCGAACTATGGGACATACTACTGTGTACTGGGGCCACTATGGGGCTAATCCTGTGTACACGGGCCACTATGACACATACTACTGTTTACTGGGGCCACTGTGGGGCATAATACTGAGTACAGGGGCCACTATGGGACATACTACTGTGTACTGGTGCCATTATGGTGCATAATACTGTGTACAGAGGGCCACTATGGGACATACTACTGTGTACTGGGGCCACTATTGGGCATAATACTGTGTACAGAGGCCACTATGGGGCATAATACTGTGTACAGGGGCCACTATGGGGCATAATAGAGCGCGCAGGAATGTGGCGGGGGTCGGTTGGTTGAGGTCTTCGGGGTTGGTCAGAAAGAGGGGGGGGGCCCATGTCAAAAGTTCGCCTAGTTAGTTCCTATTTACGCCACTGATCAGGTTCAGGTTCATTAAGCAACCAATCCCAATCCCTGGACTGCCCTGCTATATGAAGTTAAACCTGCCCTTTTTTCCCCACATCAGCAAATGATATAGTGGAGTATATGATGTTTTGATCACTTTTTGTACCATTTTTTTGGAGGTGTATCAGTGAAAAAAACATTGATTCAGCCATTCTGATATTCTTTTTGGCTATGGTGTTCACCGTATGGGATAAATATTTTTATATTTTCTTCAACAGTTTGGGCATTTTGAAACCTGGGGATGCCTAATGTTTTTATATTTTTTGTATGTAATCTAGAGAAATGGTGGTTGATGTAATTTTTTTTCTAGAAAAATTCCTATGTAGCCATTGAAGGCTGCCAGTTGCCATGGTAACAAAATGGCTTCACCAATCCTTCCCACAGGAGAAGGGTTAAAACAGTTTTCTGGGATTAAGAAATTAGATTAGCAGGGGTATGACATCTGAAACCCCCACAGATCAGATGATTGAAATGGCAGCAGGGCTTTGTTGAGTGCCACTTGCACTTCTCTGGCCATGTGACATCACATTTATTGGTCTCATAGCTTGTTTGCAGCTCATCCACATACAAGTGAATGGGGTTGAGCTGCAATCCCATGCACAATATAACCAAAGATCTTACACAAATCAGGACTATAATAAGAAACTTCATTTTATTAAGTAAAAATATCAGAAGAAATATAGAAAATAATATAGAATAAAAAATACAGATCCTCTTCATCTCCTCCCAATTTAATGACCCCCTCCATCTGCCCCAAGTTTAATGCCCACCTTCAACTGCCCCTGACGAAGCCATTTTCTGGCAAAACGCATGTTGTTGTTTTTTTCCAGAGGATACTGGTGTGTATTGCCCTTTACTATATCTACCTTTTGGTTATATATTTACAGAGCTTAGTTGTGACCATACTTGGAATTTGCATAGCAGTATGTTTCTTGTTTCCATGTAGACCCTTGTCTGCTAAGGTTTTATAAATATACAGTCATGGCCAAAAGTTTTGAGAATGACACAAATCTTATATTTTCACATGATCTGCTGCCCTCTGGTTTTTATGTGTGTTTGTCAGATGTTTTTATCATATACAGAAATATAATCATATTATGAGTAACAAAAGCTTATATTGACAGTTAGAATGAGTTAATGCAGCAAGTCAATATTTGCAGTGTTGACCCTTCTTCTTCAGGACCTCTGCAATTCTCCCTGGCATGCTCTCAATCAACTTCTGGACCAAATCCTGACTGATAGCAGTCCATTCTTGCACAATCAATGCTTGCATTTTGTCAGAATTTGTAGGTTTTTGTTTGTCCACCCGTCTCTTGATGATTGACCACAAGTTCTCAATGGGATTAAGATCTGGAGAGTTTCCAGGCCATGGATCCAAAATCTCTATGTTTTGTTCCCTGAGCCATTTAGTTATCACCTTTGCTTTATGGCAAGGTGCTCCATCATGCTGGAAAAGGCATTGTTGATCGCCAAACTGCTCTTGGACGGTTGGGAGAAGTTGATCTTGGAGGACATTCTGGTACCATTCTTTATTCATGGCTGTGTTTTTAGGTAAAACTGTGAGAGCCGATTCCCTTGGCTGAGAAGCAACCCCATACATGAATGGTTTCAGGATGCTTAACAGTTGGCATGAGACAAGACTGGTGGTAGCGCTCACCTCGTCTTCTCCGAATAAACTGTTTTCCAGATGTCCCAAACAATCGAAAAGGATTCATCAGAGAAAATGACTTTACCCCAGTCCTCAGCAGTCCACTCCCTGTACCTTTTGCAGAATATCAGTCTGTCCCTGATGTTTTTTCTGGAGAGAAGTGGCTTCTTTGCTGCCCTCCTTGAGACAAGGCCTTGCTCCAAGAGTCTTCGCCTCATAGTGCGTGCAGATGCACTCACACCTGCCTGCTGCCATTCCTGAGCAAGCTCTGCACTGCTAGTAGCCCGATCCCACAGCTGAAACACTTTTAAGAGATACAGCTGGTATCTATGAATATACAGGGTCTGGGGTTGCTGGTGGGGTGGCATAGACACAAAAGTCCAGTTTCTTTAGTCAAAAACAAGGGTAGAGTTCAGAGCTCAAAAAGGTAGTGCAGCAACAAAAGGAAACAATACAAAAATAAATCCCTGCCTGGCTAATTCTAATCATAGAATAGGTTACCTCACCTAGAATAACAGGAATACGAAAGCCAGTAGAATCTTTCAGGACACAGCTCCAAAAATATGACCTCTCTGTTGGCTCTCCAGCCAAGCTCTGCCTAAAGTCTGCTGCTGGAGCTGGCCTCTTAAGCTCCCTTGATGAACAGACTCTCTGCAGCTGAGTCGCTGCCCGAACATCCCCAAAGTGTGGACTGGAGGGGGGTGGAATGACAGATCCCACTACCAACCTACCTGCCATTCCTAAAAATTAAGCCCAGTACTTAGCATTTACCAGAATCCTCAGCAGACGAAAGTTGTCTGCTGAGAACAAACATTGCTTCTGGAGTTTTCTCATCTCACCCACCTTAGTGGTCTGGGTGAGATGTACACCCCCTCCATTACCTGACCAGCCATCAGCTTACAACAGATACTGTCGGGAACACAGGAGGTTCTGAGAAATAGAAGGGGAAGGATAGCTTAGGATAAGGAAAATTAGCTAAGTGTGTGGAAGTGTAGCACAAAATGATCAGGTATGTGATAAGCCTGCCTAAACAGATTTGATTTTAGGGCAGTTTTGAAGCTGCTGGAGTTTGATATTAATCTGATTGTCTTGGGTAATGCATTCCAGAGCAATGATGCAGCTCGAGAAAAGTGATGAAGACTCGGGTAGGATGTTCGGATAACAGAGGATGTAAGTCTAAGGTCATTGGCAGAATGGAGAGGATGGGGGAGGGAGGAGATGTAGGGAGGTGCAGCACTATGGATAGATTTGTGGGTGAGTGTGATAATTTTATATTGTATTCTGTGATGGCTGGGCAAAGTACAGTATCTGTGTACAGGTTTGACAGAAAGATTAGTCTGGTGTCTATTTAGGATAGATTGTGGAGCGTTTAGCAAGAGGAAGACCAATTAGAAGACAATTGCCATAGTCAAGATGAGAGAGAATCAGAGCGACAATGAGGGTTTTTGATGTTTCCACAGTGAGAAAAGATTTAATTCTAGAGATGTTTTTTAGGTGCAGGTGACAAATGTGTGAAAGCGTCTGATTGTGTGGGGTGAAGGTGAGATCGGAGTCAAATACAATGCCAAGGCAGTGAGAATGCTGCTTCGATATTATGATAAGGCCACAGACAGAAATGGGGATATCAGGATTATGTAAGTTAGTAGATGGAGAGAACACAAGAAGTTCAGTTTTTGAAAGATTCAGTTTCAGATAAAGAGAAGACATGATGATAGAGACAGCAGAGAGACAGTCACTGGTGTTCTGTAGTAGTGCAGGGGTAATGTCATCGGATAAGGTACATAGCTGGGTGTCATCAGCATAAAGTTGGTACCGAAAAGCAAATCTGCTGAGGGGGCCTAAGACTGAGCCCAGGGGAAGCCCAACAGCTACAATAAGAGGAGAATTCTTATCAGTGAATGATATGCTAAGTACGAGTAAGTGAACAGAAAAATAGGAAGAAAACCAAGAAAAAGCGGTGCCCCTGAGGCCAATAAAGTAGAGCATAGTGAGATGGAGTTGGTGGTCTAATGCTGCTGAGAGATCCAGAAGAATATGTAGTGAGTAGTCAGCTTTAGATTTGTCATCAGGAAATCATTTTCTTTACATTTTACACAGCGTTGGGGTTGCATTTGCAGACAATGTATATATATCTTAATAAATTTGGTACAACTTACTCTAGTACTATTTACACTTAGAACAGTATTATACTAAATTATATTGTGTGGGGACCCACTGTGGAGTATAGTATACTGTGTGTGGGTCACTGTGGAGAATATTATATTGTGTGGAGGCCACTGTGGAGCACATTATACTGTATGAGGGCCACTGTAGAGTATATTATACTGTGTGGGGGCCACCATGGAGCATATTATACTGTGTGGGGCTACTGTGGAACATATACTGTGTTTGGTGGCCCATCACTATATATATCACACAGTATCCGTATCCATTTTGTAGGCTGTAACAACATTGCAAGGTCACTGTTAGATTGTTGTTAGATTCCATTTTATGAGAAATTAAGAAAGTAGTTTTTAATAAAGAGATATTCTAAACAGGGATGTAATATGTGCATTATTGTAGTGCAATATTCATGACTACAGCTTAACCAATTGCATGTATGCATAATTAATGGATGGCATCAATTTAGGAGGATGAAATAATAAAGTGAAATGTACCACAATGAGAAACAGTAATAAAATCTGTGGTGAATAATATTTGATTAAATGCTGTATCCAGCTTTGAGTAGTCTTATTGGATCTCTCAAGACCTGAACTTTAGGCTTCAGTTTTAAGAGTTTTATGTCAAACATAAAAACGCTTTTATACTTGTTGACCATTTCCTCCACTACTTTTTATATATACAGAGCGGCTTCAGTAACAGCACTGGAATCACTTAGTGCTCTCAGCTGTCTACTGTGCCAATTGGCTGCAGTGATCCTGTTGACATGATGTCACTGCTGTTGCCTCTGTATATGCAAGGCCTTGATCTGCATAAGGAAAGGGCAATGGACTGAGTGGTGAGAGGAGGAGCTGTTTTGTTTTAAAAATAGTCACGTGGATAAATAAAAGTGAAAGGAGGGGGAGAAAGGTATAAAAGACAGTGAGGGGCTTTAGGCCTGTGTCTAACCTCAGCTCTGTGTGAGGAGCAAGTGCCCCCATTAGTTGCATGGGGAGTGGCGCCAGGAGGGACGCCCATAGGGAAACATCTTTGAAGTCTACTAGGTCCCGGCCTAACTTTCCTCTTTTTCAGAGTTGTCTTCATTGGATGGGGATCGCCATCATCGTCACAGAGACCGGCGTTCTTACGGACAATGAGCAGTTGGCATGTGACAAGGTTATGAAAGAGGTTTCCCTGGTCCGTATGGCAGGGCATTTTGTGATTTTGTGTTACTATTTCAAAGTTTTTAACTCCTTTTTGGAGTGGATGGTGCACTACGAATGGGCATTCTTGCATTATCTTGACGATTTTGTTGTTTGTGGGCCTGAGCGGGTCTCTTGTTTGTGGTTGTTTGTTACACACCTTTCAGTCTCTGTTGAGGAGCATAGGGATTCCCCTGTCATCTGAGAAGACCGAGGGTTCCACAATGAGACTGTCTTTTTTGGGGATTGAGTTAGATACAGTTGATTTTGTTTTCAGGTTACCAGAGGATAAGGTTGTCAGGCTGTCCTCTTTGGTGTATGATTTTCTGTGTGCCAAGAAGGTAATGCTGCAACAGTTGCGGAGCCTTTTGGGCCTGCTGAATTTTGCATGTCGTATCCTTCCCACGGGCAGGCCCTTTTGTAGGTGTTTGTCTCTATCCATCAAAGAGGTTTTATAGCCTAGCCATTTTATTCGTATTACTAGGCCCCTTAGAGATGACCTCTTGACATGGCAGGCCTTTTTGCGTACTTTCAATGGGCAGGCGCTATGCCAACAGGGAGAGGTAGTTAGTTTAGATTTACAGCTGCTTAACGACGCTGCTGGGAGTGACGTGTTTGGGGCCATATATGAGGATTCCTGGTGTCATGGTGTGTGGCCTGCTTGTTGGGCGGATTTGGGCAATCTGATACTCCTGGAGTTGTTTCCTATCATAGCAGCAGTTGATCTTTGGGGTGATAGGATGGCTAATTGCCACATCTGTTTCTTGACGGATAACAGTGCGGTGGTTCAGATCAATAGTGTCATCTTCTTCATTGCCTATTCTAGCGCTGTTGGTCTTGTGTTGCTTGCAGCATAACATATGGTTTAGGGCCAAGCATGTTCCTAGGGTACAAAATTGTGTGGTGGGGGTGCCGAGGTTTGAGGTGGCATTAACTGTTGGCTGAGGTGGTGGCAACAGGCTGCCTGGCTCGCGGGCCCACGGTTATTTTAGTTCATGCCGGAGGCAACGAGTTAGTAGCACTTATACGCCACGACTTGCAATTGCTGTCGACCTTTTTCCCTTCTGCGATAGCTGTGTAGTTGAGATAGTGCCTAGGAAGGTTTGGAGGGGGGCCAAAGACCCTCTGGCTATTGAACGGGCTTGCACGTAAATCCGGCATGTGCGAGCCTTTGGTGGTGTTGTGGTCCGACACCACAACCTAGAAGGGGATAATGCCGATTAATTGATGGAGCATGGTGTCCATTTAAATCTGATAGGCAATGACATATTCCTCCTGGGGTTGCAAGATGATGGTGAGTGTGTGTAAGTGCTTTTGGGTGGGGTTGGGTGCAGGCAGTCGAAAAGGATACTTTGCCTGCTTCTTGGCGGGAGTCCATGCCCAAAAGATGGAGATTTAGGTCCTTCATGCCCACTGCTTCTCAGCGGGGCATTCTGGTGAAGTCGACAGGAAGAGGGGAATGGGCATGGACTTTGTGTTTTTGGTGTTATCGGATGTTTATTCTGCTTTGATACATGTTGTTAATTTACGTTGGTCAATAAATATAGTGACCAACCCCACGTTTACCCACACCAAGGTCTCTGAGTCTTTATTATTGGTTGGTAGGTTCTTGGGGTTTTTGCCTTAAGCACGTTACTAGGGATTTCATGGTAAGGGAAGTCCACTCAGTCCTCAAGGGCCTGATCTGCATAAGAAAAGGGCCATGGACTGAGTGGCAAGAGGTGGAGCTGTTTTGTTTTAAAAATAGTGATGTAAACAAAAGTGAAGGGGGGTAGAAAGGGATAAAAGATAGGGAGGGGCCGTAGGCCTGTGTCTTACCCTCAGTTCTGTGTGAGGAACACCCACCCACCCACCCTGCCCTTATGTTTTTTCCTCCCCAGTTTTTGGTCTTTTGGTCTCATTTTTCTTTTTTTTTCAGGTTCCTTCGTGTGGTGGGAGTCCATGACACAGTGACATCATATATTTACAGGGTTGGACTGGCCCAACGGGGAGCCAGTGAATCCCCTATTGGGTCCTGTGCCTTTAGTAGGCCGGACCACACTGCTTCTTTTAATAGGCAGTGGAAGTCTAGTAACAAGAATCATAATGATCGTGGTCACAGGGGGTTCGACTGGAATGATACGAGCCTGCTGGAGGTGACCAGGATCCTTGAGCATTGTGATATTAATCGGGGAAAACCTAGTTCCCTTACCGCTTTACATATTGTTAATGGAAAGGGAACCTAGCAGTATATTGGCCCATTCCAATAGTGCTATTATTATACACTGGGACCCCAGAGTACAATAATCCGAGGCTCAGGGAAGGTGAGTAAATAAGACAAAAATGTATTCTCACCTATCCTAGGACTCCGACAGCTCCCACCATCTTCTTTGGAGCTCTTGCAACCTGTGACTTAGGTTACGTGTCCCAACTGTCACTGCTGGGGCCTGTGATTGGGTCCAAGTAGTATTGTGTAATCAGTGTAATGACGTCAGCACGCCCCATGCTGAGGTCAAATCGCAAAACCCAGTAGTGACATTTGCTGCGTGTGACCTCAGTCACAGGCAGAAGATGACTAAGGCTGAAGACAGCCGGATGGAGTGAGGATGGCCAGAGAGGTGAGGTAAGGTGAGTATAAGTGTTTATTATTTTCTATCATTTTATATGTATTTGAGTATTTTATAATGATTGGGGCCCCTGCAGGTAGCATATTATACTGGTTGGGGTTACTGTGGAGCATATTATGCTATGTGGGGGCCACCATGGAGCATATTATACTGTGTGGGGGCTAATGTGGAGCATATTGTACTGTGTGGGGGCCACTGTGGAGCATAATATACTGCGTGGGGTCACTGTGGAGCATATCATAAATGTGGAAGCCAGTGTGGAGAATATTATACTGTGTGGGGGATACTGTGGAGCATATTAAAAAAATGACAGGCCACTGTGGAGCATATTATACTATGTTGGGGCCACTGTAGAGCATAATATACTGTGTGGGGTCACTGTGGAGCATATCATAAATGTGGAGGCCAGTTGTGGAGAATATTATACTGTGTGGGGGATACTGTGGAGCATATTATACTGTGTGGGGTCAATGTGGAGCATATGAAATAATGAGGGGCCACTGTGTAGCATATTATACTATGTGGGGGCCATCATGGAGCATATTATACTGTGTGGGGGCCATTTTAGAGTGTATAAGTCTGCCTGGGGCTACAGGGAAGCATATTACACTGTGTGGGGCCCATCATTATATTAATCACATCCCATCTATTTTATAACTGACTTGTGATATTATTACAAGCTGTAATTACATTTCGTGGTCACTATAAAACAGATCTGTGTGATGTAAATAGTGAAGGGGTCTTGACACTCACAATATCACCATGTTCCCTTCAAACAGTTGATCAGCACGGGCTCTGGTTGTTAGACCCCCATTGATCTCTTAGAGTTCTTAGACTGTTAGGACACTGCAGATCAGATGTTAATTAAACATTTTTTACATTTCTTGTATGCCTTTGATTCCATTAGTTGGGCTTGAAATGGTATCCTATTTCCACACCTAACTCCTAAGTCACTTTTGAGGGTCTGTTAAAACCAAAAGGTAAAAATGTGATAAAATAAGTTAAATTTCGTCCCTCTCCTTTGTTTATGTTTTATATGATTATGTTGATAATGGTAGTTATATGAACAATTATTTGCCAAAAATAAAAAACAATGAAAGATTGTCCTAATAATATCCTTTAAGATCCTATTTGTGGTAAATGAGTGGGAAGTAATTATGCCAAGCCTGTAGTCTACAAAACACCATAATTTGGGTTGCAACCTTGCACACCAGATAGTTTAA
The DNA here is from genome assembly GCF_031893055.1 of Leptodactylus fuscus. Taxonomy (NCBI): domain Eukaryota; kingdom Metazoa; phylum Chordata; class Amphibia; order Anura; family Leptodactylidae; genus Leptodactylus; species Leptodactylus fuscus. Next base: position 96,747,094 of record NC_134266.1, on the reverse strand, counting down.
GGATCTGGAAAGTCGTGACAGTTTAATTCTGTCCTAAAAGCATTTCTTTTAGGACAGAATTACATTGAATATTACAACTGAAAGCATTATTAAACTCTAGAAAATCTAGGAATCACTTTATGCCACTAGAGCAAAACAATATCTGTATGTGGCTTCTGAAGCAATGGTTAGAGAATGCATACAACCATGGAAGTATAAATATATAATTGACAAAATACAAAGTTCTAGTAAATGCAAAGTCAAACTTTATGTATCCATCAGTAGGTACTCATCCACTGATTTTGACATAGTTGGAATTTTTTTCTCTAGTCCCCACCATGCTTGAGCAATGGGTGCTGTTAGTGTTGATTCAGTATGTCAAAAAGAAACTGTCGGGTGGGTGCACAAACAGGTACCAACTACTTGACAATAGAGAGCCTGATTATTTGTACTTTGTATAGCGCAATCATATTCTGCAAGGTTTTATATACATTGTCAGTTACTTTCCCATATAGGGCTCACAATCTTAATTCCCTATCTGTATGTCTTTGTAGTATGGGAGGAGTTCAACACAAATATGTGGAAAACATACAAAGTCTATGCGAGATTATGTTGTCCTTGGTCAGTTTCAAGTCTAGAACTTCAGCACTGCAAGGTGCGGTGCTAACTGCCATGCTGCAGAAATTGTTGTTTGGGGCTAGAGAAAAATTACAGTTGCACTGGAGTCAGTGAAGGGATCCTATTAAAGGATGAAAAGAAACATTTAATGGAGGTCCTCTTTAAATAGATGTGGCATCCGTTACTACTCATTGGCAGAAAGTAACAGATGTACATATCTGGCTGTTCATATGTCATTTCCTTTTCTTTTTCAAGTGCTTTTCCTTACTGGGATTTTGACATTATAGACAGTTATGATCTATCCACAGAACAGGTCATATCTTGCTAATCAGTGGGAGTTCTACCACTAGGACCCCCACCATTCTAGAAAACAGGACCCATGGTCCTTGCGTGAATGGAGTAGAAAGTCACACATGCATAACTTGCTGCTCCTTTTAGACAAGGAAAATGAGACCTCATCTGATCATTGAGTCCTCCCCCAAACAGCAAGTTTTGACCTATTCAGTAGATAAGTTAAGATAACCCTTTAATATTCCCACCATGGGGAAATTCAGTGTGTTACAGCAGCAAGGAATCTGAGATCCCAGGTTCAACTCCATCTGTGGGATTTGTAAAAAGAAAAAGAAAAGAAGAAAAGAAAAGAAAAAGTCCAAAAAAAGTAAACTTTTCCAGAATAACTGAAATCGTTTATTTTAAAAAGGTGACATTTTATTTGTAAAAGTGGTAAAATATAATAAAACTAATATATATTTGTAAAATTATAAAATTGTGGTTTTTTTTCACAATGACCTCCTTCCAAAAAAAAGTTAATAAAATCTAATCAAAACATTATATATACCATAAAATAAAGCAAAATAAAAGTCGCAACTTGTCACATAAAGAATGAACCCTCTTGCACTTTTTATGCATTTTATTGTCAGACGGTGATGTTGTCTGTGTCTGTCTGACACCACCAACCTAACAGTGGTCAGCATAATTTTACTAAGGGTTGGTTTACATCTGCGTTGGTACCGTATTTTACGGACTATAAGGCGCACTGGACTATAAGGTGCATTGCCCATGAGCGCCTTATAGTCCGTCTCGGTTCATATATAAGGCGCACCGGACTATAAGCCGCAGTCCGGTGCGCATTATATGTTATTGAAAGCGGCGGCAGGCAGACTTTGCCAGCGGCCGCTTAACCCCCCGCGTGCCAGCCGCTTCTATTGGAAGCGCTCGGCAGGCGAGGAGGGGCTCTATCAGCAAAATCATGCTGATAGAGCCCAACCGTAAAAGTTAGATTAAACTACCCCCCCCCCCCCCCGTTTTAAAATAAAAGCCTGAAACAGAATGTGAAACTTACCGAGCGGTGCAGGGTGGGCGGGCATTCAGGCCTCCTCTTCCTCCGATGTTCCGTCCTCCTCCTCCGCCGCTCGCTGATAATGGCCTGGGCGCATGCGCAGTAGTAGAAGCATTATGATATTGCGCATGCGCCCAGGCCATTAGTTCGCGAGCGCCAGAGGAAGTGGTCAGGACATCGGAGGAAGAGGAGGCCTGAATGCCCGCCCGCCCTGCACCGCTCGGTAAGTTTCACGTTCTGTTTCAGCGTGACAGCAGGGCTGCCGGACACTTCCCATTCATTTCTATGGGAGCCGGCATGCGAGCGCTCCCCATAGAAATGAATGGACTGCTTTTTTCCATTCATTTCTATGGGGAGCGCTCGCATGCCGGCTCCCATAGAAATGAATGGGAAGTGTCTGTCCATTCATTTCTATGGGGAGCGCTCGCATGCTGGCTCCCATAGAAATGAATGGGAAGTGTCTGTCCATTCATTTCTATGGGGAGCGCTCGCATGCCGGCTCCCATAGAAATGAATGGGAAGTGTCCGGCAGCCCTGCTGTAACGCCGGTGTGTACGGCTGTGATACACGCCGGCATTCCGTAGTGTGAATGCACCCTTACGGTGCCTTTTATGTATGTATGGAAGCGGCACGCAGACTTTGCCGCCGCTTCCATCCATATATAAGGCGCACCGGGCTATAAGCCGCACTTACGATTTCTGAGGAAATCGTAGGTTTTTATGTGCGCCTTATAGTCCGGAAAATACGGTATTCCGTTCGGGGAAGTCCGCATGTGGACTATCAAATTCAATTGCAAGTGGTGTGCAGTGAAAGCACATGGATCCCCATAGACTATAATGGGGTCCATGTGCTTGCCTCCAGATGTCTGCAGGGAACATGCAGACAGGAAAGTAGTTCACAATCTACTTTCCTGTCCGCATGACTTGTGCGGAGAGCGCGCGGCAAGCACACAAACCCATTACAGTCTATGGGGTCCATGTGCTTTTACTGCACAGCGCTTGCAATTGCGTTTGGTATTTCATTCGAGGGATCTCCATGCGGACTCCCCAAATGGATTACCAAACGCAGATGTGAACAAAGGGTAAACCTACAGCATTGATTGCTCAGCTTAAAAGTATCTTAAGGACTGACTTGTTTTACTTTATATGGCAATAACTTTGAGATGCTTTAATTTAAAAGTGATTTTGAGATTGTGTTTTTGTGACACATTGTACTTCATGTTAGTGGTAAACATTGATGAATATTTTTGTATTTATTTATAAAAAATATTATAGGAAAGTTTGAAAAAATTGCAATTTTTAAAATGTGAAATGTTTTTAAGACAGATAAATATTATCTCCAATATCTCTGCTTTATATTGGTATCATCTTTTAATCATGCTTTAAATTATATTGGACATAACAAAGCTTACAAGCATAACAGATATACAAGAAAATTTCCCAAATTAATATTTTAGGGACCACTGCTGCTCTGAAGGGGATTATAAAGGCCTATATATTTGAAACCCCCATAAATTACCCCATTTTCAAAACTGAACCCCTCAAATAATTCAAAACAGCATTTGGGCAGTTTATTAACCATTTAAGAATTTCTCAGTAATTAAAACAATATTTAGGTGAAATTTAGTCATATTTTAACCCGAAAATTAACACATGCATCTCACAGTTTGTTGTGCCATTTCTCCAGATCACAGAAATACCCCACATGTGAATGTAAACTGATCACAGCAGCGTGTAGAAGGGAAGGAGCACAAGTGAGCATCTGAAAAGCAGATTTTGTTTTCAGTTGCCTGTCTCATTTGCAGAGCCCCCGAAAGTGAACCCATTTTGGAAACTACACCCCTCACAGAATCTATCCAGTGGTAAAGTGAGCATTTTGACCCCACTGTAGTTTCACTGATTTTTTTTTACCGCCTTGTGATGGTAACAAAGTAACATTTTCTACATATCCTTGTCACCATTATTGATAGGGATCCTTTGCTGTAAGACTACCAGAGGGTGCTGTGATGGTGGATTCATTGCGCAAGTTAAAGAGGGAACTGGATGTCTTTTTTTAAAGGAAAAATATTACCTGTTAGGGCTATTAGATTTTTGGAGATGGCAAGTTTATCCTGAGTTTTATGCTGACTGTTGGGTTTTGGGAAGACTATGGGCACTGATATAGACCCTATTCTTTCCCTACCAACCCATACACTGATCAGAGCAAAATAGGCAGCTTTACACAGATAATCCACTGGCAACACTACAATACCTGCACCCCTCTTTTCTATAGAGGAGTATAGGGTTAAGGCGATTACGGGGTTCTTTCTGGTATTTTTACAGACAATAACCATTTTATATTGAATTCTCATAGAAGAATATATAATGGACAAAGCCAATAGCTATTATAGTTACAACTTATACAATGATTGAAATTGCCAAAGTGCTTTACCCTGGCTCATCAGATGCTTTTCAGCTTAGACACAAGTAACTGGAAAACAGCTACACATGTCAACATCATATATAAACAAGAAGACAACCATATACAAGTTGGAAAGGATGTGCTCAATAAATAACCAGTTACAAAAATGTGCCATGAATGATAAGACGATGCACAGAAGTATCTTAGCCAACAAACTTATATATTAAACAGGTGGCGCAGTGTACATTGTCAAACTGTTTGTTGTAAGATACAGATAGCAACCATAAGGCCTTCTCAGCTGGCACATGTAGTATATTGGAAGGAATTCCTCAAATAGTGGGATTTGCCTTGTATATATGAATATATGTATGGATATATGTGTGGATATTTCCTAGCTGCAACGATATTCAAAAAGCACTGGGTTTGTGATGTCAAATAAGGAAATAAGACCTTTGAATTCAGACTAGTTATACGGTATTTTAAGTGAAGCCCCTGCCCTTGGCATTGCATTTTAGGAGTTGTCTAGCCATCTGTTAGAAAAACAGCTTTGGTTACAAAATAAGAGAATAAATCTTACCTTACCGATCCCCCAGTTGTCCTGTTTCAACACTTCCTGGTTCCCCACTGGTCTCTGTACTTCCTGGTCCAATAGTGACATTCTTGTATGGCCATGTGACTGTTTGCAGTCAATCTCCGTCCACAGCCTTAACCTGCTATATCCACGGAACGAATGCAGTGGTCACATGACTGTTTTTGGGATGTCACCACCAGACCAGGAACTTGAGAAACTAGTATGGGAGCGGGCGATGTCTAAACAAGAGGTATCAGGACCGGGAAGGTGATTATGACTTGTTTTTTTAGTTTTATAACATGGTAACATATTTTTTTATAAAGACAGATCCATAACAGGATAGGTGCCAGTATTGATAAATTTCTTCCATTAAACTTAGAAAAGAAAAGCACCTCCATAACCACTGATCCCCAAAAAAGAAAAGAGCAAACAGCCTCATTGCTCCGATAAAGCATCAGTTTACTGTATGCCCATCAGATATGTGTTATTCTTTAGTACTTTGTACCTATTAGCACTATAAAGTAGGCTCCACTGGGATCAATTTTGGGCAGCGTCTGGCCATGCTATTGGCATAAAACATTATCATTTTCAGTACTTTCATTGATCGACCCCTGTTAAATATCTTGTATTTGCCGGTGAGACTTGTGTCCACTGTTAAATATCCGGACCTGGCCTTGTCCACGATAGGAAGAAGTCAGCTTGTTATAAATCAGTGTAGAGGTTTATTAATATCTTGAAGGAAAACACAGGAACAGGGAAAATGTCCAAATAACACAAATATCAGTCAATTGTCAATAGCTTACATCTTCAGAGAAGTTAAATCATCTGGATATCTTGTAGTTACAGCTTGGTTCATGCTTGTCATCTGGTTGGTGGACTTGGGCTGGTTACGACGTCCATGGATGTCCATCTGCCTGGACCACCCACCCTGGTGTTCCCAAAGACAGACCTCCTGGTCTTCCCCTGGTCTTCCCAAAGACAGACCCAGACATGTGTATTTCTTACTCATTTATATTCATGAGAGTGGGTGTTACCTTCCATCTTGTAGCTATGTAAGGAGATTTCTAAAATAGTGTACTCTAACCGCACCCATGTTCCAAGAATATAAGACTATGATGTCAGTAGAGTGTTAACCCCATGTCTGCTAGAGAATATTGTAAATATATAATATTTAACATTTCCCCCTTTTGAGAGTGAAATATCTGTTTGAACTCTCAAGATATACCATACAACAATATTCATACAATTAGATTATATCTTCTTTCTTCTTTGCTGAATACTGGAACTTAATTTTCATTAATTGTCCATATAACAATAATTTCATCAATTTGCAATAAATTTTGTCATTAATAAATGTTATGGTATATTATGGTAAACTGTGATCAAAGATGAAAACAATTTGATCCACTATCTAACCTACACCTGATGAAGGCTCTTCTTTCATCGTCTGGTCTTCTGGTCATCTCTTCTTCCATCATAATAGAAGGCTTATTACCACAAAATGTAGTTCTTGACTTAAAGTCCTTTAGATTTCCTCTGTGTTGCGCAGATATTATAACGTTGTCCATTAAAGTTCATATTATGAAGATATTGATATAACAACAAAGTCCATATGTTTCACTTCACCAAGACATAGACTGTAGAGGAGTTTCCTTCTGTAATTCCCTTGACCACCTGTCACTGTAGAACAACAATGTGACACTTCTGGAGCAATACTGCAAAAGCAAGGCAAGTGTGAATTCTGACATCATCCCTGCTGCTTGTCAGTAAGGTTCAGTCCTGGAATCTCAGTCTCTTGGATACACAATATCTGTGTTCGGGTTTTATCATTCACAACCCTTTTGCTCACCAAACAACTTGAAGTCTTGAAATAGAGAAGATTCCACCAAACATTGATGAGGACGTCTTTATATTTGTCCAATCATCAGCTGATCAAAGGTTCCAACCTCCAGTAATAATTTTTAAACACAGTCCTTGGCATAAGCTTAAGCATATAGCATCATACCTTCAGATTTTGTCTTTTCCCGCACATCTTCTTCTTGTAACTGTTAAAGTCTTTTTATTAACATTTGATATCAAACTTTATCATAATCTTGGACTTGATTGAAGATAAGTTTTCTTTCCCTAATAACCAAGCCAAATTAGGCAATTTACTAAACTATAATATCACAGTGTACCATATCATTCATTTATATCCAATAATTCTCTTTATATTGTATCAATATTTATATTCGACTTGTAAAATATTGATATTCAATACATTTATCAAACTATCAGATAATCAGATAATAGTACTTTGGATACAATTATCTATGTAAACATCATATATCAACATATATCTTTATATCTATATGCATGAATATATATGTGTACTTTACTTGTGATGACAAATTGCAACATGACTTTGACATATAATGTGATTATTAATTACCATTCTATAGACAATCACAATATTTATTCTTTAGTTAGAACTTTTCACCAATTATACTAAACATATGTTCCTATATGAATGTGTTATCATACTTAATCATACATTTTCCTAAAGTTTAGTCACTTTATTTACCTTTTTTAATAAGAAATAATTTTATTTTGAACATTACTTTATTAAATATCATTGTGTTCTTTATCTGAGACACAATATTAACCCTTTATTCATAAAACGTATGTGCCTAAAGTTTCCTCTTAACACCTCGTCTCTTCACAGACTCCTGTGACCTTTTTCACCTTTCAGATACCTCCAATACCAAGAATAGAGACAAGACTTAAGACACTTGACTCTGTCTTACACTTAACTGTATATATTCTTGTGTACTGGCTGTATATGAATACCATATATATGAAATAAGTATATAAAACATAAACATTTCAAAATATGTCACATCCTATAATCAGAAGTTTAAAGAATAAACCAGAGACTATCTCTCTTGATATCCCATATCCTTTGATGATATTATACTTCTCCTTTCATGAAGATGATTAGCTTATCTTATTTGCATATAAGACACTTATGTTTTCCCAATGTTTGTTTTCCCAATGTTTGTTTTCCCAATGTTTGTAGATGTTGATGTGTGTAAGTGTATGCAAGTGTGTGCATACATGTAAGAATACATAATCAATAATAATACAATAAAACAATAATACAATACTGGCTATAGCTAACTAGATTTTCCCACCATAACTAATATATTTATTATCCCATGATCCAATTACCCCAATAAACCTTTATTATTTGTCAGGTTTGAACAAATATATTGAAGATTATCTGTAATTTCTCAAAAGCTACTTTTTCCTACAGAATGTTCACCTAAAATAACCTTGCTTTGTAGTGCAGCTGTCACCTTTTCTCTCAGCTCATGTGACTTAAACACTTGGTTTTCCTGTAGGTATAAACATATGAGGTTCCTTTCAATGGATTTCACATATATTTGCTAATTTCCCAATTTAATATAGAGGATCATATAAGATAAAAAATAGAAAGAAATAGAAAAAGAAAATAGAAATAGAAAATAGAAAGCAATAGAAAATAGAAAGAAAATAGACGTCTCTTTGTTGGATATATTTTCCTTTTTTCCTTGTTGGATGCATCCTGATTTTCTTAGGCCTATTTGTGATGTCACAGATCTGTTGTATACACCAGTGGACACATAACACACATAACACTTATACTGACCAGCCCATCAGGGTCACAGGTCACAATGTGTTGCTGTCAATCAACTGACCACATGAACGAACACTTATTCTCACAGTAAGTAAGAGCTCCATGCCTAGTTGCATGCCTTCATACATAATGGATTATAACTTGAAAATCCTAAAAACATGGACTTTACATGAAACTATTGAAAAACATGCTTAAGGTAAGTTATAACTTATATCACTTTATCATGCATTGTTATTAGTCACACCATGTTAATCTCTTTACTCATTAATAGTTAGACACTCCATGCACTCTTTTGGCTATAAGGAAAGAATGATGAATGAATGGACATCACTGATTGAACTTCTGCATTTTTCCATATATCTATATCTGAAGAGAAAAATAGATAAACTTTAGCAAAAACCAAATTAATACAATATTGATTTTAACCAATGGAAAAGTTTAATAACTTTATGGACTCCTAATACTATTTGATCATATTCATATATTGTACATATATTCATATACATGTCATATATTCATATATTGTATATAACATGCTCCTTCTCTCTCTGCATCTAGAGAGTGGACTATGACGAAAATCTGTCACCACACATGAGACTCTCCTCCTGTGTGTATATATATATACTGTATATAATAATATGATCCATAGTATTATTCACAATAGCATAATTAGGATTATTTATAAACATCATCACATAATCATGTGGATTATACCTGATCATTGGACTTCTCCTCATATAAAAGGGATTTCTCTTTATATAGCCAAATAGTACGTAAGTAAATCTCAATAGACAGTCATTCCTTCAGAGATACTTTTAAATTCGACCCCTGACCTCCTTTCAGATATATATTTTTAAGTTAAACCCATGAACTTCCTGTCAACACGTCCATCCATAATAGCCTCGCCAGGTCATGAGAGAATGCCAAGCTTGCCCTTTTCCTAAGAATATAAGACAGGTCAGATGCCATTGGGTTACTGAAAAGATCTGACATTTTGGAGACAACTGGTACATTCCCAGATACAATCTTTTGACTATCAATAGATTTGGTTGGCTGCAATTCTTTAATTTCAGTTAATACTGGAATTTCAATTTGTGGACTTTCCTGCATGGCATATGGTTTATATGCAACATGTAATTTCCTACGTTTCTCATAGATTTTGTCACTTTGGCCAATACCTTTCCTCCTACAAATAGGGGACACTATAACCGGATTTGACAGATGCCTTTTAATAGGCTTTGCTTTTTGCTTTGGACATACTCGGTTTGCATTTGACATATGTTTCTGATGTCTTCTGGCCATGTCCAATAAACTAGCAGCTTCAAATAAAGTCTTCTTATCTGAGGCACTGGCAAGGGTGACTGCATCCAAGAATTTGAACTTTTTAACAAAACTTTTCACCATAGATGAAGAGTTCACCTTTTGAATGACAGTTTTGTATGTCCTTTCAAATTTAGACATGAATGCATATGTACATTCTTTTCTGCCAATCTTTATCTCATTCAGTATGTCAGGTGTTGGCATGCTGTCACCTCTAGTGCACCAGATTAATTTCTTTAATCTCTCCACATCACTGTCTTTTAACCAATCATTTGACTCGTTATCATAAGACATTTTTGCAGACAAACGTTCTGTAAAATCAATAGGAAGCCATAATTTAAACAGTTTATTTCTCTGTTCAATATTTAGATCAAATTTCTCTGCATGGCTTTCAAAAATTTCTGAGTTTCTACACACATGGATCTTTACATCATATGTGGGAATGGCTTTACTCAGATTCATCAAATATTCCTGAGATTTTAATTTCAATTTAGTTTCTTGTATCATTCGTTCCTCACCATCTATGGCCATTACTGCCACATGGTGCTCTTTATCAACATATTGAGATTTCTCATCTGTCTGAACAGATTTATGCATACTATTACTTAATTTCTTTTCTGTTACCATGTCATTAAAAATCTTTACCAAAGAAGCTATATTCCTAAATACCTGCTTCTCTTTTGTAGAACAAATTCTATTTTCAATCTTAGAATTTGCCTGCTCACATTGTGTATACAAATCTTGCCATATACTCGCTAAATTGTCACTAGACACAATTTTAAACTCAACGTTACACTTTTTAGACAATGACTCAAATTTTTCCATACTTTAAAAGTAAAATCTTTACTCACCACTGTAGAAAGCTTCACCTTCAGCTTATCCTTGGAACAGTTGGTCCCTGTCATCAGAACGTCTCAGTACGTCTGGCACTTGTGGTCCTTCTGTATTTCCTCACAGGCTTTCCTCACACAGGCTTCCAGGCTATCATATAACACGTGCAACAGTCATCTGTATCTCACCAATATAGGTTTCTTTTCGAAGTCTTCCTGAATCTTGCAATTCATACAACTTGCAAAATACTCCTCTCCTCCCCCTTAATTGCAAGTGAACGGAACGAGAAAAACAGGAAAAAAACGACCGTGCTGGGCTCGCCACTGTTAAATATCTTGTATTTGCCGGTGAGACTTGTGTCCACTGTTAAATATCCGGACCTGGCCTTGTCCACGATAGGAAGAAGTCAGCTTGTTATAAATCAGTGTAGAGGTTTATTAATATCTTGAAGGAAAACACAGGAACAGGGAAAATGTCCAAATAACACAAATATCAGTCAATTGTCAATAGCTTACATCTTCAGAGAAGTTAAATCATCTGGATATCTTGTAGTTACAGCTTGGTTCATGCTTGTCATCTGGTTGGTGGACTTGGGCTGGTTACGACGTCCATGGATGTCCATCTGCCTGGACCACCCACCCTGGTGTTCCCAAAGACAGACCTCCTGGTCTTCCCCTGGTCTTCCCAAAGACAGACCCAGACATGTGTATTTCTTACTCATTTATATTCATGAGAGTGGGTGTTACCTTCCATCTTGTAGCTATGTAAGGAGATTTCTAAAATAGTGTACTCTAACCGCACCCATGTTCCAAGAATATAAGACTATGATGTCAGTAGAGTGTTAACCCCATGTCTGCTAGAGAATATTGTAAATATATAATATTTAACAACCCCTGATGATGTAATTGGTATTAATTAGAGATGAGTGAACACTAAAATGTTCGAGGTTCGAAATTCGATTCGAACAGCCGCTCAATGTTCGTGTGTTCGAACGGGTTTCGAACCCCATTATAGTCTATGGGGAACAGATACTGGTTAAGGGGGAAACCCAAATCCGTGTCTGGAGGGTCACCAAGTCCACTAAGACAACCCAGGAAATGATGCCAACACCTCTGGAATGACACTGGGACAGCAGGGGAAGCATGTCTGGGGGCATCTAACACACCAAAGACCCTCTATTACCCCAACATCACAGCCTAACAACTACACACTTTACACACTCAATACCACCTCTCTGACAGTAGGAAAACACCTTGAAACATGTGTATTTGGCACTTGCAGTGAGGAGAGCTTGTCACCAGCAGTGAATTTGGCCCTTGTAGTAAGTTGAGGTTGGCACCAACATTTGTTTTGAAAATCAGGGTGGATTGAGCCTCTAACCAGCAGAGTTTGGGCAAATTCATGGTGGAGGGAGCCTCTAAAAACCATAGTTTGGACCAATTCATGGTGGAGGGAGCCTCTAAAAACCCCAGTTTGGACCAATTCATGGTGGAGGGAGCCTCTAAAAAACCCAGTTTGGACCAATTCATGGTGGAGGGAGCCTCTAAACAGCCCAGTTTGGACCAATTCATGGTGGAGGGAGCCTCTAAACAGCCCAGTTTGGGCAAATTCATGGTGGAGGGAGCCTCTAACCAGCCCAGTTTGGGCAAATTCATGGTGGAGGGAGCCTCTAAAAACCCCCGTTTGGACCAATTCATGGTGGAGGGAGCCTCTAAACAGCCCAGTTTGGGCAAATTCATGGTGGAGGGAGCCTCTAACCAGCCCAGTTTGGACCAATTCATGGTGGAGGGAGCCTCTAAAAACCCCAGTTTGGACCAATTCATGGTGGAGGGAGCCTCTAAACAGCCCAGTTTGGGCAAATTCATGGTGGAGGGAGCCTCTAAAAACCCCCAGTTTGGACCAATTCATGGTGGAGGGAGCCTCTAAAAACCCCAGTTTGGACCAATTCATGGTGGAGGGAGCCTCTAAACAGCTCAGTTTGGGCAAATTCATGGTGGAGGGAGCCTCTAAAAACCCCAGTTTGGACCAATTCATGGTGGAGGGAGCCTCTAAAAACCCCAGTTTGGACCAATTCATGGTGGAGGGAGCCTCTAAAAACCCCAGTTTGGACCAATTCATGGTGGAGGGAGCCTCTAAACAGCCCAGTTTGGGCAAATTCATGGTGGAGGGAGCCTCTAAAAACCCCCAGTTTGGACCAATTCATGGTGGAGGGAGCCTCTAAAAACCCCAGTTTGGACCAATTCATGGTGGAGGGAGCCTCTAAACAGCCCAGTTTGGGCAAATTCATGGTGGAGGGAGCCTCTAAACAGCCCAGTTTGGGCAAATTCATGGTGGAGGGAGCCTCTAAAAACCCCAGTTTGGACCAATTCATGGTGGAGGGAGCCTCTAAAAACCCCAGTTTGGACCAATTCATGGTGGAGGGAGCCTCTAAAAACCCCAGTTTGGACCAATTCATGATGGAGGGAGCCTCTAAACAGCCCAGTTTGGGCAAATTCATGGTGGAGGGAGCCTCTAAACAGCCCAGTTTGGACCAATTCATGGTGGAGGGAGCCTCTAAAAACCCCAGTTTGGACCAATTCATGGTGGAGGGAGCCTCTAAACAGCCCAGTTTGGACCAATTCATGGTGGAGGGAGCCTCTAAAAACCCCAGTTTGGACCAATTCATGGTGGAGGGAGCCTCTAAAAAACCCAGTTTGGACCAATTCATGGTGGAGGGAGCCTCTAAACAGCCCAGTTTGGACCAATTCATGGTGGAGGGAGCCTCTAAACAGCCCAGTTTGGGCAAATTCATGGTTGAGGGAGCCTCTAACCAGCCCAGTTTGGGCAAATTCATGGTGGAGGGAGCCTCTAAAAACCCCCGTTTGGACCAATTCATGGTGGAGGGAGCCTCTAAACAGCCCAGTTTGGGCAAATTCATGGTGGAGGGAGCCTCTAACCAGCCCAGTTTGGACCAATTCATGGTGGAGGGAGCCTCTAAAAACCCCAGTTTGGACCAATTCATGGTGGAGGGAGCCTCTAAACAGCCCAGTTTGGGCAAATTCATGGTGGAGGGAGCCTCTAAAAACCCCCAGTTTGGACCAATTCATGGTGGAGGGAGCCTCTAAAAACCCCAGTTTGGACCAATTCATGGTGGAGGGAGCCTCTAAACAGCTCAGTTTGGGCAAATTCATGGTGGAGGGAGCCTCTAAAAACCCCAGTTTGGACCAATTCATGGTGGAGGGAGCCTCTAAAAACCCCAGTTTGGACCAATTCATGGTGGAGGGAGCCTCTAAAAACCCCAGTTTGGACCAATTCATGGTGGAGGGAGCCTCTAAACAGCCCAGTTTGGGCAAATTCATGGTGGAGGGAGCCTCTAAAAACCCCCAGTTTGGACCAATTCATGGTGGAGGGAGCCTCTAAAAACCCCAGTTTGGACCAATTCATGGTGGAGGGAGCCTCTAAACAGCCCAGTTTGGGCAAATTCATGGTGGAGGGAGCCTCTAAACAGCCCAGTTTGGGCAAATTCATGGTGGAGGGAGCCTCTAAAAACCCCAGTTTGGACCAATTCATGGTGGAGGGAGCCTCTAAAAACCCCAGTTTGGACCAATTCATGGTGGAGGGAGCCTCTAAAAACCCCAGTTTGGACCAATTCATGGTGGAGGGAGCCTCTAAAAACCCCAGTTTGGACCAATTCATGATGGAGGGAGCCTCTAAACAGCCCAGTTTGGGCAAATTCATGGTGGAGGGAGCCTCTAAACAGCCCAGTTTGGGCAAATTCATGGTGGAGGGAGCCTCTAAAAACCCCAGTTTGGACCAATTCATGGTGGAGGGAGCCTCTAAACAGCCCAGTTTGGACCAATTCATGGTGGAGGGAGCCTCTAAAAACCCCAGTTTGGACCAATTCATGGTGGAGGGAGCCGCTAAACAGCCCAGTTTGGACCAATTCATGGTGGAGGGAGCCTCTAACCAGCAGAGTTGGTGGAAATCAGGGTGGAGGGAGCCTCTAACCAGCAGAGTTGTGGGAAAGCAGGGTGGAGGGAGCCTCTAACCAGCAGAGTTGGGGGAAATCAGGGTGGAGGGAGCCTAGTATTAGCAGAATTGTGCAACGCTTATGGTGGATGAGTATGAGGATGCGGAGGAATTGGAGAGGTTGAGTACAGACATGGAGTTTCATGTTGGGGTGCTTTACACAGGTGGGCCCAAAAATGAAGGCTCTATCCAGTGGTGGTTCATTTTTATCAAAGTGAGCCGGTCGGCACTCTCAGCTGACAGACGGGTGCGCTTGTCAGTGATGATGCCACCGGCTGCACTGAACACCCTCTCAGATAGGACGCTGGCGGCAGGACAGGACAGCACCTCCAAGGCATATAGGGCAAGTTCAAGCCACAGGTCCAACTTCGACACCCAATACGTGTAGGGCGCAGAGGGGTCGGAGAGGACAGGGCTGTGGTCGGAAAGGTATTCCCGCAACATGCGCCTATACTTCTCACGCCTGGTGACACTAGGACCCTCCGTGGCGGCACTTTGGCGAGGGGGTGCCATCAAGGTGTCCCAGACCTTAGACAGTGTGCCCCTCGTTTGTGAGGACCGGTGAGAACTTGGTTGCCTACTGGAGGAACTACCCTCCCTGCCGCCAACGTCACATGCTGGAAACATCTCCATCATATTCTGCACCAATTGCCTGTGGCAAGCATTGATGCGATTGGCCCTCCCCTCTACCGGAATAAAAGACGAGATGTTGTTTTTATACCGGGGTCAAGGATAGCAAAGATCCAGTACTGGTTGTCCTCCATGATTTTGACAATACGCTTGTCGGTTGTAAAGCACCCCAACATGAACTCAGCCATGTCTGCCACAGTGTTAGTTGGCATGACTCCTCTGGCCCCACCGGAAAGTTCAATCTCCATTTCCTCCTCATCCTCCATGTCTACCCATCCGCGCTGCAACAATGGGACGATTCGAAGTTGCCCGGAAGCCTCCTGTATCACCATCACATCATCGGACAACTCTTCTTCCTCCTCCTCCTCCTCCTCCTCCTCCATTAAACGCAGTGAAGCGGACAGATGTGTGGACCTACTCTCCAGCTGTGACGGATCGGATGCTATCCCTAACTCCTCTGTGTGATTTGAGTTATCCCTGATGTCAATCAGGGATTCTCTCAGAACACACAAGTGCGGGATTGTAAGGCTCACCATCGCATCCTCAGAGCTCACCCTCCTTGTGGACTCCTCAAAGACCCGTAGGATGTCACAAAGGTCTCTCATCCATGGCCACTCATGGATGTGAAACTGAGGCAGCTGACTTAGTGGCACCCTAGGGTTTTGTAGCTGGTATTCCATCAAAGGTCTCTGCTGCTCAACCACTCTATTCAACATCTGAAACGTTGAGTTCCAGCGTGTGGGGACGTCGCACAAAAGCCGGTGTTGTGGCACATGCAGGCGTTGCTGGAGAGATTTTAAGCTAGCAGCGGCTACTGTCGACTTGCGAAAGTGGGCGCACATGCGCCGCACTTTCACCAGTAGCTCTGGAACATTGGGGTAGCTCTTTAGGAAACGTTGCACCACTAGGTTGAAGACGTGGGCCAGGCATGGAACATGTTGGAGTCCGGCAAGCTCCAGAGCTGCTACCAGGTTCCGGCCGTTATCACAAACGACCATGCCTGGGCCCAGGTGCAGCGGCTCAAACCATATTGCCGTCTCATCGAGGAGGGCATCCCTCACCTCGGAGGCAGTGTGCTGTCTGTCCCCCAAGCTGATCAGCTTCAGCACAGCCTGCTGACGTCTACCAACGCCAGTGCTGCAACGTTTCCAACTCGTAGCTGGGGTCAATCTAACAGCGGAGGAGGAGGCGGAGGAGGAGGCGGTGGCGGAGGAGGAGGCGGTAGAGGAGGAGGAGGGGGGTGTTCTTCTGGTGTCCCTGCCAGGAATGTTAGGCGGGGAGACGAGGTACACCGGGCCAGTTTGGGAAGCAGTCCCAGCCTCAACTACATTCACCCAGTGTGCCGTCAGTGAAATGTAGTGTCCCTGTCCGCATGCACTTGTCCACGCGTCGGTGGTCAAGTGGACCTTTGTGCAAAGCGCGGAACTAAGGGCCCGCCTGATGTTGAGTGACATGTGCTGGTGCAAGGCGGGGACGGCACACCGGGAGAAGTAGTGACGGCTAGGGACGGCATAGCGAGGTGCCGCAGTTGCCATCAGGTCCAGGAAGGCGGGAGTTTCAACAAGCCGGAACGCCAACATCTCCTGGGCCAGCAGTTTAGCGATGTTGGCGTTCAAGGCTTGCGCGTGTGGGTGGTTAGCAGTGTATTTCTGCCGCCGCTCCAATGTCTGAGAGATGGTGGGTTGTTGTAAAGAAGCGCCTGATGGTGCCTTTGATGGTGCAGGAGAAGGAGATAAGACAGGAACAGGGGAGGATGAGGGAGAAGTCAACAAAGTGGCGGAGGCAGATGAAGTGGTGTCCTGGCTCGTCCTCTGGAGTGCATCGCCAGCACAGTCAGCAGTGGCAGAGGCAGTGGCAGAGGCAGTGGCAGTGGCGTGAACGGCAGGCGGCCTTTGTCCTGCCGTTGCTGCCTGCCACTGATTCCAGTGCTTGGATTCCAAATGACGGCGCATTGAAGTGGTGGACAGGTTGCTCTTCTCAGAGCCCCTAATCAATTTCGAGAGGCAAATTGTGCAGACAACACTATATCTGTCCTCGGCGCATTCCTTGAAAAAACGCCACACCTTCGAGAAACGTGCCCTCGAGGTGGGAGTTTTTCGGGGCTGGGTACGAACTGGAACATCTTGGGAGATTCCGGGTGTGGCCTGGCTTCGCCTAAGCTGCTGACCTCTGCCTCTGCCTCTAGCTACCCTTTTTGGTGCTGCACTTGCCTCAACATCCACACTACTTTCCCCACTTGACATCCCCCCTGTCCAGGTCGGGTCAGTGTCCTCATCATCCACCACTTCCTCTTCCAACTCCTGTCTCATCTCCTCCTCCCGCACAATGCGCCGGTCAACTGGATGCCCTGACGGCAACTGCGTCACATCATCGTCGATGAGGGTGGGTTGCTGGTCATCCACCACCAAATCGAACGGAGATGGAGGAGACTCTAGTGTTTGAGCATCTGGACACAGATGCTCCTCTGTTAGGTTCGTGGAATCGTGACGTGGAGAGGCAGGTTGAGGGACAATGAAAGGAGCGGAGAACAGCTCTGGGGAGCAGGGACAGTTGGGGTTATTGTTCTGTGAAGCTTGGGAATTTTGGGAGGAAGGAGGACAAGACTGTTGGGTAATAGGAGGAGAGGAGGCAGAGTCTGACTGGCTGCTGGACAATGTGCTGTAAGCGTTCTCTGACAGCCATTGCAAGACCTGTTCCTGGTTCTCGGGCCTACTAAGGTTTGTACCCTGCAGTTTAGTTAATGTGGCAAGCAACCCTGGCACTGTGGAGTGGCGCAATGCTTGCTGCCCCACAGTAGTAGGCACGGGACGCCCTGTGGCTTCACTGCTACCTTGCTCCCCAGAACCATTCCCCCGACCTCGCCCACGGCCTCGTCCACGTCCCTTTCCGGGAGCCTTGCGCATTTTGAATTCCCAGTTAGAAATTGGCACTATATACCAGTAGCAAAAATTGTGGGTGCACGTAACCCCAATATATTCTTTGAATTCCCAGTCAGACAATGGCACTGTATACCAGTAGTAAAAATTGTGGGTGCACGTAACCCCAATATATTCTTTGAATTACCAGTCAGAAACTGGCACTATATGGCAGTAGCAAGAAATGAGGGTATTTGTAACCCCAATATATTCTTTGAATTCCCAGTCAGAAACTGGCACTGTATACCAGTAGTAAAAATTGTGGGTGCACGTAATCCCAATATATTCTTTGAATTCCCAGTCAGACAATGGCACTATATACCAGTAGTAAAAATTGTGGGTGCACGTAACCCCAATATATTCTTTGAATTCCCAGTCAGACAATGGCACTATATACCAGTAGTAAAAATTGTGGGTGCACGTAACCCCAATATATTCTTTGAATTCCCAGTCAGACAATGGCACTATATACCAGTAGCAAGAAATGAGGGTATTTATAACCCCAATATATTCTTTGAATTCCCAGTCAGACAATGGCACTGTATACCAGTAGTAAAAATTGTGGGTGCACGTAACCCCAATATATTCTTTGAATTCCCAGTCAGAAACTGGCACTATATGGCAGTAGCAAGAAATGAGGGTATTTGTAACCCCAATATATTCTTTGAATTCCCAGTCAGAAACTGGCACTGTATACCAGTAGTAAAAATTGTGGGTGCACGTAACCCCAATATATTCTTTGAATTCCCAGTCAGACAATGGCACTATATACCAGTAGCAAGAAATGAGGGTATTTATAACCCCAATATATTCTTTGAATTCCCAGTCAGACAATGGCACTGTATACCAGTAGTAAAAATTGTGGGTGCACGTAACCCCAATATATTCTTTGAATTCCCAGTCAGAAACTGGCACTGTATACCAGTAGTAAAAATTGTGGGTGCACGTAACCCCAATATATTCTTTGAATTACCAGTCAGAAACTGGCACTATATGGCAGTAGCAAGAAATGAGGGTATTTGTAACCCCAATATATTCTTTGAATTCCCAGTCAGAAACTGGCACTGTATACCAGTAGTAAAAATTGTGGGTGCACGTAACCCCAATATATTCTTTGAATTCCCAGTCAGACAATGGCACTATATACCAGTAGTAAAAATTGTGGGTGCACGTAACCCCAATATATTCTTTGAATTCCCAGTCAGAAACTGGCACTGTATACCAGTAGTAAAAATTGTGGGTGCACGTAACCCCAATATATTCTTTGAATTCCCAGTCAGACAATAGCACTATATACCAGTAGCAAGAAATGAGGGTATTTATAACCCCAATATATTCTTTGAATTCCCAGTCAGACAATGGCACTGTATACCAGTAGTAAAAATTGTGGGTGCACGTAACCCCAATATATTCTTTGAATTCCCAGTCAGAAACTGGCACTATATGGCAGTAGTAAGAAATGAGGGTATTTATAACCCCAATATATTCTTTGAATTCCCAGTCAGACAATCGCACTGTATACCAGTAGTAAAAATTGTGGGTGCACGTAACCCCAATATATTCTTTGAATTACCAGTCAGAAACTGGCACTATATGGCAGTAGCAAGAAATGAGGGTATTTGTAACCCCAATATATTCTTTGAATTCCCAGTCAGAAACTGGCACTGTATACCAGTAGTAAAAATTGTGGGTGCACGTAACCCCAATATATTCTTTGAATTCCCAGTCAGACAATGGCACTGTATACCAGTAGTAAAAATTGTGGGTGCACGTAACCCCAATATATTCTTTGAATTCCCAGTCAGAAACTGGCACTATATGGCAGTAGCAAGAAATGAGGGTATTTATAACCCCAATATATTCTTTGAATTCCCAGTCAGACAATGGCACTGTATACCAGTAGTAAAAATTGTGGGTGCACGTAACCCCAATATATTCTTTGAATTACCAGTCAGAAACTGGCACTATATGGCAGTAGCAAGAAATGAGGGTATTTGTAACCCCAATATATTCTTTGAATTCCCAGTCAGAAACTGGCACTGTATACCAGTAGTAAAAATTGTGGGTGCACGTAACCCCAATATATTCTTTGAATTCCCAGTCAGACAATGGCACTATATACCAGTAGCAAGAAATGAGGGTATTTATAACCCCAATATATTCTTTGAATTCCCAGTCAGACAATGGCACTGTATACCAGTAGTAAAAATTGTGGGTGCACGTAACCCCAATATATTCTTTGAATTACCAATCAGAAACTGGCACTATATGGCAGTAGCAAGAAATGAGGGTATTTGTAACCCCAATATATTCTTTGAATTCCCAGTCAGAAACTGGCACTGTATACCAGTAGTAAAAATTGTGGGTGCACGTAACCCCAATATATTCTTTGAATTCCCAGTCAGACAATGGCACTGTATACCAGTAGTAAAAATTGTGGGTGCACGTAACCCCAATATATTCTTTGAATTCCCAGTCAGACAATGGCACTGTATACCAGTAGTAAAAATTGTGGGTGCACGTAACCCCAATATATTCTTTGAATTCCCAGTCAGACAATGGCACTATATACCAGTAGCAAAAATTGTGGGTGTATATAGCCCCAATTCTATTGCTAGGGGACTTGCAGGGTATTTCTGAGGTGAAGGTGGGGGGGCACACCGTTGGAACGGTGATTTGGGGTGTATATATGGGGTATACGGGAATACACTGTCAGTGTGTTCCATTCAGGATCCTGGGAAAGCTGGGTTGCGGCGATTGAGCCCGTCAGTGCCACGTTACACTGACAAGCTTCTCCCTGGAATTGAAGTTATATGTAAGCCCAATATATTCTTTGAATTCCCAGTGAGACAATGGCACTATATGGCAGTAGCAAAAATAGTGGGTGTATATAGCCCCAATTCTATTGCTAGGGGACTTGCAGGGTATTTCTGGGGTGAAGGTGGGGGGGCACACCGTTGGAACGGGTATCGGGGGTATATATCGGGTATACGGGAATACACTGACAGTGTATTCCATTCAGGATCCTGGGAAAGCTGGGTTGCGGCGATTGAGCCCGTCAGTGCCACGTTACACTGACAAGCTTCTCCCTGGAATTTAGCTCTTACAAGAGCTGTTGTGGTTGTCTTCTCCTTCCTATCCTAGCCTGTCCCTGCCTACCCAGAATCTAAGCCCTAGCTAGCTGGACGGAAACCTCCGTCCTCGGTGAATTGCAAGCTCAGAATGACGCGAACCTGGGCGGCGCTGTTCTTTTAAATTAGAGGTCACATGTTTTCGGCAGCCAATGGGTTTTGCCTACTTTTCTCAACGTCACCGGTGTCGTAGTTCCTGTCCCACCTACCCTGCGCTGTTATTGGAGCAAAAAAGGCGCCAGGGAAGGTGGGAGGGGAATCGAGTAATGGCGCACTTTACCACGCGGTGTTCGATTCGATTCGAACATGCCGAACAGCCTAATATCCGATCGAACATGAGTTCGATAGAACACTGTTCGCTCATCTCTAGTATTAATTAAACACTTCAGGTTTAGTGCAGGGGTAGACAACCATTGGGACGCCAGCTGTTGAAAAACTACAACTCCCAGCATGCATAATTGCTCTGCTGTAATTGGAACACCCATGGAAATGAGGGGAACATGATAGGAGTTGTAGTTTCACAGCAGCTGGAGTGCCGAAGGTTGCATACCCCTGGACTAGAGATTCCTTGATTGGTGTACTGTTGCCTCGGGTTTTAAGTGGATCTTTGGAGGTCTGACCCTGTTAGCGTGGCATTCGTCCAATAAGTGGCCTTAGGGTGACCTCCTATTGGTTAACTGATGCAACATCTCCTACACACTTTTTAGAAGCACTGTCCCGATACTTGTGGTTAGGGATGTGTAAATATCTTTTTTCTCCCTATTTGGAATCATATATCCTGTGATTGCGTCTTACCCCTTGGTGGAGGTTTTTTCTTGTTTTCGCTTTTTGGTTCCCTATCTGGTATTTTGGGGTGGGATACATTTTATGATTACCAGAAAGATGAAATATTTGTTAAAGGTTAAGTTTTACTTGTATTATTGTATCTCACAGTTTTCACAGTGAATGTCATTTTTTAGCACTACAAAGTGATAGTGTCATAGTCATCATTATGTGATTATATTGTATATTATTTTCTCCAGTGAACAAATGTAACAGAAGCAGCATTTATAATATGTAACATTATATTGAGAACAGGAGAGTGATGTTTTGAGGTCAAAGTAGACATTAAATAGCTGCTAAGACAACAGAGCAGCCCTGATTGTATATCATTTTTAATACTTGTTGGGTAATATTCAATAGTGTTACATTGCTATTTAGCAAGTGCTTTACTACACTCCATTCAATTTATCATGTGTCTTTGTGTCCTAAATATTAATACTAAAGTATCTGTAAACAATATGTACAGTATCTGTAAATCAAATTTTACAAGTTGTTGTAAATGTAATAGTGTATACATGGCAAGACAAAATTAAAGATAGGTAGGTAAACTATCCGGGGACTTTTAAAACAGCAAAGCTTTATTAATAATTAATTTAAAAGCATATTAAAAAAGACTTAGACGCTCCTATAACAATTGTCAGTCAGAAGGTAAGTATATTCCTAAGAAAAACTTCCACAGGGGTATTGTTGTATTTTCCAACCAACCTCAGAAAAAATCCCCTCTATCAAAATAAGGGTATATGTCCTTTATCGTTACTAGTCTTCCACTATGGATATTAGGAATGTATACCACATTATAGAGGAGATGGAAATTCTATAGAGTACCTTCCCTTCTTCTATTTATTTTTCCTCTAAGGGGAGGTATTGTCCCTGATTTCTTTTCAATTCGTGGGTAACAATATATTTTAGGAATTGTTAAGTACAGTGGTGAAAATCAGATATACATAGGGAAGTAGGAAAATTTGCTTACCTCCTATAGTTAACTACTGACACAGTCATCTGGAAATCACCTAGAGGATATATATCCTTAGACCGGGTTCAAACGATGTCTTTTGGCACGTAATGTGGTACGTAGACGCCGCGGGAGCTTTTGCGGGCCATATACGCTCCCATTGTTTTCAATAGGAGCTGGTACCGTATACGCGGCGCTATTTTGCGGCTGTCACAAAATCACGGCCGCAAAATAGCGCCGCGTATACGGTATGGGCTCCCATTGAAAACAATGGTAGCGTATATGGCCCGCAAAAGCTCCCGCGGCGTCTACGTACCACATTACGTGCCAAAAAACATCGTGTGAACCCGGCCTTATTCTGATAATGCTGAAGAATGTGTGCAGAATCAGGGTGTAACAAGCAGCAATATCTGGAGACCAAAGTGGAGGCACAGCTTGGACAGGAGTAGGGATAGGTGAATAAATTATTGGCTACTTCCTGCTGGAATAATCCAGTAGGTGGTGACCTAACATATCACTGTGTGAGGGCCAAAGAAAGGTGGAAATATACCATGTGGGGACCAGAAGAATAAGACAGTATTATACTGTGTAAGAGTAAGTAAAAGGGGGTAAAATACTGTGTGGGGACTGGTAAAAGGGGTAATATACTATGGAGACCACAATGCGGTTTATGATGTAGTTTTTAAACTACAATCAGACCATCTATTTGATCATGAATTCGGCAGGTTCGGCCAACAATGATCTAATGTATATGCAAACCTTAGGATAGGAGGATGTATGCTTGAGCTAGGAGACAGTTGTGATGGTTTATAAATTTAGAAGGACTTTCTACGTGGGACAACCCCATTAATAAAGTATACTCATGATTACATTAAGATATAGATTGTACTGTCAAATGGTGATGGTCATGGTAAGAAGTCATTAAGCAAGGTCTTTCGAGAATACTACATTATACTTCTTTTGGACTCTTCTGTAAAGAACTGTGATGATTCTGAGAACATTGATGCTGACACTAAGCATATTATCTGTTCTGATGGTCCATATTACCATTGGTAAGCCATACTCCTGACCTGACTACCATTTTTATCTGACCTAAAGAACTTCCCTGTCTAAGGCTGCTGAGACATTGTTACCATCTGGCTATTTTATTAAAAACCTTTAAAAGACATCAGTATTGCTAACAGTAGTTTTTCATGCATTTTTTCTGGCGTTTTTTTTCCCCCTACAATAAAGAAGGATATAGTAAGACATCTGTAAAAATAGCAGGAAAATTTTAATGCAATATTGTGTTCAAAGACCAAAGTATAAGTGTGATACCTTCACTGACTAACCTGAAAAATTACATTTACAGGCTTTCAAAGGACAGAAACTCCTTTGTCATGCGTTTATAAATGAATGACTGAGAACACAGCACAACACTGGCAAAAATGAGGTGATACCTTAGAGAAGGTAGTATAATAAAATTGAGGTTATAAAGGTGAGGAGTCTTTTGTGCTTGTGGCACCTGCTACATCTGTTTGAGTTCGCCAAGTTATGGGCATGGAGCCATTCTGGAGATCTGTGACATTGAGATAATATCTCATAATGTGCTTTTTGAAGTCGTACGCAAGAGGAGAAGCCATGTGAGTTGTTTTTTAAATAAACTTGTAATTTTCTTCTGTCAGCTTCAAATCCAGTTCTACTTCCCAGGTTCTTAGAAACAGTAGAATGCTAAGCTCAGGAGGCTGGAGCAAAAACTGCTTACAGCTTTTCACCTTCCAGGTAAAGGGAAACCAATTGACCATCACTTTTTTGAAGTCTGTCAAGCCTGGATAGATGAGGTGAATCAGATTATGAGATTTGACTAACTAATAAGCTAGCCTAGTAGAAACCATGACTCCTTCTTGAAGATTTTGTCCCCCTGAATCAAGGTAGAGTCTGTCTCAGCTTCTCCATGCTGATGTCCTAGTTATGTTGTGTTATATATCAGTTTTTTTCTTTCCTGACTGCAACCTCTCAATAGATACTTGTAAGTACCAGGCATATTTAATATATGATAGGGAGCACTGCCACTGTTTCCTCTCCCTCCCCCTACACCCCTCTTCCTCCCCCTCCATCACATACATCTCCCTCCCACCCCAATTTTGCCTCTAATGGTTGTTTCTAAATCTCATTGTTCATGCACGTATATAGCTGTTTTTCATGTTGTTTGGACTTAGCATCTGGTAATTTGTTACTCTGTTACAGTTTGTGAAAGATACGTGTGTGTGTTATTTGCCAATACAATTTTATGAGACTCTTGTTCTTCTGTATTGTAAATTTTTTTAAAAAAATAATAAAAACTGTGAATTAAAAAAAAATAATAATAGTAAGAGTGAAGAGTTGGGAGGTCAGTGGTTTGGAGTCATGCAGGAGCCTCAGTGCTTTGAAAACTTGCAAATGTATTTTTCCTGGTTAGTCAATAAAGGTATCATACCTACAACATGTTTGCCTTTTTGACACAATATATCAAATATTGCATGATGTTTTTCTGGCTAGCATGGTACTACACTATCTTTCTCTATATTTAGGTTGCTTTAGTTAGCATTTCAGCACTGGAGTCCTGGGTTCGAATCCTGCCAAAGACAACATCTACAAGGAGTTTGTATGTTCTCTGTGTTTGCATGGGTTTCCTCTGGATACTGCAAACACATACTGATAAGGAATGAAGATTGTGAGCCCTATTTGGGACAGTGACTATATAAGAAAGCATAAAAAAAAACTTGTGGGGGGGGGGGAGCCAAGACAAAAATCTATGTATTCTCCAAATCAATTGAGAT
The DNA here is from genome assembly GCF_031893055.1 of Leptodactylus fuscus. Lineage (NCBI taxonomy): Eukaryota > Metazoa > Chordata > Amphibia > Anura > Leptodactylidae > Leptodactylus > Leptodactylus fuscus. The sequence goes on along the minus strand of NC_134266.1, from coordinate 96,721,122 downwards.
TGAGGCATCAGAGGAGGGATGGAAGTGGAACAGTTGGGTACTCCAGAGACAAAATGAAGTTTACCTGACCCAAATCCAATGTCACCCTTAGAAACAACCTCCAGTCCAGTGGAAGATAATGGAGTCAGTTTTTGATTTTAAGTAGTGATGGTGATGCTTTTATTGAAGGATATACTTTTAATGCGAGCAGCATAGTTTCAGTGTGGAGAATATGATACATTCACAGCATAGACAGTGAAAGAGTTAATACACAAATGCATCCACACATCACATGATGCTCTGGTGAGAAACTAAACTGTTTGTAAGACAAGAGGTGAGACCATTTCCCAAAAGAATAAAACATGATTTTTTTTTAAAGGCAAGCGCAAGCCAAGTCAAAAAGTCAAGATATTCCTTCTATTTTTAGCTTGTTACAATTGGCTGCTGACTGAGGCATAGGCAACAGCCTGATACACCATGCTACCAGGTAAAATAATGAAAACCTAGAGTATAGTTATTTTTTATCATTAGATCAGTGGTGTGATGAAACTAAATAATGTACATCCTAGCATTTTATAGGGTTTGCTATACTTTATACTATTAGAAATCAGCTCCTTTTATCAGTATGTGCATAATAGAAGGTAACAATATTCTCTGCTACCGATACCGATTGATATTAGCACTAGAATTAGTTTTATATATATATACAGTCCTATGAAAAAGTTTGGGCACCCCTATTAATCTTAATCATTTTTAGTTCTAAATATTTTGGTGTTTGCAGCAGCCATTTCAGTTTGATATATCTAATAACTGATGGACACAGTAATATTTCAGGATTGAAATGAGGTTTATTGTACTAACAGAAAATATGCAATATGCATTAAACCAAAATTTGACCGGTGCAAAAGTATGGGCACCTCAACAGAAAAGTGACATTAATATTTAGTAGATCCTCCTTTTGCAAAGATAACAGCCTCTAGGTCGCTTCCTGTAGCTTTTAATCAGTTCCTGGATAAAGGTATTTTGGACAAACAATTCAAGTTCAGTTAAGTTAGATGGTCGCCGAGCATGGATAGCCCGCTTCAAATCATCCCACAGATGTTCAATGATATTCAGGTCTGGGGACTGGGATGGCCATTCCAGAACATTGTAATTGTTCCTCTGCATGAATGCCTGAGTTGATTTGGAGCAGTGTTTTGGATCATTGTCTTGCTGAAATATCCATCCCCGGCGTAACTTCAACTTCGTCACTGATTCTTGAACATTATTCTCAAGAATCTGCTGATACTGAGTGGAATCCATGCGACCCTCAACTTTAACAAGATTCCCGGTGCCGGCATTGGCCACACAGCCCCAAAGCATGATGGAACCTCCACCAAATTTTACAGTGGGTAGCAAGTGTTTTTCTTGGAATGCTGTTTCTTTTTGGACGCCATGCATAACGCCTTTTTTTATAACCAAACAACTCAATCTTTGTTTCCAAAATGAAGCTGCCTTGTCCAAATGTGCTTTTGCATACCTCAGGCAACTCTATTTGTGGCGTACGTGCAGAAACGGCTTCTTTCTCATCACTCTCCCATACAGCTTCTATTTGTGCAAAGTGCGCTGTATAGTTGACCGATGCACAGTGACACCATCTGCAGCAAGATGATGCTGCAGCTCTTTGGAGGTGGTCTGTGGATTGTCCTTGACTGTTCTCACCATTCTTCTTCTCTGCCTTTCTGATATTTTTCTTGGCCTGCCACTTCTGGGCTTAACAAGAACTGTCCCTGTGGTCTTCCATTTCCTTACTATGTTCCTCACAGTGGAAACTGACAGGTTAAATCTCTGAGACAACGTTTTGTATCCTTCCCCTGAACAACTATGTTGAACAATCTTTGTTTTCAGATCATTTGAGAGCGGTCTGTCCATGTTCGGCGACCATCAAACTTAACTGAACTTGAATTGTTTTGTAGAAAGAAATGGTCCAAAATACCTTCATCCAGGATCCAGGAACTGATTAAAAGCTACAGGAAGCAACTAGAGGCTGTTATCTTTGCAAAAGGAGGATGTACATATTACACATGTACATGTAAATATTAATGTCACTTTTCTGTTGAGGTGCCCATATTTTTGCACCGGTCAAATTTTGGTTTAATGCATATTGCGCATTTTCTGTTAGTACAATAAACCTCATTTCAATCGTGAAATATTACTGTGTCCATCAGTTATTAGATATATCAAACTGAAATGGCTGCTGCAAACACCAAAATATTTAGAACTAAAAATGACTAAGATTAATAGGGGTACCCAAACTTTTTCATAGGACTGTATATATATATATATCGTTCCAATAACAAGTTTAGTAAGACTAACATATATAACAGTAATTTATTGCATCATAATGTTCTTAATTAAGTTTCATGTTTTTTTTTTCACAGATTCTAAGCAAAATGGCGATGCCAACACAGTAATGTCAGATGATGACCATGAAGAGCCACCTCCATTCCAACCACTAGAAGACAACAGAATTATTCGAAGGGCCAGTGCCAAAGACAAAAACAAGTCCGGGGCCTCATGCTTTCTTCTAAGTTCTGGAGATTACACTTGTGCTGCTGATGGGGGAATAAAGAAAGGTATACGAGATATAGATATAGAGATGGACTCACAGATTCTCCTAGGTCCCTCATAAAATAAATATTCCATAGTAATTTTGACCTGGATGTATATTAAATCTCAATTTCATAGTCTTCCCATAGGAAATTGATGAAAACTACATAGGTGAAGTGTTACAATTTGTCTCTGGTCACCTGTGTGGTAAAATGTTTCTTATACGTATCTTTTATCTTTGTCTGACGGAAAACTGAAATAAAGTTCATTCTGTGTAAGAAAATAAAGTAATTGTTAGTAAGAAGTTTGTTGGTTATTGAATTCATCAGAAAGAAGCCTGAAGTCAATAGATTTGGAGCTAATACATTACCTATGGTTTGTGTCAGGTACACCAAATAATATCATCTGGGGGTAGTCTTAAAGCCAAAATCCTCACCAATCACTTAAAAGAAGGGCCCTAGAAACTCTCCTGAGGGCCATTGTGTAGTTTCGGCTCATTTACTTTTACAATTTACATTTACGTTTATTTCAGTAAAACTTTCACAGATCGACTGAAATGAATATATCATGATATTATAGATATCTTTAAGCTACAGATGTCACAATATCCATTATGAAGGAATGCATAGTAACCAATAATGGATTTACCTGCACCACTTTAGTTGATGCATCTCCATCCATCATTGCCAGACGTGACTCACATATTTCTGATATTCTTATTACCTGTTACATGGATGTATTCTATTACTGATCTACACCGAATGTGATGCAATGGTGAATTCATGAGTGAGGCTTATATCAGACCTACAACAATATTGTGCTTGCACTGCACAATTCAACCGGATGAGTAAATCGACAGCTGTTTGTATTTTTACATGATCCTCAGAGTGTACACTAAAGAGTGCATGCAGTGCTTTCTCTTCTCCTTTCAGGGAAAAGCCAAAGGTTCACACCATATGCAAAACCGCTTACTGTAGTTCGAGCACTCAAATCCCACTAATATGCATCATGTTAATGCACTCCTTTCTGACAGATACACATTTATAGAACAAACTGCTATGAAGACACATCCTTTTGTGTACATATAAATACTAATTTTTAAAAAACTGTTGATTTTGACTCGATTTGGTCAGCTGTCTGTCCCTTTCCGCTTTTTGGTTGGACAGAGAAGTGTATCCTAACATGCTTTTCTGTACTGGAAAAAAATGGATGAGCGAGTTGGTTTTTTAGAATGAACATACAATGGATTCTACATCCATTTGAAACCATTTTCTTTTTAGACCCAAAAACTTATTATATTCTGGGGTCCTGTCATATCCTAAAGTATAACAAGTGGAGGCCCAGGGAAAGTAAGTAAAAATAAAGGTTCTGCTCGCCTTGCCCCACATCTCGAAGTTCCATGGTCCCCTGACATCCTCTTGTGGCATCTTCCAGCTCCTGGATAACGTCCTGCTCCCTGGGGTCACTGCTGAGGCCTATGATTGGGCCTCAGTGCTCATGTGGGACACATTGATGTCACAATGATTGGGTCTCAGCAGTGAGACCCCTTTCTTTTTAACATTCACATAGCCATATGACTGCTTCATATTTGTGAGGCAAGTTGTACTTTCTAATGGCATCATTTAAAATTCCATACCGTATACTAGGAATCTGGAAAAAAATGATTAACTAGATGCGGCCAAAATAAAATATACATACGTTCATACTTTAAGCCAGAATTCAAGTGCAGCCATTATTGTAAAGTTCATTATTAGGATGAATTCATCATCAGGGGTCTTATGGATCCAGTACATTATCATACACATACACACTATACCTGAAGAAAGTGAAAAATATTTATAAGACCAGATATAAATAGGTAGGTAGTTGTAGGTAGATAAATGTAGGTAGTTGCTAAAAGTATAAATAGCATAAAGAGCTTTACATTGTAATAAATTTAATATATTCATATAAATGTTAAGATGTCATAATGCAGACCGTTGTATTTCCTAGAGACAGTCAATGCATTATTGATGGGAAAGGTACCAATATAAAAAGTAGTTCTAATGGAATTAAGTAGTGCATAAAATTATATTTAGATTTGATCTGTAATGTGTTTATAACTGTACTGAGGTCGTCTTATGAGGACTAACTTATACTCATTCAGAATTTAGAAGAAACTAAATCTGGCCATAAACTTGAGATTTTGTATAAAGCAGAATATATGCAGCTCTAACCACTGTGGAATGACCTGTATATGTTTTCCATCTGTTAAACGAGCAAATGGGCTGCACAGAGAAACCCCACGGGGTGGACAATAGTCAAAAAAACAAAAAATTACTCCAGCATGCCCAATTATGTATAAAATTTTACTTTTACTTCAAAAATGTAAAATCATAGCATAGTACAGACATGGATCCCGAAACGTGTAAGCTTATATATTTTTTTTTTTTTTTAAATGTAGATTGTGAGCCCCACATAGAGCTCACAATGTACATTTTTCCCTATCAGTATGTCTTTGGAATATGGGATGGAAATCCATGCAAACACGGGGAGAACATACAAACTCCTTGCATATGGTTTTCTGCCCTTGGTGGGATTTGAACACCAGGACTCCAGCGCTGCAAGGCTGCAGTGCTAACCACTGAGCCACCGTGTGGCCCCCTAGCTTATCTGTTTTTTGTACGTGCCTGGATCCATGTCTGTACTATGGTTTTAAATTTTTGAAGTAAAAGTTAAATTTTATACATAATTGGGCATGTTGGAGTAATTTTTTGTTTTTATAAACTTGAGATAGCTGTCAGCAATTTCTCATGACTTCCTAATACACATGCATGCTTAGTGGGCTGAACTGGGGGAGAAAGTCACTGCTAGACTTCATGGTAGTAGCCTATCTCCCCAGGATAAAAAGGTTTGGGTAGTTGAAATTTTTACATCTCCCGATGTTCTGCCAAGCCCCTATACTCCTATACACATTAGACATGTTTTTGTGGTGAGGGTCTTTGGCGGTAGAGATGGCAGTCCTTAGCAAGCTATACAGATGAGATAGGGAGCAGACATGCAGCAGACAGCTATATCATCCAACTCCCATGTACGTTTGTTCAGTTTAGTCATGTGATACATGTCTACTGAATAAGAAACGGGAGACAGCTATGGCCGGACATGTCTGACAGTGGCTTATCTCCCTGTGGACAAACTAATCTGCCATTCAGGACACATATACATCAGATGGTTGGCGAAGCTGCTGAAATCTAACTTTATTAGGTTATTTCATTTATATGAATAGCCACAGCCAAGCCACACAGGGAAGCATTTCATGAAGCTTCTTTGTAACGTTAACAGACCTTCTTTTTCACTGTAGGTTTAACACTAATGTCCCATGTAGCACACCACAGCTAAAAAAATAGTCAAAAAACACACAGGATATTTGTGAGTGTTGTTCATTGCATTTGTGCTGCGATTTTCTCTGTAGTTTTTGTTCATTAATTAAATCTATAGGGAAAACACCAGCGTTTCCACAGGTGAAATTGACATGCTACGTTTTTCAAAAATTCAGTAAAATTCATTATGGGGCCCACTATACAGCTACAGGCAAATATTACCTGGCGCTCATTCACAAATTCCTAACATGGCACCAACATAAATTTATTGTTCAGTTGTGAGGATGTGTGCTCAGACATCAGCAGGCCTCAGGTAGCAGCAAGATACTGCAAGATGGTTTTATATACCGCTAGAAAACCGACAGTGCGCTAAATTCAGCTTTCTAGTGGAATATAACTACATGTGCCTGACGACTTGTGAAAAAGGGTTCTATAGGGGCAACAAATAGCAAATGAACATCAAGGAGGCACTGAACAAAAAGACACTTAGAGTAAGTTCACACAGCAGAGGTTTTTTGCATCAGGTTCCGCTGAAACAGAGCCCATTTGCTGAAACAGCAGTTACCTGAAGACACCCCAGACCTTACAGGGGTCCACCGATTTTATACAAAAAATGGGAGAGAGACTCCGACACAGATGTGAACAAAGCCTATGAATCAAGTGTAAAAAATAAAATCAAAGCCTACATGGCTCACATCAATTATAAGAGAACAGAAAGTAAAAAAAAAAGTTCTAACTTGTAAAATGAACTAGAATAGAAAACCCCACATAAATTGCTAAAAAAAAAATTACCACAATTTTGTTGTATATATTGTTAAGGAGTTTATATAATCTCTGTCTCCTAAATGGGTGATTAAGTTACAGCAACAAATCTGTCCACTCCATACAAAAATTGTCTCAGGCTGAAGTCCGACATTGCAAAAAACACATTGTTTTACAGTACCTGCAAAGTGAATGGGATTCTAGCTAATCCAATTCACACATTGCAGGAAATCTGCAGCAAAAACACTCATGTTTTTTAAAAACCCAGAAGGTCAGTTATACCTGTGTATAATAAGGGCAGAAAGTCGACAGAGAAAGACTCAGACCCCAGAGTATAATGTCCGGTGATGTGACAAACATGAAAACCACTATTACCTACCTATCCTGGGCTCTGGCACACTCTTTGCAGCTTTTGGCTCTCTTCAATGTCGGCAAGCACTGCAGCCTACCGCTGCTATCTCGGTAGTTATGCCCTGGTTTACCATGCATCCCACTGCAGAAGGGGGAGCAGAGGCGGCCATGAGCAGGTAAGTATATAGGGCCTATTACTCCAGCAGGTAATGGCCTATTAAAAAAAAAAGTTATCTTCACCTACAGGGGTCACGCTGGGGGTCACTTCTGGTGTCATTTCCCTTGTAAGCTCTAAATCTGGGGTGTCCGCTGTTCGCACAACTTATCCCTTCCTGCAGCAGGCAATTGTGTTGTAATGATTTGGTGATTTGGGGGGGTTTTGTCTTAACATTACTAGATGCTATATTTTTCTTAATTTTCTGGTGATGTGGCCATATAAGGGCTTTTTTTTATGGGATGAGATGTATTTTGTAATTACATCATTTTTGAGTGCCTATAATTTAAAGAAATGCAGTGGTGTTCTTCATATCAGACGGCAGTGTCCCAGCACAATGTTGTAAATAGTAGTCCACAAATTTTCACAAAATCCTTCAATTCCCAAGACTATAGGTCACCATGGAGAAGGGGAGGCATTTTTTTGAACTGAGTAATAAATAAAATGTCGGTTGAATAGGATAATCAATCATCATCAGTCCATCCTTAAATTTAGGACTAATTATATGATCCTCAACTTCTCTTTTAATCCTTTCACGACATCCACTGTACTTGGGAGCTGGGCGACCACCATAGCCGCTGGGTGTCTGCTGTTATGGGAAGAGTCAAAAGTGAAACACGAAAATTGAAAAATGCCTGTTGTGGGAAGGGGTTAAGGATGTGTTTTAGTTCATTCTTCTAAAGACACAAGGGATCACTGAATAATCTTTGATAACATTGGTTTTTGGGGAGTTGACAAAAAGTCTCCCATTCATACATCTGGCCTGGCCTGATCACATTTCCCTCCTTATCTGCTGATTTGATCACCACATCCTTCATCTCTCTGAGTTGTTTCAGGGCTTGCCTTTGCACCAAAATTAAATTTGACCTATTCACTTTAGTAGAGATAGATTCTAGATCTCTTTTGACTAAATAAGAAAAAAAAAATTCAATTGGTGGATATAGAGAGAGAGGGGAAAATGTTGTGATCGGCGGCACAGATGAAGAGATAGGGAGGTTCATTCATAGCCTGACCGCTCATCCAGTAATTCAATCAAAGTGTGGATAGTTTGTCGGTTCCCTGGCACTTCTGGAGAAAAGAGAAGCTCATCTTTGATAAAATGTTTTTTAAACATAAGCTTACGAGAAAATAATGCCAGATCCTAGACTGTGTAAAAAAAAAAAAAAAGAAACATCTAATTTGGCTGTAGGGGAATAAGACAATCCTCTGCTTAAAACTTCTAATTGAGAATTAATTAAAGTATGACTCAATAGATTGATTACTTTTAGTCGTTTTGAAAGGTATACAAAGGGTCTCCTTCTGGAGGCCCAGGTTTGTCTTAAAAACCACCACATCCTTCTTCAATAGATAAAGAAGCAATCGAGGAGGACTGTGATTGAGAACCATTTCTCTCACATTTATTGTGCCATAATATATCTTGCTAGAATGAAAATCCTTGAAATCACACTGGAATATTTTAATTTTTAACTGTAATTTTTATTAAAGAATTTTTGGAAAAAAATATGTACAAGAAACATAGAGAGAAAAAAACATGCAAGTTTACAATGTCAGCATGGAAAGAATGATATTGTGTAACTGTATATACAACTACATATCCTGGCTAACAAGCAGGGGGCAATCACAGGACAAAGGGGAAAAAACAAGGCAAGGGTGCTTTAAAAACAATACGAGTGAAAGGATATAATCACGTCCATTTTTTGACCATCCATTTTACACGATCATCAAAGAAGCAGACATGCCCTATCTTTGTCCGTTTTGACAAGTCCAAAAATAGATATGTGAATACATTCATAGATTTTATGAGTTATAAAATGTCCATGTGACGGCCACAGTAGTGAACAAGGCTGCCATGTCCTTTTTTCACAAATATTATGTCCATGAGAAACGTTATTGTCTTGTGCTTAAGACCTAAGTTATTCAGTACACTACACAGTGGGAAGACGCGCTAACTGTGTTTATACTGTTGAACATTCCTGGATGCCATTCAGTAAGCATTTCTGTAGGTTTTTCAGCTAAGGTTATGATAGATAGAATTCCATCTTGTACAGAGTAATTATAGTTGAACATTTGTGAGTGAACCCACATTGCCACATCAGCCCTCTACAAAAGAACAGAGATATAGAAATGGTGTTTCTTAGCACTATATCTGAGATCTGAGTACTCACGCTGCTTAAGTGGGCTGCAGAACAAAGCATAAAGACATGAGATTATACGGAAGATGAGACATGATTGGTAGTGTCTATATTAATGACATGTTAATCACACAGTCACATGTTACCCACATATGCAATGTAAATACCTGAGCATATCCTTGAACTGGAGTTTAGCTTTAACAAAAAAAACAAAAAAAAAAACACATAAAGGCTAAGTTCTCACGTGAATACCATGAGGCATAATATGGTCTGGAAAAAAAATGCTTCCTAATTAGGAAGCGGTTTTTGGACCTTGAGGCATTTTTTGGAGCAGTTTTAAAAACCGCTTCAGAAAATGCTAGGTGGTTTTTCCCTCCCGGACAGTGAATGGGCCGTTAAAAATCGCATTGCGGTTTTTGGCAAACACCGCGCCAAAAACCCCGACGCAGTTTCTGAATCCCATTCACTTCTATTGACTTTCTGAGGTGGAATCCGCCTCAAGAAAGGTCATGTCGGCCAATCAATGCTGGTTCTGCCGGAGGCTTGTTTGTGAGGATGTGGAGTCTAAGATCGGTCCACAGCAGTCTCCATTGTGGTCCGATCTCAGGTATAGCAGAGTTGACACAGCTCTGCTACATCTCAGGTATAGCAGAATTGACACAGCTCTGCTACATCTCAGATGTAGCAGAGTTGACACAGCTCTGCTGCATTTCAGGTATAACAGAGTTGACACAGATCTGCTACATCTCAGATGTAGCAGCGTTGAGCGCACAGCACTGCTACATCTCAGGTATAGCAGAGTTGAGCGGGAGCTGACTTTTTCCCATAGGAATGCATTGACCAGTGATGATTGGCCACATGCCATACAGTGTACAGCATTCGGCCAATCAACGCTGGTTCTGCTGGAGGCTCATCTGTGAGGAGGCGGAGTCTAAGATCGGTCCACAGCAGTCTCCATTGTGGTCCGATCTCAGGTATAGCAGAGTTGACACAGCTCTGCTACATCTCAGGTGTAGCAGAGCTGTGCACTCAACTCTGCTACATCTGAGATCGGACCACAGTGGAGACTGCTGTGGACCGATCTTAGGCTCTGCCTCCTCACAGATGAGCCTCCGGCAGAACCAGCGTTTATTGGCCGAATGTTGTACACTGTATGGCATTCGGCCAATCAATGCTGGTCAATGCATTCCTATGGGAGAAAGTCAGCTCCCGCTCAACTCTGCTATACCTGAGATGTAGCAGTGCTGTGCGCTCAACACTTCTACATCTGAGATGTAGCAGAGCTGTGTCAACTCTGCTATACCTGAGATGTAGCAGTGCTGTGTCAACTCTGCTATACCTGAGATGTAGCAGTGCTGTGTCAACTCTGCTATACCTGAGATGTAGCAGTGCTGTGCGCTCAATGCTGCTACATCTGAGATGTAGCAGAGCTGTGTCAACGTCAACTTTGCTATACCTGAGATGTAGCAGAGCTGTGTCAACTCAGCATTGATTGGCCGAATGCTGTACACTGTATGGCATTCGGGCAATCAATGCTGGTCAATGCATTCCTATGATAGAAAGTCAGCTCCCACATAACACAAGCTGACAGGGATCCCGACTAGCATAAAATGAGCTGCCACGATATAGAGCCCCAAACAGCTGTTTGAGTAAGATTCCTACCTAAATAACGCTAATTCCTAGCTAACCCTGCCAGTACATCTTTTCCTGTCTAGTTCACAGTCTCATATGAACCTAATCTGAAATCCACTATTCATATAAAGTGGAGGTCAACTGATTTAGCCAGCAAATTACTTTTTCCGATTTTTTTTCGATGCCTACGTTTTCCTACTTCCTATCCCACCTTCCCTGCACAGTTATTGGTGTAAAAAAAGTGCCAGGGAAGGTGGGAGGGGATACAAATTTTTAGTGCTTTTGCCGCGTGGTATTCAAATGGAATCAAATACCTTGAACAGCCTGATATTCGATCAAATACCAATTCGATCGAATGCCGTTCACACATCCCTATTAATGATTACAGTCACAAGAAATATTCCATTGTATTATATATGGGGTCACTGCGGATGCCTTGATATGTGAAGGCAGTGTGGGATCAATTATACTATATGTGGGGGGTCATTATATTACACATGGAGGCACTGTGGGGTCCATTATATTACATGTGGCGGGACTGTGCAAGTCATTATACAGTGCCTACAAGTAGTATTCAACCCCCTGCAGATTTAGCAGGTTTGATAAGATGCAAATAAGTTAGAGCCTTCAAACTTCAAACAAGAGCAGGATTTATTAACAGATGCATAAATCTTACAAACCAAAAAGTTATGTTGCTCAGTTAAATTTTAATACATTTTAAACATAAAAGTGTGGGTCAATTATTATTCAACCCCTAGGTTTAATATTTTGTGGAATAACCCTTGTTTGCAATTACAGCTAATAATCGTCTTTTATAAGACCTGATCAGGCTGGCACAGGTCTCTGGAGTTATCTTGGCCCACTCCTCCATGCAGATCTTCTCCAAGTTATCTAGGTTCTTTGGGTGTCTCATGTGGACTTTAATCTTGAGCTCCTTCCACAAGTTTTCAATTGGGTTAAGGTCAGGAGACTGACTAGGCCACTGCAACACCTTGATTTTTTCCCTCTTGAACCAGGCCTTGGTTTTCTTGGCTGTGTGCTTTGGGTCGTTGTCTTGTTGGAAGATGAAATGACGACCCATCTTAAGATCCTTGATGGAGGAGCGGAGGTTCTTGGCCAGAATCTCCAGGTAGGCCGTGCTATCCATCTTCCCATGGATGCGGACCAGATGGCCAGGCCCCTTGGCTGAGAAGCAGCCCCACAGCATGATGCTGCCACCACCATGATTGACTGTAGGGATGGTATTCTTGGGGTCGTATGCAGTGCCATCCAGTCTCCAAACGTCATGTGTGTGGTTGGCACCAAAGATCTCGATCTTGGTCTCATCAGACCAGAGAACCTTGAACCAGTCTGTCTCAGAGTCCTCCAAGTGATCATGAGCAAACTGTAGACGAGCCTTGACATGACGCTTTGAAAGTAAAGGTACCTTACGGGCTCGTCTGGAACGGAGACCATTGCGGTAGAGTACGTTACTTATGGTATTGACTGAAAGCAATGTCCCCACTGCCATGAGATCTTCCCGGAGCTCCTTTCTTGTTGTCCTTGGGTTAGCCTTGACTCTTCGGACAAGCCTGGCCTCGGCACGGGAGGAAACTTTCAAAGGCTGTCCAGGCCGTGGAAGGCTAACAGTAGTTCCATAAGCCTTCCACTTCCGGATGATGCTCCCAACAGTGGAGACAGGTAGGCCCAACTCCTTGGAAAGGGTTTTGTACCCCTTGCCAGCCTTGTGACCCTCCACGATCTTGTCTCTGATGGCCTTGGAATGCTCCTTTGTCTTTCCCATGTTGACCATGTATGAGGGCTGTTCACAAGTTTGGGGAGGGTCTTAAATAGTCAGAAAAGGCTGGAAAAAGAGATAATTAATCCAAACATGTGAAGCTCTTTGTTCTTTGTGCCTGAACTACTTCTAATACTTTAGGGGAACCAAACAGAATTCTGGTGGTTTGAGGGGTTGAATAATAAATGACCCTCTGAATAAACTTTTCACAATTTAAAAAAAATTAAACAAAGAAATAACATTCTTTTTTGCTGCAGTGCATTTCACACTTCCAGGCTGATCTACAGTCCAAATGTCACAATGCCAAGTTACTTCCGAATGTGTAAACCTGCTAAATCTGCAGGGGGTTGAATACTACTTGTAGGCACTGTATTACATAAGGGGTCACTGATGGGGTCATGATACTAAATGTGGGGTCACTGAGGGAACTATTAAGCTACACATGGGGGACCAGAGGAGGGTAACACAAAACTGTTGACAGAGGCCCCAAACAAAGCCTTATTTTGTTAACATTTATAAGTGATGACTACCTTGGGGACACTCGGCTGAGATGTCTCCTCACTAAGGGGTACTTTACTTCAATGGTTTGAGAAACACTGCACCAGATTACAGAGCAGCTTTAGAACAACTAGTAGAAGCAAATATAGTGTTGTCTAACGCAGGACTTAGGCCTCAATAGTCAATCTGTTGTGATGCCGGGGCCTCACCAGAAAAGAAGTGCTACCACGGAGTGCCAAACAAATGACATTGTGCTGCACACGTAATACCCTCACCTTTGGAAACCATGTACCACAGTGCAGCACACATAATACCTGTCGCAACACAAAATACCACATTACAACACAAAGTATTTCTTCAGCAACACCAAATACCAACATCAGGTAAAGGACTTGTGAACTCTTGGCAATGTCATCACAGGTCCTTCAGCCTTCCTGACCACAGAGACTGCACTGATACAGTAAGGCTTTATCAGTGCAGTTTCTGTTATAGAGTTCCAGCTTCCTGCCAAAACTGACCCTAGCCGCAACCTCACAGTTTGAGAACCACTGGTCTAAAGTGTCCAAATTATGACCCCATTTTCCTATGACCTATCTTCTGTCGCCAGTTATAATTAAGCTACTGGATGGCAGTCTTATTTATACATTAGCACAGCAAAATATGACTGCATCATTTAGAAGTTATATAAAACATCATAAGGGGATACTGGTGTCTTTTATTGTTCAAGCCATATGGGGGCTTCTTTTTGGGCAAAATGCTTTACATTTTTACTTCACTATTTAGGGAAATATTTAACTTATAGATCAAAGTTTATTAACTCTTCGTTAGCAGATGGCATTATTGATGGTGGCATCTAAGGGGTTAAATAACCACAAACAGAGTTTTCACATTGCAGTTGTTAGCTCCTAAGCCAGCACCATCTTCATTATATAATATTTTGTCAGTTTGTATGAAAGGTTAACCCCTTCCCGACATCCGCTGTACTAGTACGGCGGCCGCCGGGTGTTTAGCTATGGCAGCCTCCCAGGAGTCGGGTGTGGGGGGCTAATAATATCTTATGAAAAATTGTGTATAGAGTTGGGGGCTGAGATTGTTCTATCTGTCCAGAGATGAGCAATTTGGAGACTTGCCAGACTGGTTATGTAAATACTACGCTCTGTGTATTGGGTGATGCTATCTTACAAAGGCTGGAGACAGATCGTCTGGAACCAGGGGCATTGTTAGGAAAGGATCAAAGACCAAAGACCCTTTTAAAGATAAAGGGACAAGAGAAGGGTAATTAAGCTAATTGTCTCCAACAAGGATGTCTATTGTCTTTAGAATACCATGTGATAGACATCTAGGGTGTGTATTTGAGACATGTGCTGATGGCTGCCATTTTGATTGATATCATGCGGCCACCATGCAGTCACTGACTCCAATTTAGAGTAGAGCTAGCCCTCAGGGGGGTGTGACCTCTCTCCAGTTTCTTATCCAATAGATATGCATCAGGGCTATTGTTACAAACTTCTCCACCAATAGATGTTAGGCTAATTATACTAGCCAATCCTGTTCTGTCAATGCCATGTGATATATACTGTGGTTCTAGCCACCATTAAACAGAATCCATTTTGATACACCACCACCATGTGTCTCTGTTGATTCTCCAGGTCAAAGATGGCTGTAGCCGATCTTGGCCTGTTAATTAATTTTCCTTTACAGACAGCATATCTCTGGGGGTATTATGATTCCCACAACAGAAATTGGCGCCCAAACGTGCGGCTTGAGAGATGAGGAGATGGTTTGCTGATCCCCCGGACGATCAGATTACAGAAGTGCCTGGAAATACAGATCTGTTAGGAGTATTTAGGTTCATTGCTTTCTATTTTTTTTACCTGGGGAGTTTTTGGCTGCGCGGTGTCTGGGGTGGCATCCTGGCGCTGTGGGGTTGTCCTGTCGTGGGTATTGGTGCACACCTTCTGACTTGCACGCGCGCACTGTTGGTAGGCAGCTTTATTTCCTGGTTTATTAGTCTGTCCTCCCATTTGCACCTGGGAGGAGTGGTCTCTACTCTGTATTTAAACCCATGCCTCCCAGGGTTCTGTGCTGAGTGACTCTTTTCAGTGCTAGGCCTTAGCAGGAGGTTATCTGAGATATAGGAAGTTCTGTGGTTGGTTTTTGGGAGGATTGGGTTAACTAGTTGGTGTGTTAGTTTTCCCTTCTGTGTTCACCAATCCTACCTCTGTGTGTAATTGACTGTGTGAGTGAATTGCCTTATCCTTTGATTTCTACTCAGTTTCCCAGTGTTTGTTTCCTAGTGTAAGGTACCTTCCCATATTGGTGTAGGGGAATCCGTTCCCACATTTTTCCTGTGTGCTGCTTGTTTTGTTAGTCAGCGCACACCCTTGTCCGTCCCTGTCAGTAGCAGCTTCCCTTCTTCGTTAGGGGTGACCCCCTTTAGTCTCCAGTCCCTAGAGATCTTATAGGGCATTCCTTCTCCCACTTCCATCTAGGCCTATGGTTTCAGTGAGAGAGGAGCCGTCGGGGTCAGGCTTAGCCTGAGAACAGCCGACCCACACCCGTGAGGCAGGGACCAGGATAGCTAGAGGGAGTAGTGCAGGGCGAGATTCCCTACTGCTGTTCCTTAGCCCCGTTGCAGCTACCTGGACTGACATAACAAGATCCAACAAAGTCAGCGCTGCAAGGTAAGAACTTTAATCTTACCAGTTTGATCTTTGTTTCTAAGAACTTTTGTATTCCTGTCCGAGTGTGAGGTAAACACATATGTTCCTTATATAGATAGCTCAAGCTTTTTGCAAAGAACCTAAAAGAATATATATTGTCTGTAAAGGGGGTGGGAATGTTATACCTCATTCTTTGTATACTGTCCATGCTGTCATTTGATTGATACATCTGTTATAAAGTGTATAGGGAGGCATAGAAGGGATTGTAGCAAGTACGTGCAAAGATTCAGGGGTGTTCGGAATAGGGACACAGACAGAAGTTTAGTCTGTGGAAACCAAAGGAGGTTTTGCCTTGAGCACAGATACCGGAAACTTGTACATTAGAGATTAGTTCAGTGAAAACAGAGTGACTGTTTGGGAGCTCCCACTTAGAGAAGTCGGCATGACCCCCAGAGTGATCTGTGTGACCCTGGGGAGAAATATGTATGACCCTCGAGTAGTCAAGAGTGACCCTCTATTGTCTTAATTGCCCTAGAGGGGTGGGAAGCTCACAGCTGACTGGCCATCAGCTAGTATGGGGAAGGGACCCTCTGAGATATGGTACACCCCATATGAACTAATATGGATGAGAGAAGGGAAAGAAGTTGCCGCTGAAGTAAAAATGATTTTTATTTTTTTTTTAAAAGAGCAGTTGTTCCTAAAATAGGATTGTTTGATAGTAAATTTTGGGAACCAATGGAGATTAGATCATGCAGGACAGATACAAGAGCATAAGTTACAAAGGGAAATGTATGTTCTAATTGAAGAACAGAATGGGAAGAGAGCAGAGTCAGCCGGTATGGAAATCAGCCCAAGAGATAGTTTAAAGAAAGAAAAGGAGGTGATAAACTGCTGATAAGATGTTGGATAAAAATTAAGTAAGGAATGGTTACAGAAATAAGGTATTCAGTGTTTGTATATTTTTTCTTAGTGTAAGGGAATGTATAGTGAGCACCCACTCATATTTCTTTGGCAAGATAGAGCAACATGGAATTTGCTCTACAATCCTCTGCAAAACATCTCATTTCAGCGTTATTTGACTTTTAATCCTGCAACTCTTTTACCAGTAGGAGTTCATAAATATACAAAAATATACCACATAGGGGTATAACCTCTGGTGTGATTCAACAGAAAACCATAAAAACCACCAGGTAACAAAATTTTTTAACAAAAGTAACAAAATCTTTATTAAAAAAGACAATACAACATATAACAAAAATACAAAGGAGGGGGAACTGAAATACCCAATAAATAGGAGTGAAGATAGGGACTACGGTAAGTATGCACAATACAAGACAAATATAAAAAGCATCATGATAGGCCAAAGGTAGTAGATGTATATAAATATAAGCAGCAGATATATCACAACCGCAGCACAGAAAGGGCAGAATATAATGCTAGAATTGCAACAGCCACATACCACAGTTGCTAGCCACCTGCCAATGTAAAAAACCTAGAGGCCCATAAGAGATGAAAAAGTGAAAAATAAAGGTGATAGCATACAGACCGTATAGGCCCTAAGGCCAGATATCCCACTCCACTTCCACACCCGACGCGCGTTTCACCCGTTAGGGCTTTGTCAAGGGATATTGCACTAGGGCATCATGGGGGTATATATAGTGCTCTACAATACACAGCTGTGTAAAATAATATATAATTACAATAATATGGCCCATACATATGGAGGCAAACCTTGTTCAAGGAGAATACTGCAGGAAATGGCCGCATTGATGGTCAGTGCGCATGCGCGAATAAAGAATCTGAGCCACTAGAGGAAAAACTACATTTGTGGACCAAGGTAAAATGGCCGCTAGATTCGCGCATGCGCAAAAACTAAATAAATGTGCGCGATCAAATGATCAATGCGCATGTGCGAAGAAGAGAATGCGAGTCACGGAGCAAAACCCTATACAAAGGTCTGAGTGGCAGCTCAGCTCGCGCACGCGTGAAACCCCGACCATTGTACATGATGTTAAAAGATCTTAAACAGGGGTATGTAGATAAGTGGCCAATCTAGTATATATGAAGACCAAGAACCGAATCCATATGCGCCAAAGGAATAACTATATGAATAAAAAAACTGGACGAATAAATATATATGGCAAGTGAACAAAAGTAATATACACTTATATTGTATAAGCAAGTGACATGATTTGAACCATATAGTGTACTCATAAAAATATAATATATAGGATGTCCAACAAACAAAGGACATTGATTGAAAAAGCACAATATGCAATAAAAATAAAAAAATAATAAAATAATAAATAATAAAAATAAAAAAATAGTGATGGGTGAAAGTGCGCAGTGCGAGTGAAAGTGAAAAAAATAGTGAGGTGAACACACAAAATATGTATAAAACCATATAATATTTAATCCATAAATATAAAATAGAATAAATAGTAAAAATTCCTCCGCGAACAAGAAGCATATGTTGTTGCAGACGTAATGGACCAAATAAGGGAGCATAAATCTGAAAAAAATGAAAAACTGAAGACAGTGAACTCATCAAGACAACACATAAAATGATAAATACCAACATGATACAAAAATGAAAAAATAAAAAATTAATTAATTAAAATAACGCTAGTGTGGAGACAATCGATGCGAAAGTATAGACACAGTGCAGCAAGATGCACCTCATAGAAAAGGCGAGAAACTAATATTCTCATTGAGACCTTTAGGGTGAATGGTTTTCAAAGTGTAAATCCATCGGCTCTCTTTTTGTGCTAAGAGCCTTTTCCAATTGCCCATACGTGGACCCGGGATAACTTGGTCAAAAGCCCTGAACCGGAGTAGTTCAGGATTAGAGTTATGGAACAATTTGAAATGTTTAGGGATTGTGGTAAGAGTGTCAATATTCTCCAAATCCCTAGCATTTGATATCCCCAACACATGTTCCCTTACTCGGCGGCGAAACTCACGAGAGGTCATACCGATGTATGTGAGATTACACGGGCAAATTGCAGCATAGATTACTCCCACTGATACGCAATTGAGGGGAATACGTATTTTGTAAGTACGCTCTCCTGACGAGTCAGCAAATGTATCCACCGACTCCACATTAATACAAGCCACACAGTGGCCACAGGGCCTACAACCAGGCCTTGGACCATGTGTGCTTATAGTTCTCTGAACTGAACTCTCCTCAAAATGACTCCTAACCAATGAGTCCCTCAGATTCCTAGCACGTCTATATGTGACGGTAGGGACCCGGTTAAGGTATTGCCGTAAAATTGGATCTAATTGCAAAATGCCCCAGTGTTTTTGTAACACTGCTCAATGTGAATTGAACGTAGTGATGAACCTAACCTGGGATGAAGAATCCAGTCCATCTGAGGTTTTCTTCTTTTGATGTTTGAGAAGAGTTGTCCGATTTGCGGATTTGGCACGATTGTAACTTCGTTTGATGGTATGTATATCATATCCACGTGCTAAGAACCGCCGTTGTAAGTCGGTTGCTGCCATTTCAAATGATTCATCTGTGGAACAAATACGACGCGCCCTCAGGAACTGTCCAGTAGGAATGTTTCGAAGGAGTGGTCGGGGATGTGCAGAACTGTAATGAAGAAGAGAATTCGTAGCAGTTGGTTTCCGATGTAAATTTGTATTAATATAACCATCATCATTGACAGTGATTTTAATATCTAGAAACTCAACTTGATGCCGACTGTATGTCCATGTGATGTAAATATTCCTATCATTTTGATTCAAGAGTGTCATGAATTCATTCAATTCCTGTATAGAACCCTGCCAGATGAATATAATATCATCTATGTATCTCCACCAATTTTGTACATGATCTACAAGAGGAATAGGGTCAGTAGAAAAAATGATCCTCTCCCACAGCCCCAGGGAAAGATTAGCATACGAGGGCGCACAAGACGCCCCCATAGCTGTTCCCTGGAGCTGCAGGTAGATCAACCCTTCAAAAAGAAAAAAATTGTGCGTAAGCACAAATCTGAGGAGGCGCAAAAGAAACTCACCAAGAGGTCTATCAATGCTGGACATATCCAAAAAGGTTTTAACTGAAGATAGACCATCCACGTGGCGAATCGAGGTATACAATGCTTCCACATCGCATGTAACGAGATACATGTTTTCATCTAGATGTATTCCATCCACTTTAAGTAGGATATCCGAAGAATCCCTAATGTAAGAGGGAAGAGTTTCCACTAAATTTTTTAAATGATAATCTATGAATTTACAGGCAGGGTCACATAAGCCTCCCACCCCTGAAACAATAGGCCTACCTGGTGGACAATCATAGTTTTTATGCAGCTTAGGCAGCATATAAAAAGTAGGACAAGTTGGAAATTCCGGCAACAGGTAAGTTGATTGGGTTCGAGAAATGACTCCTTGGTCAACAGCATCCTGTAAAATAAGGGATAACTCGGAGGAGAATTGTTTCATGGGATTATAAGTCAACCTTTTATAGCAAGATGTATTTCTGAGTTGTCTAAGGGCTTCTTTCTTATACATACTTCTAGGCCATAATACCACATTTCCTCCTTTGTCAGAGGGCTTGATAAGAACCTCCTTTAAGGAGGACAACTCACCTATAGCTCTCCTTTGGTCTTTGGTGATATTATGATCAATAATGGTCTGTGGAATTCTCTCCAAATCTTGAGTCACTATTTGTACAAATGTATCAATGTGGTGTTATTTTTTTCATTACTAATGAGATATTTTTTTTAAACTCCCTCTCAGAAGAGGCGGCTTCAGTCATGTCACTGATGCCCCATTGGAGAATCCTGGCTATGAGATGTTTGTGGACGGTTCCAGGTACCTAACAGAAAAAGGCAAATTTGAATACAGGGTATGCTGTAGTCATTATACATGACACCATAGTATAAGAAGCCCTTCCACCACACATGTCAGTATAAGAGGCTGACCTTATAGAAGCCTGATAGCACAGCAAACATTTACACTGACTCCAGGTATACGTTTGGCATTGTACATGGTTATGGTCCAATATGGAGGTCCAGGAACTTCCTGACGGCACAGGGCAAGCCAATTAAGAATGGAAACTTAGTAAGTCAGTTGAGATATGGCCATATTGCTCCCTAAGCAGTTGGCAATTGTAAAAGTCAGAGCTCACACAAAGGGAAGAGACCCTGAGAGTATTGGAAATAAAATGGCTGATTGAGCAGCGGCACTACTGCCATGGAAGGGTCTCAACCAGGTGAGACATTGACCTAGCAGACCCCAAGGGGCTGTACTCTAAGGTGACTGGTGCCAGAGAATGTGAAGGAATGTGAAAATGGGGGATAAATCAGTGTACCCCCAAATGGCTGATTTGGCCCACGGTAAGGTGCATGCCTCTTGAAATGCCATGGAGTCACTAGTGGGTAAGTTATGGGTTGCCTCAGGATTTGGAAGGGCTGCAGGGAATCACGTAAAAGCATGTCACATAGGTGCTCTACACAATCCAGGGCAGGTAGTTAAGACACACCGCATGCACACCAAAATCCCTGTATCCATTCTTGAGAATACAAGTAGTTTACAAATTGCCTGAATCTGGAACGTACAAATATGTGTTGGTCTGTGTGGATTTTGTTCTCAGGTTGGATCAGCCGAGCAACGACACAGGTAACTGCCAAGAAATTGATATCTGAGCTTGTGTGTAGATTGGGGATACCTGAGATGAGAGAGTCTGATAGAGGGACACATTTCACAGGTGAAATAATGAATAAAATAATGTCTTTATTGGGGATTGATCAGAGTTCAGGCAAAGTAGAAAAGGTTGAAGTGCACACTCAAGGTGCTTTATGGAAGGGTGCTTAGACTAAGGGTTGTATTTTCCCCAGACTTCACAACTTAAGTATGATAAGTACTGCCAGCTATGTCCAGAACTTGTGTCAAAGACTGTAAGTAACACATGAACAGGAGTTTTCTTCTATTCTAGACCCTGTTTGATCTTTTGATTTTTTCCAGGAGCACATAGCTTGCAGGTGGTGATTGGGTGATAGTAAAAAGACATGTCAGAAAGATGGCCCCTCCCAAGTGCTGATGACAACTGCCACCTCCGTCAAATTGGAGGATACCTGCTTCCCATTGTAAAAAGGTTCCTGAACCACGGCAGGAATGAAGAAATGGACATTATTTGTTTTGTTTTTTTTGTTTTGCTTTCCTAAAAGGACAATGGGGATATGGCAAAACATTGTACAAATTGCCATGGGCATATTGTTTATATAGTATTTTCTTTCAAGTTAATTTTGATATGTTTTAATAGATGTTATGATAAAGATAGATATGATTGAAAGACATTGTATGGGTATCAGATGGGGAATCCAGAAGATCTGGCAGCTAGGGAGCTAGTTGAATGTACTCATCTGATACAAATACATATGTCTTAATGGGGGAATTGTGGGGGGCTAATAATATCTTATGAAAAATTGTGTATAGAGGTGGGGGCTGAGATTGTTCTATCTGTCCAGAGATGAGTAATTTGGAGACTTGCCAGACTGGTTATGTAAATACTATGCTCTGTGTATTGGGTGATGCTATTGTTAGGGAATAGCAGATGATAATTCCCCAGAAGCTGCTGGTGAACCCTGGAGGGAGGGGCACAAGGGACAGTGAGCCCTAAACTGAAGCCCCCCACTTTCCCTTCCTATTGCCAGACCCTATCCTAGGTGATAGGCGACAACCACGAGGACAAACCCTCCCTGAATACGTGAAACACAAAACGCAGACAAGACGCACAACAACAAAGGGAGGTCAGCTAGCCAGGGTTCGGTAACAAGAGAGCGATGCAGTGCCAAATCGGAGTCAAGAGAATAGTCAGTAGGAAGCCAGAGGTCAAGGATAAGCATACAAGTAAATAACAGCAAGCGATACCAGAAAGCAAGGGCAATAACCGGCACCAGTGTGACTGTGAGCCAAGACTAAATAGGGAAGGAAGAACCCGCCCAGAACCTGACAGGAAGAAAAGCTGTCAATCACAGGCAAGACAGATTAACCACTTAATGAACAGAGGTAACCTTGGCAGAAGACGGGTGTGGTGCAAATCCAATTAAGGACAGAGCCGTGTTCACACAGTGCAACTAAAAACCTTAAGCAAATTGTCAAACTGCACACGCCTCCGGCGCCGCAGCATGCGAGCAGAGGGTGGCGCAGAGGCCCTAACAGGCAGAGATTTTACAGTACCCCCCCTTTTATGAGGGGCCACCGGACCCTCACCAGACAAACCAGTTCTAGAGGGATTCTGAGTTTTCCCTGCCTTGTATTTTGGTTCTGCTTGAACCACAGATGCTTGAGAACCAGGCAAACATTTTTTATTCACCTGGCGCTTCTGATACCACCAGGTTTTAATACCAGAGGGGCGTTCCCAACTTTTAGTAGCTGAGACCTTCTCCTCACTGACACAACAGAATGTAAAGCAATACAGTGGGATGAGCACTGATCTCCCCACTTTACCAACTCCTTTTTACCCCAATCCAAAATAGGGTTATGGAGCTTCAGCCAGGGGAACCCCAAAATAACATCAGCAGAGAGATTCTCCATAACAAAAAGGCTTATGACCTCTGAATGTGAAGAACCCACTTGCAAAGAGATCAAGGGGGTTTTAAAACTGACTTTACCCCTGGCCAGTGGAGTAGAATCCGCTCCAGCAACAGACATAGGTGTGTCAAGTGGCAAAAGCTCAATGCCCAAAGATTCAACAACTGAATATTTAATAAAATTTGCTGCAGACCCAGAGTCAACTAGGGCCTTGCCAGAAACAGATCTGTCCCCAGAGGACAGAGACACAGATAACATCATCTTATTGTTATTTCCACCAAATACCTGGTTGCCTGAGTGGTTCTTCCGATTACCACTCAGGCACTGAAGTCTTTGCGCAGGTGTCAGAGGTCTGATAGTGCAGTCTCGGATGACATGACCAGAGGAACCACAGTACAGGCACAGGTTATTCCTGAGACGATGTTCTCGTTGTGTTCTGGCGTCCACAGCTCCCAGTTGCATGGGTTCCTCACCAGAAGTGACGGGAGGAAAGGTAGGTTTATCAGAGGAGAGAGAGGAAGAGACAGAAAACTTGGAGGAAAAAGACCCTACTCTCTCTTTTAAATTTTCTCGGATCTTGCGGTCAATACGGACCGCCAAAGTCATGGCCTTCTCAAGAGTCGGGGGATCTGGGTGACCAACCCAGAGCTCCTTAACACGATCACACAAGCCTTGCTTAAAGTGAGCCTTTAGCGCGGACTCACACCAACCTGCGGTTACACTGTACTTACGGAACTCAGAGCAATACTCCTCTGCAGAGCGTTTGCCCTGCCGCATGGTGAGGAGTTGAGTTTCCGCAAGCGCAATGTGGTCTGGTTCAGCATAAATAGAGCCCAGGGACTTAAAAATTTTTTCCAGATCAACCCACTCCTCAGCCTCAGCAGGGAGTTTAAGGGCCCAAGCTTGTGGGTCCCCCTGTAAAAGAGATATAAGCACTCCCACCATTTGGGCCTGAGTAGCATGTGGATTAACACGGAAGTACAGGCGACAAGACTCCCTGAAAGTTTCAAATTTTGCACGGTCCCCTGAAAAAAGGTCTGGGAGTAGCATCTTGACCTTATAAGGTGCCAAAACAGCTGGGGATGGTGCAGCAGCCTCAGTTAGGGTCTGAACCTGTTTAGCAAGTTCAGCTACCAGGCCTGTCAATCCCTCCAACTTGGCTGCAAAGCACTGAATAGGATCCATGCTTATCTGTAGGGAAGCAATGGATGTAGGTTGCAGGCCGGTTATTCTGTTAGGGAATAGCAGATGATAATTCCCCAGAAGCTGCTGGTGAACCCTGGAGGGAGGGGCACAAGGGACAGTGAGCCCTAAACTGAAGCCCCCCACTTTCCCTTCCTATTGCCAGACCCTATCCTAGGTGATAGGCGACAACCACGAGGACAAACCCTCCCTGAATACGTGAAACACAAAACGCAGACAAGACGCACAACAACAAAGGGAGGTCAGCTAGCCAGGGTTCGGTAACAAGAGAGCGATGCAGTGCCAAATCGGAGTCAAGAGAATAGTCAGTAGGAAGCCAGAGGTCAAGGATAAGCATACAAGTAAATAACAGCAAGCGATACCAGAAAGCAAGGGCAATAACCGGCACCAGTGTGACTGTGAGCCAAGACTAAATAGGGAAGGAAGAACCCGCCCAGAACCTGACAGGAAGAAAAGCTGTCAATCACAGGCAAGACAGATTAACCACTTAATGAACAGAGGTAACCTTGGCAGAAGACGGGTGTGGTGCAAATCCAATTAAGGACAGAGCCGTGTTCACACAGTGCAACTAAAAACCTTAAGCAAATTGTCAAACTGCACACGCCTCCGGCGCCGCAGCATGCGAGCAGAGGGTGGCGCAGAGGCCCAAACAGGCAGAGATGTTACAGCTATCTTACAAGGATGGAGACAGATCGTCTGGAACCAGGGGCATTGTTAGGAAAGGATCAAAGACCAAAGACCCTTTTAAAGATAAAGGGACAAGAGAAGGGTAATTAAGCTAATTGTCTCCAACAAGGATGTCTATTGTCTTTAGAATACCATGAGATAGACATCTAGGGTGTGTATTTGAGACATGTGCTGATGGCTGCCATTTTGATTGATATCATGCGGCCACCATGCAGTCACTGACTCCAATTTAGAGTAGAGCTAGCCCTCAGGGGGGTGTGACCTCTCTCCAGTTTCTTATCCAATAGATATGCATCAGGGCTATTGTTACAAACTTCTCCACCAATAGATGTTAGGCTAATTATACTAGCCAATCCTGTTCTGTCAATGCCATGTGATATATACTGTGGTTCTAGCCACCATTAAACAGAATCCATTTTGATACACCACCACCATGTGTCTCTGTTGATTCTCCAGGTCAAAGATGGCTGTAGCCGATCTTGGCCTGTTAATTAATTTTCCTTTACAGACAGCATATCTCTGGGGGTATTATGATTCTCCCAACACGGGCGACCACCATAGCCGCCGGGTGTCTCTTTTGCCGGTGATCGCTGACACCTGGAGCATGCTCCAGTCCCGACGTCACGTTGGCATGACAGCCGGGAGCCTTGTAAAGGCTCCCTGGCCTGTCTGCAATGATTTTCTTTTGCAGGCTGCTCTATGCAGCCTGCAAAAGAAATGATGATTTTTTGCATTAGCATTGTAATGCATTGTAATGCATTGAACTAGTGATCAGACCCCCTGGGGTTCAAGACCCCCTAGGGTGTCTAATAAATGCATTTAAAAAAATAAAAAATAAAAAAGGAAAAAAAAAAATAAAAAAAATAAAAAAAATAAAAATTAAAATCACCTCCCTTTCCCTAGAACACATATAAAAGCACTTAAATACTGTGAAACACATACATGTTAGGTATCTCTGTGTCCAAAAACGCCCGCTCTACAAATCTATAAAAATATTTTTCCTGTACGGTAAACGCTGTAGTGGGAAAAAACGTCAAACGTCAAAAGTGCCAAATTAGCACAGTTATAACACATGTATTGCTGCCCTTAAAGTGTAACTGTTATTTCAATAATTTATCATGTGTGTTTTGGGTATATTCTATGCATCCTCTATTAAGTCATTGCGCTTACTTTTTAAAAACAAACAAACAAAAAAAACAAGCTCTAAAGTCTATCCTTAGCAATGCTGAACATGTCCCTTGCTCACTGGGGTAGATTTATGATACATTTGGCACCAGTTTTTGGCATAAAATGTATGATAAAAGTCACAAATTTTGGCACCTTTTCATTTTTGCCTTTGCATCTCGAACACCATTTTTTGAAAAGTTAGAATACTGGGGCTTAATAATGGGTTGTGACCCCCATAGTCTGACAGATTTAATATTTAATAATGTAAAGCACCATGGAATTAATGGTGCTATATAAATAAACAACAATACTAATAATAATAATTGTTTCTAGCATGTACTAAATACAATGAGTATCGCTAATAGGGGCAGAGGATACTTTTAGCCTGTCTCTTATCTCTCCATACAATTTTGTAAAGTAATTTTTACTGCCATTCTAAACTGCATTATATTTTCTCTGTCATTTACTGTAAGCGCTGATCGCTAACCACACATCTTATCAATCACATGCCTCTCATTAGCCAATAGGCAGTGAAAGACATATCAGGCAGTTAGTGAGAAGCTATATTAGCGATCAGTGCTAATATCAAGTCATAGGCAGGGAAAATGTAAATCACTATACAAATTTCTAAACACAGTAAGGAGAGGAGAGGTCTGAGTCTGTATGCAACTGTAAACCATACTCAGTGTGTATGATACATAATAGGGTATGGGGACACTCGTCCACATTAGGGAGAGCGTTTGCCTACATAGGCAGTACGGAGACTTACAAGTCATTCCTGCTCCGCTAGGGATTATGGGTAAAAAATATGCAAATCTATTCTCCTGGATGGAATTAGGAGAACAGAGTGCACTCTGTACACCACCCAATTGAGGGCAACATCCTTAACATCATGAATGACTCAGTTATAAAGTCTTTTAATCATAATGTGGATTTAATTGCTAAATCAGTATTTCTGTCCCAAAAGGAACAGATTCCCAGCTATGGACAGCGCTGTTTCGGCCTATTGGGCCATCCTCAGCATAGCGTAGGGATACTGATTTAGCAGAGTGAGAGACTATAGACCAGGGTATGGGGACACTCGTCCACATTAGGGAGAGCGTGTGCCTACATAGGCAGTACGGAGACTTACAAGTCATTCCTGCTCCGCTAGGGATTATGGGTAAAAAATATGCAAATCTATTCTCCTGGATGGAATTAGGAGAACAGAGTGCACTCTGTACACCACCCAATAGAGGGCAGCATCCTTAACATCATGAACGACTCAGTTATAAAGTCTTTTAATCATAATGTGATACATAATAGACAGTATGAGTACAGATTTTGTTTAGTAACGCTCATTTATAGTGTTGTTAATTAGAAACTTTACAGGCAGTTTTTAAAGAAGAGTAAATACTATCACTTAATAAAATATACAGCACATATCTATTCATAACTCCCACCTACATGATATTAAAAATTCTTAAAGAGGATCTTTCAAGTGCTCATGAAAGTGAGGTTTTACATACCGCTAGAACGCCAACAGTGCACTGAATTCAGCACACTGTCAGCTTTCCCAGTATGTGCTTTGGGGCTGGAGATATCTGTCCTGTTAATTTTGGCACCGATATCTCCCCACTATCAAAATGGCATTTCTCACAGCCTAACATCATCATTGAGTTGTGAGGAACGCCCCTCCGACAGTACTCGTCCATAGCCCTATACTATTATAGGGGGTGTTCCTTTCTGCCCAAAGATGCAGTGTATAAAACAGCATATTCATAAAGACTTGAAAGGTCCGCTTTAAATAAGATAAGATAATTCCCACCATGGGGAAATTTCAGTATGTTACAGCAGCATGATAATACAGATACAGGATAATAAATAGTAAAGATGTTACAGAAGGAGACACACATATGCTGAGAAAAGAAAAAAAATAAGATGATAAAGGTTCTGCAGCTGTGGTGTATATTATAAGTAGAGATGAGCGAACACTAAAATGTTCGAGGTTCGAAATTCGATTCGAACAGCCGCTCACTGTTCGAGTGTTCGAATGGGTTTCGAACCCCATTATAGTCTATGGGGAACATATACTCGTTAAGGGGGAAACCCAAATTCGTGTCTGGAGGGTCACCAAGTCCACTATGACACCCCAGGAAATGATACCAACACCCTGGAATGACACTGGGACAGCAGGGGAAGCATGTCTGGGGGCATAAAAGTCACTTTATTTCATGGAAATCCCTGTCAGTTTGCGATTTTCGCAAGCTAACTTTTCCCCATAGAAATGCATAGGCCAGTGCTGATTGGCCAGAGTACGGAACTCGACCAATCAGCGCTGGCTCTGCTGGAGGAGGCGGAGTCTAAGATCGCTCCACACCAGTCTCCATTCAGGTCTGACCTTAGACTCCGCCTCCTCCGGCAGAGCCAGCGCTGATTGGCCGAAGGCTGGCCAATGCATTCCTATGCAAATGCAGAGACTTAGCAGTGCTGAGTCAGTTTTGCTCAACTACACATCTGATGCACACTCGGCACTGCTACATCAGATGTAGCAATCTGATGTAGCAGAGCCGAGGGTGCACTAGAACCCCTGTGCAAACTCAGTTCACGCTAATAGAATGCATTGGCCAGCGCTGATTGGCCAATGCATTCTATTAGCCCGATGAAGTAGAGCTGAATGTGTGTGCTAAGCACACACATTCAGCACTGCTTCATCACGCCAATACAATGCATTAGCCAGTGCTGATTGGCCAGAGTACGGAATTCGGCCAATCAGCGCTGGCTCTGCTGGAGGAGGCGGAGTCTAAGGTCGGACCTGAATGGAGACTGGTGTGGAGCGATCTTAGACTCCGCCTCCTCCAGCAGAGCCAGCGCTGATTGGCCGAATTCCGTACTCTGGCCAATCAGCGCTGGCCAATGCATTCTATTAGCCCGATGAAGTAGAGCTGAATGTGTGTGCTTAGCACACACATTCAGCTCTACTTCATCGGGCTAATAGAATGCATTAGCCAATCAGCGCTGGCCAATGCATTCTATTAGCTTGATGAAGCAGAGTGTGCACAAGGGTTCAAGCGCACCCTCGGCTCTGATGTAGCAGAGCCGAGGGTGCACAAGGGTTCAAGTGCACCCTCGGCTCTCCTACATCAGAGCCGAGGGTGCGCTTGAACCCTTGTGCACACTCTGCTTCATCAAGCTAATAGAATGCATTGGCCAGCACTGATTGGCCAGAGTACGGAATTCGGCCAATCAGCGCTGGCCAATGCATCCCTATGGGAAAAAGTTTATCTCACAAAAATCACAATTACACACCCGATAGAGCCCCAAAAAGTTATTTTTAATAACATTCCCCCCTAAATAAAGGTTATCCCTAGCTATCCCTGCCTGTACAGCTATCCCTGTCTCATAGTCACAAAGTTCACATTCTCATATGACCCGGATTTGAAATCCACTATTCGTCTAAAATGGAGGTCACCTGATTTCGGCAGCCAATGACTTTTTCCAATTTTTTTCAATGCCCCCGGTTTCGTAGTTCCTGTCCCACCTCCCCTGCGCTGTTATTGGTGCAAAAAAGGCGCCAGGGAAGGTGGGAGGGGAATCGAATTTTGGCGCACTTTACCACGCGGTGTTCGATTCGATTCGAACATGGCGAACACCCTGATATCCGATCGAACATGTGTTCGATAGAACACTGTTCGCTCATCTCTAATTATAAGATACTGTATGTACTTTCTTACTATAAATTCTAAATAATATTAGAAGTCACCTTCTGTGACTTGACCACCCCTGAAATTTTTCCAGAAAATGATGTATTTCTCCCAGAATATTATTGCAATTATACGTTTTGTTATACACATGTTTATTTCCTTTGTGGGTATTGAAGCAACACAAAAAACAGAGGGGGAAAAAAGGCAAAAATTGATATACTTTCACTTGAAAACTTCAAAAATAGGCTGGATAAAATTACAGGCACCATCAATTTAATATTTGATTGTACACCCTTTAAAAAAGCCACATAATAGCGTGATACTATATGACAAGTTGATAATGAGAAAAGACAGATGATTGAAAGCTCACCTTGTTGGGTTGTGACAATTAGTTCAAAATCACTATGTTGACATATAGAGATACCGCTTGTAGATTAAATGGACCCCAGCGGCAGCAGCTGGCCTTAGGTACGTATAATGCAGGATCATGTGTCAGGAACATCCAGAGGTAGAGGAAAAAAGGCAAATAGCACGCTGGTGCAAAAGTGAAAAGCTTTATTGGCACATGACGTGTTTCGGTAACAAGTCACTTTCTCAAGTGTGTATACAACAAACAATAGACGCAAAGCATGTCTTGGGTCATGTGTTTTTGTAACCTTTGATCTCACTCTACAACCCTAAGGGGATGCCCTTTTCAGGGTTTACCATGTTTTTGATGTTGTATATATAAATGCTTATTGTTTGCTGTACACACACTTGAGAAAGGGACCTGCTAACGAAACGCGTTGTGTGCCAATAAAGCTTTTCATGTTTGGTCCAGTGTACCTATTTGCCTTTTTTCCTCTACTGATGCAACCTGAGCCTGCAAGACAACTTGAATTTCTTTGGAACTTCATTAGGGCTGCTTATCCATCCTTCAGACTATCCTGAGTTGCAACCTTTTATCAATTTTTCTCTTCTGTCTCTGTCCATGGGATGCAAACTTGTTAATTATGTTTCACACTGTGGATAAAATAACACCAAGATTTCTGTAAATAGGCTTATAACCTTCAGATTGTTGATATTATTTCACAATTTTGGTTCTCAAGTTCTCAGATAGTTCTCTTCTCTTTCTGTACTCCATGTTTAGTGTAGCACACAGAAACACACAATGCAAAATTGAGTCAACTTCTGTCCGTTTCAGGAGTGATTTTTATATTGCCCACACCTGTTACTTGCCCGTGGTGAATTTAAACGAGTGTCACATGCTTGAAACAAAGTTATTTATCCACACTTTTTAAAAGGTGCCAACAATTTTGTCTGTCCGATTCTTGGAGTTTTGTGTGAAATCAATTTGCCTTTTTTTTTTCTCTTTTTTTTGTTGTTGTTCTAAAACACACAAAGGAAATGAACCAATGTACAATTGCAATAATTTTCTGGTAAAAATACTTAATTTTCTGGAAAAACATCAAGGGTGCCAACACTTTCGGCCATGTCTGTGTTTTCATATCTATATTATCTCACTGAAGTTGATCAAAGAGAAAAATGATCCAACTAAATACAGAGTCAGTATAGATTGCATACTTGCTATAGCTCTAGCCTGGACAAGGACTACTGTATTCAGAAACCTGTGAAAATGTTTCAGCATACATAGAATGTTCTTTGCTATAAAGTACAGCATAGAAAAATAAACTATTTGGAAGATTCACATTACACTAAAGAAGCAAGTTCTTGTTTCCTTTGATTGTTTCATTTTCATATTTAATGCATGTAACTCTATGGACTGATGGAGGAAGTAAGGACAAATGCTGATAATTAGCAATGAAGCTTTCTAATATTCAGAAAAATTATTTACTAAGTGCTGTTGTATTAGAGAACATTTACAGTACATTGAGGTTAATGGTCTATGGGGTATTTCTCTGGTGCTAAATTATGCCTAATGGAATAACAGTACTAAGCAAATATGGGCTGCATTCCTAATGCAAAAGGATAAAGCAAAGTACTAGACAGGAAAACCTAGTAAGTAAGAAGTAAGAAGACTGAATGTGGCATATGTATATATATATATATATATATATATATATATATATATATTTGATAAAACAAACTGTATTACTGTATTATTAACTCTTTGCAAAATGATAGAGAAATACATAAATGCATAAATGCATAATACTAGTAATATAAAAGGCCAGAATGATGTTACTTGCAATAATTGCTCAGAGTTGACGGTGGAATTTTTAGCTTTCATTCCTCTTTTTCATGCTGTCGGTGGGACATGATTTTGTCTTACACAATACTATTGCCTTTCACAATGTCCCAAGGCTGAATACATCAGCAATGGAAACACATTAATGTGTGATACAAGCATAGCTCAACTCCTTCCAACATTATTTACAATGTACCATTCCTTGCTTCCTCTCACATGTTTATGCAGGATTATGTTTGGGAATTCAGATTAGTCGGAGACAGTAGAACATTACAAAATTGTATGTTCCATTGTAAAAATCAATAACTAAATAGTACACCGTTAAGACATTCCCGACCGGTTCTGCATTATCCGCCATTATCTCTGCTATAACTAGGCTTACAAATAGATTTTTCATTAGAATTGAATATGGGTTTTGAAAAGGATTGAAATTAATGTTTCCATTCTTAGCAAATAAAGTGTATTCATTGTCATGAAAACGTATTCAGTTTCTTTTAAAATATATTCTGTGTATAAATTGATCTCACTAATCATAACAACAGGGGTCCTCAAAGGGAAGCTGTCACCATAAAAATGCAGTGTAATCTGCAGGCACCAGGTTATTGAGCAGGGGAGATGAGCAGATTGTTATATACAGTAGTT
Organism: Leptodactylus fuscus; assembly: GCF_031893055.1. Taxonomy (NCBI): domain Eukaryota; kingdom Metazoa; phylum Chordata; class Amphibia; order Anura; family Leptodactylidae; genus Leptodactylus; species Leptodactylus fuscus. The sequence continues at coordinate 96,688,051 of NC_134266.1, read as the reverse complement.
TTGTGGCCATAGATTAAGTATAATCTATCATTTACTGTCATGTATAATCTGTACTTCTCTGTTATTTCTATGCTTGGAAGGTAATAATTGACAGTGTTCGGGAGTATTTAAAATACAAGTAATTAAAATAGTATTTAAAATGCTTGTCAGGTATTTGTATTTTGTAATTAAAATACTTTTTTTATTCAGTATTTTGTATTTTTTCAAAATTAACAAGACTAAATCCGAAGTGGCAGGGGCAGGACAAAAAGTGTATACTTACTGCAAGGCCTGTCCAAACAAGTTCATAACGGGTCAAATAAACTCAACGTCCAATTTATGGGTAATTTATTTAATTAAATCATGGTTTGGTTTTTATTTTACAATCCCCAACCCCGAAGCAAATTTTTAAAACCTATATATTACGCTTTTTGGTAAACTTTTTTTACATTATATTACCATTAAAAAAATATGCGGGATAAATCTATAAATGGACCGTAAATGCAATAATGCAAAAGTTACCATAGATTACACTTAAAAATATTTAAAATAATTAGCGATTTATACCACACGCATGAGAAGTTCGGTTTAAGCGTCGACAAAATTTTGTACACTGTCACTGACAACGGCAGCAGTTTCGTTAAGGCGTTCAACAAATTTGGTAAAGAAATTCCACGGTGTTCTCATTTCTGTGCCTCTGAAGACATCGATTCGGAAGATGAAGATAGCATCCGTGTCGAGGATGACGACTTACAAAGGCTGGACATTGATGAAATTCTTCAGCATGAAGAAACGGACAATGACAGCACCAACGATGCCCTGGATGAAGGTGAATTAGCTGACGCCATTATCCTGCCTCAGCACTTAAAATGCCAGAGCCACACCTTGAACTTGCTTGCCACAACCGACGTCAAGAACGCTTTTACAAGCACTACAGGATCTGGTCAGTACAAAAATTGCGTCAAATACGCATTCATCCGACTAAACAGTGCGTTACCCTCATCAGCTCCAGTCGATCGCTTATTTTCTTGAGCGGGAATAATTCTTTCACCGAGAAGTAACCACTTTTCAGACAAAACATTTGAAAACCTTGTTCTTCTGAATGCAAACAAGTCCATAAGATAAATAATGTATAATAACTTTTTGAGTTTTGGAAATAAACTTAAAGTTCTTTTTCCATTTAGCCTGTGTTTAATTGTTCCATTTTTTGTTTTTATGAATTTTTTTGTTTAAATTTTTCAAGAATTTTAGTATTTTTAAAAAAAACTTTTGAAGTAATATTTAGTATTTGTATTTAAAATACTTCAGTCATAAGTATTTTGTATTTTATATTTAAAATACTTTCCCAAAGTATTTTCCCAGACACTGATAATTGAGACTAATGGGTGGTCCTAACAGTGATTGTACCTAGAGAGATAGCTGCTGCTCACAGCAGTTCCTCCTGCCTTATAACATGATGCCTACAGATTACACAGCATTTTCATGGTGACACATTCCCTGTAAGTCCACTGTGTACAGTACATAGAATATTCATAATGACAGATTCCCTTTACGTCCCCCGTGCAAATAGAACAGTAATGTGAATGGGGCACCCTCATGTGGTGCTGATGGAGAGTTGTACTCTGCTATCTCTATCACCTCCATACAAGTGAATTGAGCAATGGTTACATATGTGCACACCCCAGGGACAAGTGGACCTCTGTGATCGGTGGTCCCACCGAGTGATCAGACCAAACAAACAAACATTTAAACTGTATCTATGTATACGGATAATTGTTGTTCATAGGAAAACCCTTTAAGATTTTTGTTTATGTAATGAAACATATTTACTAATATTGCCTAATGGCTAAGGCAGCCATACACTTTAACTGCCAACCAATTGGTGCACATGTACTGAGCTGAGAAAGCAGAGACAGCCGCTGTCAGTCTTCATTTCCCCAGCAACAAAAGGATGGGGCAGATGAAATCTTTCCTTTCTACCCCAGACATGTACTATTGAGGAAGAGTCAGGAGGCAGCCTTAGTCACAATAAGCACCAGAGTATTAGGCTACCTACACCTACAAGAGCATATATGACATCTCATTCTAAACCCATAAGAATGAATATGGAGCTGCATCCCACTGGCCAGCTGAAGCAGCTTCCACTCTTTGGGGAAGGCTTTCTACAAGATTTTGAAGTGTGTGGAAATTTTTGTCACTCAGTCACTGATGTTGGATAAGAAGGCCTGGATTGAGGTCAAGTTGTTCAAGGGTTGAGGTCAGGGCTCTGTGCAGACCAGACAAGTTCTTTCATACCAACCTCACCAAACCCTGACTTTATGGACATGGCACATGCTGGAACAGAAAAAAGCCTTCCCTAAATTGTTCCCACAAGGATAGATGCATACAATTGTCTAATATGTCTTGGTATGCTGAACATTAAGATTTCCTTTCACTAGGATTAAAAGGACTAGACCAACCCATGTAAAATTCCACAGCATTATCTTTCCTCCGCCAATGTTTATAGTTGGCACGATCCTGGCAGGTAACGTTCTCCTGGCATTCCCCTGTAAGGATTGGAGTCAGGGTCAGGCAGTGCAAAGTGACACAGCTGGAAAGCAACACTGTGCAGCTAATGACCAAAGGGGGCGCAGGCACTGCAGCTATAACTATGCTGTAATATCTGAGATGAGGCAGACCAATGCACTTCCTAATTGAAGTGCGTCTACCACGGCTCCTAACCTTCTATCCGGCGGCTAGGATAAGGGGAGAGGAGGCCCTGAAAGTCCTAGGGACTGGAGTCACGGGGTCACACCTAAACAGAAAGCACAGTGTAAATGCAATGCAAAACAAAAGACTAAACAGCATGGAACCAGGGAGGACCACAAGTCCCAGCAAGACACAGAAGAGAAGGCGAGGTCAGACAAGCAAGAGGTCAAGCCAGGAGATATAATAAAAGGTACCAAATCAAAAGACAAGGGATAGTCAAAAATACAAGCCGGGTCTAAAAACCAAGAAACATATGGAATACAAACAGACAGGGAATCAGACTGAGCAGGGGAACCAGGAAACACAAAGTGAATGGCTGGCAAGGATCCATGCCTGGGTGGAGTTTAAATAGCAGCAGAGAAACACACCTGATGGCTAACGGCATGGAGACTGAAGGCAAGTAAAAGATTAACCCTTAATGACCTAAGCACACCCAATAGAACTCCTAACACGTCTCCCAGGGAGACGCCGCGCAGCAAGGAGACCGCGGTGACTCCGTATCCTGACAGTATCCCCCCTTTGAGGAGGGGCCTCCGGACCCTCAAGAGGACCCCCTGGCTTAGTAGTAAGAACGGAAAAACTCCTCCACCAATCTAGGAGCGTGAAGGTCTCTGGCTGCCACCCAAACACGCTCCTCTGGTCCATACCCCTTCCAATGTATGAGGAACTGAAGGGAATTCTGCACTCTGCGTGAATCAATGACCCGTTCCACCTCATACTCTAGTTCCCCCTGAACGAGCACTGGTTCGGGTGGGGAACGAGTGACCATTGCCGGAACATACTTTTTGAGTAGGGACTTATGAAAAACTGGGTGAATATGGAGGGACCTAGGAAGTGATAATTTGAATGACACAGGGTTGATTATTTCAGAAATGGGATATGGACCAATAAAACGCGGGGCAAACTTAGTAGATGGAACACGAAGTTGGAGATTTTTAGTGGATAACCAGACCTTGTCACCCACCACAAAGTCAGGTCCAGGGCGGCGCTTTCTGTTGGCGAAATTTACTTGATTAGCCTGGGCTTTTCTCAGCGATGCCAGGCTTTCAGCCCATACAGTACAGAGAGATTTAGCAACGCGAATTCATTGCCTGTTCCTGAGGAGAATCTGGGGTGAAAACCATAGTTAATGTGGAAAGGAGACGACCGAGTTGAGGAGTTGACATGATTATTTAGTGCAAACTCAGCCATGGGCAAATATTCACTCCATTTATCTTGGCAATCAGACACAAAGCACCTCAAATACTGTTCCAAAGATTGATTCAATCTCTCTGTTTGACCGTTAGTCTCTGGGTGGAAGGCTGAGGAGAAAGAAAGAGAGACTCCCAACCTGTTACAAAAGGCTTTCCAAAACCTGGACACAAACTGTACGCCCCTGTCCGACACCACATTTGAAGGAATACCATGCAGATGTAAAATGTGGCGGATAAACAACCAGGCCAACAATTTAGCTGAAGGCAATTTTTTCAAGGCAACAAAGTGGGACATCTTAGAAAAACGATCTACTACAACCCAAATTACGGATTTCCCTTTAGAGGACGGGAGATCGGTAATAAAATCCATGGAGATGTGTGACCAGGGTCGATTGGGTAGCGGGAGTGGATGTAAAAGACCCGCTGGAAGTTCATGGGGCACCTTAGATCTGGCACAGGTCTCGCAAGAATGAACAAAATTTTTAACATCTCGTTGCCAAGATGGCCACCAATACGTACGTGATAACAGATTCCCAGTACCAGTAATGCCTGGATGACCCGCCAGAACAGAGGAGTGGATCTCCTCTAAGAGCTCCAAGCGGAGGTGGCTAGGGACAAACAATTTACCTAGTGGTAGCGCACTAGGGGCAGCATCCTGAGTGTTGAGAATACGGGTTTCAAGATCCAAGGTCAAAACTGCCACTACCACCCCAGGAGCAAGTATATTTTCAGGTTCCCCATCAGAACTACCACTAAGACCAAAACTTCTGGACAAGGCATCTGCTTTAGTATTCTTTGAGCCAGGACGGTAGGTAATTACAAAGTGGAACCTAGTGAAAAATAGAGCCCACCTGGCTTGACGGGGATTTAATCTTTTCGCCTTGTCTAAATATAATAAGTTTTTGTGGTCAGTCAGTACAGTAATTTTATGTCTGGCCCCCTCCAGGAAGTGTCTCCACTCTTCAAAGGCCCACTTAATTGCCAGAAGCTCTCTATTGCCAACATCATAATTGGCCTCGATAGTGGAGAACCTCCTGGAAAAGTAGGCGATAGGTTGGAGGTTGGTAAATGGTTCAGTGCCCTGAGACAGGACCGCTCCTACACCTACTTCTGAAGCGTCAACCTCTACAATAAAGGGCAATTCAGGATCAGGATGGACCAGGACTGGGGCAGAAGTAAAGAGTTGTTTTAAGGTGGCGAACGCTACCTCCATCTCTGGTGTCCAGGAGGCAGGATCCGCCCCTTTTTGGTCAAATCGGTGAGAGGTTTAACAATAGAAGAAAAATTTCGGATAAGTTTTCGGTAATAGTTGGCGAAACCTAGAAACCTTTGAACTTCTTTTAAGGTAGTAGGTTTCTCCCATTCAAGTACTGCAGATACCTTTCTGGGATCCATACCAATGGTACCAGGAGTAAGGATGTATCCCAAAAAACCTATCTCCTGGACTCCAAATTGACACTTGGATAACTTAGCACAGAGGTGGTTTTGACGTAGCCTAAGAAGAACCTCTTTTACATGTTGCTGATGTGACTCCCAGTCCGGTGAGAATATGAGGATGTCATCTAAATAAATTACTAGATATCTACCTAACAGATCCCTAAAAATGTCATTCACAAAACGTTGAAATACCGCCGGAGCATTGCTCAAACCAAAAGGCATAACTAGGTATTCAAAATGACCTTCAGGGGTTTTAAATGCGGTTTTCCACTCATCCCCGTCTCTTATCCGAATCAAGTTGTAAGCTCCGCGGAGGTCAATTTTAGAAAACCATCGAGCCCCCACCACCTGGTTAAAAAGATCCGGGATGAGTGGCAGAGGATGTTGGATCAGGCAAAGCATCCAGACGCTGCGAGACTTGGTTAATTAACCCAGCCATGCCCTGCACCTGCCTTGACAGTTCGTCCAGACGGTCAGTTACGGAGCATTCGGCATCCATACTAAACCGCCAGGCGGCCTGTCTAGGGTAAGGGCCAGCCATTATGTAAGGATTGGAGTCAGGGTCAGGCAGTGCAAAGTGACACAGCTGGAAAGCAACACTGTGCAGCTAATGACCAAAGGGGGCGCAGGCCCTGCAGCTATAACTATGCTGTAATATCTGAGATGAGGCAGACCAATGCACTTCCTAATTGAAGTGCGCCTACCACGGCTCCTAACCTTCTATCCGGCGGCTAGGATAAGGGGAGAGGAGGCCCTGAAAGTCCTAGGGACTGGAGTCACGGGGTCACACCTAAACAGAAAGCACTGTGTAAATGCAATGCAAAACAAAAGACTAAACAGCATGGAACCAGGGAGGACCACAAGTCCCAGCAAGACACAGAAGAGAAGGCGAGGTCAGACGAGCAAGAGGTCAAGCCAGGAGATATAATAAAAGGTACCAAATCAAAAGACAAGGGATAGTCAAAAATACAAGCCGGGTCTAAAAACCAAGAAACATATGGAATACAGACAGGGAAACAGACTGAGCAGGGGGACCAGGAAACACAAAGTGAATGGCTGGCAAGGATCCATGCCTGGGTGGGGTTTAAATAGCAGCAGAGAAACACACCTGATGGCTAATGGCATGGAGACTGAGAGCAAGGAGAAGATTAACCCTTAATGACCTAAGCACACCCAATAGAACTCCTAACACATCTCCCAGGGAGACGCTGCACAGCAAGGAGACCGCGGCGACTCCGTATCCTGACATCCCCAAACTGAGACTCAACCATCAGTTTAAGGTCTCTGCCTGTTCGGGTTGCTGCGCTACCCTCTGCTTGCATGCTGCGGTGTAGAAGGTGTGTGCAGTTTCATTCCTTGCTTAGAGTTTTTGGTTGCACTGTGTGAACATGGCTCTATTTCTGTAATTGATTTTCCACCACACCCGACTGCCTTCACCTTCATTTCCCTCTGTTCCTCTATAGTTAAGTTTAGCCTTGCCCTGTGATTGACAGCCTATCTGCTTGTCTCTCATTCACATTGTGGCTTGCTATTGCCTTGTGCATGCTGGCTTTTCTCTCGCTGTTTATTCTTGTATTCTGATTCTTGACCTCTGGCTTTCCCTATTGACTACTCTTTTGGATATCAGTTTTGACACTGCATTGCTCGACTGTTACTGGACCCTCGGCTAACTGACCTCCCTTTGTTGTTTGTCTTGTCTGCGTTTTGTGTTTTACGTATATAGGAAGGGCCCGTCACCAAGTTGCCGCGTATTAACGTAGGATAGGACTAGGCAAGCAGGAAGGGACAGTCGGGTGTTTCAGCTTAGGGCTCACTATGTCTTGTGCCCCTTTCCCAGGGTTTCCAGCAGCTACTGGGGAATTGCTCCTATTGCAATTCCCTTACAGAATAGCAAGCCCAAAAACCTACTGCCATTTCTTCCCTCCGGATAAGCATGGATCCTATACAGGGCCTTGCAGCCAAGTTGAAGGGATTGGCAGGCCTGGTAGCTGAGCTAACTATACAGGTTCAGACCCTTACTGAGGCTGCTGTATCATCCCCTGCTGTTTCTTCTCTTCTTAGGGTTAAGATGTTACTCCCGAATCGTTTCTCAAGGGACCGGGAAAAATTTGAGACTTTCCGGGAGTCTTGTCACTTGTATTTCCAGATGAATCCACATGCATCCCAGGCCCAAATGGTGGGACTAGTAATATGTCTTTTACAGGGGGATCCTGAAGATTGGGCCCTTAAACTCCCTCCTGGGGCTGAGAAGTGGTCTGACTTTGAAAAAATTTTTAAGTCTCTGGGCTCCATTTATGCTGAGCCAGATCACATTGCGCTTGCGGAATCCCAACTCCTCACCATGCGGCAGGGAAAACGCTCTGCAGAGGAGTATTGCTCAGATTTCTGTAAGTGCAGTCTAACGGACAGTTGGAGTGAGTCTGCTCTTAAGGCTCACTTTAAACAAGGTTTGTGTCATCATTTTAAGGAGGTCTGGGTTGGTCACCCAGATCCCTCTACTCTTGAGCAAGCCATGACTTTGGGGGTCCGTATTGACTGTAGGATACGTGAACATTTAAAAGAGAGAGTAGGGCCTGTTTCCTCCAAGTTTTCTGTCTTCCTCCCTTTCTCCTGAAAAACTCACTTTTCCTTCCATCACTTCTGGAGAGGAACCCATGCAACTGGGAGCTGAGGATGCCAAGTCACGACGAGAGCATTGTCTCAGGAATAACCTGTGCCTGTACTGTGGTTCTCCAGACTGTATCATCCGAGACTGCTCGATCCGACCCTTGTCAATAGCGAAAAAACTTCAGTGCCTGAGTGGTAATCAGAAGAACCACTCAGGCAACCAGGTATTTGATGGAAATAAGATAATGTTATCTGTGCCTCTGTCCTCTGAGCACAGATCTGTTTCTGTCCAGGGCCTAGTTGTCTCTGGGTCTGTGGCAAATTTTGTCATTCTCATTTATCTCGGCTTTAGGTATTGAGCTTTTGCCGCTTGATACTCCTCCTTGATGCTATCTGTTACTGGGACGGATTTTGCCCCACTGGCCAGGGGTAAGGTCCAATGCAAGACCCCCATAATCACATTTCAAGTAGGCTCTGAACATGTGGAGGTCATAAGCTTTTTTGTTATGGAGCATCTGTCTTCTGATAAAAATTTTGGGGCTCCCCTGGTTGAACCTCCAGAACCCTATTTTTGATTGAGGTAAAAAGGAGTTGGTAAAATGGGGAAATCAGTGCTCCTCCCACTGTATTGCTTTGCACACATTAGATTGTGTCAGTAAGGAGAAGGTCTCAGTTACTAAAAGTTGGAAATGCCAGGCGAATAAAAAATATTTCTCTCAGTGTTTATTCTTGTATTCTGATTCTTGACCTCTGGCTTTCCCTATTGACTACTCTTTTGGATATCAATTTTGACACTGCATTGCTCGACTGTTACTGGACCCTCAGGTAGTTGACCTCCCTTTGTTGTTGTTTGTCTTGTCTGCTTTTTGTGTTTTCACGTATATAGGAAGGGCCCGTCGCCAAGTTCCCGCCTATTATGTAGGATAGGACCAGGCAAGCAGGAAGGGACAGTGGGGTGTTTCAGCTTAGGGCTCACTATGTCTTGTGCCCTTTTCCCAGGGTTTCCAGCAGTTACTGGGGAATTGCTTTTATTTCTATTCCCTTACAATTAGACAATAGATTTGTTACTCTAGAGCAGGGGTAGGGAACCTTCGGGTCTCCAGCTGCTGTGAAACTACAACTCCCATCATGCTCCATTCACTTCCACGGGAGTCCCAAGAACAGCAGAGCAAGTATGCATGCTGGGAGTTGTAGTTTTGCAACAGCTGGAGAGCCGTACGTTCCCTACCCCTGCTCTAGAGTAAATGTTTCTTGTTCTCAAGATTGCGGAGGTTAACCAATGTCATGTACTACATTGATCTCCTAATACATATCTACATTATGCATATCACAAAAGCAATTTGGATGAATTGAAATATTCTCATAAAAACTAAATAACTAGTGCAGCTTACTGATAACTATTCAGAAAAGTTGTACACAAAGCCAAAACTCTAAAGTGAAGTAGTGGATTACTGGCGTTCTATGAAACATGATCTACAATCGGCTCTAAAATGAGTCTTCTGTTCTAACAAAGTACAAAATTAAAAATGTAGTATCCTGGTAGAGGTGAAAAATACCCTTTTGTTTAGCTAGAAAAAAAAAATATTTTCAGCTAGTTTTGTATTGGCGTTAAATGTCATAAATTCACTGTGTTGTGATGTGTGATTCGCCTTCAGCCAGTCTAGTTAGTTGTGCTCAGTGCTCCTTTAGCTTAAGGGGTTATGTGATGGATGCTTACAGGACATCTCCTGCTTTTGGCTGATTCTCTTCAGCCGTGGTAACAAAAAGAAACTGGGTCAGGGATAAAGCCAGGGGGAGACGATGGAAGGAAAAATAGTTAAAAGGCAAATCTGAGAAAGTGTTCTGTCTGCCATAAACTAGAAAACTGCTATAAAATCATATCTTAAAATCTGATTCTTTCATAAGTAGCTGCTTCATAAAGAGAACATGATAGAACAATGGATATCATAGAGTGAATTCTCCATAACAGAGAGTTCTAGTTATATATTTAGTGGCTTCAAAAAAGTCCAACAAGTTCTGCAGTTTTATGTTTATAAATGTGAGTTGTTACAGGGGAAGGCAAACACCACTCTGATAATGGCACAAACCCCATTTGACCCAATAAAGTGGGAAACACAATTCTTCCTAAGCCTTGCTGGATCAACATACTGTAGTGAAACTATTAGTCATGTATATTGTGGTTTAGAAGGAGGATTTTCCAGGGTGTAACTATTGGCAGCGGCTGTGTTACGATACTGGTGATACAGCTGGAATCCGATAGCCGGCAAGGACAGCAGATGCCGCGGAGTAGGAGACTTGGTCGATGGATAGCTAGGGATCGGTACACAGAGTGGATAGTCAGATGAAGCCTGGAGTCGGTACACAGAGCGGGTAGTCGGATGAAGCCAGGGGACGGTACACATGGCCCAGGACATTAGGGGGCCCAGCAGCAGCTGCTACCGGTAACGGGCTCTATTGACTTATTGTCAGGATACGGAGTCGCCGCGGTCTCCTTGCTGCGTGGCGTCTCCCTGGGAGACGTGTTAGGAGTTCTATTGGGTGTGCTTAGGTCATTAAGGGTTAATCTTTTCCTTGCCTTCAGTCTCCATGTCATTAGCCATCAGGTGTGTTCTCTGCTGCTATTTAATCCCCACCCAGGCATGGATCCTTGCCAGCCATTCACTTTGTGTTTCCTGGTTCCCCTGCTCAGTCTGATTCCCTGTCTGTTTGTATTCGGTCTGTTTCTTGGTTTTTAGACCCAGCTTGTATTTTTGACTATCCCTTGTCTTTTGATTTGGTACCTTTTATTATATCTCCTGGCTTGACCTCTTGCTCGTCTGACCTCGCCTTCTCTTCTGTGTCTTGCTGGGACTTGTGGTCCTCCCTGGTTCCATGCTGTTTAGTCTTTTGTTTTGCATTGCATTTACACTGTGCTTTCTGTTTAGGTGTGACCCCGTGACTCCAGTCCCTAGGACTTTCAGGGCCTCCTCTCCCCTTATCCTAGCCGCCGGATAGAAGGTTAGGAGCCGTGGTAGGCGCACTTCAATTAGGAAGTGCATTGGTCTGCCTCATCTCAGATATTACAGCATAGTTATAGCTGCAGGGCCTGCGACCCCTTTTGTCATTAGTTGTACAGTGTTGCTTTCCCAGCTGTATCACTTTGCACTGCCTGACCCTGACTCCAATCCTTATACTTATGTCTCCTGGCTCCAAGCCAGCTTCAGGCCTGAAGATGGCCGACATCAGTAAGGACCATACCAGAGACAGGGATAGGTAAGTAACAGTGTTTTTTATGTTAGTATCCTCCCCATGGTCTCTGATTATTATACTCTGGGTTCTGAAAAGACCCCCAAGTATAATAATTGTTCATGGGTGTCCACTATGGGGCATAATACTGTGTGCAGGAATGTGAGGGGGGGTTGGTCCGTCGGGGACTTCATCGTTGGTTGGGGGAGCCCCCATGTAAAAAGTTCACCACGGGGCCCACCATTTCTAGTTACACCACTGAGGACGTTATATTTTGTTCTACAAGGAAGATGTCTAACCGTTTTTTTTTAAACTTATCAGAATTTCTGCCATTACCAAATACTACAGTATTTAATATAAACTTGCCATAACCCACCTGCAAGTTTATTGATCAGATCAATTTGTGCCTGTCCAGGGCAGAGTGAATGAAGAGCCGGAAGACGCCGCGGGAAAGCTGCGTGGAGAAGACTTCTAAAGGTAGGAGAAGAACCAGCGTTGATTGGCTGACTGTATAGCATACGGCCAATCAATGCTGGTTCTGCATAGAACTTTTACATTCGAACAGCAAGTGGTACTCGATCAAGTATGAGTATTTCGAATACCGTAGTATTCGATCGAATACCTACTCGATCGAGTACTACTCGCTCATCTCTACTCCCTAGATGTGGACGGAAAAGAAAAATCGATGAGAGATTTCAACGCAAGATTGTGCGGATGGTGGATAAAGAACCTCGACTAACATCCAAACAAGTTCAAGCTGCCCTGCAGTCTGAGGGTACAACAGTGTCAACCTGTACTATCTGTCGTCGTCTGAATGAAAAGGGACTGTATGGTAGGATACCCAGGAAGACCCCACTTCTTACCCAGAGACATAAAAAAACCAGGCTGGAGTTTGCCAAAACTTACCTGAGAAAGCCAAAAACGTTTTGGAAGAATGTTCTCTGTTCAGATGAGACAAAAGTAGAGCTTTTTGGGAAAAGGCATCAACATAGAGTTTTATAGGAAAAAAAAAGAAGCCTTCAAAGAAAAGAACATGTCCCTACAGTCAAACATGGCAGAGGTTCCCTGATGTTTTGGGGTTGCTTTGCTGCCTCTGGCACTGGACTGCTTGACCGTGTGCATGGCATTATGAAGTCTGAAGACTACCAACAAATTTTGCAGCATAATGTAGGGCCCAGTGTGAGAAAGCTGGGTCTCCCTCAGAGGTCATGGGTCTTCCAGCAGGACAATGACCCAAAACACACTTCAAAATGCACTAGAAAATGGTTTGAGAGAAAGCACTGGAGACTTCTAAAGTGGCCAGCAATGATTCCAGACCTGAATCCCATAGAACACCTGTGGAGAGATCTCAAAATGGCAATTTGGAGAAGGCACCCTTCACATCTCAGGGACCTGGAGCAGGTTGCCAAAGAAGAATGGTCTAAAATTCCAGCAGAGCATTGTAAGAAACTCATTGATGGTTACCGGAAGCGTTTGTTCGCATTTAATTTGTCTAAAGGTTGTGCTACCAACTATTAGGCTGAGGGTGCCAATACTTTTGTCCGGCCCATTTTTGGAGTTTTGTGTAAAATGATCAATGATTTGACTTTATTTTCATTCTCTTTTGTGTTTTTTCATTGCAAGCAAAATAAATGAAGATATTAATACCAAAGAGTTTGTGCTCGCAATCATTTTCTGGAAGAAAATGAGTATTATCTGACAGAATTGCAGGGGTACCAATACTTTTGGCCAACACTGTAAATAGTCAGTAAATTTTTGTCACATTTCATAGAGCATGTGATTCTGGACTAAAATGCACCTGAATTCAAAATGTGGCTGCCTTCTGCCTGAAAATGCTCTCTAAATTTACTGTTCACTCTATTTACCAAACCACTACTTGGTACACTCCATTCCACCTTGCTTATCTCAATGAGTGAATGAAGAGGGAGGGGTTGATTCTGCTCTCAGCCTGCACAGACATGTCTGCAAACTGTTTCTGTTTGCAGAAGACTTGTCTCTACTTGTGGCTGCTTGTTTGGTTACGATGGGATATTATTCACAGAAAGCAAGCAGCTTTACTGACTGCAGCTTGGCTGCATATATTTACCCTGTATTTACCCTGTACTTACAGTACAGTGTTCAGGGATATTCTATATTATGGTCACTTGGACTTTTATCAGGTATTTGTAAACTGTGTTTCAATAATAATTTGATTATTAGCAGCACAAAAAATGATAGATCACAATGTATGAAGACTTGCATGCATCCGGCCCGGCGTGTCTAGACCCACCAGGGAGCGCAGAACTCCACTCCAACACGAACCTCTGGTTCCCAACATCTATATATTCCTTCTCACAGTATCTGGTGTACTGTTGTTTCTGCTGCAACTCCCACCTGGATTGTCAACCAATAAGCCTACATTGGGGTTGTGACATCTCACAACCCAACCAGGTGAGAGGCCAACTGGTTTGTTTTCTCTATCTAAAAGTGTCACGGTTCTACTACGATTAGAGCACTCGGTGTCTCTCTCTTTTTTGTTCAACTAATGTATGAAGGCTTATACAGTCATAGAACAGACTGCCCAGCAAGGCCCTGCACTTATTTTAACTTTTTAATGAAAACTCAGGTACCCTTTAAGGGAAGTTGGCAAAGATAGACAACATGAAGGGTAACAAAGACAGACAACACAGGATGAAACCCAGGCTGTCAATAAAGAGGGAACTCAGAGAGGCAACATGGACGGAGTCCAAAGAGACAACACATGCCCACAGCCACAAGAAAAAACCTCTAACACCACCTTACTGTGTAACCGGCCACAAGATAATGGCCGCTTACACAGCTTACTGCGTAAGTGGCCATTTTCTTGTGGCCGCAGGCTTACACAGTCGTCTGTGCCTGAGGCTCGATGGCAGAGCCGACTGCACATGCCTAGAAGATTGAAATCCAGGATGGTAGAAGACACAGGGAGAGGGCGTTCCAGAAGAAGAAAAAAGGCGTCGCTGGAGATTTCAGTCGCATCATTGGGGACGCCCCCAGTGCTGTTTGAGCGCTGGAGACTGCCCCCAGTGCTGCAAGAGAATTCCTTTGCATATCGAAGAAAACCTGGATTTGTGGATTTAAATACATTTGTGAGGAAAATTACTATTAAGAGACACTATTCTCTTAGAAAGTCAAGAGTCAAGAAAGTGACCCAAAAGACTAAAAACAATGCAATTGAAACAGCTATCCCTGACATTGCACTGCAACATGTTCCGGTCAAAGACTTTTCCCTCTTCTATCCAATCCATGATAGAGGGAATTTTATTTAAAGGGGTTGTCTAGGCAAAAATGGACAAACCTTTTAATAGTTAAATCAGTTGGGGTAGTGAAAAAAAAAAGCATACTCACCTGTCCTCGTTGCTCTGATTACTCCAAAAGCCTGATTGGCTTCTGAAGCCACGGGCATTTTTCTTGTAGCCACTGGCATGCGCAGTAGTCCCTGCCCGAGGCCTACAAGTTTTACCGGAAGAAGACACAGGAAGACGACGTCCTGAAGAGATGCGCTGAAGAGTTCTCTGGCAGCATTGGGATGCACCCAATGCTGTTTGAGCGCTGGAGCCCGCCCCCAGTGCTGCGAGATAATTCATTTGCATACCGGCAAAAACCAGTATTTCTACAGAATGGCGGCGTGGAGAAGACATCTAAAGGTAGGAGAAGAATAGCCTTTCTTAAAGGGGTTGGCCACTTTCAGACCAATATTGACCAAACAAATGTACAATAACAAGATATACAATTTTCCAATATACTTGCTGTATCAATTCCTCACAGTTTTCTGGATTTCGACTTGCTTTCATTCATTCTGTTACTTTGTGTGGATAAAACTCTCACCATGGTCATGTGATTTACGGTCCATGGTCATGTGATGAGTACACAGGTGAAGGGCTGATTACCAGGCAGATGTCTGATTATTGTGCTGTGACTATAACGAGCTGTGTACCTGTGTGCTCATCACATGACCATGGACCGTAAATCACATGACCATGGTCAGAGTTTTATCCTCTAGAAGTAACAGAATGAATGACAGCAAGCCAAAATCTAGAAAACCGTGAGGAATTGATACAGAAAGTATATTGGAAAATTATATATCTTTTTATTGTACATGTGTTTGTCAATATTGGTCTGAAAGTGGCCAACCCCTTTAAGGCTATTCCTACGTGTTAGGCAGAAAAAAATTATATCCAATGATAGGATCCCTTTATGTAACTTGAATCAAATTACATATTACATAGTAAAAATAACAGATGATGAAAGATGTCATGTCAAATACAAAAAAATGTTTGCCTAGAGATATAAAACATGCAAGAAAAAAAGTGATTTGTGCTAACACTACTTTCATGCTTATCTTTTTCTAAGAGTATTCATGTCATGCCCAAACCTGTGATAGAAAAGGCCTGCCCAATGTCTAATTTAGAGAAGGGGTTGCTTTGTCTTAGTATGTATGGTCAGTTTAAAAGGGGTTGTCCACTTTTGAAACACCAATCTTAGTTTGTAGTTTCCTCCCAATCAGATGTTGATGACAGGGAAAATTCAATTTCAGTAAGGATAAAGCAGGACTGGGCGCCCATTCAGATCAGCTGATATTTCCATGCCTGCTCCCAGACTTCAGGAGCTGAGAGCCACAACCAGCAGTCAGCTTGAGCAGGTGCTGAAGATAATAGAATATTTATGTGAATGTGATGTCCATTATGCTTAGTAATTCTAATAAATGACTTTAATAACTGCAGCCCTTAGAAATGTTTAGTGGTTGTGGATAAATTAAATAGAGCAAGTTGGTAAGGAAGGCCATACATAATAGATAGTTGTAATCTCTCCTGCCCTCAGAATATTATTTCAGTGAACAGAGGGCAAAAAGCTACTGATAAGGCCCTCCGACAATCTGTTACCTACTAGGGGATCAAGCATGCTGAAATCTGTCCAGATACCACTTACAGTGTTGGCCAAAAGTATTGGCACCCCTGCAATTCTGTCAGATAATACTCATTTTCTTCCAGAAAATGATTGCAGTCACAAATTCTTTGGTATTATTATCTTCATTTAATTTGTCTTCAATGGAAAACCACAAAAAGAATTGTCAAAAAGCCAAATTGGATATAATTCCACAGCAAACATAAAAAAGGGGGTGGACAAAAGTATTGGCACTGTTTGAAAAATCATGTGATGCTTCTCTAATTTGTGTAATTAACAACACCTGTTACTTACCTGAGGCACCTAACAGGTGGTGGCAATAACTAAATCACACTTGCAGCCAGCTGAAATGGATTAAAGTTGACTGAACCTCTGTCATGTGTCCTTGTGTGTGCCACATTGAGCATGGAGAAAAGAAAGAAGACCAAAGAACTGTCTGAGGACTTGAGAAGCAAAATTGTGAGGAAGCATGAGCAATCTCAAAGCTACAAGTCCATCTCCAAAGACCTGAATGTTCCTGTGTCTACTGTGTGCAGTGTCATCAAGAAGTTTAAAGCCCATGGCACTGTGGCTAACCTCCCTAGATGTGGACGGAAAAGAAAAATTGACGAGAGATTTCAATGCAAGATTATGCAGATGGTGGTTAAAGAACCTCGACTAACATCCAAACAAGTTCAAGCTGCCCTGCAGTCCGAGGGTACAACAGTGTCATCAAACTTAACTGAACTTGAATTATTTTGTAAAGAGGAATGGTCCAAAATACCTTCATCCAGGATCCAGGAACTCATTAAAAGCTACAGGCAGCGACTAGAGGCTGTTATCTTTGCAAAAGGAGGATCTACTAAATATTAATGTCACTTTTCTGTTGAGGTGCCCATACTTTTACACTGGTCAAATTTTGGTTTAATGCATATTGCACATTTTCTGTTAGTACAATAAACCTCATTTCAATCCTGAAATATTACTGTGTCCAACAGTTATTAGATATATCAAACTGAAATGGCTGCTGCAAACACCAAAATATTTAGAACTAAAAATGATTAAGATTAATAGGGGTGCCCAAACTTTTTCATAGGACTGTATACTCAGTTTGCATTCTGAGTAGAAGGTAAGTGCAAGACTAAATGAGTAGAAATAGATTAATCCCTTACAGTTACACCCATATCATGATGGGAAAGTGTGGATGTATCAATGAACCATAATTCAGGCTGGAAGGTGGTATTGATATATGAAATACCATCATGTAGCATTTGTTGCAATTTCAGCTATAAGAAATGAATGGCATAACAAAGGCTGACTTCCTTGCACAGTTGGAAGATAATGGCCTGTCAATTACCATAGTCTAGAAACAAATGGCACTGTGCTGTGTCCTTTTCATCTGGCTGAGGGCTGTGTATCTCAATGAGCAGGTGCTCATTCTCTCCATTGTAGTTTTTCTGTATTGAAGATTCACATATTTTTCAGTGAAAGCCTTATTGTTATTTATTATCCTTGGGCCTGTTTCCATAGTGGCATTTTAAATAATTTTTTCTTCAGGTATGAACCATAAAAAAAGAGTTTCCTTTGTAAAACATTACATGTCTTCTCGCTCGAGGATCTATTGGAGTCTTTTTAACATTATATCAGTTTCATTACATACATTATGCTTATTTCACTTGCATTTTCCCTGACGGTAGTGAAGTAAATGGTATAACTGTAGCAATTATGATGATAAGTTTGGTCATTCTTATTACCAAAACCATTTGATTTCTTCCCTCCAGAAATGGCCAATTATGGTAAGTTGCGAAATACAAGTAAGTGTCTTTCATACAAATATTCCATCTCCCATTGTACACAAAATAAAAGATCAAATTATACTTAAGCTATCATGTTCTCTAGTCCAAGTGGCACAAGAACAAATGTGATTAATCTCCTCATTACTTGTAGAACCGATGACAAGAGGAATAAATACATTATTAAAGGGGTATTCCCAACTCGTGTGTTCACCAACTTGCAGGCTGTGAGCTCTGTTCATTTCCTGGTTTTCTCTGTGAATTGGTGGGCGGGGTTTCACTTGCTGTCTCCCAGACAAAGCCAGCTCTGCCATCTCTCTTCATAGCAGTACATGTTTGCAGTCAGTAATGAGGGATGGTTGTAAATAAATTAGCACAGTATCACTGGAAGATGCACAATATGAAGCTGATGTAGCAGAGCTGGATTTGTTAGGTGATCCCAAATGGACATGCTACAGGACCACGAGTCAGCTTGCAATATACTGACTTTTAGGTCTGTGTTTAATAGACTCCCTTTCTCAGCCCTTATCTGTAAAATTCAATTAGCCGACGGATAACTGGAAGAGACAGAGATTAAGAGCTCAGAAATACAAGCAAGGAGCACTCAGCTCCCCCTCCCCTCTGGAGAGCAGGAAGCTATGTCACTTGTCCTGGGTGTAGAGATAAGACAATACCCAGGTCTGTGGTTATGGAAATGCTATGTAAACAATGAAGTGAAGAATCTCAGATCCGTCACCACTGACTAGGGAGAGCAGATAAGTAAACAATGTGTGGCAGTGTGGCCTGGATGTGAAGTGCATAGATCATTGTGACCTCAAAGTGTGACTGTAAGTGTGCAGATCAGAGTTAGACCAGAAGGGAACAGAAGTTAACAAAAATCCACTAAAATAAAAACTAACACAGAGATTCTCAAACTTATTTAATCAACCGCGCACTTTGAGAATCAATTATTTTCTAGCGCCCCCTAAATTTTTTAACTTTACCACATCTTAAAAACTGCAATCTTTATTTTATTATAATTATAGCAGCCATATGAGTCTTATCCTGTTTCCGAGTTCAAACTTACATTATAAATTAGACTGTTATAATGAGAGCCATAAAAAGCAACATTATAAATAAGATTTAGAAAAACTTTTATTCAAATTAAAACAAACATTTCAATTTAAATTTAAAACTAATCTAATGTGAAGGTGAATCTGATTATTTTTAACAAGTTTCTTAAAATCGAGCTAGAACTTACTCAATAATAATATTTGTAAAAGAAAAAATATATCCTTGTACCATGTTAGCCAGTGGATATGAAATGAAAGAAATTTTTTGAGAGAAGTCCTCAGTAGTTGATACCTTTTTTATTGGCTAACTTAAAAAGTTTTTTGATGACATATCGAGCTTTCGAGACTCTATAGAGGTCTGTTCATCAGGATGGTATAACACAATTTCTGAAGGTAGGCATATATACACAGAGAAATGGAGTGTTAGATGCAAAATAGATGGAGAACAGAACACAATGTAAATAAACAGTAGAAAAACATATATATATCAGTTCACAGGAAAGTTCTCTGGGTTTATGGCTTCTTTGATCAGTGACGTGTTGTCTAGTGGTTGTAAAACGTCATAAAACCCTGGGCCTGGTTTAAACCCCTTTGGAGAGTGTTAAAGTTCACCATAAGTTTAACTTTCCATATGAGGCGATCTTTTCTGCTCTTGAAATTCCCTCTCAGTACCAGGATCTTCATATCCTGGGTCATGTTATGACTTTCATTGCAGAAGTGTTTTGGCACAGGGAGGTCCATTCTCTGTTCTCTAATCGTATGTCTGTGTGAGTTCATCCTCATCCTAAGTGACTGTCCTGTCTCACCTACATACAGGCCCTCAGGACACTTAGTACACAATATCAAATACACTACATTAGGTGTGCTGCAGGTGAAGTTACCTGGGATCTTGTAGTGTCGATCAGAGTTCGGGATCTTTATTTTGTCCGTAGTCAGTATGTGCGGGCAGGTCTTGCACCTCTTATTTCCACATGGAAATGTTCCTTTGTTAGTTGGAGGTGACAGTGAGCTGCTAATAATCATATTCCTGAGGTTTGGTGGCTGTCTATAGCACAGGAGAGGGGGGTCTGGAAATATGGATTTTAGATGGTGGTCTTTTTGCAGTAGTGGATGTAATTTTATGTAATATTAATTTGCGTGTAATTCCTCTAAGCATTTCCAGGTGTGGGTTATATGTGACAACCAGGAGCACCCGATTGTTCTCCTGTTTGGTGCACTTCTGCAATGAAAATCATAATATGACCCAGGATATGAAGATCCTGGTACTGAGAGGGAATTTCAAGAGCAGAAAAGATCGCCTCATATGGAAAGTTAAACTTATGGTGAACTTTAACACTCTCCAAAGGGGTTTAAACCAGGCCCAGGGTTTTATGACGTTTTACAACCACTAGACAACACATCACTGATCAAAGAAACCATAAACCCAGAGAACTTTCCTGTGAACTGATATATATGTTTTTCTACTGTTTATTTACATTGTGTTCTGTTCTCCATCTATTTTGCATCTAACACTCCATTTCTCTGTGTATATATATGCCTACCTTCAGAAATTGTGTTATACCATCCTGATGAAGAGACCTCTATAGAGTCTCGAAAGCTCGATATGTCATCAAAAAACTTTTTAAGTTAGCCAATAAAAAAGGTATCAACTACTGAGGACTTCTCTCAAAAAATTTCTTTCATTTCAATAATAATAATAATAATAATAATAATAAAATAATAATCAATGTAGTGTAGTAGGTAGGTTTTGATTTTAGTTTAAAATATTATAAAAACGCAAATCAGCGTTCATTCCACTAAAACGCTTCAACACCCCCCAATTTTCTCTGGGTCCTTTACCGCTCCCCTGTAGGTCTTCTCATTACAATCACTGCTGTTATTCCAATATTTGTAAAAAAAACACTTTTCCATTCCAAACCAGCCATGTCAGTAAGAAAAGCTATATCTCTACATCTATTCTACCCCATCATCTGACCTTCTCTGCATAGCTACTCACAAACCTGCAAGCTTTTCGCCCCAGAAACACACAACCTTCCCACACCCTCTGCTACTTACATCTGCTGTCCCTCTCCCTTCTACTCCTTACTTCTGGCAATATATCTTACAATCCTGGACCACCCCATCAAATCCCTACTGTCAGCTCTTTCCACACAACCAGCATCAGCGCAAGGAACCCCTTAAATCTTAAACTCCTTAAATCTTAAATCTCCTGCCCCCTGTCCTCTCCGATGTGCTATGGAATGCTCATTCCATATGCAAAAAACTTGACTACATCCTTGACCTCTTCATCTCTCATGAATTTTCATTTTTTGGTATCACATAAACATGGCCGACACTCTCAGACACTGCCTTCGCCGCTGCTCTCTCCTATGGAGGTCTGAAATTCTCACACACTCCCCACCCCAACAATAAACCTGGTGGAGGCATAGGCATTCTCCTGACAGACAATTGCTCATTTGCTCCAATCCAAATGCTACCTGCCCTCACCCCCACCTCTCTTTTGAACTGCATTCTGTTTGCATCTACTCACCCTCCAACCTCCAACCAACCGTCATATCAACCACCAGGACCTACTGCTGCCTTCATCGACCACTACACCACCTAGACAATATACTTCCTATCTACAGACACCCCCACCATCATTATATTACCACCCCTCCGCTTCCAGTCTCCTGTCCCTCACTGCCTCTATTGGTCTCTCACAATGGTCCTCCTCTGCTACCCACACAAGGAGACAAATGCTAAATCTCATATTCACCTGCCTCTGTTCTCTATGCAGCCTCTCTAACTCTCCATCCATGATTTCTGATCACAACCTACTGACATTCTAAGCCCTCTCCTCTGTAATACACACCCCAACCTCTAAATCAACACGTCCCCGCAGGAATCTTACCCATTTTGACATCCGCACACTCTCAGACTCTCTCCTGCCACTTGCTGACACATCTTCACTTCAGGACACAGATGCCGCTGCTGCCTTCTATAATACTACAATTACTTCAGTCCTTGACTCTGTGGCCCCCTACACAAACAGAGCCCGACCAATCAATAGGTAACTCTGGCACACCGACTTTACTAAAAAGCTCAGACGTTCCTCACAGGTTGCAGAACGACTCTGGAAGAAAAGCCACTCCCAGTTGGACTTCTTCAGTTATAAAGAGGCAGTACTGACATTTAAGAATGCACTCACCTCTACAAAGCAGGTCTACTTCACCACACTCACATCTGCCCTATCCCGCAACTCCAAACAGCTATTCACTACCTTCAACTCCCTTCTATGTCCTCCTGTGCCCCTTTTGACATCACTTATCTCAGCTGACGACTTTGCTTCTTATTTTAAAAGCAAAATTGACACCATCACAGACAGTCTCACCCTACACCCCTGGCAACCCCTCTACCCAACTGCGCGGTGCTCTTACTCTTTAACCTGTTTCTCCACCGTCACTAATGAAAAGCTCTCCACCCTAATCTCTAAATCCCACCTCACATCCTGCGCACTTGACATGATCCAGTCACATCTCATCCCCAAACTCATTGAAGTCATTACTCCTGCCTTAACCTATCTCTTCAACCTATCCCTAACCAATGGATTTTTCTCCTCTGCCTTCAAGCATGCTACCGTCACTCCTATACTTAAGAAACCATTCCTCGACCCGTCCTCTCCAGCCAACTATCGTCCCATCTTACTGCTCCCATATGCCTCAAAACTGCTTGAGTATCACGTCTACTCCGAACTATCCTTCTATCTATTATCCAACTTACTCTTTGAAAAACTACACTCAGTCATCAGACCTCGTCACTCCACAGAAACTGCTCTAACCAAAATCACTAATGACCTTCTAACTACCAAAGCCAAGCGTCTCTACTCTGTGCTCCTCCTCCTTGACCTCTTCTCTGCCCAACGCCTGAGCAGAACCGACTGCGCATGCGAGGGCATGCCCGCGCATGCGCAGTCGGCTCTGCCTAGGCCGGATGCCTAGGCAGAGTGAATTCCAGCCGGAAGACGCCGCGGGGACGCTGCACGGAGAAGACTTCTAAAGGTAAGAGAAGAACCAGCGTTGATTGGCAGAATGTATAGCACTCTGCCAATCAACGCTGGTTCTGCATCGAACCTTAAACGTCAAACAGCTAGTAGTGTTCGATCGAGTACGAGTATTTCGAATACCGTAGTATTCGATTGAACACCTACTCGATCGAACACTACTCGCTCATCTCTAATGCTGACGACTCAAATATATCTCTCTGCACTAGACATTACCTCTCTGTTGGCAGGAGTTCCAAAGTATCTAGCTGCCTTAGCCTCCTTTCTCTTATCCTGCTTTCTCAAACTCAACATGGAGAAAACAGATATCATCTTCACCCCTCCTCGTACGGCCCCTCTACCTGACTCATCTATAAAAATTAATGAAGTCATGGTCCACTGCCTTAGGATAAACCTGGACTCTAACCTACCCTTCAAATCACACATACAAACCCTCAACACCTCCTGCCGCCTTCCACTCAAGAACATCCATCGAATCCACTCTTTCCTAACTCCTGAAACCACAAAGATGCTAGTTCATGCCCTCATTATCTCCCACTTAGACTACTGTACCAATAGGACAAGAGGAGAATGATCACCATGCTTCACGTTTTATTAATAAACTTCCTTTATTGATGTCCAAAATAAAACCACAATGCATTTCGGGAACTCTGCCCTTTCTCAAGTGTGTGAACTCCTGCGCCACAGAATGCAAGTAAAGGGTGTTGCAGCGACCCGAACAGGAAGAGACGTTACATGAGCTTAGTTCTCCAAGATGACAGGAAAAACCTTCTTGCCAATTTCTGCCAAAAGCTGTTGTAAGTATCGAGAAGAACTCAGTCATCAGACACAGGACACCGCGGCTCTGTCCCTTCTATTAGCATCGGACTCAGAGCCTGCAGCCCGTGGTGATCATTCTCATCTGGTCCTATTGGCATTGTTTCGACACCTTGGTTGGTACAGGTTCTGCTGCTCCAACACGTAGAGAGGAACCCCCCTATTAAGTGGTTCACAGGCTTGTATTCATCACAACCACATAAGGTGAGAAGCTTTTTATCTGAATTCCTCTATACTTACCTTATGTTACGTCACCATATACAGCTTGGTGCTGTTTTTTCCTTTTGTCTCCACTTAGACTACTGTAACACCCTTCTCCATGGCCTCCCTGCAAATACTCTCGCCCCCCCTCCAGTCCACCTTAAACTGTGCTGCTCGCCTAATACACCTCTCCCCCCCTTCTTCATTTGCTGCTCTCCTCTGCCAAATCCTTCAGTGGTTACCCGTTGCCCAGCAAATAGAGTTCAAAATACTTACGCTGACATACAAAGCCATCCACAACCTGGCCCCTCCATATATCTCAGACCTAATCTCCTGCTACCTCCCCACACATAACCTCAGATCCTCCAATGACCTCCTACTCCGCTATGCTCTTATCCGCTCTTCAAACAACCGTCTCCAGGATTTCTCTTGTGCTTCCCCCATACTCTGGAACTCTTTACCAAGACAAATAAGACTGACCCCCATAATCACAAGCTTCATAAAGGCCCTAAAGACTCACCTATTCAGGAAGGCCTACAACTTCCAATAACACTATTGTCACCAAACCAGCATCTAAACAGCCTCTCTCCTCACCTTCTCTATCCCTCTTCCCTCATAGACTGTATAAACCTATGCAGGCAGGGCCCTCTATCCCTCTGTGCCAGTTGGTCACTGTTAGTATTATATTTGTTTTGTATATTTTGTGTACCATATGTAAACCCTTAAATGTAGAGATGAGCGAGTATATTCGATCGAATACCTCCCCTGCATAGGTTGTTGTAAAAAAAAAGCGCCTGTGAAGGTGGGAGGGGATTCAAATTTTTCCCGCGTGGTATTCGACCAAGTACACCAATAACTATGCAAAGGGAGGTATTCGATCGAATACTACTATTTAATCGAATACTATTCGCTCATCTTTATAAAGCACCATGGAATTAATGGTGCTATATAAATAAACAATAATAATAATAATAATAATATGTTACCTGGGTGGAGGGCACAAGGGGGCACTATTGCTTTCCTTGTCATCCGTGTGTGAATATCTACAGTCACGGCTGTAAGTGTTAGCATCCCTGAAATCTTTCCAGAAAATATTTTTCCCATAAAATTAATGCAATTACTCATGCTTTGTTAGGCACATTTTTATTTCCTTTGTGTGTATTAGAACAACACAAAAACTGAAAAGATATTTCTGGGGATGATATTTCTACATTGTCATCAGAGTCACAGTCCTCTTCTTTTTTAGAGTACCATCCTGCAGATGCACCTGTTGTTTGGCCTCCCTCATTTATACAGATCAGATCACATCAGATACAGATGTATTGCAGATTCTCAAGTTGTTCTTCTGCCACCAACCCAAAAAGCCCTGGGAGTAAAAAGAAAAGTAAGTCTAGAGGCACCGAGAGAAAAGGGAGCAGGAGACTCTAGAGCAGGGGTGCCCAATATGTCGATCGCGATCTACCGGTCAATCGCAAAGGACGTATGGGTCGATCGCGGGATGCAGCCAGGAATCCCCGGTGTATGCTTGTTCACAGCGCAGGCTAAGAATCATCTCTGGACACGCAAGTGTCCGGAGATGACTCTCAGCCTGCGCTGTGAACAAGCACTCTGGACACTTCCAGGCCGGGCAGCAGCAGCTCCGGGGGATGACGCGCTCCCCGCTCTTAGGGATGAAGGGAGCCGGGGTGCTGCTTGTTCATAGCGCAGGCTGAGAGTCATCTCCGGACACTTGCAGGCAGGGCCGTCGCAGCCCTGACTGCGAACGAGTGCAAGGCCCCGGCCTGTCAGTGTCCAGAGATGATTCTCAGCCTACGCTGTGAACAAGTAGACATGCTCTGCCTGGCCCCTGGCCCGCCCCAGCCCACAGGCCCCGCTCACAAGAAGTGGGTAGTAGATCTTATCCCTTGGTCAGTTTATAAAGTAGCTCACATGCTGAAAAAGTGTGAGCACCCCTGCTCTAGAGAAAATTATTAAAAGCCAAACATATGTTCAGTAAAGAAAATATGAACACGGTAAGTTAATTTTATCCTACTCTGTGCAGAGGTACTGTATATACTCGAGTATAAGCCCACTTTTTCAGAACAGTTTTTTTGCTGAAAAAGCCCCCCTCGGCTTATACTCAAGTCACGCAGCACAGGACTGCAAGGTCCTGCATAAATTAAGTGAAGGGGGAGTGTCCTTCAGTGGTTGCTACAGTAATGATATAGGACACTCCCCCTTGACCAGAGGCATGAAAGCCAGGGAGGCGTCAGGTCCCTGCCCCTGTGTCTGCATCGAGGAGAGGAGAGCTCATACAGTAAAGTAAAAGTAAAACACACAGGTACATACTGAGGATACAATTCATATTAATGTCAGGCATTTGAGGTTATTAATTTAGTTTTAGTAACTCCATGTGCCTCACACTAATAGCAGTTAACCCCATCATGTCCCTCACATTAACCCGTGTGCCCCATAAAAGGGTTACTAATACGTGAGACATATGGAGGTCATAATAAAGTACCTTAATAATGTTTAACGTAATAATTATTACTTACATGTCTCTCACATATCAGTAACCCACTCAGTTAATGTAATTTGATTGGTATCTATTTTAATTTCCGAAAATTTCCAGTAGCTGCTGCATTCCCCCCCCCCCCCCAGGCTTATACTTGAGTCAATAACTTTTCCCAGTTTTTTTGTGGTAAAATTAGGGGTCTCGGCTTATATTTTGGTCGACTTATACTCGAGTATATACAGTAGATTGGGGTAGATCTTCCATCTAAGGGGCTATCGTTCTGCTCCAGTAATAAGGTGGATCCATAGTAATTATTTGTAGATTTAAATACATTTGTGAGGAAAATTACTATTAAGAGACACTTTTCTCTTAGAGTCGAGAAAGTGACCCAAAAGACTAAAAACAATGCAATTGAAACAGCTATCCCTGACATTGCACTGCAACATGTTCAGGTCAATGACCTTTCCCTCTTCTATCCAATCCATCATAGAGGGAATTTTATTTAAAGGGGTTGTCTAGGCAAAAATGGACAACCCTTTTAATATTTAAATCAGTTGGGGTAGTACATAGATACATCAGGTGTCCGGGAAGGTTTAAGACCGAACCTCAACTCTCTCAGACGTACCATTCCAGAGATACAGTATTCCCAAAACAATGACCCCTATTAGCCAATATAAACCTGCAAATCTTTCACTCATTCCAACTGCCATACATATGGTCACTGCACATGAACAATTCAACACTGATATCCAAACTGAGATACAGGTATCAGAGGATTAGATATGCGCCTTTGCACACAGTACCACACGCCAGAGGGTTAGATACACGCCTGTGCACACAGTACCACCAAGCTTTATTGGCACGTCCAAATACACATTTGGCATTGATGAAGCAAGTAGAGTTGGGCGGGTTTGAGTTTTAGGGTGGAGAGTGGTGGGGTGTGTGGCAGGGGTAGGGTGGATGGATGGGTGAATGGGTGAGTGATTTGAGGTATAATAGTCCAAAGGTCTCATGTTCCCCTCATTTGGCGGCAGGTGGACAGCGATTTCCACAGTGGACTCCTCTTCTCCCAGTAGGATGTAGAGTTTCCTCTTCTCAGATGAGAAGATCAGATGTGAAATCTGGGATGTGGGCAGAGAGTCTTTGGAGGTAGACAGCCCTTACCGCACAGCACACAGTACCATATGCTGGAGGATTAGATACGCACATCCGCACACAGTACTACATGCCAGAGGATTAGATAGACGCCTCTACACACATGGGATGGGATAGGATGGGACATGCTGGAGAACTAACAGGCACAGCACAACCATAAACACACAACAGGAATTTGAGGAGAGGAAAAGTGGAGTAGTGAGGAAAGGTATCACAGGTCAGGGGAAAAAATAAACCTGAAGTCCTAAAAAAAAACCTCACTAATATCAAAACAGTGACAGGCAACCAGAAATGCAGGACAGGGGTTGAGTAGAAATGTTGAGGGTAAAACAGACTCTCACACAAGACAAAACTCACACTACTTCCAAATCAACTCCTGAGACCATACAACTCCACAAAACACTTCTACTAAACTGGGCAAGAATCCTGGTTGGTAACAACGAAAACCGGCAAGGACTGAAGCCAGCAGTAAGCCTTTTACAGACCCTGGAACGACTTTATAGATCAGGGGTAGGGAACGTACGGCTCTCCAGCTGTTGCAAAACTACAACTCCCAGCATGCATACTTGCTCTGCTGTTCTTGGAACTCCCATGTTAGTGAATGGAGCATGCTGGGAGTTGTAGTTTCACAGCAGCTGGAGAGCCAAAGGTTCCCTACCCCTGTTATAGATTGATGACAATGTCAAACATCTGGCATCTACAGAGACACCAAATCAGCTCAAGCACACTCTTGGGCAGACACACAACCACCAATGGAACAGCTCAGTGGTAAAGAGCATAACCACAGAGTCACAGGACATCGGTTCAAATCCTCAGACAAACACCACTACGAAATACACAACAATTTTATAAAACAACTCAGGTCCTGACACAGTGGGGACGGTGTTCTTTGGGTCATAGGCAGCATTTCTCTTCCTCCAAACACGGCGAGTTGAATTAATGCTAAAAAGCTCAATTTTTAGCTAATCTGGATGATTCTGAGAGTGATTGGGAGAAGGTACTGTGGTCAGATGATGTTATCTCTCTATGTAAATATACAAACACTGAGTCTATTCTCTAGAAGCATGTGCATATTATGTGATCTACATTTATATTATATTTGTAGTAATCATAAATATTGTGATACCTCATAGTGTCCTGTTCAGCTGGCTGGGAGGGGGGTGTATACAGGAAGTGAGAAGAGAACATAGGAGGCACAGTTGTTGAAACACATTCTGCTCCGTTGGCAAGAGTTAGCATCATGAAAGCGCAGTACCTGAGTTTTTTGCGCATGCGCCTATTCATAGGCTACTACACGTACAGCCATCTTTAAATTGGGCAAGAGTGTGTAAAAAATACTTAGTATCTTAGAATTAATAGGTTACAACACTACTATGGGCACAGTTTGGTGATTTACACACACTTGCTAAAATTTAAAGATGGCCATACATGTAGCAGCCTATGAGAAGCCGCATACGCAAAAAACTAAGGCGCTGCGCTTTCCCGATGCTAACTCTTGCCAACGGAGTAGAACGAGTTTCAAAGCCTGATGCCATTATATCCTGGTTCCTTTATGGGTTATACTGCATGTGGTTTATCTCACTTTAGTCTAATTTTATTGTTCAAAGTAGCTTTTTAATACACAGCCTATGGACCATTTGGTTGGTGGGATACCAGTCACTAAGTATAGTTTTACTGTATGCCTACATATTTATTTGGATACATATTTTAATTCTGTGTATATATCTCAGAAATGTTTTCAACTGAAGAAGGGCTTATTGTGGTTTGATTGAAAGTGTCTGATGAAAGGATTTGTTTTGCAAATAACTCTGTTAAGCGCGGATATTTATTTGTTATTCAACTGTGAATTTTGGTCCATTCCATATTATTGTATCAAATTCTGTTACACAGGGATGACTGCTTTATATGAAAAGGCAGCAGCAGTCCTATGTAAGTAAAGTTATTGTCTGTGCTGACTCCACAGCCAATAACTTTACTTACATAAACTGTAGGTGCAGCAGCAGCACCCGCCATCACACTCACAGTCCACTGACTCTTCAATTTAAAAGCTCTCAGGATTTGGACAAACTGCGGAGGGGCCCAGGGTAGGTGTAACATAAAGAAAGAAAAACATATTCCCTTACGCTCTGTTGTCTGCTGCTAGAGCCTGTTTGGCCGAACTTCATGCTTCATTTTTCCCTTCATCAGCCTTGTCAGGGTGACTTTTGAAATTCCTTGATGAATTTAGTGAGCCATAATACTTTCTAGAAAATCACATAGAAAATCCAAGGAATGAATTTAATGTTATGATTAAAAACAGATCAAATCTAAAAGAATTCAAACCGGAAAATAAGGCCTAAAATACAAAAACTTATGCAAAATTGATGCAATACTGATTAGGAACTGACCACAAAATAATATGAACAAGATCCAATAATTGGATGAAAAAGGTTTAGTATTCCCATTTGCAAAATAAGGCCTAAGCATGTAGGCATACAAAGATAGGTGGACATACAGTCCTATGAAAAAGTTTGGGCACCCCTATTAATCTTAATCATTTTTAGTTCTAAATATTTTGGTGTTTATAACAGCCATTTCAGTTTGATATATCTAATAACTGATGGACACAGTAATATTTCAGGATTGAAATGAGGTTTATTGTACTAACAGAAAATGTGCAATATGCATTAAACCAAAATTTGACCGGTGCAAAAGTATGGGCACCTCAACAGAAAAGTGACATTAATATTTAGTAGATCCTCCTTTTGCAAAGATAACAGCCTCTAGTCGCTTCCTGTAGCTTTTAATCAGTTCCTGGATCCTGGATAAAGGTATTTTGGACAAACAATTCAAGTTCAGTTAAGTTAGATGGTCGCCGAGCATGGACAGCCCGCTTCAAATCATCCCACAGATGTTCAATGATATTCAGGTCTGGGGACTGGGATGGCCATTCCAGAACATTGTAATTGTTCCTCTGCATGAATGCCTGAGGATTTGGAGCGGTGTTTTGGATCATTGTCTTGCTGAAATATCCATCCCCGGCGTAACTTCAACTTTGTCACTGATTCTTGAACAATATTCTCAAGAATCTGCTGATACTGAGTGGAATCCATGCGACTCTCAACTTTAACAAGATTCCCGATGCCGGCATTGGCCACACAGCCCCAAAGCATGATGGAACCTCCACCAAATTTTACAGTGGGTAGCATGTGTTTTTCTTGGAATGCTGTTTCTTTTTGGACGCCATGCATAACGCCTTTTTTTATAACCAAACAACTCAATTTTTGTTTCCAAAATGAAGCTGCCTTGTCCAAATGTGCTTTTGCATACCTCAGGCAACTCTATTTGTGGCGTACGTGCAGAAACGGCTTCTTTCTCATCACTCTCCCATACAGCTTCTATTTGTGCAAAGTGCGCTGTATAGTTGACCGATGCACAGTGACACCATCTGCAGCAAGATGATGCTGCAGCTCTTTGGAGGTGGTCTGTGCATTGTCCTTGACTGTTCTCACCATTCTTCTTCTCTGCCTTTCTGATATTTTTCTTGGCCTGCCACTTCTGGGCTTAACAAGAACTGTCCCTGTGGTCTTCCATTTCCTTACTATGTTCCTCACAGTGGAAACTGACAGGTTAAATCTCTGAGACAACTTTTTGTATCCTTCCCCTGAACAACTATGTTGAACAATCTTTGTTTTCAGATCATTTGAGAGTTGTTTTGAGTAGCCCATGATGCCACTCTTCAGAGGAGATTCAAATAGGAGATCAACTTGCAATTGGCCACCTTAAATACCTTTTCTTATGATTGGATACATCTGGCTATGAAGTTCAAAGCTCACTGAGGTTACAAAACCAATTTTGTGCTTCAGTAAGTCAGTAAAAAGTAGTTAGGGGAATTCAAATCAATAAAATGATAAGGGTGCCCATACTTTTGCACCGGTCAAATTTTGGTTTAATGCATATTGCACATTTTCTGTTAGTACAATAAACCTCATTTCAATCCTGAAATATTACTGTGTCCATCAGTTATTAGATATATCAAACTGAAATGGCTGTTGCAAACACCAAAATATTTAGAACAAAAAATGATTAAGATTAATAGGGGTGCCCAAACTTTTTCATAGGACTGTAGGTATAATTGTATGCATATTTGTGTGAAAATGTAGGTGTTATACGTGTAAATATTTATTTTCAGTACTGTACAGTGGTATTAGTTTTGTACTGTGTTGCAGTATTAGTGAGCATACAATTAGAGATGAGCGAACAGTAAAATATTCAATATTCGTTTTGAATAGCCGCTCAATATTCGACTAATCGATCAAATATCCAACCCCATTATAGTCTATGGAGGAAAATGCTTCGTTTCAGGGGATCCCACCATTTGACTCAGGAGGGTCACCAAGTCCACGATGACACCTCAGCAAATGATGCCAACACCTCTGCAATGCAACTGGGACAGCAGGGTAAGCATGTCTGGGGGCATCTAACACACCAAAGACCCTCTATTACCCCAACATCACAGCCTAACAACTACACACTTTCCACACTCAAAAAAACCTCTATCAAAGTGGGAAAATACCTGGAAACCTTCTTTCTTCCCCAAATGGATGGAAACAAACCCAAATTTAGGCTCAACAAACATTAACAAGCACCCCTTTAAATCATGTTGCCCATGACAACCACAGATGGAATAGGCAGTGGGAAATCCAACAGTACCCACCCTGACCTGTCATTGTGGGTGTGTGGGTGTGTGTGTGGGTGTGTGGGTGTGTGGGTGTGTGGGTGTGTGTGTGTGTGGGTGCGTGTGTGTGTGTGATGTGGTAAGACCTTCCAAAATTCACTTTTCTAGCCCTTAACAGGAGCCCTTCAAAATTAAGTTACAGGCCCTTAAGCAGAGCTACCAGCAGAAAATGAGGCCCTTTAGGTGACTTCAGCCTTTTACCTGCAGAGTTTTAGGCCCTTTAACTTAGTTTCAAATACAATGTTTTTGGCCCTTGGCATGAGTAGACCCTTTAAAAAGCAGTGCTTTCGGCCCCTGGAGTGAGTAGAGCCTTACACCAGCAGTGTTTTTGGCCCTTAAAATTAATTGAAATAAAAAAAAAAAAATAAGGTTTTTTGACAATTACATAACGGAGAAGGGGCTGGGGTTGTAGGAGGAGAATGAGGAGGAAGAGGAGTGAATTGGGTGCTGGCAGCCCCTCTCCAGTACCTGGACTGTGGACTGGATACACAGCTGGCCTTGTATTCGATTGGAATTGAATACATCTAACGGCCTGATATTCGATCAAATACCTATTCGATTGAACGGTCTTCACTCATCTCTACATACAATATACAGTCCTATGAAAAAGTTTGGGCACCCCTATTAATCTTAATCATTTTTAGTTCTAAATATTTTGGTGTTTATAACAGCCATTTCAGTTTGATATATCTAATAACTGATGGACACAGTAATATTTCAGGATTGAAATGAGGTTTATTGTACTAACAGAAAATGTGCAATATGCATTAAACCAAAATTTGACCGGTGCAAAAGTATGGGCACCTCAACAGAAAAGTGACATTAATATTTAGTAGATCCTCCTTTTGCAAAGATAACAGCCTCTAGTCGCTTCCTGTAGCTTTTAATCAGTTCCTGGATCCTGGATAAAGGTATTTTGGACAAACAATTCAAGTTCAGTTAAGTTAGATGGTCGCCGAGCATGGACAGCCTGCTTCAAATCATCCCACAGATGTTCAATGATATTCAGGTCTGGGGACTGGGATGGCCATTCCAGAACATTGTAATTGTTCCTCTGCATGAATGCCTGAGGATTTGGAGCGGTGTTTTGGATCATTGTCTTGCTGAAATATCCATCCCCGGCGTAACTTCAACTTCGTCACTGATTCTTGAACATTATTCTCAAGAATCTGCTGATACTGAGTGGAATCCATGCGACTCTCAACTTTAACAAGATTCCCGATGCCGGCATTGGCCACACAGCCCCAAAGCATGATGGAACCTCCACCAAATTTTACAGTGGGTAGCATGTGTTTTTCTTGGAATGCTGTTTCTTTTTGGACACCATGCATAACGCCTTTTTTTATAACCAAACAACTCAATTTTTGTTTCCAAAATGAAGCTGCCTTGTCCAAATGTGCTTTTTCATACCTCAGGCAACTCTATTTGTGGCGTACGTGCAGAAACGGCTTCTTTCTCATCACTCTCCCATACAGCTTCTATTTGTGCAAAGTGCGCTGTATAGTTGACCGATGCACAGTGACACCATCTGCAGCAAGATGATGCTGCAGCTCTTTGGAGGTGGTCTGTGGATTGTCCTTGACTGTTCTCACCATTCTTCTTCTCTGCCTTTCTGATATTTTTCTTGGCCTGCCACTTCTGGGCTTAACAAGAACTGTCCCTGTGGTCTTCCATTTCCTTACTATGTTCCTCACAGTGGAAACTGACAGGTTAAATCTCTGAGACAACTTTTTGTATCCTTCCCCTGAACAACTATGTTGAACAATCTTTGTTTTCAGATCATTTGAGAGTTGTTTTGAGTAGCCCATGATGCCACTCTTCAGAGGAGATTCAAATAGGAGATCAACTTGCAATTGGCCACCTTAAATACCTTTTCTTATGATTGGATACATCTGGCTATGAAGTTCAAAGCTCACTGAGGTTACAAAACCAATTTTGTGCTTCAGTAAGTCAGTAAAAAGTAGTTAGGGGAATTCAAATCAATAAAATGATAAGGGTGCCCATACTTTTGCACCGGTCAAATTTTGGTTTAATGCATATTGCACATTTTCTGTTAGTACAATAAACCTCATTTCAATCCTGAAATATTACTGTGTCCATCAGTTATTAGATATATCAAACTGAAATGGCTGTTGCAAACACCAAAATATTTAGAACAAAAAATGATTAAGATTAATAGGGGTGCCCAAACTTTTTCATAGGACTGTATAGTACTATTCTTTGGGCCATTATGACTAGAC
The DNA here is from genome assembly GCF_031893055.1 of Leptodactylus fuscus. Classification (NCBI taxonomy): domain Eukaryota; kingdom Metazoa; phylum Chordata; class Amphibia; order Anura; family Leptodactylidae; genus Leptodactylus; species Leptodactylus fuscus. The sequence goes on along the minus strand of NC_134266.1, from coordinate 96,653,450 downwards.
AAAATGGGCAAATATATTTTTGCGTATTCTAGTGCAATAGGCACTATAGTGTAGGTGCTATATAGAAGTATTATTTTTAAAATTTCCATCAGTTTTATTTGGACTGAAGTTAAGGAAAAAAAAAAGGTAAATCCAGTAAAATCACAATGTTGACAGCTGTCTCTTCAGTGAAAAGGTTAATGAGTAAAGAATTGTCGTTTCGATCAGCATTTCTATTGATTCTAGTGGCCTTTATTTGCCGTTATCTACACAATACACACTGTCCTTGCTTCCTGATGTATGCTATAGATAATGGGTGTCATTTGCCGTGATCGTTGTCCATTTGTAGCTAATCAGATTGCTAATTATGTGGTTTGCTTATCTAGAGGATTGTTTACTTCATTGTAAATTCTTCAATGTTACATACATTGTATTTTAAGCTGTTGTATTTTTTTCCAATTTGAGGATTCCAAAATTTGTTATCTCTGGATCCGGAATGCATGCACTGTGCGCTTTCTAGAAGTATATAATACCACTGATTTCAGAGGACATGAAAGGTCCTCTTTAAAGGGAATGCATCACCTCTATTTTTATTACTTTTTTCTATTCTGGTTTTAATTTCTATATTCCATGAGCCGCTGTTCAAAGCAGGTAGAGAAATGCTTTACAGGAGCCACATGGACACAACTCAGAGAATATTCTAGACCTACTCCGTGCCCTGTGCAGAAGTAACTGTAACAGTCATCAGCAATATCCTTACAGGACAGTAAACGTTAGTCTATTATTTGGCTTGTGGCAGGATGGAAATTCTGAGGATTTCAGGAAAATTTAAAAATATGTTTAACATAAAAAAAAAAAAGTTTATTTGAAAAATAGGTAATTTTCTGATGATGCATTCACTTTAAGTATATATGGTGTCAGGGTCTGGGGTTGCTAGGTGGGGCGGCATAGACACACAAGTCCAGTTTCTTTAGTCCAAAACAAAAGTAGAGTTTTATTTTCACTCAAAAAAAAAGGTAGTGCAGCAACAAAAGGAAACAATACAAAAATAAATACCTGCCCGGCTAGGCTCTAACTAAACATAGAATAGGTTACCTCACCTAGAATAACAGAAATCCAAAAGCCAGTAGAATCATTCAGGACACAGCTCCAAAAATATGACCTCTCTGTTTGTTCTCCAGCCAAGCTCTGCCCCAAGTCTACTGCTGGAGCCGACTTTAAGCCTCCTTGATGAGGAGACTCTCTGCAGCTGAGTCGCTGTCGGAACATCCCCAAAGTGTGGACTGGAGGGGGGTGGAATGACAGGTCCCGCTACCAATCCTACCTGCCATTCCTAAAATTCCAGCCCAGTAACTGGAACTTTGTAATAACCTTCAGCAGACAATAGTTATCTGCTGAGAAATGTTCTGGAGTTTTCTCATCCCACCCACCTTAGTAGTCTGGGTGAGATGTACGCCCCCTCCATTACCTGGCCAGCCATCGGCTTACAATGGACACTGTACAAAACTACTTATGTTGCCATGTACAGTGCAGCAAAGCCTTGAGTATTACCACAAAGTGTTGCACAGCTTGTTTAGGTAAACTAGTGGTATCGTGTTCACCATTTAACATTGTGGCACACTACAGTACATTCTGTCCAACTTCTCACTAAAAACCATCATTACATCTAATATGAGCAACATTGTGGCTACATTCATAATTATTATTATTTTATTATTATTATTCTGTTTGTTAACCTGGCAAAAGAGCTCAGGGTTCACTATCAAAGAAAATATGTGCAGCAAACACACTACAATTTCCAAAATCAATACAGTTTTGGAAATTGCAGCATGTCAATTATACCTACGAAAGCGCCGGTGGGATAAAATGCAATGCATTACCGCCATGAATATTGGATTGGCAAAGTACAACATGCAGAAACCACACCAATCATCTGTTTGAAGAGATTGCAGCACCTGGGTGAACCCTACATCCTCGTCTCAGGCCAATGACATCACATCCATTAGTCAAATGGCCATGCTGCTGCTCAGTCCCATGAGCAAGCACAGCCACTATGCAGCATCCTAGAGTGCTACTCAGGGGCGCACCTCTAATCTAATGCAACAACGTGAGGCTGTCGCCTAAAGCGGCACTATCAGGAGGGGCGGCATGGAGGGACATTGGTCTGTGTGCGTCCCGTCAGGTACATCGCTCTGCAGGTAACTGTACCTGATGGGACGCACGTAGCCTAGGCTTCCCTCCTATACCTAGGCTGCCCAGGGCCATTAATATATACTTCACTGTTTACTAGATTGGCGTCTGCAAGACACCGATCTAGTTAAAACTAACTCTGTGACTCTGTCTTGTAAACCGCAAGCAACTCCGGTTTACAAGACACTGAGAAAACAGACACACAATGTCTGCTTCTCTGTATAGGGGGCGCAATGCTATGACATCATGCGCCTCCTATGCTGAGACACAGACGTCCTGTTCGCTGTTATCCTGGATGATGAAGAGGAGTCAGGAGCTGCATCAAGGACTCCAAAGTAGGTGAGTATAATTTTAAGGAGTCTTTAGAAGGGGGTACTTTATATATTAACAATTGTTATTTATATAACCGCCGCCATCTTAGGTTCAAGCATTTTCCATTGTACTTAGTGCAGGGAGAGATGTCAGCAGACACTAGGGAAAGTGGTGGAAAACACTTGAAAACTGATATTTTGCTCAATCGAAGTTCAGGGAAAGAGCATTAGAAGTGTAAGGGAAGAATAGGAAGGAATTTATACACAGTATTGAAGCAGAACAGGGTTCATTTGGGCTGCTTGGAGCCTGAGCAATAGGAACAATACTATTATAACTTGCTGCACTGACTGCCATTATACTAAACATTACCGTATATTAACTGTTATATAGTTGGTCAGTTTTGGCCCGTAACTGTCAAAGTAAGTAAGTGAAGTAAGAGCAATGCCTGTTATATGTGTAGGTGTCATACTGACTCACAGTATTGTTTCACTACCACATCAAACTCTCCATGTGTGTTACTGCAAGGCACAGTGTTCTACATCACTATACAGGCTCTCTGCAGCCAGGAAATTACCGCAATTCGCCACAAATTAATTTGGATCAAATCATTTAGGGAAATTCGGCGAAACGGCTGAATCAATTTTTTTTTTTTTAAATTCGCTCATCTCTAAATAATATGACTGTAAAATGATCTTTGAAAATGAAATTCAAGCTTTGTGTGCATCAAAAATGCATACATGCTGTATAGTGTGTATCATAGCCAATAATGTACCTGTGCTGGTTTGGTATACAGCAAGGGTGCATTCACACGGAGTAACGTGCCGCGTGACCTGGCACGTATACGCCGTGTGAGATTTTGAGCACCGTATACGCTCCCATTGATTTCAATAGGAGCCTGGATCGTATACGCCACGTTATTTTACGGCCACAAAATCACGGCCGCAAAATAACGCGGCGTGTACGAGACTAACTCCCATTGAAATCAATGGGAGCGTATACGGCGCTCAAAATCTCACACGGCGTATACGTGCAAGGTCACGCGGCACGTTACTCCGTGTGAATGCTCCCTAAGGTAGGTTTTGTTTCAAACTGCAGGAATGGCTATGTGTTTCCAGATTTATTTATTTTTATGAACCAGTCATACCCAACAAGTAAGAAAATTATACTCATGCAGCTGACAACATAGGCACAGCAAAGAATCTCTCAGGCCCGGTTCACATCTGCATTCAGTATTCCATTCATTATAGTCTATGGAGTCCTTATGGTTTCTTAGCTACCTGTTTTTTAATGCATATACACTGTCTACCAATAAGTATTTGGACACCTGAGGTAGAATAGAAAACCAACATTTAATTATATTCAATAGTTGGTAGAACCCAGCAGATGCTTCTTAACGGATGGTATTGATCGACACAATACTCCCGGATGCCTGTTGAAACGCCTGGTGTATGAGAACCATTGGTTGGGTGCGGTTTCTCTAGCCAGCACTCATCGGTCGCTATCTCCTAGTTTCGGGGGTCTGCCGACTCTTGCATGTGACTAATAGCAATGCTGTTTCCTATTTAATGGCAGAAAGCATAACGTGCATCACGACGGCAGATATCTTCATTTGCATTGGTGTCCAAATACTTATTGGTAGACAGTGTAGGTTTCCGTTTGGGGGGTCTCCAAGTAGACTCCTGGATTGGAATCCCAAGCACAGATGTGAACTGGGGGTTAGCAAAGTGTAGTATGGGAAGATGGTCCAGGATATATTCAATATTTTTAAGAGATTTCTTAAATATTAACCCCTTAAGGACCAGGCCATTTTTTGGTTTCGCATTTTCGTTTTTCCCTCCTCACATTTCAAGAGCCATAACTTTTTCATTTTTCAGTTCACAGAGTCACATGATAGCTTATTGTTTGCGGGACAAATTGTACTTTGTAATGGCACCATTCAATATGCTGTGCAATGTACTGGGAAGCTGGAAAAAAATTCAGAATGAGGCGCAATTGGAGAAAAAATGCATTTGCGCCATTTTCTTATGGGTTTAATTTTTACAGCATTCACTGTTTGGTACAAATGACATGTTACCTGTGTTCTACGTGTCAGTACAAACGCGGTGATACCAAATTTATATAGTATTTGAAATTTTTTGATACTTTTAAAAAAATGATAAACTTTGCAAAATAGAAAAAAAAAAATTTGTGTCATCATGTTCTAACACCTGTAACTTTTTCATATTTCCATGTATGGAGCTGGTTGTGGTGTCTTTTTATGCAGGACAAGATGACGTTTCTATTGATACCATTTGGGGAAAGATCCGATGGTTTGATCACTTTTTATTCAATTTTTTATAGGAGGCAAAGTGTTGAAAAAAACGCTTTTTGGCTGTTTTTATTTTTTTGCCGCTACGCCGTTCGCAGTACGGGATAAATGTTTTAATATTCTAATAGTTCAGGCATTTTGGAGCGCAGGGATACCTAATATGTTTATGTTTAATGTTCTTTAATTACTTTTATAGCTGATCTAGGGAAAGGGGGGTGATTTGAACTTTTATATTTTTTTTATTTTTTTAATACTTTTAAAAACTTTTTTTTTTCTTCTGTTACATTTATGATCAGACCCCTTAGGTACCTTGAAACCTAGGGAGTCTGATCGCTCATACTATTCACTGCAATACTACAGTATTGCAGTGAATAGGAAAATCGCAGCACTTCTCTGGCATCGTCTAATAGATCTAGTGCAGAGACAAGCCTGGAAGCCTTCAATAGGCTTCCGGCTGTCATAGCAACCGATCACCGCCCTCTTGTGACGTTCAGGAGGGCGGCGATCGGCGAAACATGGCGGCGCCCATGCCGCCGGCGCTGTTTACACACTGCGGTCACGTTTGACCGCAGTGTGTAAAGGGTTAACAGCAGCGATCGGCTCGGGCACCGACCGCTGCTGTTAGTGGCAGGTCCTGGCTGTATTATACAGCCGGCATCTGCCGTGTATGGAGCGAGCTCAGCGTGTGAGCTCGCTCCATACATCCCCATGCGACCCATGACGTACAGTTACGTCAAGGGTCGCTAAGGGGTTAAAGTTAAATATTGTTCTATAGAAAGTTTTCATAAAAACAAAAAGTCCCCCACATGATAAAACTTCCTTAATTTCATTTATAATTTTCAATAAATGTACAGAAAATTCAACAAAAGAGGTATTCCTAAAACTTCCTTTTGTTATTGAGACATTACTACTCGTGCTGCTGGCCTATATGTTTCAGACTTATATCCATACTCCTTTCCTACAGTTACAAAATGACATAATAATAATTTCCATAATGTCATTATATACAAAATTAATACAGTGAGGCTAAGGCCCCACACAACGAGCAGCAGCCAAAAGAAAGATATAGAAAAGACCATGGTGGAAACACATCATGTTTTTTTTCTGCAGTGTTTTTCACAGAAATTCTGCAGAGTTTTCCTCTGCTGACTTTCTACCCCCATTTTACCTATACAGAAAATGAAAGCGTTGCTGTAGGTATAATGGACGAGCTGCAATTTTCAAAAATGCAAATGTTTTTGAAATCACAGATTTTTTTTCAATGATATGTGGATAGGTTTAGCCCAAATAGTGGGCCGCAGCCAAAAAGCTAAAAAGGGCCTGCGGGGTGTCCTCAGTTTTAGACTGTTAGCATGATCGGACTGGGGTGTCTAGGGCCCACCAGTGGAATTGTTTCTAGGGGTCCACCAACAGGAACCCTGCAAATCAGCTTTAACAAGATGGGGCAGGTAAAGGTAATAATAGATCAGGAGCCATGCTGCTCACCCCCCATAAGATGTGCAACAACACACTACGTAAACCCACGGCTATATCCTGTATGGCAAGTGAGCAGCATGGCTCCTAGGAGTGTCATCATTACCTGTAGCTGCGCTGTCCTGGAAAAGCTGATCTACAGAGGTCCTGGCTGTTAGGCTGTATTCACACTGAGTAACGCCAGGCGTTATTTGTGTGTAATTTGTGTGTAATTTGTGTGTCTTTTACGGCCGTAAAAAACGTTTACATAGAGTTCTATAGGAAAAGACGTCCGTAATTTACGGACGTAATTTAATTTTACGGAGGTAAATTACGGCCGTAAATTACGGACGTCTTTTCCTATAGAACTCTATGTAAACGTTTTTTACGGCCGTAAAAGACACACAAATTACACACAAATTACACACAAATAACGCCTGGCGTTACTCTGTGTGAATGGAGCCTTAGACTCATGTAGATGTAATATTAATGGTCTATCCTAAAGAGAGGCCATCAATATTACAAAGATGGATAAATTCTTTAAAGATGCTGTCTAGGAATTGGAGCAATCCATGTCGGAAGTGGGAGATGTAAAATAAAAAATAAAAAAGCATACTTACCTGTCCCCAGCGCTAAGTTGTCGCTACCAGTGTCCAGTCTCTTGCTAGAGCCTTCTTCCTGGGAGTCCTTCACCTCATGTGACCGTAAGGCAAATTTGGAACAGGATTTCCAGAAATGAAGTGCCGCCATTAGACCAAACAGACACAGACACCTCCCTAGTAGCCACAGTGGTGGCTCCAGTTTATAAACAACCTCTTTAAAGAGGTTGTCTAGGCCAAATTTGTTTCTGGCCACTTCACTGGTCCCCCAGTGGCTGAACAGTGGGAAACAGTGTTGGGACCATTATATTTTGTGGGGGCATTGAATGGGGCTAACATTCTGTGGGGGAGGTTAAACTGTGCATTAAAAGTACATACCATGTTCCTAATAGTGAGTTATAGCTCACAATATAATCCATAATCCAGAGAGACAATATGATCTACATACACATTTTTAGGGCCTGCCTTTCTTGGAATAAAATATTGCTAAATAATATGGTTACTATGGGTACAGATTGATTTAAATGTCATATATTTTACTACATACAAATACAAAAGCATTGGTTACAATTCTGAATCCACCCAATGTTCTTGAACACTATGTATAGCTCAGTGAAATTATTCAGGCATTGCTAAGACCTCTAAAATCAACATACAGTATGTAAATGCAGTATATTATTGTAGTTACTATAAGTAAATGCAAGGTTGAGGTTTCTGTAGAGGTTTGTGTGTTTCCATAAAACAATGGGAATCGAATGCAGTAAGGACTAGATGACATATACTGTAATACAGTATAAACCTATATCAGTGATCCTGCTACAATGATCCTGTTCTATATAAGAGAGTACATATGGGAATGGGAGTTGTAGTTATAATTGTAGAAATCCCTGTTTTTTCATTTGTAAAGGTTATGGAAATTGTGACCATTAGTACGAAAAATGAATGACCAGAAACAACTCTGTAGACATAATGATGCCAATGCTTTGTAGAGACAGAAGTTCTGAAAAAGGGCACCTGTGCTGTTACTAACTGGATAAACTGTGTTTGTGGTTGCTATAATACCAATGCCAGGGGTGCCCAATACGTCGATCGCGATCTACCGGTCGATCTAAATGGACTATGGGTCGATCGCGGGATGCAGCCAGGGATCCCCGGTGTCTGCTTGTTCACAGTGCAGGCTGAGAGTCGACTCTCAGCCTGCGCTGTGAACAAGCACTCCGGACACTTGCAGAGCGCTCTTAGGGATGGAGGGGGCCGGGGTGCTGCTTGTTCACAGCGCAGGCTGAGAGCCATCTACAGACACTGGCAGGCGGGGCTGCTGCAGCCCCAGCCTACCAGTGTTCAGAGATAACTCTCAGCCTGCGCTGTGAACAAGCAGAAAGCGGGGATCCCTGGGCCCCGCCCACATGCCCGGTCCTGCCCACAGACACGCACCGTCACGCCCACAGGCCCGGCCATGCCCACAAGAAGTGGGTAGTAGATCTTTTGACTTGGTCAGCTAATAAAGTAGCTCACATGCTGACAAAGTGTCAATGCAGTTGCTGTGAATGAACCTCTGAAGGACAATCTTTTTCCCTAGAGACTTGTATTATAAGGATCATATAGTTTCTGAGCTCCAGCATTACAATATACAGCACACACCATAATATCTGCTGGATGTTTCTGATTATTACCTCTAAATTCACAGATCAGAGATTACCTGTTCTTTCTCTATATCTTTGGTTATATATAATGTGCCCAGTATAACTTAGACAGTATTGTCCAATATTGACAGTATTAAAAAAAAAAAAAAAAAAAAAACTTGCAGACTATACTTAGCACCACTGGTGTAAAAGCAAAAAGATTTGTAGGTAAATCACGGAACAGCCACTGTCCTCCTAAAATAATAACTAGTCAAAGATGCAACAAAATGGAAATGTACAAAGCATTTACAAAATATCCTGAAGCATTAGACATGTGTAAAAGGTGTAAATTATCGCAGTATACATAGATTAGCATTAAAATGGATGTCCACTACACCTAGTTGCAAGACACAGCAAACCTGGGCCCAATCCAACTGGCCTCAAGTCTGCCAACTGTTTTGCTGGAATTGAAAACATCTCAACGTTTTAAACAATACAGCCTTAGAGAGTTTACGCTCCGCTCATTCAGACACGTATACACGAGCGCTTCAAAACACATCCCATTCACTTCAAAGGAAGCGCACGTAAAGCCGGCTTTACACGCGCTCCCATTGAAGTGAATGGGATGTGTTTTGAAGCGCTTATGTACTGTATATGTGTCTGAATGAGCGGAACGTAAACTCCGTGTGAAGGGGCCCTTTAAGTCAGTCTTTTCTCTTCCCAGCTTTACTGGCATCTGTTCTCAGACTCCTATCTGCTAATGTTTCTTGTCTCTGACTTTTCTGTGGCTGCTGTCTTCTTCAAGTGATATAATACTTCTGTAACTGACCTGTACAGAAGCTGGACTGGCTGGACCTCACCTTTGTTAGACAGCTGTTTAATGTGAGTGACGCTGGGTTCAGACCCGCGCCCAATCTCCGTTTTCAGGTTTTCCTCTTCTGCCGACAGAAGTTGGAAACCAGGCAGACCGTGTCCGGTCGTGAGCGCCGGTGAGCGTTTTGTGCTCTCCGCGGCGAAACTGGGTTTTTTTCTTAACCAGACACAAAGTCCTGCATGTCTGACTTTGTGTCTGGTTAAAAAAAAAAAACGGTTTCGACATGGAGAGCACAAAACGCTCACCAGCGCTCACATCCAGACACTTTCCAAACTTATTCAAATGAATGGGTTTGAAACATGACTGCAGGTTTACATCTCCTGTCTAGTTTCGGGCAGGAAATGGAAACCTCCAAAACGGAGACCGGGGCGCAGATGTGAATGAGCCCTTAGTGTGTATATTTGTAGTTTTAGTGAAGAATGAATAAATGTCCAGTATAAAAGTATAAAATCATAAAATTCAGTGAACCCCATTGGTGTCTGCCACCCGATGAAGTCAATGTAGTTAGAAACAGAACTTAAATCGTCTTTTCTTGTGTGGAAAGGTTGTTAAAAAGTTCATTGAGAGTACAATTTTTAAAGTCAAATTGACTATATCGTGGGTCAATCAGTCAGTCCAAATTAAATGAGCATGTTTGTGCACAAATCGCTAATAATGAGACAGACACAGAGTTCCGTATCAAACCAGCCATGCTCTTCGCCCACCTCAGCATTACTGGCTCTTTATTGAAAGTACACACACTTAAGAGACAAAGAAAGGAGGGGTTACTGCCCCCTTTGACATTCCTGAGTTGTTGTCCATCTCCCATTGGCTCCAAACTTCAATGTCCAGCCAGACACCTCCTTGCTCCAGTCTGTGGAATTCTGTTACTGGGTGTGTCAAAAAGCAACCAAGCTCCATCTTGGATTCAAAGTCCTTTGTCTCAGAGTTGTAGGAAAAATTAGTATTTCCAAAACACATCATACATATGAAGTATATGAAACTTGATTCATGTTCTCAGACTTGACATTCCCCCCTAAATACTAATTTTTCCCTGAGCTTATGAACCCCCTGATCTGTTCCAATGTGTTTCGATCCACTTCACCTCTTACATGACAACTTATCCCTTGTAGATAAGCTCTCACTTAAAGGGCTTTCACATAGGAAGGTCAGATCCTAACTGTCCCTAAAGCAACTCCGTGTATTCTCAAGGGGAAACTGGACCATAAACATGCTTCTTTCCATCTATCTAGTTTCGACCAACTTTTACTGCCGTCTGTGCCTCACTGAGCAAAGTATGTTCACGCTTAAACACCATAACATAATCACCAACTAGAGATATGACACCAGTGCAGCTGCTCACTGTGTCGGGCTTACAGTCACGCACAAGATTCCCCCTTCTGGCTAAAGAATCTTGCCAATAGGTCCCCAACCTACGACTGTAAAACTATCTGCCCTATCTCTCTTACTCCACCAGGGAGCGACCTATTCCAAGTCTTTAAGAGACTTACTACTTAACTACTATTTCAAATCCCTAGCGGATTTGAAAGACTTTAAGAGTCCTACCGGGACGCCTGCCCTCTCTCCGTTCTTGGACTGACAGCCCCTGTCCCCGCAATCACGTTATGGCATTAAAGCAACACCTTTCCTAAATAAACAGACGGCTTCCAACTATCTCACTTCACTTAAACTTTCTCACTTACATCATCATACACCTTAATTATCTCCATATCAGCCTCAAATCTCATTGTCTAAACCCACAACCTCGTTTATCATCCCCTCTAGACACGGGAATACACAGATTGATATCACTAAAAGGATCAGTCTCTATGTTGCATAAAACATAACAGGAACATAAGGCAGATTCATCCAACAGTCCTTGATATTTCTCCTCTCAGGATCTCATATCTCATCTCTTTATCTCCATCCAATCTTTGGGTTTAGTTCATAAGTTCCTTCCACTGATTCAGACTCTGGAGGGAAGGGAAAAACTCAAGAATATAAATTAATCACATGTTTCTGATAATTCGTCACATAGTCAGTCTGCACATCATATTACATCTGAGACCATTTTGAAAAACACAATCCAAATATAGGGCTAAGGCTAATTTCTCCTGTCTAGAATGTACCTTACAGAAAACAAATACATGGAACAAATACTTTCCAATACTCTGGGAACTACATAAGGGTGTGAAACACTTATTATATACCCATAATATAGCATAGTATTTTCCTTATTACCCGTATGGTAAGTTCCATTAGCACTTTGATGCTCTCGGGGATCTTTACTTACACTACTTCTTTCAGTAGCCGTCTATCTGCAGTCTCGTTTATGGTGATTTTCTTCACCAGATATGCCCCAGACCATCCTGAAGAGAAACAACTACACACAAGCACGTACTCATACCATCTCACCTTTAGTAACTGTATATAGTTAACCTGCAATCCCTGGAACAGGTACAAGGGCTTCAGGCCTGACTCTTTGGCCTAACGCATACCATATGGGCTTACATATATATCTGACTATAGTGATGCTAGATCACTGCCCATCCTCCGCTCACCAGGTCACACATGGCTACTTCTAAACAGTACACTTAATAAGAAGCTACTTATGCCATAAATGGGGACAATGTTCTCAGTACATACTCTCTTACCACCAGACACCAGGACTTGTACCTCCTCTTTCCAAGTCTCCTTTCCTCCTGGTCCATTTTCGGTGCATCAGTGTCGTAAAACCTGAAAAGAGAGCTAAAAAGGGTTTGGGTGACCCCTGTAGTTACATGTCCCCTAGGCTTATGCAGCTGGGCTAATGGCAGTGTCTGCCCACATGTTACCCTAATTTCTTTCCTATCAGCCTTGGTGTGTGGCCTGACTTCTGACTATACCCACCTATGAGCAGCGGCAGAATCTCCATCACACAGAAAGTTCTTGCCCTCCAGATCGGACCATAATTCTACTATATCAACCACCTACCCTCAGACATTGTACCATGTTCAAGTGATGGCTTCAAGTTCAGCTGAGACCCGTGGAGTCCCATAATAGGTCTCCTTACGCTTGGTTTACCTCATATACGGGGACTGTGGCATATCTGATGCAGAATCCACCATCTTTCCCAAATCAAAAAACATCAAATCTGCAAAGAACTCAAAAAGTCAACGTTAACAATAGGTTCATAATTCAAATAACTAACAGTCTCTTGTGACATATAATCATGTTGTTCTATTCTATATTGTCAGCAGATAATACTTATATATTTCAGTTACTCCCCCCTTGAACCTATTGTTAACAGCCACAAACAGTAATAAACAGGATGGGGCGTGCTAGAAAACAAATAATTTTAGAAACAACTCAGGTAACCAGCTAGAAAGGACTTGTAGGAACCATAAAGAAAACACACTGTAGCTAAGCTTGTCCAGCCACTGTTATCTTTGTCTACAATGCAAGATCTACAACCCCCTGCTGTTCCTGTGTTAACAGCAGCTTCTCCTGCAAGCAAGCGTTTTACAGCCCACATGGCTATGGGCCCCCCTCCCTCTGACATCTGTGTGTGCGTAGGACTACAGGATTCAGCAAGCTCCAGGCACACTTCTTAAAGGAACAGAAAAACATTCATACAATCTCATTAGCAGAGAAGGCAGAAACACTGAACAAAGGATCACAGCAGTCTCCAGATCACATAACACAATTACACACAAAGAACATCACACAGCAGACATAGAGGTGGCTTCTAATTCACCTAGTATAGAACAAAATAAGTTTCCTCTCTTTTTACTGCCTAAAACCAAAACATCATTACAAAAATAATCAGTGCTACATCTTTTTATCAATCAGCATACACACACACACACACACACACACACACACACACACACACACACGTTGTTTTTAAAATTTCAAAACTTTGGACACCTTTCTAAATTTTCATAACCGTTATCCTACAATGGGGAACAATCCTGATTTATAGAAGCATGGTTCATTACAAGAGAACACAGAATGTAACAGAGCAGAGTATACTGTGTACGTCTGGGAGGGTCCTGTGTTAAAATCAAAGATGGCGTCGAAACACCAGGGCGACACCCTTCCTCCTGCATTCCATTGTGGAACAATGACACCAAATCCTTAATGGCGGATAGTGAATGTTTACACAGCACAGATATGGATATATATATACTGCTGAGACAAAGAAAGGTGTGATTAGCATAGTTAACAGAACAGGACACAATATAAAGTTACAACACAAGTTTAACACACAACCATTGGACATAGACACAAAAAGAAGCTTCATAAATAATACATAAACACAGAAATACATAAGGAAAATTTCAGATTCAGTCCATCTACTGAGAACCCTGACTGATTGAACCACATGGGGACAAAGCAGTAATGCGTGGTTCATACAACTGCCAGAGGAAAGGCCCAGACAACCCCCATCCCTTCTGGGGTTCAGACAAATAACCCATCATAACTATCACAGATACTAACCACCATTTTCCGATTCACAAGTGAGAATACATATATACAATATAAGTAAACTCACCGTGATCAGTTGAGATTCCGGACTCTCTTCGGAAAATGAGGGCTTTCAACTGTAAATAATCCGCGTGGGTTAGAAGCCTCCCTAGGTTTCCATCAAGGCAGTTCCCGGGTTTTCGGCACCAACTTTTAAAGTCAAATTGACTATATCGTGGGTCAATCAGTCAGTCCAAATTAAATGAGCATGTTTGTGCACAAATCGCTAATAATGAGACAGACACAGAGTTCCGTATCAAACCAGCCATGCTCTTCGCCCACCTCAGCATTACTGGCTCTTTATTGAAAGTACACACACTTAAGAGACAAAGAAAGGAGGGGTTACTGCCCCCTTTGACATTCCTGAGTTGTTGTCCATCTCCCATTGGCTCCAAACTTCAATGTCCAGCCAGACACCTCCTTGCTCCAGTCTGTGGAATTCTGTTACTGGGTGTGTCAAAAAGCAACCAAGCTCCATCTTGGATTCAAAGTCCTTTGTCTCAGAGTTGTAGGAAAAATTAGTATTTCCAAAACACATCATACATATAAAGTATATGAAACTTGATTCATGTTCTCAGACTTGACACAATTAATGTTTTATACATATAATAATTGTATGACACAAACCAACCGTGCCCAAGGGGGTCCACCTATAATGTAGTCAGCAAAGTTCGTTATTTTACCAAATAAAATAGTGCTGCATGCTGCAACACTTTTTCTATATAATGTGTTGGAATTTGCAAAATACTTAGCATTAGAAGAAACATATATGATATTTTTATGAACCACATCAATCAATGAATTTAATTGTGTCTCTTAACATTACTAAGAAGCCCGCTGACACTCTGTCGTTCAAAGGCTCACCAAAACCTGGAGTCAGCCCTGACTAATTGCATGGGTGTAAATATGCAGATTCACAATCCAGATTATGCTTTTCCTTAGAAGGAGTCTATCATTGGTGCTTTTGATTTTGAAGAAAACAAACACTGGAATGGCCTTTAGAAAGGCTATCCTAGTCCTACCTCTGTTTTTCTCGTAGTCACAGCAGTTTTTGAGATATATCATTTATTCTTAGATATGTAGATTAAGCTTTGATATAGTGTGGATGCTGGATTCTGGGACGTCCCTTCACATTTGATGCAGATTACCCTTTCCTAGTCATCTTCTTCAATGCGTAAGAAGCCACCAATGTCTTCAGCAGGATCAAAAACCTGCAGATGCGCTGTAGGTTTGGTCTGAACCAGAAGTGGCCAAGCCTTCAGCGCATGCACGGGATTTCGTAGTAGAAATTGGTTGTAAGATCTGCATATTTATATTGCTTTTATCATGTTTTACATCTTTTACAAATAAAATGTCACATTTTGAAAAAGAACGATTTTCCTGGGGTCACTGTATTCTGATGCCCATAACTTTTTTACTGTTTTGTTGACAGAAATAATCACTCAATTTTAAAAAGGCCATTTTTTTCAAGATTAAGGGCTGCACTTCAAGATATATTGGGAGTAGTTATTTTCAGATAGTGATACAGAGATTAAGAGGGAGAAATTTAAATCTAAATGAAGCAGGTATATTGCAAAATGTATACCCATAGAGAACAAGTATAAATGCCTTAATTTAACTTAATTTAATTTAATTTAAAAGGGCGATAAACAACTGTGAATTGTTTATATTTATATTTATATAGTAATAAGCCTCTTCCCCCTCCCTCCTTAAATCCTATCCCTGTGTGTCCAGTTGTACATAAATATGCAGCCTTTAGAAAGTGTTTTAGATATATCTGAAGAAGAAGCCGAGAGCTTCGAAATGTTATATTCTGTTATCATTATGAGTTAGCCATTATAAAAGGTATCACCTACTGAAGACTCGCAAGTTTTTTGTTTTTATATTTCCTACCCACTGGCTAACACGGTACAAGAACAAACATTTTTCTTATACAATAAAAAATGGGCATTTAAAAATATAAATCTGTAGGGTCAGATGTAGTCTTTGAGAATTACAAAATGCTCTATAAAACTGTAAAACGGAAGTAAAATCAGCTAAAATACCTAACAAAAGGCAGGTGGCTAAGAAAGCAAAACTTAAACCTACATATTATTTAAATACAAAAATGCCAAAAAACCAGGTCAGAGCAGGTAGATCCCCTAAATTATAGTAATGGAGAAATGGAGAGTTGTTTATCGGGCATGAAGGAAACGCAGAGCTACTAAATCGGTTCTTTAGCTCTGTATATACAGAAGAACAGGGAGTAGTTGATGTAGGTGTCACCAATGCTGGTAATACATCAACCCATATATTAAACTGGATAAACATAGAAATGGTCCAAGCCAATATATACAAACTAAAGATGAGTGAGACACCAGGTTCAGATGGATAAAACCCACAAGTACCTAAAGAACTCAGCCCAGTCAATGCTGTACCCCTATTCTTAGTTTTTAGGGATTTTCTAGCAGGGTTGGACTGGGGTGTCTAGGGCCCATCAGTGGAATTGTTTTTAGGGGCCCACTGCTAGGACCCCTGTAGATGAACTGTACCGAGAAAGGCAATAACATATCAGGAGCCATGCTGCTCACCTGCCATATGATGTGCACCACGTTTATTAAAACCGAATCGCAAAACCTAGGAGAACCTGGCAGCATCCCTTACCTCTCCTGGTCCTGCCTGTGACCTCTCTTCTTCCCACATCAGCTTGGGCCCCGTGCGCAGCTCAATATGTTGTGATGACGTAATGAGCCGCGTACGGGGTGGGGGGGTAGCCCTGGCCAGGAGCAAGAAGAGGTAAGTGGGCAGAAGCCTAACCAAAACAAGGCAATGGAGGTCCAGTAGGGTCCCATAAAGGCACCCATAATGAGGCCTAATAGACAAGATTCCCCCGGTCCCCCGGTGGGCCAGTCCGATCCTGTTCTCTAGTGACTAGTACAGTGCCAAGTGACTGGCGCAAGGAAAATGTGGTGCCTACTTTCAAAAAGGAGTCCATGTCTTCCCCAGGTAATTACAGACCCATGAGTTTAACATTCTCTGTAGGAAAATGGTTTAGGGTATGTGACTGTAGACTGTAGACTGTGACTGACTCCTTAGTAAAACCATGCTGTCTGTCACTTACAATATTATGATATTGTAAGTGACAGAAAGCATGGTTTTACTAAGGACAGAAGAGTAGAAGTCTGGACAGGGAGGCTGTGGATATAGTGTTCCTGGACTCTGCAAATTTGACACTTTCCCTCATAGACATTTAATGGGTAAATCAGGTCAATTGACTTGGAAAATGATAAAACTGTCTAAATATATAAATGTCCTATGCAAAAAGTATGGGGAAATCCCCTTTCCATGTAAATTCTCCTCAAGAGACAAGTAGCACTCACTATGTCTGGAGAAAAAAAGGTTTAATCTATGACCGCCCTGATGATCTAGATAAGGGGGCGTTCACACTACCGTCAGTGTCCCACTGGTAGTGTCCGCTCCTAGTGTCCGTTCAAAATCTCGCACGGAGATTAGGAGCTGTGTCCGTGACACTTGTCGTTCATTTAAATGGTGATCGGGTGCGTTCTTTTGCACTCAGTGTCTGTCCTTCACTGTCCGCTTGTAAAGATGTCCGAATTTTCAAGCGGACAGAAAAAACCTACATGTTGGGTTTCTCTGTCCGCTTGAAAAGTCAGACATCTTTACATGCGGACAGTGAATGAAGGGCACGGAGTGCAAAAGAACGCACCCGATCGCCATTTAAATGAATGACAAGTGTCACAGACACAGCTAGTGTCCACTCCTAATGTCCGTGCGAGATTTTGAACGGATACTAGGAGCGGACACTACCTGTCGGACACTGACGGTAGTGTGAACGCCCCCTAAGTATGCATTTTTTGTAAACTAAGTAAATTAGAAGGTAGTTGGGGGAAAGTGTTTAGCTTAGAGTAGAAATATCATTTTATCCTGGACAACCCCTTTAAGCCAATTTACTAGTGTAAATGATAACTGAAATCTACATCAGCTATGAGCTGGAGTATGCTGGAATATTTATCATAAATTAGGTACTTTCTCTCATGGCACAGAATACAAGTCATACATTTGTCAGAAGTAATGTTACTCACCATGTATACACACTAGGCAGCGTATCCTGAAACGTTATCTGAAACCACAGGAATGCTTTAAGAATTCTTTGTAAAAAGCAAGTCCTGCACTACTGAAATCTGGCATAAAAAAAGTTGGAAAGAACAGTAAAATTTACTTAAAGGGGTATTCCCATCATGCTTGTTCATCAACCTGCAGGCTGTGTGCTCTCTTCACTTCCTGGTTTTCTCAGCACATTGGTGGGCGGGGTTTCACTTCCTCTGTTATCTGCTATGTTTGCAGTCAGTAATGAGGGATTGGTTGTAAATGAATTACCACAGTATGAAGCTGATGTAGAAGCTGATGTAGCAGAGCTGGATTTGAGTCAGTTTGCAATACATACAGAGGTACCGGACACCCTATCTCAGCCCTTATCAGCCAAATTCAATTAAACCGACTGATAAGTGGAAGAGCAGGAGATAAGAGTTCAGAAATCCTGGAGCTCTCACCTCCCCTCCCTTATCTGGGGAGCTCCGTTGCTTGTCTGTGGCAGAGACATACACAGCTCAGAGCTGCTGCCGAGCACTCAGCCCCTCCTCCCTCCCTGAGAGCAGGCAGCTACGTCACTTGGGGACTGAGCAGATAAGCTCAGAATGGGCCCTGTGGTCATAGAAACACATGTAAATAATGAAGTGAATAAATTAAGATAAAACAAAGCAGTTTTGATAAAGCAATGTATTTAGAAAAAGTCATATCCACATAAACTAGCAGTATAGATAGGATCCTTGTTATGAGACAACCCCTTTAAGTCACAAAAATTGCATACAGGCCATGAAAACATTGCAAATTTTTGTGCAAATTGGGATTTTGTGCAAAAAAAAGTGACTTATTTCTATTTAATAAAACTCTCATCATTTTCCTGCATGGTGAGAGGCATTGTGCAGAAGGGGCCATTGATCCCAATACATTTATGATCATATACACCCGTTTACAATTTATAATACTGCGATGTGCGGTCTTTTTTTAATGTGAATGTTGGTGTACTACATTTCTGTCTCTCACTTTTTCTGCGTTACTCAGGACTTCTCCCAATCAGTGTTTTTAATTAAGGCTGGTCTTACACGACCGTAGTGGTTTTGCGGTCTACAAGTTGCTGATCAGCAACACTACTATTTTACTCCAAACAGACATTCTGCAGATGCCGTGTCCTTCCACATGCGCCCATAGAGTTCACGGCCTTTGCGGACCTGCGGTATTCAGTGCGGACCTCAGTCACGGCACGACACACCACAGATAAAATATCCGGTGTTGTAAGAGGCTGCACTGAATACAATGTGTCCGCAAATGGTCCACAATTGAAAACCCGCAGTTGCGGACCATTTGCGGACTTAAATTATGTTCGTTTAAGACCAGTCTAACAGGAGACAGCATCAGGGATCTACTTACTAGCTGTCAGTCCTTTGTCTGAGGTCATATCATAAGGTGAAGTTTTTGCCATCTGTTTACACCCGATAGAATAGGGACCCACCATACAAAGGTTGCCATGAAGGAGCTAGTAGGATTTTATATCAAGATCAAAACATATACTAAGAACCCCAAGTTCATTTTTGTAGAATATGCTGAAAAGCACAGGTAAATATACAGTATATATCTGAACATACCTCCCAACTTTCAATGAGGGACAGAATTGGCAGCATGCTATGCACATCACAGCAAATTTAGCTCTACCCACTTCTGTGTTAACTCTGCCCATTCTCATCCATTTTTCTTTGTGCCCCCACACAGTATAATGCTCCTACAGTCACCCTAATATTATATGCCCCCATATTATAATATTCTCCTCCAATTGCCCCACAGTATGAAATCCATCTCCTGGTGCTCCAGTTAAACTGGGGGAAACTAGCGGGGGACATTAAATTGGGGGCAGCTGGAGAGGGACTTTAAACTGGGGGCGACTTGAGGGGGACCTTAAACTCAGCTGAAGGGGGGACATCAAACTATGAGGCAGCTGGAGGGTACTTTAAACCGTGTGGGTAGTTGGAGGGGAACATTAAATTGGGGGAAACCTGAGGGGGTATTAAATTGGGGCAGCTGGAGATGGATTTTCCCCCTCCAGCTACTCCCATGGTTTATTGTCCTCCTCCAGTTGCCCCCAGTATTATGTCCCCTTCCAGTTGCCCCCAGTTTAATGTCCCTGCCCAGTGACCCCTGCTATTTAATTTCACCCTCCAGCTGACCCCATTTAATCTTCCTTTTCATTTCACCCCCAGTTTAATTTTCCCCATGCATCTGCCACCAGTTTAATGTCCCCCTTTATCTTCCATTAGGTTTAATCTTCCCCCTCCATTTGCCTCCAGAGTTTAACATAATTAAAGTACTGATACTCACCTCTCCTGACCCCCGTGCTGTTCTCTCTGCTGTCTCTTCTCCTTGAGTGTTCAGGGTGCTGCAGGTGTTATGTGAGTGACGTCATCACATCACACTTACAGCTCTGGGGGTCGGAGCACGCACGGACACAGTGGTGAGGCAGGAGCTGTCTATGGATGACTCCTGCTTCATAATTGTATTCAACTCATCTGCATCCTCTGGACACAGATGAGTTGAAACCGGAACATACCTCATGCCAATAAGGACTGTCCCGCTGAATCTGGAAAGGTTGGGAGGTATGTTTGCAGTCCATGACCTTTTTTTCTAAAATGCAGGAGTAAATTATGCCTGACTTTGACGAGACATATGTCACTTCATAAATGAGGAGCATCCTCTGGCAATGCAGGGATTATCAAGATTTTCATACTAAACTTCATAAATTCCCTCCCCCCTGGTTTGACAAATTACCGTATATACTCGAGTATAAGCCGAGTTTTTCAGCACAGTTTTTGTGCTGAAAAAGTCTGCCTTGGCTTATACTCGGGTCATTACGGTAATTCAGCAATATCATAGTTGCAGACCCAGCATCCAGACCCGGCATCCAGACACCGTAACGGGTGCCGGGCTGCAGCATCGCTACGCTCATAGCAGGAACGTAGCGATGCTGCTCATTTCAAACTGCAGAAGTACTTATCGTACTTCTGCTAGCAGGGCCAGAATACAGACCCCGCCCCTAACCCCCCCCCCCCACACACACACTCTATCACACGCCGGGTGACATGGCCACGTAAGCTCAGGCCCACACCTGGTGTGTATCTGCGTTCCAGCCCTGCTAGCAGAAGTACCGTAAGTACTTCTGCAGTTTGAAATTGACAGCATCGCTACACTCCTGCTACGAGCGTGGTGATGCTGCGGCCAAGCAACCACCCCGGTGTCTGTATGCCAGGTTCGGATGCCGGGTCTGTAACTATAATGGCACCGCTCTGCTTCAGAGCGGTCACCATACCAACCGGCACCTCGGAGCTCCCTGCAATCATGCCTGCAATCAGAGATTGCAGGCATGGGAAGCTAGAACATATCCGCTGTAAGTGTTACAGCGGAGATGCTCTACAATGTCCCGGTACGAGGGAGGGAGGAGGGAGCGGGCGATCCTAGGAACTGCGGCCGGCCGCCGGCAGAAGTACTTCCGCCGGGAATTCCCCTCAGTGCTCCTGCCGCTGGCTAGCTGCAGTTCTCCTTCAGGTCCGGTCGGCTGGGGATTGCATTGCAATGCATTGCATTAGTGATCAGACCCCTGGGGTTCAAGACCCCTAGGGGGTCTAATCAATGCAAAAAAAAAAACTATTAGTAAAGTATTAGTAAATAAAAAGTATTAAAAATTCAAATCCTCCCCCTTTCCCTAGAACACATATAATACTAATACTGTGAAACACATACACGTTAGTTATCCCTGTGTTGGTTGTCTAACTGCCCCTTCCCCGAGACTCAGTTTTTTTTTCCCCCACTTGGAATTCAGCCTGAGTACATCCAGGCTAAGTATAGGGTATCTGCACTGCTCATATTCCGTCGGGAAAGGGTTAATAGGAGCACTGCAGATACGCTATATAAAGCCAGGCTGAATTCCAAGTGGAGGAAAAAAAAAACAGTCCTCAAGCTCAGGGAAGGGGCAGTCACACAACCAAAACACCCCCTCCCCTTTCCCAGCACCCAGCATCTACTGCACCCAAAAACTCCGGCCTTTTTAATTTTGGAAATTTTCCAGTAGCTGCTGCATTTCCCCCCTAGGCTTATACTCGAGTCAATAAGTTTTCCCAGTTTTTTGTGGTAAAATTAGGGGGGTCGGCTTATATTCGGGTATATACGGTATACATCTGGCACAAATTACAACAATTCACACTGTAGCAAAACTAACTTTAAAAATCACCCTCAGGATAAATGTTCCTCAGCATACAGTAATTTTGTAATGTCACTTTTTGTTAGGTAAATGGGTGGTGAAGAAAATCTAGACTTATAGGTCTATTGATCTGTGAATATAAGTGGATTAATCTTTTACTTCAGCAGCTAGATTACATGCATTGCCAGCAACAGCAAAGATACTTCTTAAGTCTCTGTGGGCCTAATTACCATTGGGTGAAAGGAAGAAGGGAGTCCATTTAATACTTATCATTTATGTTACCTAGAAACATTTCAGGAAAGGATATTCCCTTCGGATAACTAAGAGTAAACATCTGGATCTTTCTGATAATATTAGCTATGACACTTACACATATCCAGTATGCAAAAGGGCCCCTAGACTCCTATTACGGAGCCCTACTCAAGGATGGTGCAGTGAAACCAAAGACACACAACTACAATTTGACATTATTCCTATAGGTGCCACAGATGTGCACATCTATGTCCAGAGGAAAGGCCATATCTGCTAGGGTTGACTTTTGACTTTTGGAACGGGCAGCTACTTCACACACCTCCATCTCATGGCTGCAGTGAATGGACAGTAGACCGTCCATTCATGGCGCTTTCCATTGACTTTTGTGAGACTTGTGGAAATTGCCAAACAGGGAGGCTATTCTTGGACGTGAATATAGAAAGCCATGATTACTATGTCTTATCTACTCACTGCAGCCGTGGGACAGGGGTTGGTCACCCAAGTGCCTGAAATAGATGTAAGTCTAGGGGCCACATGGTGGCTCAGTGGTTAGCACTGTAGTCTTGCAGCGCTGGAGTCCTGGTGTTCAAATCCCACCAAGGGCAAAAAACCATCTGCACGGAGTTTGTATGTTCTCCCCGTGTTTGCATGGATTTCCATCCCATATTCCAAAAAGATATACTGATAGGGGAAAATGTACATTGTGGGCTCACAATCTACATTAAAAAGAAAAAAAGAAATAGATGTAGGTCCAAGAGGTGGCAGACTTGGCAATTCTCACAAGTCCCATAGAACTGGATGGAGAGAACTGTACATGTGTAGTTTACTATCCACTCATTGTTGAAGCAACACAGAGATCAAAGACCCAGGATCTCAATGCAGACCTCTCGGATCCACATATTTGTAACATTTGTCACATCTGTTACTTGTGTGTTTACCCACTCTCCCAAATTTCTGAAACAATCCTGGCAAATTTGGCCATGTGCTTGTCAATAAGGGAATGTGGCTTCCAAAACCTCCACATAAAAATGTGTTGTCACATTCGATTTGGGGGCAGGACTTAATCACCCCTATGTTACCAATGTAAATGTTAGTGAGTATGCATTGATGTACTCTCCACTTCTAAGTACTTCACAGTTCTTAGGCATGCAAGGCAGTCCCCTATATAGGATTTCTCCTCTCTGTATGGAGGTTATGTCTCACAAATTATGGGTTGACCAGCATCAGTTAAAATCCAACTGCCGACATGCCCTTTTGTCACAAGACACATTAACATAACAAGCAGTGAACTATTAACCCCTTCCCACCACAGGCATTTTTTTAATTTTTGTTTTGAACTCACAGCTTCCAAAGTCCATAACATTTTTATTTTACCATTCTCAGAGCCATATGAAAACTTAATGTTAGGGCTTAAAGGACTTATTAAACTATGTGATGGTACTGGGAAGCAGGGAAAAATTTGAATGGTGTGGAAATGGATAAAAACTGCATTTTTGTGACTTTCTTACAAGCTTTATTTTTACAGCATTCCCTGTAGAGCCAAAATGACACGTCACCTTTATTCTGTAGGTTGGTAAGATACTGAGGATACCAAATATGTTTAGTTTTATTTTATCTATTTAAATTTATTTAGTTTCAACCCCTTAAAAAATTCAAAACTTTGAAAAAAAATAATTTCTTGGAGTTGCTACATTCTGACACCTGTAACTTTTTGATATTTCCATGGGGAAGGGCCAGATGTACTTTTTAGTTATACTATTTTGGGGAATTTCTATTGCTTTGATCCCTTTTATTTAAATTTTTGAGAGGCCAAATAGAGAAAAAATGGCGGTTCAGCTGTTTTGATTTTGTTTCACACAACGGCACCGTATGGGAAAAATATTTTTGTATAAACCAGGCATTTTCAGATACAGAGATATCTAATATTTATGTGTTTCTCTTTATTTTTTTAACGTTGACATGTGTTCTAGGGAAAGGGGAGTGATTTGAATTTTCCAGGGGTCGGGGATCCTGCCCAAACTGCTGGAACATGCCATTAAATGGCATGGCATAGCACTGACAAGGACAGCGGGGTCATAACACTAAAGCAAACAGTCCATAAAACAGCATCATTTGGTAAAGGGGTGCAGATGGTTTGCCGCCACAACCCCGTTACAAATACATACGATTTCTTGGACTTCTCTAGGATCTGCAAACCTGTCTGTATAATGAAACACACGACTGTGAAATTTCTGGAAATGTATGGCTTTTTAGAGCAAACTAAATTTACCTTATTTGCATTTAGGATCACGTGAATGAAGCATATGTTTTAGCACATTATTTTGATGAATGTCTTCCAATATTGACAATGCATGTGACTTTGCTATCTGGAAGCCTGTAATGTAGGCAGTCTGCAGACACTGGAATGAATCAGTATTCCTAAACCACATCTTTATTTGCCAGCACTTTCCATTCAGCGTTTCCGAAGCAGTGGTTACCATGGTGACTCTGCTTCAGGGTAAAAAAAAGCCGCTGTCAGATCAAGCCGCTTCTTACAGGTAAGATATGATGAAGGCCCAATTGGAGCTAAGTGGATGTCGTAGAGTTCAGCAATACAAACAAATATTTAGAGGTCTATCTTACGTATCATAAAAACTTTATGGGAACCGTCATGAAGGCAAATGTATTTAAAAATGGAGAACAGCCCTGAATCCCAGCAGTAATAATACCGAAGAGGGAGATCTGAGCTGTCCATTTTGTGTATCAATAAACCAACCAGGAGTTCCGATCATGTTTGTCTATAGAGAAATAAAATTATACAAGAGATAAAAATCAAACTGTTCATCATAAAATTATATATATGGTTTCATAAGTACATCCCATGAGCAAAAAATGTAGAATTTCGAATGAAACTGAATCTCCTGCTCTTTGCTCTATTCATGTAAACATGCAGCCCTGGTGACGTCAGCGTAATATTAATAGGCCGCCTCCTTACATATGGACACTCAGGTATTTTGGAATTGAGGTTTACACAATGTTTAGCTTGTAGCTATAAGGCCTTGATGTTTCAAATTACCTGCAAAGTGGAATAGGAAGCCGTGTGTGTCTGCAATTGCACACAGTCACTGCACCATTTCACTATGTAAAACACTGTGTAGCGGTACACTTGATAGAAATTACACCATAACAACTGGCAGCTTAGTGACAGCTTGTGATGAAATCTATTAACTGTCTCCTGAGGCCCGTATCCAAACTAGAAATTATCTTGTCACAGACTGAAAGAAATCACTAGTTTTTGCTGGCTTTGTCTATAGCAGTTAAGCCTGCTTTTAATAGAAATTATCCAGACATGGAGAGCCCCAAATGTGCCACTTTTATTAAGCAGCTATTATGCGGCATTTTAGGAAGCTTGCCATGCTAAATAAAATGATTGCATTATCAGGTGTGACATTTTATTTCCAAAACCATTTGATCTGTGGTTTGGCTGTTTTTTTCTCTGCCATATGTCTTCCTTTACAGTAATGTAGATTCAATAGTCATAAAGGGAACATCTTACCAAGCAGCAGAATCCTACATTCAGAACCTTATTTCTATTAAAGCCTTAACCAGTGGCGTAACTAGGAATGGCAGGGCCCTGTGGCGAACTTTTGACATGCCCCCCCCCCCAACCGACGCCGAAGACCTCGACCGACCCCCTCCTCCGCACTCTATTACCTGGGCGCATGCGCAGTAGCCGTAGTAGAAGCCGCATGCTACTGCGCATGCGCCCAGGCCATTTTTTTAAGCAATGTCAGTTCGCGAGCGCCAGAGGAGGACGGGACCCGAGGACATTGGAGGAAGAGGAGGCGTGGATGAAGAAGACGGCGGACCCTGAATGCCCGCCCAGCGTGCACGTTCGGTAACTTTATCACATTCTGTTTTAGGGTTTTATTTTAAAACTGGGGGGTAGTTTAATATAACTTTTACGGTGCCTGAATAGCCTTTTTAAAGGCTATTCACGCATATGTGGGGCTCTACCAGCATGATTTTGCTGATAGAGTCCCTTTAAGTCTGCTCTTCCAGGTCTCTTCCGGGGTTGTGCTGAAGCTGATGTCACATGACCGCTGAGGCCAATCAGCGGTCTCAGGAGAAGGACACATGATATTACAGGTAGTGACATTCAAGCCCTTCACTGCTTGGACTCAGTTGTCACTTGACCACTAAGGCCAATCAGCGAATTCAGTACAACATTGGAGCAGCTGAGCCAGGAGGTGTGGGAGGACATCGGAGCCATGGGGACAGGTGAGTTTGCATTTTTTTAAAAATATTTTTCACTGCCCCCAGTTTATTTACACTGTAAAAGGGTTTTCCATTTTTGCCTGGACAACCCCTTAAAGATTTAACGGAAAAAAAATACAGAAAAAAACATTGTGGGCCCTTAGCTTAATAGTACTTAGCATTTTACGGCTAAGGCCCATATTTTGGAAAAACTGCTTTTCTTGGTGCAGGGAGTCTATTATTGGGGAAACATGTTTTTAACTGAAGCCACGTTGGATGCTCCAAGCACGCCATCATCTCCAAAACCCAGCTTCAGTGCTGCTTTTTCATTCCCCATGCATCTTGTTCTGTTCATCTTGCTCCGTTGGCCATTTTTCTAGCCATAAGAGAATGAGCAGTCGGCTCTGCCTGAACTTGAAGTGGCAGTGCCGACTGCACAGGCTCTGTCCAGGTGTGTACCTCTAATGAGGCAGAGTGAGGCGGTCGCTTCAGGTGGCACTATCCGTTACTCCTTGGACAGGCGGCATTTTCACTTTTTATTTCGCCTAAACCACCCAATAACAGGCTACTTTAAGGGAAAAAAAAGAAGAATAAAAAAGGCTTCCATGTGCAGGGGCCGCTGTGGACCACAATACCATGTGCAGGGGCCACCGTAGCCATAATACTGTGTGCATAGGCCGCCGTGGGCCACTATACCGTGTGCAGGGGCCGCCATGGGCCATAATACCATGTGCAGGGGCTGGAGTAGGCCATAATACCTTGTGCTCCGATGTCTCCCCCTGCAATTTTGTTCTGCTGCTCCGGTGTTTTCTTCTAGCAGAAGTCCCCACCGAACATGACCGCTGAGGTTGCTCACATGGGACATCACAGTGCTGCAGGGACTTCCACTTGAAAAAAACTCCAGAGCAGCAGGTAACGTGCTGGAAGACACTGGAGAACTGTCCCCAGCCTCATATAAAAAAAGTGGTTGTCCTGGACAACCCCTTTAAAATGGCACTTGAGCTTTATTAAAGGGGCTTTCCAGCTAATTTTTATTGATGATCTAGCCTTAGGACAGATCATCAATAAGAGATCAGTAGACTCACCTCCACCCCGATCAGCAGTTTGAAGGGTCTATGGCGCCTGTTTATATCACACGTCTGTTTATAGTGATCGTATAATGTAATTCCAGCCTTGTCACATGTATAGGACCAGGCTGTAGTTACATTACATGGCCACTATGAGATGAATGACGCTATATAAACAGAGAAGGGGTCACAGCGCTTACACAGGTTCCAGTTTATTTAAACAGCTGATCAGTGGGGTCCAGGTTTTTGGAGCCCCACTGATTTTCTTTATTAATTAGGAAATAGCTGGGGCATTATTAAGGGGCAGTATTTATACAGGGGAACTCCCTCTGTGCTCCTTGAGCAACATTTGTATATGAGAATAAAACGGTTTTTTGGACCAAAAAAAAGGCAATAAAAAATGCTGTGTTTTACAGTAACAGTAAAGTTAATGAGATTCTGGCTATTTTTTTTTTTTAATGTAGATGGTGAGTACCATATAGGACTCACAATGTACATTTCTCCCTATCAGTATGTCTTTGGTGTATGGGAGAAAACCACATAAACACAGGAAGAACATACAAACTCCTTGCAGATCGTGTGCCTGGTGGGATTCAAACCCTGGACTCCAGTGCTGCAAGGCTTCAGTGCTAACCTCTGAGCCACTGTGTTACTCCAGGTTCTGGTGTTTTCTATCCACATGTTGCAAAAAAAAAAAAAACTATAGAAAAGCTGTGTTTTCAAGAATGCATGTGTTTTGTTAAAGAACGCACTATATCAATTTTATCTGTGGAACAGCTTGCATTTTTCCTATAGAATTAATAAGAAAAATTCAATGAAAAATGCGTAAAAAAATAATAAGGAAGGCAGGGATATTAATAAACTGTCTTTGCTTTCTCGTTGGGGATTCACTGGCCCCAGGCTTCCCGCTCCTACAGCTGCATGACTGCATTTAGCTGCGATCTGTACACAGACATACAAGTACAACCTTGTAAGAGTTACTTGCTGATTGCCTGCATGCATAAAGTCAATGCATGGTTGGCAAGTGGTTAAAGATAGAGCCCCCTTAGGGGCTGTGCAAATGCTATTGCAGCCAGATTTCTTCTGTTTCACAAAAGTGACAAAAAAAAAGAGCCAACTCTAGCAGTAGTGTCCATGATTAACGATAACTCCGACCATGGACCATTTAGGGGGCATTCACACTGAGGAAGTTGGCGCTGATTCTGGTGCGATAACTCGCCCTCTAACTCCTCAGATTACTTGGACAGCTGTAACTACTAGTTGGTTTCTGGCAATCAAACAGCTCCCCTACAGCAAGATCAAAAAATAACACCATAGCAGGGAGCAAAATAATATATTTCTGTAAGTAGAAAAATAGAAACGTTATGAGTTTTGGAAAGTGAGGAGTAAAAAATGAAATTTGCAAAAATGAAACATGGCTGTGGCAGGTTAAATTGCACCAGACTTTTCCTTTCATATCCAAGAAAGTATTAAAGCATTTTTTTTACTGCTTATATATATATATATATATATATATATATATATATATATATATGGATATTTTTTATTTTTCCATTGATAATATATGGACGTATTCAAGGCATTAGAGGTTTCATGGTCTGGATGTGGTGGCCTCAGAATCTTTGTAATAAATTATTCCAGCCAGTGGCGTAACTAGGAATGGTGGGGCCCAGTGGCGAACTTTTGACATGGGGCCACCCCCCCACCCCCCAACACTGACGATCTTAACTGAGTACCGCCTACGCATTCCTGCGCTCTATTATGCCCCATAGTGGACGCTGCACACAGTATTATGCCCATACGCTATACCAGGACAATTGTGGACAAAAAGTATGGTCATGTGCATTACAATTTAGTAACTCCATGTGCCTCATATTAATACCAGTTAACCCCATCATGTCCCTCACATTAACCCTTGTGTACCTCACATAAGAGTTACTGATATGTGAGAGACATGGAGGTAATAATAAAGTATCTTCATTAGTATTACCCCCATATGTCTCACATATTAGTAACTCTTATGGTGAGGCACACAGGGGTTAATGTGAGGGACATGATGGGGTTAATTTGTATTAATATGAAGCACATGGAGTTACTAAAACAAAAGTAATCACCCCAAATGCCTGATATTAATAAGTATAGTAACCCCAGTATGTCCTGTGTACCTGTGTTTTCTTCTTTTACTTTCACTTTCCTGGAGCTTCTTCTCTTGCATGCAGGAACTCGGCAGGGGTCCATTTCCTGTATAAGGATAAGCCCCGCCTACTGGGCTCTCCTCAGCCCTCTCATTGGTGGGCAGAGGACAGCCAGAGAAAGGGAGGGGGAGGGGAGAGAGAAAGCGTCCTGAAGTGCTGAGAGGAGCCAGACCTGCAGCTCCTGTGTATCAGCCGTAGCTGCAGCATCGTACATATACTTTCCCTATATTAATAGGGAAAGTATTCCACCAACAGGGGGCCCTGATCATTATACTCGGGGGTCCGAAAAGACCCCCGAGAATAATGATAGCAGTGGTAGCGGCTGTCACCGGGCCCCTAATGTCCCGGGCCCTGTGGCAGCTACCTCTACTGCCTCCGTGGTAGTTATGCCACTGATTCCAGCACAAGGGAGTGCATCAGTTTTCCTCAGGAACTTTTTATTTTCCTCATTGTGCATGGACCCATAGCTATTTTTGATTGATGATAACCGATATCAGATCACCACAGATCTTTTATGTATAAGCAGAGAAGATAATGAAGGAAATTTTCTAGTGTAAAATTATATCTTTCAGAAGGCTGTTTGTGCCAAAAAAGTGCATTAAAAATGCACTGTTCTGTCCACTTTATGACCTTGCCACTTTACAGAAAAGTGGGTGGAGCGAGTTGGTGTTTAATGCAAGTTGGGCAGAGAAGACTTGACCTAACAGATTAACTATACTGTTAAATTGTGGTGCACTGGTCCTCCAAAATAATTAAGAGTCACGGAAAGTAGCACATCTACCATGGGGACATGATAACCTGACTGTGAGGGCGGTAGTATGGGCAGTAAGTGAGGGAGATGGTATAGGGAGAAGATAAGGGCAGGTAGGGCCAAATGCTCTAATTAGAATCAGTAGTGCATATAGCAATACCTCCTGTATATATGGCAACCAATAAGTAATTAGAAATATTAATGATACCCAATAATTTTCACGTGTGTTTCTCAGCTAGCCAATTTCTAGCAACATCTCTGGTAATGCTAGCCTGTCTGGGTATCAAAACTAGCATGAACAAATTTGCGTTTTTAGATTTTAGCCAATAGTTCTTTCAATTGGATAGTTAGCAAGCTTTTCTGTTTAGTTACTGGACGGACAATTGCTGGTTGCTGCCAATGTGAATGAGAATCCTCTGTGTTGCAGTAATCTTCATAGTGCCATAAGGCCATCTAAACTCAGAAGCTATTCCTGAAAATATCACATACTATATCATATTCATTAATAATTGTACTAATGATACCATCAATACATTCATGTCTATGGGACTGCTGGAGACGGCCAGAGTTCAGTGCTTGGCTAGCTCTGGCAGTCTCTCTGACATGAATTGGAGCAGGGGTATGCCTTTCCAAGCACCACACAGACTAGGGAGTAAAACACCTCCTTTTTTGTGATCCCTACAGATCTCCAACTTATTCCCTATCTTCTCGACAGGAGTTGAATTGCTTTTGGTGGAAAAGCTCCTTTTAGGAAGAATTATGACTATTATGTGGGTTTGTCACTATTTTGGACACATTTCACCAAGCACTGAGTGCTTAACTTCCTACCTTTGGTTTCGAGTAGTTATTGATATAAATAACTGCATGAGTTAGTTGTCACTGAAGGTCCAGATTTGTCTCCCATTCACCAGGTAATAGTATTTTCCATGAAATAACAATTTTTCTTACAACTCTGTTTGGCTGTTCTTTTCTCCAGTTACAAAGGTTTACATGACATGTATTGTATTTCAGTTTCTATACATTTCTGACATGGATTACATTATTACAAACCTTAAAGGCGTTGTCCAGGATTAGAAATGCATAGCTATACACATCTGGACAGGTGCGGCAATGTTTCTAATTCTGTACAACCCATTTAAGTGCTGGCTATACATCACCCAGTCTGTCTCATTCATAGGGATTTTAGCTGGTAAGAGTGTCTATGTATTTCCTGTGGTAGAGACCAATACTAAAGTCCCTGGAAAAAAAAAAAAACAGAGCTCATTAGATCTAGAAAAACCATTGACCCTCATTCATATATATGGGTTCTTGGAAAGTATTAATCTCCTTGTAGAGATTCATATGGTAGGGAGCCTTTAAGACAATTCTGCATGCATTAAATATATACGGATATATAGGGGCCTGTCTGTTAATGCACTCATTAGTCCTTAAAAAGGTATCATAAAGAGTTAGGAGAAAAAACTCAGAAGAGTAAACTTGACTTCATTGGTGGTTCACATCATACATACCATTGATCTGATAATGGAGGAGTAGATAGCATTCCCTTGATAACCTGCTTTTTGCATCCTCTTTTCCATTATCCACTGAAGTAAAATGTACTAATGGTTTCAGAACTACTCATTATTTATTAAAGGAGAACACTAACTGAGAGATAATCATTTTAGGGAGTTTTTATGAATTCAATTGTTAAATGACAATGTAAAAATCTTCAAGTTTAAGTTTTCAAACTTCAGTTGAGAAAAGGCAATGTAAGGATATTATGCAATATTCACATTACGGGTACTTCTATTATATGAATTGTGTCTTTTTTACATGTGATTGGTCATCATGATTTTGGGTAGTGCAAGTAGTCAAACCTAGAAATATATAGATTTACAGAATTTACTGATATGTACTATAATATGTGCTATAATGCACAATTGATCTGTAAAAGCATACTGAAATCATTAAATCATTTAACTGCTTTTGGACCGCCCATAGGGGGAATTCACACGGAGTAAAGTGGAGCGCGATCTGGCACGTATACGATGTGTCAGAGTTTGCGCGCTCAAAAAGATCACATTGATTTCAATGGGGGTTACGATCGTATACACCAAGTAATTTTGTGCCCGTAATTTTGCGCAGTCGAATTTTGCATACCCCTGAAACGAGCATTTCCCCCCATAGACTATAATGGGGTTCGAAATCCGTTCGAACTGTCGAACAGTGTGCGGCTGTTCGAATCGGATTTCGAACCTCGGACATTTTAGTGTTCGCTCATCTCTATATACGATCGTAACCCCCATTGAAATCAATGGAATTGAATTATACGTGCCAGATCACGCTCCACTTTACTATGTGTGAACTTTATACGTCCAGGCTGTCCAACTCTAACCCTGCAAGAACATATATATACACTGCTCAAAAAATTAAAAGGAACACTCAAATAACACATCCTAGATCTGGATGAATGAAATATTCTCATTGAATATTTTGTTCTATACAAAGATGAATGTGTTGACAACAAAATCACACAAAAATCATCAATGGAAATCAAATTTATTAACCAATGTAGGCCTGGATTTGGAGTTCACCCAAAAATCAAAGTGGAAAAACACATTACAGGCTGATCTAACTTTGATGTACTGTCCTTAACCCCTTCCCGCCGATTGCATTTTTTGATTTTCGTTTTTGACTCCCCTCCTTCTAAACCCCATAACTTTTTGTCATTTCTCCGCTCCCAGAGCCATATGAGGTCTTAATTTTTGCGGGACAAATTTTTCTTCATGATGCCACCATTAATTATTCTATATAATGTACTGGGAAGCAGAAAAAAAATTCAGAATGGGGTGGATTTGAAGAAAAAATGCATTTCTGCGACTTTCTTACGAGCTTTGGTTTTACGGCGTTCACTGTGCAGCCAAAATGACATGTCCCCTGTATTCTGTGTTTCGGTACGGTTCCGGGGATACCTAATTTATATGGTTTTATTTACATTTTGACCCCTTAAAAAAAATCCAAAACTGTGTTAAAATTTTTTTTTTCTAAAAGTCGCCATATTCCGACGGCCGTAACTTTTTTATACGTAAGTGTACGGGGATGCATAGGGCATCTTTTTTTTGCAGGGCCGGGTGTACTTTTTAGTTCTACCGTTTTCGGGAAATGTTATTGCTTTGATCACTTTTTATTCAAATTTTTATCAATATCAAAACAGTGAAAAAACGGCGGTTTGGCACTTTTGACTATTTTTCCCGCTACGGCGTTTACCGAACAGAAAAATATTTTTATAGATTTGTAGAGCGGGCGATTTCGGACGCGGGGATACCTAACATGTATATGTTTCACAGTTTTTAACTACTTTTATATGTGTTCTAGGGAAAGGGGGGTGATTTGAACTTTTAATACTTTTTATATTTTTTTATATTTTTTTTTTTTACTTTTTTTTAATTTTTTTTTGCATTTATTAGACCCCCTAGGGGTGTTGAACCCCAGGGGGTCTGATCACTAATGCAATGCATTACAATGCTAATGCATTGCAATGCATTGCAAAAAATCATCCTTTCTTTTGCAGGCTGCATACACCAGCAGACAAGCCTGGGAGCCTTGTAAAGGATCCCGGCTGTCATGGCAACGTGACGTCGGCCCTGGAGCATGCTCCAGGAGCCAGCGATCCCGGGCAAAATGGCGGCGCCTTTGACCATGGCAGCGGAGGTGTTAATGCCTCCGATTAAAGCAGTAGACACCCGGCGGCTATGGCGGCCACCCGGCTCCCGGGCGGTCGCCATAGTTACAGACCCGACATGCACCGTACTATTACGGCGCATGTCGGGAAGGGGTTAAAACATGTCAAAATGAGGCTCAGTAGTGTGTGTTGCCTCCACGTGCCTGTATGACCTCCCTACAACGCCTGGACATGCTCCTGATGAGGTTGCGGATGGTCTCCTGAGGGATCTCCTCCCAGTCCTGGACTAAAGCATCTGACAACTCCTGGACAGTCTGTGGTGCAACGTGACGTTGGTGGATGGAGAGAGACATGATGTCCCAGATGTGCTCAATCAGATTCGGGTCTGGGGAACGGGCGGGCCAGTCCATAGCTTCAATACCTTCATCTTGCAGGAACTGCTGACACACTCCAGCCACATGAGGTCTGGCATTGTCCTGAATTAGGAAGAACCCAGGGTCAACTGCACCAGCATATGGTCCCACAAGGTGTCTGTGGATCTCATCTCGGTACCTAATGGCAGTCAGGCTACCTCTGGCGAGTACATGGAGGGCTGTGCGGCCCTCCAAAGAAATGCCACCCCACACCATTACTCACCCACTGCCAAACCGGTCATGCTGAAGGATGTTGCAGGCAGCAGATCGCTCTCTATGGCATTTCCAGATTAAAAATAGAATAAAAATAGAACCCTATTTATCACTGAAAAAAGACACAAAAATAATTTGAATAACCCAAAAGAAAAAAAATGTTACACCTCTAAACTGCATTTATGGAAAAACTAAAAAATCTCTCCGGTCCTGAACTTGAGACAAAAGTGTGACAGGATATTGAAGAGAAATTAAGATCAGGATTCAGACTTTAGAAAAAGCATTTTTCTTTTTCTAACAGTTTGAACCACGACTTCACTTTCTACATGAAATTGACATTTAAAGAGTTACTCCTTGATAAGCCTGGAGACATACAGGCAGTAATTGTAGAGCGTTAGCCACCAAACGCTTACAGCATCTGCATAGATTGTCTTCCTGTACACACTGCAATACACGTCTGTTTCAGTGTATTTGACTGAACCAGTGAGACGAAGATCACACGATCAAGCTTCAAGTGGGAAAACAAAGTAATGTAAAAAACTTTGTTAAAGGGGTTGTCCCACGTCGCATACTTACCAGTCTTCGTTTCTGTGAATTCTTCTCTCTTCCGGCTTTGTCTCGTCATTGGTGGGCGGGGTCAGTGCACAGGGTGTCGGGTCTGTATTTGCACTGTGAAGGCTAGACTGGTGTATGAGCGTGCACGCAGGGCCGGCGGCATCTCGCCGCTTGGCCTTGCATATGTGACCCCGGAGCGGAATAACAGCATCGCTTCGCATTGCATCGCTTCTGCCGCTGCTGGCTTCATGCAGGGCAGAAGCATAGTGATGTTGCTGGCTTCACCTGTGCCCGGCATCCGCCTCTCTATTACAGCGGATGTTGGGGAGTGTTAGATGCCGGCACAGGTGAAGCCAGCAACATCGCTATGCTTCTGCCCTGCATGAAGCCAGCAGCGGCAGAAGCGATGCTGTTATTCTGCTCCTCCGCCCCCCCGCCCCGGAATAGCAGCATCGCTTCTGCTGCTGCTTGCTTCATGCAGGGCAGAAGCATAGAGATGTTGCTGACTTCACTTGTGCCGGCGTCTAACCCTGTATTGGCGGCCCCTTCCCCCAAAGGGTAAACTACCCCCCCCCTCCAGGCTCGCTCCCTGCACTTAGCCCCTCCTCCCTCCCCCTGAGAGCAGGCAGACACATCACTTGACTCAGGAGCAGCTAGGTCAGGGCTGTGGCCACAAAAAAGTGAATAAAGTAAGATAGTGGACAAACAAAGGAGTTTTGCTGAAGCAGTGTATTTAGGAAAAGTCTTACATTCACATTAATAAGCAGTATAGATAGGATCCTTGTGACGGGACAACCCCTTTAAAGGCTATTCTTAGATAAACACAGCAGCCTCCAGTGGTGAGGAGTGGAAGTGCAACAAAATAGTTCAGAGTGAGAGAAACAGTGACCACTGGTGTTAGATTAATAAAATACACCAGGATTCTGACACACTTAGGGCCCCTTCACATGGCGTAAGCGCGCCACTCATTTAGACACGTATACACGTGTCCAAGCATGGCGCTTTAAAACAGAGCCCACTGATTTCAATGGGAAGCGTGCGTATATCGGCATATACACACGGCATATATCGGCATACGTCTAAATGAGCGGTGCGCTTACGTCGTGTGAAGGAGCCCTTACAGATATCATTTCTGCTCAATCTACTTCTCTTTGACTAAAAACCATAGTAAAATTTGCAACAAAGAAAGATGTGTTTCCACAACTTGGGGTCTCAGACTTAACATGTTTTTAGACTGTGTCTTTAAGGAGTTAAACGATTCTTACCTTTTTTTTAATGAAAGCTGAACAGATCATCAGCTGATGCCTGACGTGGCGATACATACCGGCAAATGAATGGCTGTCCATATAATGCATGGACGTACGCTCCTTGATGATGCTCATTGGGGTTTTTTGTGGGACCAGATACTTTTTAGTTAAACCATTTTGGGGAATTGCTTTTGCTTTGATCACTTTTTGTTCAAATTTTTATCAGAGGCTAAAGAGTGAAAAAAAAATGGTGGTTTGGCACTTTTGATTTTTTTTTTTCCCTGCTACAGCATTTAGCGTACAGGGAAAATATTGATATAAACTTGTAGACCGGGCATTTTTAGACACAGGGATACCTAATATGTATGTATTTCACACTAATTAAGAAGCTTTATATGTGTTCTAGGGAAAAGGGGTTGATTTGAACTTTCAATTTTTAAAATTATTTAAATATTTTTTAAACTTTTTTTGAAAGTAAAGTCTGATCACTAATGCAATGCATTACAATGCTAATGCATTGCAAAATACTGGCATTTAATAATAAGGTACAGACAGGTCATGACAATGGATGCCAGCCCAGAGCTTGCGATCACTGGCAAAATGGCGGTGTCCACGCACCACTGGTAAAATAGTGCCTTGGTCACCTTTCACTGAGGTGCCAGAAGGGTTAATATAAGACAGCAGACAACCAACGGCTATGGCAGCCGCTCGGCTCCCGAGCAGCCGCCATCTTTAAACACCCAAGATGCGCCGTACTGGTACGGTGGATGTCAGGAAAGGGTTAATGTCATTCAACATTTTCAGAAATTTATCACAAACAGTTGAATTAAGCCAATTTCCAAAATACCTAAAAATATGATAAATTATGCTAAGGCAGGGAGACCCCACACATGGCATAAACGCTGTTGTTTGTTCGTGGTGAAAACACACCTTGCACAGTTTATGAACATCTTCCCATCCATACAGTATGGGAAAATACACGCAAGCGAACATGTTGTGATTTCCAAAAACGTCAGCGGTTTCCCTATGGGTATAACTGAAGCAGAAAGTGCATAGGAAACCTTTGCGGACTTTCTGTGAAACCGTGATGCATGGTCGCCGTGGTTTTCCCATGGTGCTTTTTTTTTGCTGCGGCTCACTACATGGTGCCATAATGTAACAAGGCATATGAAAACTGGTTATCTCATGAGACAACTCGCTTAATTTATCCATTTTTATCACACAGAAATTAAAACATATAAACAACTGTTTTTCACTCACATTTCCCATTCTCGACAGAAAGCACAATTTACTATTGATTTTATGGATGCATTTCATCCATGATTGATCCACTTTCATTTCCATGAAAACAGTTCAATTTTATACTATTAATGTCTTGAATCCAATAAAAATGGATAGCACACAAATGGTGATTTTTATGAGCCCATAGACTTTAATGGGCATGGTCTTAACAACAGACCAAAATAGAGCATGTCCTTGCACATACCCATCAATAGAAACATGTACTGTCCGTGAGAAATGGAAATGTGAACAAGCCATAATACAATGAAGAGGAATTCAGCATTACTTCAGTACTGTCACTCTTCATTCTCAGGATCAATGGTGGACCCAGAGGTCAGAAGCCCATCAATCATAAAGTTATGGCATATCTTAGATATTTCCCATCACTTTACAAGACTGGAATTCTCTTCTAATATTTATAAATAAATACAAATAAAATACAGATAATGTAATACAACAGTTAAAATCAGCCCACATTTAGCATCATCTTTAAGGGCTAATAAAAGCAATACATAATATGCTCATACAGGGCCGCTTTAACCATATGGCTCTATTGTTATAGGGGACCCCCTCAGCTGCCCCAGATTGAGCGGGAGAGTCCTGCATTTCGGGTGCTGTCCTGCTATTCCAGATGAAGGCAGTGATTTCAACTCCAACTACTTACTGCTCCTCATCCCTGACCTGTTTCTCCTCCATAACTGACGAAAAACTCTCCTCCCTAATCTCCAAATCCCACCTCACCTCCTGCGTGCTCGATCCGATTCAGTCACATTTCATCCCCAAACTCGCTGAAGTCATTACTCCAGCCCTAACCCATCTCTTCAATCTATCCCTAACCAATGGATCCTTCCCCTCAGCCTTCAAACACGCCACTGTCACTCCTATACTTAAGAAACCGTCCTTCGACCCGTCCTCTCCTGCCAACTATCGTCCCATCTCACTGCTTCCGTACGCCTCAAAACTTCTTGAGCAGCATGTCCACTCCGAACTCTCCTCCTTTTTCTCATCCAACCTGCTCTTTGACAGACTTCAGTCAGGCTTCAGACCCCGGCACTCCACTGAAACTTCCCTAACAAAAGTCACCAATAACCTGCTAACCGCCAAAGCCAAGCGCCATTACTCTGTCCTTCTCCTCCTCGACCTCTCCTCTGCCTTTGACACAGTTGACCACTCCCTCCTGTTAGAAATTCTCTCATCCCTTGGTATCTCAGACCTGGCCCATTCCTGGATCTCCTCATACCTCACCGACCGCACATTCAGCGTCTCCCACTCACACACCACCTCCTCACCACGCCCTCTCTTTGTAGGTGTCCCCCAAGGCTCCATCCTAGGACCCCTCCTGTTCTCCATCTACACCCTTGGCTTGGGCCAACTCATTGAATCTCATGGCTTTCAGTACCACTGCTATGCCGATGACACCCAAATCTACATCTCTGGACCAGACATTACCTCCCTGCTGGCCAGAATTACATTGTTTAGCGGCCGTAGCCTCCTTCCTCTCCTCCCGCTTTCTCAAACTCAACATGGAGAAAACAGAGTTTATCATCTTCAGCCCATCCTGTATGGCCCCTCCACCTGACCCATCCATCAAAGTTAATGGAACCACAATTACCCCTGTCCCACAGGCCCGATGCCTTGGGGTAACCCTGGACTCTGACCTATCCTTCAAGCCACATATTCAAGCCCTCAACACCTCCTGCCGCCTCCAGCTCAAGAACATCCACCGAAATCGCCCCTTCCTCACCCAGGAAACTACCAAGATGCTCGTCCAGGCCCTCATAATCTCCCGCCTAGACTACTGCAACACCCTTCTCCATAGACTCCCAGCAAACACCCTCACCCACCTCCAGTCCACCCTAAACTGTGCTGCTCGCTTAATCCACCTCACCCCCCGATCTTCATCAGCTCCTCCCCTCTGCCAGTCCCTCCACTGGCTACCTATAGCCCAGCGAATTGAGTTCAAGCTACTAACGCTAACATACAAAGCCATCCACAACCTGTCCCCTCCGTATATCTCTGAACTAATCTCATGCTACCTGCCCACACGTAACCTCAGATCCTCCAATGACCTCCTACTCCGCTCTGCTCTCATCCACTCCTCACACAACCGTCTCCAAGATTTCTCTCGTGCATCCCCCATACTCTGGAACTCCTTACCACGACACATAAGACTGACCCCCACAATCACAGGCTTCAAGAAGGAGATGAAGACTCACCTATTCAGGAAGGCCTACAACCTCCAATAACACTATCACCGCACTGCCATCTGTACAGTCTCCCCCTCTCCTTCTGTCTCTACCCCCCCTTCCCTCATAGATTGTAAGCCCTCGCGGGCAGGGCCCTCTACCCCACTGTGCCAGTCGGTCATTGTTAGTATTATATCTACCTGTATATTCTGTGTATTGTATGTAACCCCCAAATGTAAAGCACCATGGAATTAATGGTGCTATATAAATAAATAATAATAATAATAATAATAATAATAACTCTGTGTCCTTAGGTGAGTATTTTTTGTTGGTTTTTTTTTGTGTGGTGGTTGAGGGGGTAGGGTGTCTTATGAGGGGGCTAGCTATGGTTATGGAGAAATTAAAGGGGCTCTATCAGCAAAATCATGCTGATAGAGCCCCACATATGCGTGAATACCGATGCACGCTGGGCGGGCATTCATCTTCTTCCACGCCTCTTCTTCCTCCGATGTCCTCGGGTCCCGTCCTCCTCTGGCGCACGCAAACGGATATTGATAAAAAAAAAATGACCTGGGTGCATGCGCAGTAGCATGCGGCTTCTACTACGGCTACTGCGCATGCACCCAGGCCATTTTTTTTTATCAATGTCCGTTCGCGAGCGCCAGAGGAGGACAGGACCCGAGGACATCGGAGGAAGAAGAGGCGTGGATGAAGAAGAAGACACACCCTGAATGCCTGCACAGCGTGCATGATGCGTAAGTAGATCAGATTCTTTTTTAGGGTTTTATTTTAAAACGGGGGGGGGGGGGGGAGTTTAATATAACATTAGTGGTGCCTGAATAGCCTTTTTAAAGGCTATTCACGCATATGTGAGGTCTATCAGCATGATTTTGCTGTTAGAGCCCCTTTAAATTAAGCGGAGACCTAATTAAATAAAGTTTGAACATGTCCCACTAATCTTAAAATGGCCCTATGCTCATAGAATTCTATGGGTACATACTACACTTGCATGTTCCTTTAATTTTATGTGGAGGTTTATTTCTCATGGATTTCAATTCCATAGGATAGATTGGTTATGATATGTGTAAGGTTCATGCAGAGGCAAGTTGTATCCATTGACTGTAAGGGTTAATGTACACTGGAGCGCAATGTGTACAGTGCTTATATGATACTCTACCTCCTTACATATAAAGTTCACTGATGCATGTCACAGTTTTTTTTTCCGTGGGTTGATATGGATCCTTATTAGAGATGAGCGAATAGTAATCGATCGAGTAGGTATTCGATCGAATACTATGGTATTCGAAATACTCGTACTTGATTGAGTACCACTCGCTGTTCGAATGTAAAAGTTTGATGCAGAACCAGCATTGATTGGCCGAATGCTATACAGTAGGCCAATCAACGCTGGTTCTTCTCCTACTTTAGAAGTCTTCTCCTCGCAGCATCCCCGCGGCGTCTTCTGGCTCTTCATTCACTCTGCCAGGCATCGGGCCTGGGCAGAGCCGACTCCGCATGTCCACTTGTAGTGCGGCTCTGCCCAGACCCGATGCCTGGCAGAGTGAATTCAGAGCCGGAAGATGCCGCGAGGACGCTGCACGGAGAAGACTTCTAGGAGGATCCAGCCCGACCCTCACTCGTGGACTTGGTAAGTATAATTTGATCGAACGTCGCCTACCCCTGAAACGAGCATTTTTCCCCCATAGACTATAATAGGGTTCGATATTCGATTCGAGTAGTCGAATATTGAGGGGCTACTCGAAACGAATATCGAACCTCGAACATTTTACTGTTCGCTCATCTCTAATCCTTATATGATATATTTTTACTGTTCCATACAAACTCAGCAATGCTACAATCATAGTTGTGAATCCTTAAAACTTCACAAACTATCACAATTCTTAAACTTTTTACTTTATATTTTCCAAAGTTAAGTTACAACTAAAGGGCTTTTCTCATCAGAAGTGATGAGGTTAACTGGAAGAGGTCCCAAATGTAGATCTATCATGAATCATGTGATAGCTTAATAATACAACACATATTAACCCCTTAGTGACCCTTGACGTAACTGTACATCATGGGTCGCATGGGGATGTATGGAGCGAGCTCACACGCTGAGCTCGCTCCATACACGGCAGATGCCGGCTGTATAATACAGCCAGGACCTGCCACTAACAGCAGCGGTCGGTGCCCGAGCCGATCGCTGCTGTTAACCCTTTACACACTGCGGTCAAACGTGACCGCAGTGTGTAAACGGCGCCGGCGGCATGGGCGCCGCCATGTTTTGCCGATCGCCGCCCTCCTGAACGTCACAAGAGGGCGGTGATCGGTTGCTATGACAGCCGGAAGCCTATTGAAGGCTTCCAGGCTTGTCTCTGCACTAGATCTATTAGACGATGCCAGAGGCATCGTCTAATAGAAGTGCTGCGATTTTCCTATTCACTGCAATACTGTAGTATTGCAGTGAATAGTATGAGCGATCAGACTCCCTAGGTTTCAAGGTACCTAAAGGGTCTGATCATAAATGTAACAGAAGAAAAAAAAAAGTTTTTAAAAGTATTAAAAAAATAAAAAAAATATATAAAAGTTCAAATCACCCCCCTTTCCCTAGATCAGCTATAAAAGTAATTAAAGAACATTAAACATAAACATATTAGGTATCCCTGCGCTCCAAAATGCCCGAACTATTAGAATATTAAAACATTTATCCCGTACTGCGAACGGCGTAGCGGCAAAAAAAATAAAAACAGCCAAAAAGCGTTTTTTTCAACACTTTGCCTCCTATAAAAAATTGAATAAAAAGTGATCAAACCATCGGATCTTTCCCCAAATGGTATCAATAGAAACGTCATCTTGTCCCGCATAAAAATACACCACAACCAGCTCCATACATGGAAATTTGAAAAAGTTACAGGTGTTAGAACATGATGACACAAATTTTTTTTTCTATTTTGCAAAGTTTATCATTTTTTTAAAAGTATCAAAAAATTTCAAATACTATATAAATTTTGTATCACCGCGTTCGTACTGACACGTAGAACACAGGTAACATGTCATTTGTACCAAACAGTGAATGCTGTAAAAATTAAACCCATAAGAAAATGGCGCAAATGCATTTTTTCTCCAATTGCGCCTCATTCTGAATTTTTTTCCAGCTTCCCAGTACATTGCACAGCATATTGAATGGTGCCATTACAAAGTACAATTTGTCCCGCAAACAATAAGCTATCATGTGACTCTGTGAACTGAAAAATGAAAAATTTATGGCTCTTGAAATGTGAGGAGGGAAAAACGAAAATGCGAAACCAAAAAATGGCCTGGTCCTTAAGGGGTTAATATAAATATGCTCTAAAAGCAGCTGTATTTATCAATTTAACATAAGCTCCCAGCCTATGGAAAATGCAGCCATTGTATTCTATTCACTTAATAGAAGCTAAAAACTCTGCATTCAATATAATCCAGCAGTATTTGCAGCATCCATGCAAATTGCTTATTAACAAATAAACCTAATTTTCCCTTCCATGAAACAATAAAATAGAACTTTTGTTTTCTTCCTATAAACAGTGTGTGCGTTAAAATCAGGAGTTATGCCAAGTGTCTGTTGATTATTTCTAAAGCTGTTGTAGGGAAGTAAACTCAGTAGAATCAGTGGTGCGGACATAAACAGTCAAGACAGGGACACAAAACGTGCAGAAAACTGGTTTATTTAGAAAAAAACAGGAAAATGACTTCAGGCACAAAATAAAACAAAATACAGTTTTAACTTTGGCAAAAACAAAATAAATACCTGCTCGTCTGAACCACTAGCTAAACAGAACGGAAAACCTAACTATACGTGAGGCTTTCTTCTAGCCACACAAACAAAACAGGAGCAATATAGTGTCACCGGACCCAGGGTTACAGGACAGAACCATACATCTCCTTTCACCTCATAGAACTGCCCTGCAATGAAAGAGTTGAAATGTAATGAAAATTTTATACTCAATTGAAGGGCCAACTCCCCCCCCCCCCCCCTGCATTTCTGTGCACACTATAATTCCCCATAGTGGTCCTGCACACAGTATTATGCCCCATAGTGGCCCCTGCACACACTATTATGCCCTATAGCGGCCCATGCACACAGTATTACGCTCCATTGTGGACATCCATAAACAATTATTATACTCCGGGATCTTTTCAGATTCCAGAGTATATTAATCGGAGGCCCAGGGGGATAAAAAAATCAAAACCCACTGTTACTTACCTATCTCTCGGCTCCGCTACATTCTCTGCCACTGTCTGCCATCTTTCATGACAGCTAGGACGTCATGTGACCGGGGGCCTGCATCGCAACGCAAGTAGGCCTCAAGCATGCCCGGAGTGCGGAGAGGTAAGTAAC
Source organism: Leptodactylus fuscus (assembly GCF_031893055.1). NCBI lineage: Eukaryota > Metazoa > Chordata > Amphibia > Anura > Leptodactylidae > Leptodactylus > Leptodactylus fuscus. The sequence goes on along the minus strand of NC_134266.1, from coordinate 96,608,889 downwards.
ACAGTTTTTTTATGTTCTGTTACCTCTCCCGGGCCTCCGATCACTGTACTCAGGGGTTCGAAAAGACCCCCGAGTATAATAGTGCTTGTGGGGCCTGCGGCTTCACTTACCGATCCCGGCCCCTGCCAGGATTGGTAAGTAAGTAGGGCCCGTTACTGGCTGGAGTAACTTCAGCCAGTAACGGCCTATTAAAAAAAAAAAAATGCAGCGGTAGTGGCTGTCGCCGGGCCCCTAATGTCTAATTACTACATTATATCAAGTATTGTGATTTGTACATTAAATACTGTACTGTATTTTACGGACTATAAGGTGCACTGGACTATAAGGCGCATTGAGCCTTATAGTCCGTCTCGGTTCATATATAAGGCACACCGGACTATAAGGCGCAGTCTGGTGCGTATTATATGTTATTGAAAGCGGCGGCAGGCAGACTTTGCCAGCGGCCGCTTAACCCCCCGCGTGCCAGCCGCTTCTATTGGAAGCGCTCGGCAGGCGAGGAGGGGCTCTATCAGCAAAATCATGCTGATAGAGCCCAACCGTAAAAGTTATATTAAACTACCCCCCCGTTTTAAAATAAAACCCTGAAACAGAATGTGAAACTTACCGAGCGGTGCAGGGTGGGCGGGCATTCAGGCCTCCTCTTCCTCCGATGTTCCGTCCTCCTCCTCCGGCGCTCGCTAACTGATAATGGCCTGGGCGCATGCGCAGTAGAAGCATTATGATATTGCGCATGCACCCAGGCCATTATCAGTTCGCGAGCGCCGGAGGAAGTGGTCAGGACATCGGAGGAAGAGGAGGCCTGAATGCCCGCCCGCTCGCCCTGCACCGCTCGGTAAGTTTCACTTTCTGTTTCAGGGTTCTGCTTCATGCCAGCGTGACAGCAGGGCTGCCGGACACTTCCCATTCATTTCTATGGGAGCCGGCATGCGAGCGCTCCCCATAGAAATGAATGGACTGCTTTTATCCATTCATTTCTATGGGGAGCGCTCGCATGCCGGCTCCCATAGAAATGAATAGGAAGTGTCCGGCAGCCCTGCTGTAACGCCGGCGTGTACGGCTGTGATACACGCCAGCGTTCCATAGTGTGAATGCACCCTTACGGTGCCTTTTATGTATGTATGGAAGCAGCACGCAGACTTTGCCGCCGCTTCCATCCATATATAAGGCGCACCGGACTATAAGCCGCACTTACCATTTCTGAGGAAATCGTAGTTTTTTATGTGCGCCTTATAGTCCGGAAAATACGGTATATGGAACAAATCAATGATAAATTTGCAATGTTAGAATATATCAAAGGTAAGGTTCTTGTAGATAATGTTTGCAAAGAAATTAAAGCAAAGATGTACAGGACAGCAATTCCCCAGTAGCTGTTGAACCCTGGAACGGGACACAACAGACAGTGAGCCCTAAGTTGAAGCCCCCAACTTTCCCTTCCTATTGCCAGGCCCTATCCTATGTAATAGGCGGCAACCACGAAGACAGTCCCTTCCTGTATAGGTGAGACACAAAACGCAGACAAGATGGACAACAACAAAGAGAGGTCAGCTAGCCAAGGGTCAGTAACAGGCGATGCAGTGTCAAATCGGAGTCCAAAGAATAGTCAGTGAGGAAAGCCAAAGGTCAAGGATAAGAATGCAAGCAAAAATAGGGACAGTATGCACACGGCAACAGCAAGCACTGGTGTGAATGAGAGCCAAGATTAAATAGGGGAGGAAGAATCCGCCCTTGGAGTTGACAGGAAGGCAGGCTGTCAATCACACGAATTAACACTTTATGAACAGAGGCAAACAAGGGCAGAAGATGGGTGTGGTGCAAATTCAATCACAGAACTAGAATCGTGTTCACACAGTGTGACCAAGAGCTTTAAGCCAAGAACCAAACTGCACCCGCCTCCTGCACCGCCACATGCGAACAGAGGGTGGTGCAGTGACCTGAACAGGCAGAGATGTTACAGAGACACATAGGAATAGAATTTTGTTGGGAGAGTAGATGGTAATTGGTACACACAAGTAAACAAATCATCAGATCACAAGGCCCTTATCAGTTCTAAGAGTGGCATTTATGGCTGCTTTGATTAGTGATGTGATTAGTGATGTGATGGCTTGTTCCTGTGGAAGGACATAAACCCATGTGACAAATTCAATTCAAAAATATACTAACCCCCAATATCTATATATTTTCTAAAAGTAGACACCTGCAACATTGTCAAAATGCTAGTTAGTACTGTATATAAATAGGCACCTTTGTGCAATTTTGATTTAAAGTGTAAGTTTTATAAAAAAAAAAAAATTATTTATACTAGTTGCTAAAAGTGTAAATCAAACACAAAGTTATATGCACCACACCTCCTAAAAATAAGAACTCAATATGTGCAAAGTCCTGCATGCACATATCTTTATAAAATCACAAGAACTGGAAGGAGCTAAAATCTGCTTTGAAGTTGGAAATGTTAAAAAAGTATTAGACTATAAAATGTAGGGATTACCCACTGTGAAAAACAAGTGCACCTCTAAACTATAAATTTCTTGAAAGAAGACAAACCGAAGATTACATATGTCTCAATGACTTATCAATAGCCATGTCTACCTTCATGTAACTTTGTGACAAACACATCTTTTGTTTTTAAAAAATGCACTAAATATATACATACATATATTTGCACCTAAAACTCATATTCAAATATATGTTCACACACAAGACACACATAAAATAATAGATCAAAGTGTACACAATTTATATACCACAAACATCAACTACAACAAGAGCTTGTACTCTCAAAAACACTAAAAAAACACTACAGAAGACAAGCAAGATTTTACTTTCTTTCACTAATACTGTATGTTAAAATTCTATACTGCACAAAGCAAACTGTGACTGTAATACCAAAATCTAACTTTTTTGATATTGCACAGTATACCATATATAAAAACAAAAACACAACTTAATATCTCATACTGTATATACAACCACCACCATGCAACTTTTGCCACTAAAGTGCATATTCAAGCAATCCCTTTCCGCAAACAAAATGTTCTTTCCGTAAAATTGCAAAATGTCAGGAATTCATACCTCCTATAAAAAAAAAAAATTTTGTCCTCCAACTGTGGCCATCTTGCTTTGTTTCCTCGGAAACTCAGTTTGGTCTTCTTTACCTGGCGTAGGGTATCTTCATGTTTCCTCCACTTACGCACCATAGATTCATTAATGTTGAATTCTCTCACAGCTGCTCTATTTTCGTGCTCTACTGCATGATTTATAGCTTTATGCTTAAAATCTGTATCATAAGCATGTCTCTTAACAGGAGGCATTTTTGGGATAGTGGGTATTAATGCTGAAACACAGATATTCCGCGGGGCACCTGTGCTTAGAGCTGTACTTATCACCACACTCAGTGAACCTCCTGACTACAGTGGCTGTAATGATGAATCCATTGTGAGTGTCCGATACTGTCCGAGTGTTTGTGAGTGACCGATACTGTAAAAACCCAAGTGAAAAATGTATTCATATATAAGGCGCATGGGAGTATAAGGCACACTTTCGATTTCTGAGAAAATCATACGATTTTATGTGCGCCTTATAGTCCGAAAAATACCGTATACATAGCAGCAGTGGTACACCTGATATACATGGTAGATACCAGCTTGTCTAGACAAATGTACTTCACTCTACTATGTGACGAGTGGGGAGAGATGAAATGTAGTACTGGTCAATCTCCCCTCAAATATATTTTTCAGTACATATAGTACACATAGGGTGTCGCTTTTGGTGCTTATTTTAAGGGTTATTAATAGAGATGAGCGAACAGTGAAATATTCAATGTTCATTTCAAATAGCCCCTCAATATTCGACTAATCGAATGAATATCGAACCCCATTATAGTCTATGGGGAAAAATCGTTCGTTTCAGGGGAAGCCACAATTCAACTCAGGAGGGTCACCAAGTCCACTATGACACCTCAGCAAATGATGACAACACCTCTGGAATACAACTGGGACAGCAGAGGAAGCATGTCTGGGGGCATCTAACAAGCCCAAGTCACAGTATTACGCCACTAATAATGCGAGAGCTGACTTTTTCCCATAGGAATGCATTGACCAGCTTTGATTGGCCGAATGCCATACAGTGTACAGCATTCGTCCAATCAATGCTGGTTCTGCCAGAGGCTCGTCTGTGAGGAGGCGGAGTCTAAGATCGGTCCTCAGGTATAGCAGAGTTGACACAGCGCTGCTACATGTCAGATGTAGCAGCATTGAGAGTACAGCACTGCTACATCTCAGGTATAGCAGAGTTGACCGCGCTGCTACATCTCAGATGTAGCAGCATTGAGCGCACAGCACTGCTACATCTCAGGTATAACAGAGTTGACACAGTGCTGCTACATCTCAGATGTAGTAGCGTTGAGCAGCACAGCACTGCTACATCTCAGGTATAGCAGAGTTGACACAGCGCTACTACATCTCAGATCAGGTATAGCAGAGTTGAGCGGGAGCTGACTTTTTCCCATAGGAATGCATTGACCAGCGTTGATTGGCCGAATGCTATACAGTGTACATACATACAGTGTTGATACAGCTCTGCTACATCTCAGGTATAGCAGAGTTGACACAGCTCTGATACATCTCAGATGTAGCAGCATCGAGCACACAGCACAGAGTTGTGCATAATTTCTCAGATGTAGCAGTGCTGTGCGCTCAACCCTGCTATATCTGAGATTGAACCACAATGGAGACTGCTGTGGACCGATCTCAGACTCCGCCTCCTCACAAACGAGCCTCCGGCAGAACCAGCGTTCATTGGCCATCTCAGATGTAGCAGAGCTGTGTCAACTCTGCTATACCTGAGATGTAGCAGTGCTGTGCGCTCAATGCTACTACATCTGAGATGTAGCAGAGCTGTGTCAACTCTGCTATATCTGAGATGTAGCAGAGCTGTGTCATCTCTGCTATACCTGAAATGTAGCAGTGCTGTGCGCTCAACGCTGCTACATCTGAGATGTTAGAGAGCTGTGTCAACTCTGTGTCAACTCTGCTATACCTGAGATGTAGCAGTGCTGTGTGCTCAATGCTGCTACATCTGAGATGTATCAGAGCTGTGTCAACTCTGCTATACCTGTGCGCTCAATGCTGCTACATCTGAGATGTGGCAGCGCTGTGTCAACTCTGCTATACCTGAGATGTAGCAGAGCTGTATCAACTCTGCTACATCTGAGATCAGACCACAATGGAGACTGCTGTGGACCGATCTTAGACTCCGCCTCCTCTGGAAGAACCAGTGTTGATTGGCCGAATGCTGTACACTGTATGGCATTCGGCCAATCAACGCTTGTCAATGCATTCCTATGAGAAAAAGTCAGCTCCCGCATAACGCAAGCTGACAGGGATCCCGACTAGCATATAATGGGCTGCCACGAGATAGAGCCCCAAAGAGCTGTTTGAGTAAGATTCCTACCTAAATAACGCTAATTCCCTGCTAACCCTGCCAGTACATCTATCCTTGTCTCACAGTCACATAGTTCACAGTCTGATATGAACCGAATCTGAAATCCACCATTAGTATAAAGTGGAGGTCACCTGATTTAGCCAGCCAATTACTTTTTCCGATTTTTTAAATGATGCCTATGTTTTCCTACTTCCTATCCTACCTCCCCTGCACAGTTATTGGTGCAAAGAAAGCACCAGGGAAGGTGGGAGGTAATACGAATTTTTAGTGCGTTTGCAGCGTGGTATTCGATTGGAATCGAATATCTTGAACAGCCTGATATTCGATCGAATACCAATTCGATCGAACGCCGTTCGCTCATCTCTAGTTATTAATAAAGATGTTTTTTTAGTTCCAGGATTTGCTAAGTGACTCTCCCTTCATATTAGATTATATTCATCACAACCATCAGGTACATTACACCATTTAGTAATATACTTAGAGTCCTCAATGTCAGTGATGACATCCTAATATTTGGTACAACCAACAAGAATTTCAGAGATTACAAACCAGTAATTTCACATTCAATCTATCAGAATCTTCAACCGAAAGTCTTTGAATGTTTCTGGAAATATCATACCCTCAGAAAATTGTTGCTATAAAGCAGTGGCATAACTAGGAATGGCGGGGCCCCGTGGCGAACTTTTGACATGGGGCCCCCCCCCCGACACCGAAGATCTCGACCGAGTCCCTCCTACGCATTCCTGCGCGCTCTATTATGACCAATAGTGGCCCCTGCACACAGTATTATGTCCCTTAGAGGCCCCTGCACACAGTATTATACCCAATAGTGGCCCCTGCACACAGTATTATGTCCCTTAGTGGCCCCTACAGGACTAAATACTGTCACGTCACCGCTGACCGCTATACCAGGACAAATTGTGGATAAAAAGTCTGGTCATGTGCATTACAATTTAGTAACTCCATGTGCCTCATATTAATAGCAGTTAACCCCATTAACCTCCCTCACATTAACCCCTGTGTGCCTCACCATAAGAATTACTGATATGTGAGAGACATGGAGGTAATAATAAAGTATCTTCATTATTATTACCCCCATATGTCTCACATATCAGTAACTCTTATGGTGAGGCACACAGGGGTTAATGTGAGGGACATAATGGGGTTAACTGCTATTAATATGAGGCACATGGAGTTACTAAAACAAAAGTAATCCCCCCAAATGCCTGACATTAATAAGTATAGTAACTCTAGTAACTCCAGTATGTACCTATGTACCTGATATTAATTAGTATAGTAACCCCAGTATGTACCTGTGTACCTGATAGTAATAAGTATAGTAACCCCAGTATGTACCTGTGTACCTGATATTAATAAGTATAGTAACCCCAGTATGTACCTGTGTACCTGATATTAATAAGTATAGTAACCCCAGTATGTACCTGTGTACCTGATATTAATAAGTATAGTAACCCCAGTATGTACCTGTGTACCTGATATTAATAAGTATAGTAACCCCAGTATGTACCTGTGTACCTGATATTAATAAGTATAGTAACCCCAGTATGTCCTGTGTACCTGATATTAATAAGTAAAGTAACCCCAGTATGTCCTGTGTACCTGATATTAATAAGTATAGTAACCCCAGTATGTACCTGATATTAATAAGTATAGTAACCCCAGTATGTACCTGTGTACCTGATATTAATAAGTATAGTAACCCCAGTATGTACCTGTGTACCTGATATTAATAAGTATAGTAACCCCAGTATGTACCTGTGTACCTGATATTAATAAGTATAGTAACCCCAATATGTACCTGTGTACCTGATATTACTAAGCATAGTAACCCCAGTATGTACGTGTGTACCTGATATTAATAAGTATAGTAACCCCAGTATGTACCTGTGTACCTGATATTAATAAGTAAAGTAACCCCAGTATGTACCTGTGTACCTGATATTAATAAGTATAGTAACCCCAGTATGTCCTGTGTACCTGATATTAATAAGTATAGTAACCCCAGTATGTGCCTGTGTACCTGATATTAATAAGTACAGTAACCACAGTATGTACCTGTGTACCTGATATTAATAAGTATAGTAACCCCAGTATGTACCTGTGTACCTGATATTAATAAGTATAGTAACCCCAGTATGTACCTGTGTACCTGATATTAATAAGTATAGTAACCCCAGTATGTCCTGTGTATCTGATATTAATAAGTATAGTAACCCCAGTATGTACCTGTGTACCTGATATTAATAAGTATAGTAACCCCAGTATGTACCTGTGTACCTGATATTAATTAGTATAGTAACCCCAGTATGTCCTGTGTATCTGATATTAATAAGTATAGTAACCCCAGTATGTACCTGTGTACCTGATATTAATAAGTATAGTAACCCCAATATGTACCTGTGTACCTGATATTACTAAGTATAGTAACCCCAGTATGTACGTGTGTACCTGATATTAATAAGTATAGTAACCCCAGTATGTACCTGTGTACCTGATATTAATAAGTATAGTAACCCCAGTATGTCCTGTGTACCTGATATTAATAAGTATAGTAACCCCAGTATGTGCCTGTGTACCTGATATTAATAAGTACAGTAACCACAGTATGTACCTGTGTACCTGATATTAATAAGTATAGTAACCCCAGTATGTACCTGTGTACCTGATATTAATAAGTATAGTAACCACAGCATGTACCTGTGTACCTGATATTAATAAGTATAGTAACCCCAGTATGTACCTGTGTACCTGATATTAATAAGTATAGTAACCCCAGTATGTACCTGTGTACCTGATATTAATAAGTATAGTAACCCCAGTATGTACCTGTGTACCTGATATTAATAAGTATAGTAACCCCAGTATGTACCTGTGTACCTGATATTAATAAGTATAGTAACCCCAATATGTACCTGTGTACCTGATATTACTAAGCATAGTAACCCCAGTATGTACGTGTGTACCTGATATTAATAAGTATAGTAACCCCAGTATGTACCTGTGTACCTGATATTAATAAGTAAAGTAACCCCAGTATGTACCTGTGTACCTGATATTAATAAGTATAGTAACCCCAGTATGTCCTGTGTACCTGATATTAATAAGTATAGTAACCCCAGTATGTGCCTGTGTACCTGATATTAATAAGTACAGTAACCACAGTATGTACCTGTGTACCTGATATTAATAAGTATAGTAACCCCAGTATGTACCTGTGTACCTGATATTAATAAGTATAGTAACCCCAGTATGTACCTGTGTACCTGATATTAATAAGTATAGTAACCCCAGTATGTCCTGTGTATCTGATATTAATAAGTATAGTAACCCCAGTATGTACCTGTGTACCTGATATTAATAAGTATAGTAACCCCAGTATGTACCTGTGTACCTGATATTAATTAGTATAGTAACCCCAGTATGTCCTGTGTATCTGATATTAATAAGTATAGTAACCCCAGTATGTACCTGTGTACCTGATATTAATAAGTATAGTAACCCCAATATGTACCTGTGTACCTGATATTACTAAGTATAGTAACCCCAGTATGTACGTGTGTACCTGATATTAATAAGTATAGTAACCCCAGTATGTACCTGTGTACCTGATATTAATAAGTATAGTAACCCCAGTATGTCCTGTGTACCTGATATTAATAAGTATAGTAACCCCAGTATGTGCCTGTGTACCTGATATTAATAAGTACAGTAACCACAGTATGTACCTGTGTACCTGATATTAATAAGTATAGTAACCCCAGTATGTACCTGTGTACCTGATATTAATAAGTATAGTAACCACAGCATGTACCTGTGTACCTGATATTAATAAGTATAGTAACCCCAGTATGTACCTGTGTACCTGATATTAATTAGTATAGTAACCCCAGTATGTCCTGTGTATCTGATATTAATAAGTATAGTAACCCCAGTATGTACCTGTGTACCTGATATTAATAAGTATAGTAACCACAGCATGTACCTGTGTACCTGATATTAATAAGTATAGTAACCCCAGTATGTCCTGTGTACCTGATATTAATAAGTACAGTAACCACAGCATGTACCTGTGTACCTGATATTAATAAGTATAGTAACCCCAGTATGTACCTGTGTACCTGATATTAATTAGTATAGTAACCCCAATATGTACCTGTGTACCTGATATTACTAAGTATAGTAACCCCAGTATGTACGTGTGTACCTGATATTAATAAGTAAAGTAACCCCAGTATGTCCTGTGTACCTGATATTAATAAGTATAGTAACCCCAGTATGTCCTGTGTACCTGATATTAATAAGTATAGTAACCCCAGTATGTACCTGTGTACCTGATATTAATAAGTATAGTAACCCCAGTATGTCCTGTGTACCTGATATTAATAAGTAAAGTAACCCCAGTATGTCCTGTGTACCTGATATTAATAAGTATAGTAACCCCAGTATGCACCTGTGTACCTGATATTAATAAGTATAGTAACCCCAGTATGTACCTGTGTACCTGATATTAATAAGTATAGTAACCCCAGTATGTACCTGTGTACCTGATATTAATAAGTATAGTAACCCCAGTATGTACCTGTGTACCTGATATTAATAAGTATAGTAACCCCAATATGTACCTGTGTACCTGATATTACTAAGTATAGTAACCCCAGTATGTACCTGTGTACCTGATATTAATAAGTATAGTAACCCCAGTATGTACCTGTGTACCTGATATTAATAAGTATAGTAACCCCAGTATGTCCTGTGTACCTGATATTAATAAGTATAGTAACCCCAGTATGTGCCTGTGTACCTGATATTAATAAGTACAGTAACCACAGTATGTACCTGTGTACCTGATATTAATAAGTATAGTAACCCCAGTATGTACCTGTGGACCTGATATTAATAAGTATAGTAACCCCAGTATGTACCTGTGTACCTGATATTAATAAGTATAGTAACCCCAGTATGTACCTGTGTACCTGATATTAATAAGTACAGTAACCACAGTATGTACCTGTGTACCTGATATTAATAAGTACAGTAACCACAGTATGTACCTGTGTACCTGATATTAATAAGTATAGTAACCACAGTATGTACCTGTGTACCTGATATTAATAAGTAAAGTAACCCCAGTATGTACCTGTGTACCTGATATTAATAAGTATAGTAACCCCAGTATGTCCTGTGTACCTGATATTAATAAGTATAGTAACCCCAGTATGTACCTGTGTACCTGATATTATTAAGTATAGTAACCCCAGTATGTCCTGTGTACCTGATATTAATAAGTATAGTAACCCCAGTATGTCCTGTGTACCTGATATTAATAAGTATAGTAACCCCAGTATGTACCTGTGTACCTGATATTATTAAGTATAGTAACCCCAGTATGTACCTGTGTACCTGATATTAATAAGTACAGTAACCACAGTATGTACCTGTGCACCTGATATTAATAAGTATAGTAACCCCAGTATGTACCTGTGTACCTGATATTAATAAGTATAGTAACCCCAGTATGTACCTGTGTACCTGATATTAATAAGTATAGTAACCCCAGTATGTACCTGTGTACCTGATATTAATAAGTATAGTAACCCCAGTATGTACCTGTGTACCTGATACTAATAAGCATAGTAACCTCAGTATGTACCTGTGTACCTGATATTAATAAGTATAGTAACCCCAGTATGTACCTGTGTACCTGATATTAATAAGTATAGTAACCCCAGTATGTCCTGTGTACCTGATATTAATAAGTAAAGTAACCCCAGTATGTACCTGTGCACCTGATATTAATAAGTATAGTAACCTCAGTATGTACCTGTGTACCTGATATTAATAAGTATAGTAACCCCAGTATGTACCTGTGTACCTGATATTAATAAGTATAGTAACCCCAGTATGTCCTATGTACCTGATATTAATAAGTAAAGTAACCCCAGTATGTACCTGTGCACCTGATATTAATAAGTATAGTAACCCCAGTATGTACCTGTGTACTTGATATTAATAAGTATAGTAACCCCAGTATGTACCTGTGTACCTGATATTAATAAGTATAGTAACCCCAGTATGTACCTGTGTACCTGATATTAATAAGTATAGTAACCCCAGTATGTCCTGTGTACCTGATATTAATAAGTATAGTAACCCCAGTATGTACCTGTGTACCTGATATTAATAAGTATAGTAACCCCAGTATGTACCTGTGTACCTGATATTAATAAGTATAGTAACCCCAGTATGTACCTGTGTACCTGATATTAATAAGTATAGTAACCCCAGTATGTACCTGTGTACCTGATATTAATTAGTATAGTAACCCCAGTATGTACCTGTGTACCTGATATTAATAAGTATAGTAACCCCAGTATGTACCTGTGTACCTGATATTAATAAGTATAGTAACCCCAGTATGTCCTATGTACCTGATATTAATAAGTAAAGTAACCCCAGTATGTACCTGTGCACCTGATATTAATAAGTATAGTAACCCCAGTATGTACCTGTGTACTTGATATTAATAAGTATAGTAACCCCAGTATGTACCTGTGTACCTGATATTAATAAGTAACCCCAGTATGTACCTGTGTACCTGATATTAATAAGTAACCCCAGTATGTACCTGTGTACCTGATATTAATAAGTAACCCCAGTATGTACCTGTGTACCTGATATTAATAAGTAACCCCAGTATGTACCTGTGTACCTGATATTAATAAGTAACCCCAGTATGTACCTGTGTATCTTCAGTTTCATTTTCCTGGAGAAGCTTCTTCCTCTTCTTCTCTTGCAGGACGGCAGGAGCTCGGCAGGGATAAGCCCCGCCTCCTCCTCTCATTGGTGGGCAGAGGACAGGCAGAGAAAGGGAGGGGGGAGAGAGGGAGCGTCCTGAAGCGCTGAGAGGAGCCAGACCTGCAGCTCCTGTGTGTCAGCCGTTGCTGCAGCTTTGGGGCCCCCTGTTGGTGGAAAGTATTCCACACAGGGGGCCCCGATCATTATACTCGGGGGTACGAAAAGACCTCCGAGTATAATGATAGCAGCGGTAGCAGCTGTCACCGGGCCCTGATGTCCCGGGCCCTGTGGCAGCTGCCTCTGCTGCCTCCGTGGTAGTTACGCCACTGCTATAAAGTCTGCAAACCATCCTCAAAATGTGTCGCGGTTTTCTTGAGCTGGTCCCATACTGTGGATTTTTCATACCTGACCTGGCACTATTTCTGAGCCTCTGTGGTAACTAACGATAAAAAAACATAGATCATGGTCATGGGCTACTAAACAGCATTTAACACACTGAAATCCAGCCTGAAAAATGGCGTGGTCATGATCTGTTTTATGCTGTTAAGTCTACAGAGCTTATAGTCATTGCCAATCCAGTATTGCAATTTTACCTCAGGTGTCCAAAACTGGGAGTATCTCTACTATGTCCTATGCAAGCAAAGTCCTACCAGAGACAGAGCAGCTCTAGTCACAGACTGAAAGAGAAGCTCCTGTTATGTTACATGGGGACGCCTTCCTGCTTGGTCGCCAGTTCACAGCACTAAGTGAGCACAAACCACTCATACTAACCTTCAAAAAACATTACTCTCAGCATCCCCTACACATTGAATATCATTGAGCGCAGTATACACAGCGATCGAGAAGGCAGAGAAGGTAATAAACCTTTCCTGGTTTCTCTCTGGGAGCTCCGGCTGAAGTTACAGCAGGCTCACAGTATCAGCAGCTGCACGATCTCGTACAGCTGCTGTGTTCTGATTGGACGTACCAGTACGTCCTGTCAGAAGAAGGCAATCACCTTCTGGACATATACAGTGGCGGCAAAAAAAAATGCACCACTAGTGGATTTTGTCAAATGTATGTGATGCATATAAATTGAGTCCCTGCAAATGATATGTATACCTGACTGAATAATGTACAAAATGTATATGTACAAAATTGCCAAATACTCGTCATCCAGGAGACAAGAGGATAGAAATGGAAAAAGAAAAATAATTTTTGCTACAATCATTACATTTTGTGAAATGGTGCGTTTTTTTGGGCCGCCACTGTATAGTCTATGGGCAGTCCAGAAGTGGTTAATTTATGGCCTAGGCTAAGGACAGGCCATAAATAACTGATTGATGGGTGGCTGACAACCAACCCACAAATCAGCTGACAGGGGTATGTCTGTTCTCGATAGTATAGACAGCATGGAGTCAGAAGCAGTTGGGTCCATGCCCTGTATAGTGGCCAGGTGCCAGCACCATGGCTCAGCTCCCACTGAAGTCAATGGGAGCTGAGCTGCAGTACTAGTGCTTGGCCACTATACAGGGCATGGACCCAACTGCTTCTGGTTCCATGCTGTGTATAGCACAGGGTTCGGACATAACCCAATTGGCTGATTTGTGCAGAGGCTGGTTGTCAGCCAACCATCAATGAGATACTTATTGTGTTACTTTAGTATAAGCCATATATTTAACAAATATTCTAGGCCAGCACCGTAACATAGCGGTATTTGTCTCCCACTATATCAGCTTGGGTGTATAAGTATAAAATGATTGAACTTGAGCGACCTAGGTCATTTTTTCTGCCTGCGAACTCTTAAATTATGTTTGTCTGTCCTGACATAGATATCTTAAAAAAAAAAAGTAAAATTATGTCTTTCTTTGAACTCCAGTCAAAAAATATAAAATTATTTCGCATAATGTATGTATGTGTTCACTAACTGTACAGAGAGAAAGCTTTGTGTTGCTTATATTCTCTGCTACAGCAATAGATCAAAAGCTGCTATCTATATGACAGATTTTCCCACACCCACAATGTGTCAGTTGTACAGTATATGTGAAAGGGGTTTTCCTGCAGTGCAAGAAAGTGCTAAATTTAGATTACCAGTCACAAGATACGCTACCTTTTATGGCAGTAACATCATAATTCATAATATGTAATCCTCTATCTTTAGATTTCTCATTCCCCACAGTAAAAGCAATGATCAAAATGGTTCCATTTAGTGCCAATAGTTTCCATCAAAATATGCTCAAAGAGTGAAGATCATTTAATTTTTTTCATTTTGCTTAACAGGTTTTAATAGGCCACTGAGTAAAGCTATTTCATCACCTACATGACACATATAGGTTTTGCTAGCAAGAATATATATATATATATATATATATATATATATATATATATATATATATTGTGAGAGAGTGAAGGGTGTGATGGTCTAGGAGGACAGGTATGTCCCAGCCAGGCAGCTAAAGGGTGTTTGGTAAAAACTCACATCAGGGAGGTCAGCTGACTAATCAGGCCCTAATAACGGTCTGTGTGTGAAGACTAGCAGGGTGGCACCATAATGACAGAGTTGAACTGTCCAGACCGGACCTCCAAAGCAGGTACTATGCCACCCGTTGTTATTGCCAAGATGGGAGACTGGTAGCCAGTCTCCTGTATAGTCAGGGAAAAGCTTCCTTACGTTTAAGTTAGTTTCTCAGCCGAGAAGGGTTTTGTTTTGTTTATCCTGTGGCTTTGCAAAAGCAGTGTATGCGTTACATGTGAATAAAGCCTGAACCTGTGTGCAATCCAGTGTCTGTGTCCCTGTTTCCTGCACTGCTACCAAGCATCTACCTGAGCGATTCCCCACAATATATATATATATATATATATATATATATATATATATATATATATATACACTCACCGGCCACTTTATTAGGTACACCATGCTAGTAACGGGTTGGACCCCCTTTTGCCTTCAGAACTGCCTCAATTCTTCGTGGCATAGATTCAACAAGGTGCTGGAAGCATTCCTCAGAGATTTTGGTCCAGATTTTGTTGCCGCAGATTTGTCGGCTGCACATCCATGATGCGAATCTCCCGTTCCACCACATCCCAAAGATGCTCTATTGGATTGAGATCTGGTGACTGCGGAGGCCATTGGAGTACAGTGAACTCATTGTCATGTTCAAGAAACCAGTCTGAGATGATTCCAGCTTTATGACATGGCGCATTATCCTGCTGAAAGTAGCCATCAGATGTTGGGTACATTGTGGTCATAAAGGGATGGACATGGTCAGCAACAATACTCAGGTAGGCTTTGGCGTTGCAACGATGCTCAATTGGTACCAAGGGGCCCAAAGAGTGCCAAGAAAATATTCCCCACACCATAACACCACCACCACCAGCCTGAACCGTTGATACAAGGCAGGATGGATCCATGCTTTCATGTTGTTGACGCCAAATTCTGACCCTACCATCCGAATGTCGCAGCAGAAATCGAGACTCATCAGACCAGGCAACGTTTTTCCAATCTTCAATTGTCCAATTTCGATGAGCTTGTGCAAATTGTAGCCTCAGTTTCCTGTTCTTAGCTGAAAGGAGTGGCACCCAGTGTGGTTTTCTGCTGCTGTAGCCCATCTGCCTCAAAGTTCGACGTACTGTGCGTTCAGAGATGCTCTTCTGGCTACCTTGGTTGTAACGGGTGGCTATTTGAGTCACTGTTGCCTTTCTATCAGCTCGAACCAGTCTGGCCATTCTCCTCTGACCTCTGGCATCAACAACGCATTTCCGCCCACAGAACTGCCGCTCACTGGATGTTTTTTCTTTTTCGGACCATTCTCTGTAAACCCTACAGATGGTTGTGCGTGAAAATCCCAGTAGATCAGCAGTTTCTGAAATACTCAGACCAGCCCTTCTGGCACCAACAACCATGCCACGTTCAAAGGCACTCAAATCACCTTTCTTCCCCATACTGATGCTCGGTTTGAACTGCAGGAGATTGTTTTGACCATGTCTACATGCCTAAATGCACTGAGTTGCCGCCATGTGATTGGCTGATTAGAAATTAAGTGTTAACGAGCAGTTGGACAGGTGTACCTAATAAAGTGGCCGGTGAGTGTATATATGGCAAGTGGGTTGGCAGTGCTGCCCTCTCCTACTAAATACTCTTACTAGATACTCCCTGCTCAGTTGGCCAAGTAGTGTTCATGAGAAATCATTGCAGTGGACAGAGCGATTGTTTTCCTAAGCCACTACCAACTCTCTTGGCTATTTTACGATGGCAAACTTTAACCCTTTCCCAACATCTGCCATAATAGTGCAGCATACAACCCAGTAGAGGAGACCGGGAAGTGAGAGTAAGGATGACACTGGCTGTGCCACCTGCTAGGCCGGGGACTCTCCACTCTCACCCCAATCCCTCTCCAGGCCTGCCCGCAGCCAAGGTGGGTCCTGCAGCACTACCTGATGGAGAAGATAGTGTCTTGTTTCCCCCGGGGCACTTCTAGTTGGGAGAGGGAAGCTCTCCTAGCTGAGCTGGTGTGATGGTGTTCAGAAGGGCCTTTGATGTTGGATGCAGGCATGACTCAGGAGTCCAGTGTTGCAGGGTAAACCAAAGAACTCTTTTATTGAACAGCTTAGGGTCCATTCACATGGAGGAAAATGGTGAGGAATTTGGTGTGGAATTTCAGTGCCGAAAAAAAGCCTTTCATTGAATTTCATAGATCAGCCTGCAAAAGAGAAGCACTGCCGGCCGAGGAGCCTTTACAGGAGCTCTGAAGGGAATCCCCAGCCGGCCGGACCTGAAGCTAAAAACCGCAGCGCTTCCCATTCACTTCAATGGGAGTGCTTGTAGAGAAAAAAGCAGCCCATTCATTTCAATGGGGAGCGCTCGTATGCTGGCTCCCATTGAAATGAATGGGATCTGCTTTATACGCGCTGATTCCCTATTCCTTTCAATGTGATACTCCGCATGGAGTGAAACAGAAATAAAAACAAGGATTTTTTCATTCAGCAATGAAAAAAGTGAAGTCCATGAAGTGGTAGAAGGCGGCACAAGATTGGCAATGGATGACATAACTAGTTCTGTGACCTATGAATATGATCGGCGCTGATGGCTGACTAGTGTACTCTCCAAAGATTGTGAAAATGAAGACATAGAATTGACTTTTTTGCATCCTTCTGGACTAGCACCACCCTTTGTGTAGCCAAGAAAACCAGACATTTAAAAATTAACAAAAATCAGATATTAAAGGATTCAATCACTAAAATGACATTTCTTCTCCCTTCTTCTGGCACTAGCTTCAAACTTCTGGGCATGCGCAGTCGGTTCTGCCGTTGGGCCTCGGGCAACTGCGCATGCCCGCGGCAATTTTCCTTTGGCCACTTACACAGTAAACAGGTGTAAGCGGCCATTTCAATGTGGCTGATTACACAGTAAGCTGGGGTAAGCAGCCACAAGAAAATGGCCGCTGGCATGCGCAGTCGGCTCTGCCCAAGGCCCGACGGCAGAGTCGACTGCGCATGCTCAAAAGTTTGAAGCCAGTGCCAGAAGACGAGGCAGGGAGAGGCTGTTCCAGGCGAAGATGGAGGCGGCGCTGGAGAGTTGCCTCGCAGAATTAGGGACGCCCCCAGTGATTTCAGCATTCCAGCATCCCATTGATTTCAATGGCTAGAGCGCATATGCCGACACTCATAGAAGTCAATGGGATCTGTTTTTTACGCCGCTCACTCTAGACAAGTTTACGTTCAGAATGAGAAGAGTGTAAACTCCATGTGAAGGCTCCCTTAGGGAGAGAAAATGTCATTTTAATGATTGAATCCCTTTAAGTCAGGTGGAGCTGAACACCATGACAGGCCGGACATACTCTGTGACATATTGCTAGTAAGAGCTTGTGGACACGATTACATTTCACTCACTAGGAGGGACAAGTTGATGATAAACAGTAATTTAAAAACGTCCTTTTAATTGTTTGATTAGTTCATATTTTATAGAATGAGGATTTAACTACCGTACTATTCTTCTTAATAAATTACATGTTTAGTGATATAATAAAAAAAAATGTTACATGTAGAAATAGGTGTTATAAATATTGGTTCTTTTAATCTTGTTAACATATAATTAGGATGAAACTGTATTTAGAAAATCCCATTTGAGGATTTGATCACCTTTTTTCTTTTGGTTTGTTCAATGCATTCAGGTTGAAAAAAAAAGTTGTGTTCTGATGATAAGATGTATTTATTCTGGCACTTACGGGATTGTTTTTTTATTTTTCTTTATTGTTGCATATAAATGTTGAATTCAGCAAGTTGTAATTTGAAAAGAAAAAAGGAAGAAGCTCACACAAAAATAAAATCAGATGATTCAAGGCTTTAAAAAAACAAACAAACAAAAAAAACATCCCAATTTGGTCCCAAGTTGAAACCCTGTACAAGTATAATCAATAACACAAGTAACATACATGCATTTATTTTTTAAAGTAAGACTGTCACCAGGCTTTATAAAACCAGTGGTACAGTTAGATACAGTGGCGTAACTACCACCATAGAAGCAAAGGCAGCTGCCACAGGGCCTGGGACATTAGGGGGCCCGGCGACAGCCACCCCTGCTCTTATCACAGACAAACTGTTGTAACTGCGATAAGATCGGGGGAAAGCTTGTAGGACCTGTAGATGAAGGACTTTGTGTGACGTCAGCCGTCACATGACTAGGTGGGCGTGTCTGTATAGCCCGTGCAGTCCTGCAAGAGATGAAGAGGAGAGATGTGGTGCTGGGTACTGAAGGGGAGGGATTAATGTGAGATGCAGGATGGAGAGTGTGTGTGTGTGTGTGTGTGTGTGTGTGTGTGTATGTGTGGTGTGGAGGAGGGGAGAGGACAGTGTCCTGATATCTGTGTATGAGGAGAAGGGGACAGTGTCCTGATATCTGTGTATTAGGAGGAGGGGACAGTGTCCTGATATCTGTGTATTAGGAGGAGGGGACAGTGTCCTGATATCTGTGTATTAGGAGGAGGGGACAGTGTCCTGATATCTGTGTATTAGGAGGAGGGGGAGGTGAGTGTCAATAGATGGATCAGTACTCTACACATTGTTTGTATTCAGACTTGCCTGCAATTGCTGTTACTAATGACTGTCTAATAGTAGTCAGGGGACGCTCTGTGTATTGTATTGTATTGTACTCAAGGGGAGGGGGATGTGAGATGCAGGATGGAGAGTGTGTGTCTGTGTGTGAGTGTGTATGTATGTGTGGTGTGGAGCAATTGAGGAGCAACAGTAACCTAGGGGCAGAGATGGAGGGGAGGACATGAAAATGGGGGTAGAGTTGAGGGGTGCATGAAACTGGGGGCAGATGGAAGGAGGACATGAAACTGGGGGCAGATGGAGGGAGGGCATGAAATGTCATGTGACATCCGTGCATTAGTAAAGATGGCCAACACCACCAAAGACTGCAGCGGAGCCAGTGACAGGTAAGTAACTTTTTTTTTATGTCTGTATCTCCCCCTGTCTCCGATTATTATACTCTGGGGTCTGAAAATACCCCAGAGTATAATAATTGTTCATGGGTGTTCATTATGGGGCATAATCCCGTGTTCAAGGGCCACAATGGGGTGTAATACTGTGTGCAGAGGCCACTGAGGGACATAATAGAGCGCGCAGGAATGCGGCGTGGGGGGGGGGGGGGGGGCGGTCGGTCAAGGTCTTTGGTGTCGGTCAGGAAGGGGGGTGCCCATGTCAAAAGTTCGCCACGGGGCCCCGCCATTCCTAGTTACGCCACTGGTTAGATAGATGAAGCTCACCTGAATGCAATGCTTTTTGTTCCGAAAAAATCTGGGCCTCTGCTGCTGAGATGTTCTTTGCTCATTTGCATATTTCCAAACCAAACTGGAGCACCGAGGAGCTGTCTGGTGCTCTAGACTCCTATGTTTCACTGTGCTATAATTAGCCTCCTTTCCCCTTCCCTTCCTACAGTAACATGCATGCCAGGCAATAATTGTAAGGCTGAAGACCCCAAAACTAAAATCATATATCACAAACCATAACACAGATGTGCTGCCATGAGATGCTGCTGGACACATTCGTTTACTGCTATTTCCCAGGACAAAGCTGTACTTTCTCATTAAACACAATGAAAGTACACATACAGCCTTTAATTAGTGGTAAATGTATGCATCCTAAGGCTGGTGACACACTATGTATCTGGATGTATCTATAGCTATAGCTACATCAACTCCTAGACTGCTGGTACTTTCACTTCAATGTAAAGCTACGTTCACATGGTGTGTACTTGCACAAAAATACATGCATTTTAATTGCTAAACTGCCTTCTTTTTTTTTGTTCATAAACACACCGCTATGCAGCACAATGTCCCATAGTGGCCCCTTCACACAGTATAATTTCCCATAGTGGCCCCTCCACATAGTATAATGATCCATAGTGGCTCCTTCGCACAGTATAATGACCTATAGTTGTCCCTTCATGTGACATATTGTCCCATAGAGGTCCCTCCAAACGGTATAATGTCATATAGCGGTCCCTCCACACAATATTATGTCCCATAGTATGGTATTTAACAAATTTTGGGGGGTTTGACACTCACTAGCTATTCACACCCCCAGAGTATAATAAGTGGATACCCAGGAGAGGTGATCAAACATAAAAAATAATGTTACCTTCCTTGGACTCCAGCGCAACTCCCTGTTCTTTCTGGCGCTTCTGTCTGACGTCAACAATAGAGATGAGCGAACACTAAAATGTTCGAGGTTCGAAATTCGATTCGAACAGCCGCTCAATGTTCGTGTGTTCGAACGGGTTTCGAACCCCATTATAGTCTATGGGGAACAGATACTCGTTAAGGGGGAAACCCAAATCCGTGTCTGGAGGGTCACCAAGTCCACTATGACACCCCAGGAAATGATGCCAACACCTCTGGAATGACACTGGGACAGCAGGGGAAGCATCTAACACACCAAAGACCCTCTATTACCCCAACATCACTGCCTAACAACTACACACTTTCCACATTCAAAAAAACCTCTATCAAAGTGGGAAAATACCTGGAAACCTTCTTACTCCCCAAATGGATGGACACAAACCCCAATTTAAGCTCAACAAACAGTAACAACCACCCCTTTAAATCACGTTCCCCATGACAACCACAAATGGAATAGGCAATGGGAATTCCAAAAGCCCTCACCCTTAACTGTCATTTTGAGTGTGTGTGTGTGTGTGTGTGTGTGTGTGTGTGTGTGTGTGTGATGTGGTAAGACCTTCCAAAATTCACTTTTCTAGCCCTTAACATGAGCCCTTCCAAACAAAGTTACAGGACCTTAAGCTGAGCTACCAGCAGAGATTGAGGCCCTTGGCATGAGTAGAGCCTTGCACCAGCAGTGTTTTTGGCACTTAGGGTGAGTTGAGCCTTGTACCAGCGTGTGTCCCTTAACATCAGGCGGGCCCTAAGTTCTGCGCTTTGCACAAAAGTTCCACATTAACTAGGCTGAATGGTACAAAGATTAGTAGGCCCAAGAACCAGGAACAGGTCTTGCAATGGCTGTCGGATAACGCTTAAAGCACATTGTCCACCAGCCAGTCAGCCTCTACCTCCTCTTACCCAACAGTCTTGTCCTCCTTCCACCCAAAATTCCCAATCTTCCCAGAACAATAACCCCAACTGTCCCTGCTCCCCAGAGCTGTTCTCCCTTCCTTTGACTGTACCGCAACCTGCCCCTCCATTTCGCGATTCCACGGACCTAACAGACGAGTATCTGTGTCCAGATGCTCAAACACTAGAGTCTCCTCCATCTCCGGTCGATTTGGTGGCGGATGACCAGCAACCCACCCTCATCGACGATGATGAGACGCAGTTGCTGTCAGGGCAGCCAGTTGACATGCGCATTGTGCAGGAGGAGGAGGCGAGACAGGAGTTGGAAGAGGAGGTGGTGGACGACGAGGACACCGACCCCACCTGGACAAGGCGGATGTCAAGCTGGGAAAGTAGTGTGGATGTTGAGGCAGGTGCAGCACCAAAAAGGGTAGCTAGAGGCAGAGACATGTCCAGAGGCAGAGGTCAGCTGCTTTGCCGAAGCCAGGCCAGACCCGGAATGTCCGAAGATGTTCCCTTTTGTACCCAGCCCAGAAAAACTCCCCCCATCGAGGGCACGTTTCTTGAAGGTGTAGAGTTTTTTCAAGGAATGCGCCGAGGACAGATATAGTGTCGTCTACACAATTTGCCTCTCGAAATCGAGTAGGGGCCCTGAGAAGAGCAACCTGTCCACCACTTCAATGCACCGTCATTTGGAATCCAAGCAATGGAATCAGTGGCAGGCAGCAACGGCAGGACAAACGTCGCCTGCCGTTCATGCCACTGCCTCTGCTCACAGTGCTGGCGATGCACTCCAGAGGACAAGCCAGGATATCACTTCATCTGCCTCCGCCACTTTGTTGACTTCTCCCTCATCCTCCCCTGTTTCTGTCTTATCTCCTTCTCCTGCACCATCAAAGGCACCATCAGGCGCTTCTTTACAACAACCCACCATCTCTCAGACATTGGAGCGCCGGCAGAAATACACCGCTAACCACCCACCCACGCAAGCCTAGAACGCCAACATCGCTAAACTGCTGGCCCAGGAGAGGTTGGCGTTCCGGCTTGTTGAAACTCCCGCCTTCCCGGACCTGATGGCAACTGTGGCACCTCACTATGCCGTCCCTAGCCGTCTCAACTTCTCCCGATGTGGCGTCCCCGCCTTGCACCAGCACGTGTCACTCAACATCAGGTGGGCCCTTAGTTCCGCGCTTTGCTGCAAGGTCCACTTGACCACCGACACTTGGACAAGCGCCTGTGGTCAGGGATGCTGCTTATCTTTAAGGACAGGCAGGGTGAATGTGGTGGAGTCTGGTCCCGGGGTGCAAACTGAGGTACCCTATCTCCTCTCCCAGGCCAAAATTCATGGCAGGAGTAGACTGAAACCCTACGACGATGCAACCTCCACCACAGCTACTAGCGGCAAACGCTAAAACACTTGTGTGGGGAGACGTCAGCAGGCGGTGCTGAAGCTCATCAGCTTGGGGGACAGACAGCACAGTGCCTCCGAGGTCAGGGATGCCATCCTGGCTGAGATGGCATTTTTTTTTCCCTGCTACACCTGGGGCCTGGCATTTTTGCGCCTGTGAAAATGGCTGGAACCTGGTAGCAGATCTGGAGCTTGCCAGACTCAAACACGGTCCACGCATGGCCCACGTTTTCCAACTTGTTGGTGCCATGTTTCTTTGAAACCTACACCATTGTGCCTGATATACAGGTCAAAGTGGGGCCATTTTCGTAAGTGAGAACTAGCCTCTGCTAGGCAGAAAACATTCAGAGCACACTCCTCTCATCTTCGCACCGTTGGCTGGCGGAGGAAGACGAGGGGGTTGGAGTGGCATCTGATGTCCCTGTCCCACACGAGGCTAGAGGGTGCACTTCAGTGCATCCCATTGCTTCACCACAAATGGTGTGAAGGGGAGTGGAAAATGGAGGAAATGGAGAGTGACCCTTACAGTTGGGGCCAGCAAAGGCATGCCAAGTAACACACTGGCACACATGGCTGACTTCATCTTGGGTTGCTTTTCAACACATATTTCACATCATGAAGAACAAATAATACTGGATTTTTACAAGCTTCGAACCCCGGTCTAGGTCTAATGTCTGTTCCTTTCTTATATTAGGGGAGAGGGAAAAAAAATTACTTCAGTGATACGTTTAGCGTACATAGACTGACTATTAATGTGTATCCCACTTAGTGTTGTTAGGGTTACACACCGTCACAACCTGGCTAAAGCTTCTATAGCTGTTAATAAAGTCAACATAACTTTACGGTATCCAAAAAGACAGCTGGTACCGACAGAGAGCAAGACAAATGTCAACCAAAGCTGTGAGCTCTGAACACCCACAGTGACTTTGGCGTCATCATCATTATAAGGGAGCGGGTGGTAATAAATAACTTGGCAGTGCCTAAAACCCAAAAAGCTTATACAACTATATTTACATTAAGATACACAAATGACACTTTTCAGTAGCATGTCATGAGACAAGCTGATAAGCTCTTCCTTTGTGCAGTGCTATTTGAAAGTTAAACGCTGCCTTTATTTTAATTCTGGAGAAGGTGCAGACATTAGATTTAGAACATGTTGTCTTCATTGTCCAAATCCTCTATATAGGTAACGTGTTTTTCAGGCCGAGCTGTCTGGGAACGAGCTGGTGCAGCACTGACAACCTGGGTGAATATGGCAAGAGCCTGAGATGTAGGGTGAATGAATCCCCAAATTATTTGTGGAATTCCCAGTGAGACAATGGCACTATCTACCAGTAGCAAAAATTGTGGGTGCACGTAACCCCAATATATTCTTTGAATTCCCAGTGAGACAATGGCACTGTATAGCAGTAGCAAAAATTGTGGGTGCACGCAACCCCCATATATTCTTTGAATTCCCAGTCAGACAATGGCACTATATACCAGTAGCAAAAATTGTGGGTGCACATAACCCCAATATATTCTTTGAATTCCCAGTGAGACAATGGCACTGTATGGCAGTAGCAAGAAATTAGGGTATTTGTAACCCCAATATATTCTTTGAATTCCCAGTCAGACAATGGCACTATATACCAGTAGCAAAAATTGTGGGTGTACGTAACCCCAATATATTCTTTGAATTACCAGTCAGAAACTGGCACTATATAGCAGTAGCAAAAATTGTGGGTGCACATAACCCCAATATATTCTTTGAATTCCCAGTCAGACAATGGCACTATATGGCAGTAGCAAGAAATGAGGGTATTTGTAACCCCAATATATTCTTTGAATTCCCAGTCAGACAATGGCACTATATACCAGTAGCAAAAATTGTGGGTGCACGTAACCCCCATATATTCTTTGAATTCCCAGTGAGACAATGGCACTATATACCAGTAGCAAAAATTGTGGGTGCACGTAACCCCAATATATTCTTTGAATTCCCAGTCAGACAATGGCACTATATACCAGTAGCAAAAATTGTGGGTGTATATAGCCCCAATTCTATTGCTAGTTGGAACGGGGATTTGGGGTGTATATATGGGGTATACGGGAATACACTGTCAGTGTGTTCCATTCAGGATCCTGGGAAAGCTGGGTTGCGGCGATTGAGCCCGTCAGTGCCACGTTACACTGACAAGCTTCTCCCTGGAATTGAAGTTATATGTAACCCCCATATATTCTTTGAATTCCCAGTGAGACAATGGCACTATATAGCAGTAGCAAAAATTGTGGGTGCACGTAACCCCCATATATTCTTTGAATTCCCAGTCAGAAACTGGCACTATATACCAGTAACAAAAATTGTGGGTGCACGTAACCCCAATATATTCTTTGAATTACCAGTCAGAAACTGGCACTATATAGCAGTAGCAAAAATTGTGGGTGCACATAACCCCAATATATTCTTTGAATTCCCAGTGAGACAATGGCACTATATACCAGTAGCAAAAATTGTGGGTGCACGTAACCCCAATATATTCTTTGAATTCCCAGTCAGACAATGGCACTATATACCAGTAGCAAAAATTGTGGGTGCACGTAACCCCAATATATTCTTTGAATTTCCAGTGAGACAATGGCACTATATACCAGTAGCAAAAATTGTGGGTGCACATAACCCCCATATATTCTTTGAATTCCCAGTGAGACAATGGCACTATCTACCAGTAGCAAAAATTGTGGGTGCACGTAACCCCAATATATTCTTTGAATTCCCAGTGAGACAATGGCATTGTATAGCAGTAGCAAAAATTGTGGGTGCACGTAACCCCCATATATTCTTTGAATTCCCAGTCAGACAATGGCACTATATACCAGTAGCAAAAATTGTGGGTGCACGTAACCCCAATATATTCTTTGAATTCCCAGTGAGACAATGGCACTATATACCAGTAGCAAAAATTGTGGGTGCACGTAACCCCAATATATTCTTTGAATTCCCAGTCAGACAATGGCACTATATACCAGTAGCAAAAATTGTGGGTGTATATAGCACCAATTCTATTGCTAGGGGACTTGCAGGGTATTTCTGAGGTGAAGGTGGGGGGGCACACCGTTGGAACGGGGATTTGGGGTGTATATATGGGGTATACGGGAATAAACTGTCAGTGTGTTCCATTCAGGATCCTGGGAAAGCTGGGTTGCGGCAATTGAGCCCGTCAGTGCCACGTTACACTGACAAGCTTCTCCCTGGAATTGAAGTTATATGTAACCCCAATATATTCTTTGAATTCCCAGTGAGACAATGGCACTATATGGCAGTAGCAAAAATAGTGGGTGTATATAGCCCCAATTCTATTGCTAGGGGACTTGCATTGTATTTCTGGGGTGAAGGTGGGGGGGCACACCGTTGGAACGGGTATCGGGGGTATATATCGGGTATACGGGAATACACTGTCAGTGTATTCCATTCAGGATCCGCGGAAAGCTGGGTTGCGGCGATTGAGCCCGTCAGTGCCACGTTACACTGACAAGCTTCTCCCTGGAATTTAGCTCTTATAAGAGCTGTTGGTTGTCTTCTCCTTCCTATCCTAGCCTGTCCCTGCCTACCCAGAATCTAACCCCTAGCTAACTGGACGGAAACCTCCGTCCCCGGTGAATTGCAAGCTCAGAATGACGCGAAGCTGGGCGTCGCTGTTCTTTTAAATTAGAGGTCACATGTTTTCGGCAGCCAATGGGTTTTGCCTACTTTTCTCAACGTCACCGGTGTCGTAGTTCCTGTCCCACCTACCCTGCGCTGTTATTGGAGCAAAAAAGGCGCCAGGGAAGGTGGGAGGGGAATCGAGTAATGGCGCACTTTACCACGCGGTGTTCGATTCGATTCGAACATGCCGAACAGCCTAATATCCGATCGAACATGAGTTCGATAGAACACTGTTCGCTCATCTCTAGTCAACAACCATTGATTGGCTCTCAGGGGTTACGTTTGCCTCAGTATCAGTGGTCTCTGTGATCAGGCAGAAACATCAAAGTAAACAGATAGTTGCTCCAGACCAACTCTCCTAGGCCTCCACTTATTATACTCTGGGGTCTGAAGAATCCCCAAAGTATAATAACAGCAGTTTAGTCTAAGTGCCCCCCCCCCCCCCCACTCACGGACTCCGGCTGCCATGCTAGAGAAATATGCAAGAGTGGCACGGATGGTGGGTGTTGCCAACTCTTGTATTAGAGTAAAAATCAATACTATTGGCCCGACATCACGACCGGGACAGGCCACATAACTGTCCTCTGGTACTTGTGCTACTTCATGCCTCTAATAAGCTGAGTGCAAGACTCAGCAGAAATGTGTTCATTTCAGGTCTCTAAACATTGGTTTGTTGAATTTGTAACAATAACAGGTCAGATTTACTGAAATAAAAAGCTATTTCAATGAAAAACTTCTTAACAGGCCAAGTTACATGTTAGCATAAGCAGGGCCGCCATCAGGAATTTTGGGGCCCCATACAGCCTAAGTGTCTGCCCCCCCCCCCCCCCGCCATTTTAAAACTACCTTATTTAGCGACATACCAATTATGTATTACATTTCCCTTTATTTAGCAGCATTACAAGGCTTAATCAGATTCTATTTGCAGGTAAAATCTGCTACGTGTGATAGCGCCTATAGAGAGCCAACACCATTTATAAGGGCCCTCCTAATAAATCCTCAGGGCTTATTCACATTGCGTTTTTGGCCTCCCTTGCCGGGATACGTTGGTAACCAGTCAAAATCAGCTGTCAACTTATCCCTGCATGAAGAGCAGTTCTCCGTGCAAGGATAAGTGGGGAGCTGATTGTGACTGGTTACCAACGTATCCCGGCAAGGGAGGCCAAAAAGCGCAACGTGAATATTCCTTTAAAGTGAAAGTGAAAAGTGAAAGTCCCACCCCCAAACAGGCTGCTATGCTAGTAGCATAGCATCCTACATCATTATTATTCTCCAGCTAAAATCTTATATATAATATATTATTGCCCCGGTTCCGCTCCGCAGGGCCGCACACCCGATGTCCCAACAATCCCCCCCGTCCACCCTCTAACATCTTTCCATTGCCCCCTGTACCCATACCTCCAAACTTTTGAAGAACAAAAGAGGGATAAAATTTAGCCCCACCCACTATTATGTTGACTCCGCCCACTCATTAATTTTTCATGTGCCCGCACACTGTATAATCCTCCTACAGTCACCCGTAAATTATATGTCCCCCCTCCGTATCTCCCCCAGCTTCATATACACCCTTCATCTGCCCCCAGATTCATGTCCCCTCCATCTCTGCCCCCAGATTCATGTCCCCCCATCTCTGCCCCCAGATTCATGTCCCCTCCATCTCTGCCCCCAGATCCATGTCCCCTCCATTTCTGCCCACAGATTTATGTCCCCACATCTCTGCCCCCAGATTCATGTCCCCCCATCTCTGCCCCCAGATTCATGTCCCCTCCATCTCTGCCCCCAGATTCATGTCCCCTCCATCTCTGCCCCCAGATCCATGTCCCCTCCATCTTTGCCCCCAGATCCATGTCCCCTCCATTTCTGCCCACAGATTCATGTCCCCACATCTCTGCCCCCAGATTCATGTCCCCTCCATCTCTGCCCCCAGATTCATGTCCCTCCATCTCTGCCCCCAGATTCATGTCCTCTCCATCTCTGCCCCCAGATTCATGTCTCCACATCTCTGTCCCCAGATTCATGCCCCCAATCTCTGCCCCCAGATTCATGTCCCCTCCATCTCTGCCCCCAGATTCATGTCCCCTCCATCTCTGCCCCAGATTCATGTCCCCTCCATCTCTGCCCCCAGATCCATGTCCCCTCCATCTCTGCCCCAGATTCATGTCCCCTCCATCTCTGCCCCCAGATTCATGTCCTCTCCATCTCTGCCCCCAGTTTCATGTCCCTCCATCTCTGCCCCCAGATTCATATCTCCACATCTCTGCCCCCAGATTCATGCCCCCCATCTCTGCCCCCAGATTCATGTCCCCTCCATCTCTGCCCCCAGATTCATGTCCCCTCCATCTCTGCCCCCAGATCCATGTCCCCTCCATCTCTGCCCTCAGATTCATGTCCCTCCATCTCTGCCCCCAGTGTCATGCCGTCCTCTCCATCTCTGCCCCCAGATTCATGTCCCTCCATCTCTGCCCCCAGTGTCATGCCGTCCTCTCCTTCATCTGCCCCCAGTTTCACGTTCCACATAATCCACATTACACTTACCTTTTCCTCGTTCCCGCGCTGCTCTCTGCACGCCTCTCTCTCTTACTGGCGCACAGTTGTAGACGCGATGTGACATCATCACATCGCGTCTACACTGCCGGGTAGCCGGCGGCAGCGGCGAAGTGAGGAGCTGACACAGGTCAGCTCCTCGCTTCAGCGGCTGAAGCGAGCTGACCTGTGTCAGCTCCTCGCTTCGCCGCTGCCGCCTCTCTCGCTGACATATATGCGGCTGAGCCAGCCGCATATGTGTCAGCGAGAGAGGCGGCAGCGGCGAAGCGAGGAGCTGACCTGTGTCAGCTCCTTGTTTCAGCCACGTATGTGTTCAACTCAGATCTGCGTCCTCTGAACGCAGATCTGAGTTGAAACAAACAGGACATACAATGACTGCTGCCGGCGCCAGGGGGCCCGGGCCCCCCCCATTTTTAAATTTGGCCGGGCCCCTGACGCCAGTAGCAGTAGTACTGGCCTATCGGCGGCCCTGAGCATAAGGCCCCTTTTATCGCCTTCAAAATTCTCTGCATTCATTGAACTTGTGGGTTTTTGGATAGTTCATGCCTAAATTTCTTTGCAGGGTGTCAGTATAGCCTCCCAGAGTTGCTGTTCTGATGTGAACTACCTCCCACCCTCATAGGTTTTTTGCCTGAGGATACTCCAAAGGTTCTCATTGGGGTTGAGATGAGGGGAGGATTGTGGTCACACCAAGAGTCTCTCTTACGGACAATGACTCCGAGGTATTTTTTGCTGTATGAGATGGTGCATTGTTTTGTATGAAGATGATTTTGCTATGAAAGGCATGGTTCTTTTTTTTTTTTTTTTTTATAGCATGGAAAAAAGTGGTCCATCAGAAACTCTATATACTTTTCAGAGGTCATTTTCACATGTACAGGGACAAAAGGAGCTTACCAGCTCTCTCCCCATGATTCCATCTCAAACCATGACTTGTTTTTATAATTTAATAGACTCCAATTTTGCTTAACCACCTGAAGCTAGGTTCACACTAGAGTTCAGGTTTCCGTTCTTCGGGTCTGCTTGAGGACCTGAAAACTGGAAATCCTATCCACTTAAAAATCAGTTACTTGCAGACCCTATAGTATCCGTCCTCTATTCTACTTGAAATAGATGGACAAAAGTTCTGCAAGTGGGACTTTTCTCTCCACCTATTTCAAACGGAATGAGCGACCGAGTCTCACAAATGCTAGTGTGAATGAATCTTAAGATATTTATTCACATAAGACATATATATATATATATATATATATATATATATATATATATATATATGTATATATATCTTCTTCTATCTCACAGCACATACTTAAGAAGCTTCAACAAATGTCATATTAGTCTGTGTATATTTGTTTTTAAGAACATTGTCCCATTTTGTTGCCGAAAGTTATTCAAAGACATACTGATAGGGAATGTAGATTGTGAGCCCTATATGGAACACTGTCATTGTCTGTAAAGCACTGTGGAATATGATGGTGCTATACCTGTACAAGTAAGCATAATAAATAAATAAATAAATAAATAAATAAATAAATAAATAATAAATAAATAAATAAATAAGTTTTGCTTAAGTTTTTTTTTCTACCTCCTCTTTTTAAAGGATACTTGAAAATATACTGTTATGGTCATTATTATCCAGGTGACCTCCCAACCTCCATTGTTTGATATTTTTTTTTTATAAAAAAAAAAACTTCTATTACAGTCAGGCAGGAAAAGATGTGTGATTCTGAGCCTGCCACTTCCTGCCTCTGTTTGGAGCTCAGAATCACACTCTCTTTCCAATAGTGGTAGCTGTAGAAATGTGGGGGCGACTTAGAACTAATCGGAGAATATGTTTCTGGTCGGACAGCATGGCGGTGGTACATGTGATCAACAGTAACTCTTAGGCGTCTCTGTCCGGTGTTGTTGTCACAACTGTAGGCGGAAGTCTGTGCCCAGAGGAAGAAAGTTAGTAACATCCACATGGACGCTGGCTACCAGTTGAGGTATTCGGAGGAACGTTTAAGGGTATGAACTTTAAATGTTGTCTGGTTTTTGTTAATAAACTGGTTTTGTAACAAAAGTTGTGGCCAAACTCACTTAACTAAACAAAATCTCTGTTTTATTGGGTAGGCCAGGGGCGTAACTACCGGGGTAGCAGCTGCCACAGGGCCCGGGACACTAGGGGGCCCGGTAACATCTGCTACCACTGCAGATTTTTTTTTTAATAGGCCGTTACCTGCCTGCTGTCCTAAGCCCTGTTCTGGCATCTATACTAGTAGATTGAAGGACCTGGGACGTGACGTCATCAAAGGTCCTTTAATCTACTAACATAGACTCAGTGTCTTTTGTGGGCGGAGCTACCTGGATTGTACAGGTCAGTGTACAATGGGGGGAATGGGATATAGGCTGTGAGGAAGAGGGGTACATGGGTGTGCAGGCTGCGTGTGAGCAAGATTGTGGTGGAATGAGGGGTTCCTCGCTCCATATCACCCTCTTGCTCGCACACAGTTTGTACACCCATACCCCCCTCTTGTTCATACATACCCTGCACCCCAAGTCACCCTCTTGTTCACATATAGCCTGCACGCCCACATACCCCTCTGGGATAGGGGGGGGGCATTTCAAAAGTTCGCCACGGGGCCCCGCCATTCTGGTTTTACATACCTGCAGTCCCACTTCCCCTGCTGCATCTAGTTTGTACTGCTGATACTACAGACATGTTAATAACATGGGGTAACTGATCTAAGTGCCCTGCATTACTCTCTCTTGTAACTCTCAGGAAAATGTATATCTACAGTCTTGGACTGCCATCAAATGGTCATCCTGGA
Source organism: Leptodactylus fuscus (assembly GCF_031893055.1). Classification (NCBI taxonomy): domain Eukaryota; kingdom Metazoa; phylum Chordata; class Amphibia; order Anura; family Leptodactylidae; genus Leptodactylus; species Leptodactylus fuscus. Next base: position 96,576,639 of record NC_134266.1, on the reverse strand, counting down.
AATTACATACCAGTTGATTTATAACATACCACGTCAGAGGAGTTTGCTTATACCTGAATCTGCTGCCTTGCCGTCACACTGGAAATTACACACGCTGTGACTGATTGATATGTGCACATTTGGATGGAATTATTTTTCAGCTGCACTCTTATCATTCCATACTGGAACCATCATATCACTATCATAACATTCATACCAACGCAAATCAGTTTTATAACTGGATGATTTAGTTCACCAAGGTTTGACCAATGTGATTCTATATACGCCTTGACCCCAGCACTGACCACTTATCATAACATAGCTCCCCACACTATACTACACACCTTCTGAAATGGATATGTTTGTAATCACCTCAATGGGGACTATCAGAAAATCCAAAACAACTAGAGATCCCGACTTGCAACCTTCAATCTCTAAACCAACAATACTGAATGACACAAGCAATACAAGGTAAGCTAGAGTTGCATCCCAGGAAGAAAAAAAAATTTTGAATAACCTTGGAATAACATATTTGTAATAGATTTGCAATCCTGACGTTGCTAGGCCTCACTTCCAGATTAAAGAAGAGATCTTAAATGCTTAGAAAACAAAGATATTCCTAAATTACTTAGACTCACGTCACACAGCGAAGGAGAGCATATACTTCAATATGCAAACTTCTGATTGACCACAACCACTACTTCCAACTACAATACCTAGCAAAAATGTTTTTGAAGATCCTACTGAAGCAAGGAGATACTTCCATATTTCGGACCTATAGCCCTATCTACTGTGGAATGACTCGCATTACTCAAAATCCAGCTTCCTCAAACCCGGGGTTTAATTACAATATGTGTTCTTGTTGTTTGTTGCAGACCATCTACATCTATGTTATGTTTCTGATTAATCTTGTTGCATTATAGCCTAATGACTCATTCTTGTTTTTTTTTATCCATGCCCCTTTTACCTAGTGCTCTACACCATGATCCAAACCACCCCTCCCCCCTTCCTCCCCAGAACACTCCAACACTATGATGGGCACAACTACCCTCTGAGACAGTTGTGGACTGCATGTGCTTGTGGACCTCCACATTTGTATCACCAGGAGTTTGGATTAGTAGACAAATCCACTCTGACACAGACACTATCACCTCCCCTATGCCCTTTACTTTCTGAAATGGAATGTGGCAGGCCAGGGATGCACCGCTAATGAGGCGAGGTGGCTGCCTTAGGCGGCACTTTCGAAGTGGCAGCAATTTTACCTTTTTTTTTTTTTTTACTTTTATTTTTTTCTCCTAAACTAGCCCAAGACAGGCTGCTCTGAAAACAAAACTGAGCAGACCTGTTCTGGGCTGGTTTAGACCTCTGTGTCTCAGCACAGGCGATGATGATAAGATGTCATCACACCTCCTGCTCTGAGACACAGATGTCTTATGCGCGGTGGGGGGAAGAAGAGGCGGCAGCAGCTACATCAAGGATCGCAGGTAGGTGAGTGAGAATACTTTTTTTTATTAGGCCGCTAGCAGCTGGCGTATCCCCAGCAGGTAGCGGCCTATTTCCCTACCCATCCCTATTCCTGCTCATGGACGCCCTCTTCTTCCCGTTCTGCTGTAGGACGCAGAAGAGGGGCACAGAAGTGGCTGTGAGCAGGCCTGGGCCCACAAACCCCAACAACTACCATTATTATTATACTCCAACACAGTGGCCCACCCTTTCCTTGGGGGTGATCGAGCTGCAGGGACATCACAGAGTTCAGCCTCAGTCGCCAGCAACCTTTCCACAAGGTTGACAAGTTGATTGGCATCTTTGAGGTTTCCATGTCAAACCCAGTTCTGCAACACAGGAGGAAGAGCTTTGATGAACTGGTCTAGGACCACCTTCTCCACAACCTATGCAAGGGTACAGGAGTCTGGTTCCAGCCATTTCTTTACCAGGTGAATAAGGTCATACATCTGGGACCTGGCAGGCTTGTCAAAATGGTAACTCCAAGTATGCACCCGCTGGGCACGGACAGCAGTGGTCATCCCCAGCCGGGTAAGAATTTCCGCTTTCAGTTTGTCATATTCTCTGACATCCTGATGGCAGAGGTCATAATACGTTTTCTGGGGTTCAGATAAAGTGCAATGACATCTGTCCAGTCAGCAGCTGGCAATCTTTCTCGTTCAGCCACTCTTTCAAACACGGTAAGGTAGGCCTCTTTATCATCATCTGGGGGTCATCTTTTGCAAAGCTCTTTGCACAGCCTGCTTTACCTCTCTGAGCTCCACAGGTCTCTGCAGACTATTGACCAATCTCTTTATTAATTGCAATCTGTTCCATCAGCAAACGGCTAGTTTCTTTGTTGCTACATATTGGACTACACTAGATGCTTCAGTAGCTCCTCCATATTCTGGATGTGGTCTTGTATGGCAGCAGCAGCCTTCAACAGGACATACACAATTTTTTCAGCAAGTAGTCGTCGTGTCATTGCCCCTAGCAACCACTGTGTGCCCGCATCCTCCACCAATTGTCAGGATCTGGGGTTGGTAGGTGATTGGCACAAATTCCAAGATGTCAGTCAAAAATGAAGAGTTTTATTCACTCTAACAGACAGCGGTACATGCAGCAGCAAAGAAAAAAAATACAAAATAAACACCTGCCCATCTAACTAAACAAAAGTTGATTGCCTCACCTATAATAGTAACCAGTTCAAATAGTAAGGAACCTCTCTGGTAGTAACAACCTCTTAGGAGGCTTTTCAGCCAAGCTCTGACAAAGTCTGTTCTCCCAGCAGACTTCTTATACCTCGCTAACGAGGCCAAACCTGAGACAGCTGGGTTGCCACCTGAGTGTCCACAAGCTGTGGACTGGAGGGGATGAGAATGACAAGTCCCACTACCAATCTACCTGCCATTCCCTAAAAATCCAGCCCTGTGCATGGCACTTAAAAATGCTCAGCAGACAAAGTTGTCTGCTGAGAACAAACTTTTCTGTATTTTTCTCATCTCACCCACCTGAGCAGTCTGGATGAGATGTACACCCCCCTCCAGTACTTTATCAGCCATCGGCTCTCTCTATATATATATAGAGAGAGAGAGACATATACTTGTGTTTGTCCAGCAGTCTCCATTGTGGTCCGATCTTAGACTCTGCCTCCTCACAGACGAGCCTCCGGCAGAACCAGCGTTGATTGGCCGAATGCTGTACACTGGCCGATCAACGCTGGTCAATGCATTCCTATGACAAAAAAGTCAGCTCCCTCGTAACAGCAAGCTGCCAGCTCTCCGGACTAGCAAGGACAAGCCTGCTGCAGAACCAGCGTTGATTTGCCGCAGGCTCGTCTTTGCTAGTCGGGAGAGCTGGCAGCTTGTGGTTACGAGGGAGCTTACTTTTTATCAGCGCAACTGCAAGCACTGGGCAGTTAAAGCGCATGTACCCAATAGACTATAATGGGGTCCATGCGCTTTAACTGCAGAGCGCTCCTCCTAAACACTCTCCTACTGCTGTCTCCTACCTGCTCGTGGACTTGGTGACTGTCTTTTAGTCGAATAGTGGTTTCCCCTGAAACAAGCATTTTTTCCCATAGACTATAATGGGATTCGATATTCGATCGAGTAGTCGAATATTGAGGCTCTACTCGAAACGAATATCGAATCTCGAATATTTCACTGTTCGCTCATCTCTATACAGCACTATAGGTGCGGCTGTGAGGAAGGGCGTTCCTGACTGACTGTCAGAAACGCCCTTCTGACAGTGAAGAGATCATGAAAGCCGACAGTGCGCTGAATGCAGCGTTAACTGGGTAAATTCCCAGGGCCCCCATCTCCTAAGGGGCCCCAGGATCCGCAGCACCAGACGCCTGGTATGGTGACCTGGGTCCGGGCAGCCTTATCAAGTGTATTGGTGTGCTACGCACGTCGATACTATGAACATCAATGCTATAAAGTCCCTGCGCTAACATATCTGACTATATACGGTAAAGGACGGGGTGCGATGGCGTTACTACATCGCGCCCCGTGGGCCGGACCTGTTCTGGAGCCACTAGCAGGGAGAGACCTCGGCTTCAGAACTCAGCGGGGGAGTGTGGATAGGTGAGTAAAAGGTTTTATTATTTTATGAGTTATAAAAGGGCACTATAGCTAAAAACAGTGGACACATATTTATAATCGTTCCCCTACTACATTCACTATTAATAGTTGCTTTTTAAATCCCTCCTTATACAGTATAATAGATCTCCTAGTCGTATTAGTAATAGTCTCTCCTTATAAATAGCTACATAGATAGATTAATATTAATGGGGGGGGGGGTAATGGTACCTAGCGTTTTTTAATAATAGATCCTCCTTAGGGCTAGTTCACACGCGAACTGCCCGCGCGGGTTTTGACACGGAGAGAGACGCGGTGAGCCGTCTCTCTCTTGTCAAAACCCACCTGCCGCGACCATCGCTGTCGCGGCTTAACCCTCTGCTGTCGGCTCAAATGAATGAGCCGACATAGGAGGGAGCTGCCGGGGGCGGAAGCCGCGCGGCTGAGCCTGCGCGGCTTCCGCCTGAAGAAAGGACATGTCCGGGCGGGCTGCCGCTAGCGGAGAAAAGAAGCCCGGCGGTCTCCATAGACCACCATTATAAGGGGAGGTTTTGGACGCGAAATCCGCTGTCAAAAACCTCCCCTTATACTCACGTGTGAACTAGCCCTTAGGGGGAATTCTCACTACCACTGATGTCCGCGTAGAGGTTTTCGTCTTAAACCCCGGGGATTTAAAGCTCACCGCCGGCAAGCCGTCTCCTGTCCAGTTTCCCCGGGGTTTAGGACAGAAACCCCCAGGCGGACAGCAGCGGTAGTGTGAACACCCCCTTATAAGTAACCCCCCCTAATAATATTTACCCTGAACTTATGAAAACTAGTTCCTGTTAATAAGGGGGCTATTTATAAGGAGGATCTATTATTAATAAGTCTAGGGGAACTATTATTTAAGGAGGAATTATTAATAATAAGGCTAGTTGGGGAGCTACTATTAATAAGGGGGGGCTATTTGTGATATATATATGTTTGGAGGAATTATTATTAATAAGGGTACGTTGTAATAATAAGTAGGCTATATATAAAAGGAAGAACTATTATTAAAAAGACATGGGGGACTATTATTAATGAGGCTGGGTAAACTATTATTTATAAGGAGGGCTATTTATGATAAGGAACTATTACTTATAAGGGAAAACAATTACTAATAAGAGGGGGGAGTCTTATTTATAAGAAGGAACCTTTATTAGTAAGGAGGATTGATTTATAAGGAGGCAGAATAATAACTCATAAGAGGATACAAAGGTGCTCATATGTATTACATAAGGGCAAAAAGGCGGTTGTTATTACTGGGGGCAGAAAAGGGTATTATTATTATTATTATTATTTTAAAGGAGTTTTCAGACACAAACTGATTTTTGATACTGATGATCTATCCACAGGACATCAGTGTGATCTGTTGGCGTCCAATTGCTCTAGCAGCCTCCGGGTACTTATAGCTGGATAGGATACAGTACTGTAAGGGCCCGTTCACACAGGCACAGAGGGGGCGGATTATGGCGCGGAATCCACGTTATAATCCGCCCATTCACAATGGCGGTCTATGGAGACCGCTAGCGGAAAAGAAGCGACAAGACTAGAGATGAGCGAACAGCATTCGATCGAATTGGCTTCTCGAGATATTCTATTCCAATCGAATACCACGCAGCAAACGCACTAAAAATTTGTATCCCCTCCCACCTTCCCTGGCGCTTTTTTGCACCAATAACTGCGCAGGGGACAGGAACTACAACAATGTAGGCATCGGAAAAAAAAATCGGAAAAAAGTAATTGGCTGGCTAAATCAGGTGACCTCCACTTTATACAAATGGTGGATTTCAGATTCGGTTCATATGAGACTGTGAACTATGTGACTGTGAGACAGGGATAGATGTACTGGCAGGGTTAGCAGGGAATTAGCTTTATTTAGGGGGGATGTTACTCAAACAGCTCTTTGGGGCTCTATCTTGTGGCAGCCCATTATATGCTAGTCGGGATCCCTGTCAGCTTGCGTTATGTGGGAGTTGACTTTTTCTCATAGGAAAGAATTGGCCAGCATTGATTGGCCGAATGCCATACAGGGTACAGCATTCGGCCAATCAATGCTGATTCTGCCGGAGGAGGCGGAGTCTAAGATCGGTCCACAGCAGTCTCCATTGTGGTCCGATCTCAGATGTAGTGTCATCTCAGACTGAGGGTGCCAATACTTTTGTCCGGCCCATTTTTGTAGTTTTGTGTAAAATGATCAATGATTTGACTTTTTTTTCATTCTCTTTTGTGTTTTTTCATTGCAAGCAAAATAAATGAAGATATTAATACCAAAGAATTTGTGATTGCAATTATTTTCTGGAAGAAAATGAGTATTATCTGACAGAATTGCAGGGGTGCCAATACTTTTGGCCAACAATGTATATTCACTCTTCACCATCCGCTGTGCAGTCACGTCTGGGATACTAATACTCACTACACCCCCTGATAAATTCTTTGAGGGGTGCAGTTTTCAAAATGAGGTTACTCCTTTGGGGAATCCACTTTTCTGGTACCTTACAGGCTCTATAAACATGACATGGCGTTCAGATGCCAAACATCTGAATCTGCACTCTAAAAGCCGCATAGCGCTCTTTCCCTTCTGCGCCCTGCTGTACGTCCAAACTGCAGTTTATGCCACATGTATGACACTAATGTACCCAGGATAATCTACATAATGTCATATGTGGGTATAAACTGATATTAGGGCACAGCCGGACACAGAAGGGAAGAAGGGTTATTGGGCTTTTGGAGCACAGACGGTTTGGTTTTTGGATGCCATGACACTTTTGCAGAGCTAAATATGTGACCTTATTTTGGAAACTACACCCCTGAAGGCTTTATCCAGGGGTACAGAGAAAATGTTTAACCCCCAAGTGTTGCTATAACTTATTATCTATAATGAATATGAAGCTGATTGTGAAAAGTGAAAATGACAATTTTTCCAGGAATATGTCATTTCAGTGTTGTGCCCGACTTGTATCAGAGGTGAACACTCTAAAAGCTGTTGTGTCCAGGATACCCGTTTAACAACTTTTGGAGTGTGTATCTCTGCTGACATACGTTGGGCACAACATATCAAGCACTGAAATGGCAAATCTTTGGAAAAATTTCATTTTTAACTTCTCATTATCAGCTGCGTATTCATTTCTGGAAACTAAATAAATGCAACACTCAAGGGTTAAAAATGCTCGCTATGCCACTTGATAAATCCCATCAGTGGGGTAGTGTCCAAAATGGGGTGACATGTCTGCAGAATCCAATTTATTGGTAATTCAGGCGCTTTGCAAAAGTGGCATGACGTCCAAAAACCAAAATAGCGCACCTTCCCTTCTGTGGCTTTGCCCAAACAGCTGTTTCTACCAACATATGTGGGCATACACTACCATTTGGATACACAGCAGGGTGCAGATGTGAAGGAGCGATACGTACTTTGGGAGTGCAGATTTAGATTGTTGGTTTTTGGACACCATTTCACATTTGCAGAGACCCTAAAATTGCCCCTACAAAATAGGGTCACTTCTTGGGGAATTCCAATTTACTGCCACCTCCAGGGCTCTGCAAAAACAACATTTCAGTGCCTTATATGTCGCACCCAGCTTGTGTCAGCAGAGACACACACTCCAAAATCTGTTAAGCGGGTATACTGAGTACAACAGCTATTAGAGCATTCATCTCCGATACAAGATGTGCACTGTACAAAGGTACCCAGCGCCCGTAGTAATGTGCTCAGGGAGAACCCACTGGTCATAGTTGCAGATCTTACCTGGACACCAGCCTCAACAGAGGTGGTTAAAAATGTAAGTTATAAGGAAAACACACCTCACCATGCCCATCTGACGACATCAGCACCTCTGCACAAGGCGCTGGCATCCTACAGCTGTTATTTATTCTTTTTTTTTTTTTAATGTAGATTGTGAGCCCCATATAGGGCTCACAATGCACTTTTTTTTTTCCCATCAGTATAGCTTATAGTATGGGAGGAAATCCACATAAACACAGGGAAAACATACAAACTCCTTTCGGATGTTGTTCCTGACAGGATTCGAAACCAGGACTCCAGTACTGCAGGGCCGCAGTGCTAACCATTGAGCCACTGTGTTGTCCCAGCTGTTATTTATTCTTAAAGGGGTTCTATCAGCAAAATCATGCTAATAGAGCCCCACATATGCGTGAATAGCCTTTAAAAAGGCTATTCAGGCACCGTAAAAGTTATATTAACCCCTTCCCGACATGTGCCGTAATAGTACGGCGCATGTCGGGTCTGTAACTATGGCGACCGCCATAGCCGCCGGGTGTCTACTGCATTAAGCAGTAGACAACCGGCTCTGATGCCTCCGATCGGTCCCCGGACCGATCGGTGGCATTAACCCCTCCGGCGCCGCGGTCAAAGGCGCCGGAGGCGCCATTTTCCCGGCGGCGCTTGGGCGCCGCCATTTTGGCCGGGTTCGCCGGCTCCTGGAGCATGATCCAGGGCTGACGTCCCGTTGCCATGACAGCCGGGAGCCTTGTACAGGCTCCCAGGCTTGTCTGCAAATCCTCTCTTTTGCAGGCTGGTCTAAGCAGCCTGCAAAAGAAAGGATGCTTTTTTGCAATGCATTAGCATTGTAATGCATTGCATTAGTGATCAGACCCCCTGGGGTTCAACACCCCTAGGGGGTCTAATAAATGCAAAAAAAAATAAATAAAAAAAAAAAGTTAAAAAAAATATAAAAAGAATTAAAAGTTCAAATCACCCCCCTTTCCCTAGAACACATATAAAAGTAGTTAAAAACTGTGAAACATATACATGTTAGGTATCCCCGCGTCCGAAATCGCCTGCTCTACAAATCTCTAAAAATATTTTTCCTGTTCGGTAAACGCCGTAGCGGGAAAAATAGTCGAAAGTGCCAAACCGCCGTTTTTTCACTGTTTTGATTCTGATAAAAATTTGAATAAAAAGTGATCAAAGCAATAACATTTCCTGAAAATGGTAGAACTAAAAAGTACACCCGACCCCGCAAAAAAAGACGCCCTATGCATCCCCGTACACTTACGTATAAAAAAGTTACGGCCGTCGGAATATGGCGACTTTTAGAAAAAAAATTTTTTAACACAGTTTTGGAATTTTTTTTAGGGGTCAAAATGTAAATAAAACCATATAAATTTGGTATCCCTGGAACTGTACCGAAACACAGAATATAGGGGACATGTCATTTTGGCTGCACAGTGAACGCCGTAAAACCAAAGCCCGTAAGAAAGTCGCAGAAATGCAGTTTTTCTTCAAATCCACCCCATTCTGAATTTTTTTCCTGCTTCCCAGTACATTATATAGAATAATTAATGGTGGCATCATGAAGAAAAATTTGTCCCGCAAAAATTAAGACCTCATATGGCTCTGGGAGCGGAGAAATAAAAAAAGTTATGGGGTTTAGAAGGAGGGGAGTCAAAAACGAAAAACGAAAATCAAAAAATGCCATCGGCGGAAAGGGGTTAAACTACCCCCCAGTTTTAAAATAATAACCTAAAAAAGAATGTGCTCTACTTACCGAACGTGCACCCTGGGTGGGCATTCAGGGTGTGTCTTCATCTTCATCCCCGCCTCTTCTTCCTCCGATGTCCTCCGGTCCCGTCCTCCTCCGGCGCTCGCGAATGGACTTTGATAAAAAAAAAATGACCTGGGCGCTTGCACAGTAGCATGCGGCTTCTACTGCTTCTACTTTTTTATCAAAGTCCGTTCGCGAGCGCCGGAGGACGGGACCCGAGGACATCGGAGGAAGAAGAGGCGGGGATGAAGAAGACAGCGCACCCTGAATGCCCGCCCAGTGTGCACATTCGGTAAGTAGAGCACATTCTTTTTTAGGTTATTATTTTAAAACTGGGGGTAGTTTAATATAACTTTTACGGTGCCTGAATAGCCTTTTTAAAGGCTATTCACGCATATGTGGAGCTCTATCAGCATGATTTTGCTGATAGAGCCCCTTTAACTGTCCAGAGCATGGGGATTTTGGTTCGCATACTCTGGCAGTCCTGTTACTATGTAAGTTCACCTATCTACTTTTACTGTATTTCTCTTCTCCTTCATCAGCATGTTTTTCAGTTTGATGTCATCATTAGTAATCCAATGTTTTGCTGGTATGCCTGGTAGTACCATGTGATTATCTATTCCATAGTATTAGACGGCTTCCACCACCCTGCCACTGGCATATATAGTTTCATGTTTACTGCCCATTTCACTGAATTCACAAAGTTGCTATGTCTACCATCTCATCTGTTTTATCTATGTCTGTATAGTGGCCTGACAAAGACACCTGACCGGTGTCGAAACACGTTGCCTTTTTTACTATCATTGGAACCAATACAGTTATCATTTATTTATATATTGCAAAGAACAAAGTAGTCAGCGGCACTACTGCAACAGCGCTCGTATTCACAATCTTGTGTCAGTATTGGCAAATCTTCCAGCTGTAACAGCCAAAAAACCATGGAATAAATAAAATCCCAGGGTGGTGCTCACTGTGAAAAAACCTAGACAGGCAGTGACATATGTGAAATGTAGAAAACAGGGCACTCACCCGCCACGGGATACATAAAACATTCGTTTTTATTTCATCCTCTTTAAAAAAAGGGTCAAACCTTGACTATCGGGGTACAGAAGACGGAATGATGCAAAGAAACAAACAGCGACGATCGTTTCGTGCTTAGTGCACTTCGTCAGGCTTTAGTGCACTAAGCACGAAACGATCGTCGCTGTTTGTTTCTTTGCATCATTCCGTCTTCTGTACCCCGATAGTCAAGGTTTGACCCTTTTTTTAAAAAGGATGAAATAAAAACGAATGTTTTATGTATCCCGTGGCGGGTGAGTGCCCTGTTTTCTACATTTCACATTTATCATTTATTTACTTTCACTCTGGCAACCCATCCTTCTCCAGTAGCCCTCTGTAGTTTCTCGTGTTTTTTCCTTTTAACTTACAAGATGTGAACAACGTATTGCTAAATTTGGGGTGTACTCTGATATACACTGTCACAGCTTATACATTCCCATCGTACTGCAGAGAGATTTGTTCTATTGATTTGAAAAGTTTGGGGGTGTTTGTCTGCACATTGTGCAAGCTATATTTTTTTTAAATTTTTTTGTGATGTAGCCATATGAAGGCTTTTTCGGTATGTGATGCATTTTGTAATGGTACCCTTTTTGTGTGGCTAAATTGTCTAAATTTTATTAACACTTTCTTGGTGGATTAAAAAAACCATCAATTCTGCCATTGCTTTTTATCTTTTAAAATCCCTTCTCCAGAGTTGGTTGCCAGCTTACGTTTTATGGGGCAAGCTGTGCTTTATATTGATACTGTTTAGAGAAACATATGACTTTTTGTAGCATATTTTGTGAGGCAGGAGCATAGGCGATGGGGGCATTAAATTAGCAGAAACCCCTTAAAGGGATTCTACTAGAGATGAGCGAACAGTGTTCTATCGAACTCATGTTCGATCGGATATTAGGCTGTTCGGCATGTTCGAATCGAATCGAACACCGCGTGGTAAAGTGCGCCATTACTCGATTCCCCTCCCACCTTCCCTGGCGCCTTTTTTGCTCCAATAACAGCGCAGGGTAGGTGGGACAGGAACTACGACACCGGTGACGTTGAAAAAAGTAGGCAAAACCCATTGGCTGCCGAAAACATGTGACCTCTAATTTAAAAGAACAGCGCCGCCCAGCTTCGCGTCATTCTGAGCTTGCAATTCACCGAGGACGGAGGTTTCCGTCCAGTTAGCTAGGGGTTAGATTCTGGGTAGGCAGGGACAGGCTAGGATAGGAAGGAGAAGACAACCAACAGCTCTTATAAGAGCTAAATTCCAGGGAGAAGCTTGTCAGTGTAACGTGGCACTGACGGGCTCAATCGCCGCAACCCAGCTTTCCCAGGATCCTGAATGGAATACACTGTCAGTGTATTCCCGTATACCCGATATATACCCCCGATACCCGTTCCAACGGTGTGCCCCCCCACCTTCACCCCAGAAATACCCTGCAAGTCCCCTAGCAATAGAATTGGGGCTATATACACCCACTATTTTTGCTACTGCCATATAGTGCCATTGTCTCACTGGGAATTCAAAGAATATATTGGGCTTACATATAACTTCAATTCCAGGGAGAAGCTTGTCAGTGTAACGTGGCACTGACGGGCTCAATCGCCGCAACCCAGCTTTCCCAGGATCCTGAATGGAACACACTGACAGTGTATTCCCGTATACCCCATATATACACCCCAAATCCCCGTTCCAACGGTGTGCCCCCCCACCTTCACCTCAGAAATACCCTGCAAGTCCCCTAGCAATAGAATTGGGGCTATATACACCCACAATTTTTGCTACTGGTATACAGTGCCATTGTCTCACTGGGAATTCAAAGAATATATGGGGGTTATGTGCACCCACAATTTTTAATACTGCTATACAGTGCCATTGTCTGACTGGGAATTCAAAGAATATATGGGGGTTATGTGCACCCACAATTTTTAATACTGGTATATAGTGCCATTGTCTGACTGGGAATTCAAAGAATATATGGGGGTTACGTGCACCCACAATTTTTAATACTGGTATACAGTGCCATTGTCTGACTGGGAATTCAAAGAATATATGGGGGTTATGTGCACCCACAATTTTTAATACTGGTATACAGTGCCATTGTCTGACTGGGAATTCAAAGAATATATTGGGGTGACGTGCACCCACAATTTTTGCTACTGCTATACAGTTCCATTGTCTCACTGGGAATTCAAAGAATATATGGGGGTTATGTGCACCCACAATTTTTAATACTGGTATACAGTGCCATTGTCTGACTGGGAATTCAAAGAATATATGGGGGTTATGTGCACCCACAATTTTTAATACTGGTATATAGTGCCATTGTCTGACTGGGAATTCAAAGAATATATGGGGGTTATGTGCACCCACAATTTTTAATACTGGTATACAGTGCCATTGTCTGACTGGGAATTCAAAGAATATATGGGGGTTACGTGCACCCACAATTTTTAATACTGCTATACAGTTCCTTTGTCTCACTGGGAATTCAAAGAATATATGGGGGTTATGTGCACCCACAATTTTTACTACTGGTATACAGTGCCATTGTCTGACTGGGAATTCAAAGAATATATTGGGGTGACGTGCACCCACAATTTTTGCTACTGCTATACAGTTCCATTGTCTGACTGGGAATTCAAAGAATATATGGGGGTTACGTGCACCCACAATTTTTAATACTGGTATACAGTGCCATTGTCTGACTGGGAATTCAAAGAATATATGGGGGTTACGTGCACCCACAATTTTTAATACTGCTATACAGTTCCTTTGTCTCACTGGGAATTCAAAGAATATATGGGGGTTATGTGCACCCACAATTTTTAATACTGGTATACAGTGCCATTGTCTGACTGGGAATTCAAAGAATATATGGGGGTTACGTGCACCCACAATTTTTAATACTGCTATACAGTTCCTTTGTCTCACTGGGAATTCAAAGAATATATGGGGGTTATGTGCACCCACAATTTTTAATACTGGTATACAGTGCCATTGTCTGACTGGGAATTCAAAGAATATATGGGGGTTATGTGCACCCACAATTTTTAATACTGGTATACAGTGCCATTGTCTGACTGGGAATTCAAAGAATATATGGGGGTTATGTGCACCCACAATTTTTACTACTGGTATACAGTGCCATTGTCTAACTGGGAATTCAAAGAATATATTGGGGTGACGTGCACCCACAATTTTTGCTACTGCTATACAGTTCCATTGTCTCACTGGGAATTCAAAGAATATATGGGGGTTATGTGCACCCACAATTTTTAATACTGGTATACAGTGCCATTGTCTGACTGGGAATTCAAAGAATATATGGGGGTTATGTGCACCCACAATTTTTAATACTGGTATATAGTGCCATTGTCTGACTGGGAATTCAAAGAATATATGGGGGTTACGTGCACCCACAATTTTTAATACTGGTATACAGTGCCATTGTCTGACTGGGAATTCAAAGAATATATGGGGGTTACGTGCACCCACAATTTTTAATACTGGTATACAGTGCCATTGTCTGACTGGGAATTCAAAGAATATATGGGGGTTATGTGCACCCACAATTTTTAATACTGGTATACAGTGCCATTGTTTGACTGGGAATTCAAAGAATATATGGGGGTTACGTGCACCCACAATTTTTAATACTGCTATACAGTTCCTTTGTCTCACTGGGAATTCAAAGAATATATGGGGGTTATGTGCACCCACAATTTTTAATACTGGTATACAGTGCCATTGTCTGACTGGGAATTCAAAGAATATATGGGGGTTATGTGCACCCACAATTTTTAATACTGGTATACAGTGCCATTGTCTGACTGGGAATTCAAAGAATATATGGGGGTTACGTGCACCCACAATTTTTAATACTGGTATACAGTGCCATTGTCTGACTGGGAATTCAAAGAATATATGGGGGTTATGTGCACCCACAATTTTTAATACTGGTATACAGTGCCATTGTCTGACTGGGAATTCAAAGAATATATGGGGGTTATGTGCACCCACAATTTTTAATACTGGTATACAGTGCCATTGTCTGACTGGGAATTCAAAGAATATATGGGGGTTATGTGCACCCACAATTTTTAATACTGGTATACAGTGCCATTGTCTCACTGGGAATTCCACAAATAATTTGGGGATTCATTCACCCTACATCTCAGGCTCTTGCCATATTCACCCAGGTTGTCAGTGCTGCACCAGCTCGTTCCCAGACAGCTCGGCCCGAAAAACGCGTTACCTATATAGAGGATTTGGACAATGAAGACAACATGTTCTAAATCTAATGTCTGCACCTTCTCCAGAATTAAAATAAAGGCAGCGTTTAACTTTCAAATAGCACTGCACAAAGGAAGAGCTTATCAGCTTGTCTCATGACATGCTACTGAAAAGTTTCATTTGTGTATCTTAATGTAAATATAGTTGTATAAGCTTTTTGGGTTTTAGGCACTGCCAAGTTATTTATTACCACCCACTCCCTTATAATGATGATGACGCCAAAGTCACTGTGGGTGTTCAGAGCTCACAGCTTTGGGTGACATTTGTCTTGCTCTCTGTCGGTACCAGCTGTCTTTTTGGATACCGTAAAGTTATGTTGACTTTATTAACAGCTATAGAAGCTTTAGCCAGGTTGTGACGGTGTGTAACCCTAACAACACTAAGTGGGATACACATTAATAGTCAGTCTATGTACGCTAAACGTATCACTGAAGTAATTTTTTTTCCCTCTCCCCTAATATAAGAAAGGAACAGACATTAGACCTAGACCGGGGTTCGAGGCTTGAAAAAATCCAGTATTATTTGTTCTTCATGATGTGAAATATGTGTTGAAAAGCAACCCAAGATGAAGTCAGCCATGTGTGCCAGTGTGTTACTTGGCATGCCTTTGCTGGCCCCAACTGTAAGGGTCACTCTCCATTTCCTCCATTTTCCACTCCCCTTCACACCATTTGTGGTGAAGCAATGGGATGCACTGAAGTGCACCCTCTAGCCTCGTGTGGGATAGGGACATCAGATGCCACTCCAACCCCCTCGTCTTCCTCCGCCAGCCAACGGTGCGAAGATGAGAGGAGTGTGCTCTGAATGTTTTCTGCCTAGCAGAGGCTAGTTCTCACTTACGAAAATGGCCCCACTTTGACCTGTATATCAGGCACAATGGTGTAGGTTTCAAAGAAACATGGCACCAACAAGTTGGAAAACGTGGGCCATGCGTGGACCGTGTTTGAGTCTGGCAAGCTCCAGATCTGCTACCAGGTTCCAGCCATTATCACAGGCGCAAAAATGCCAGGCCCCAGGTGTAGCAGGGAAAAAAAAATGCCATCTCAGCCAGGATGGCATCCCTGACCTCGGAGGCACTGTGCTGTCTGTCCCCCAAGCTGATCAGTTTCAGCACGGCCTACTGACATCTCCCCATGCCAGTGTTACAGTGTTTTCCGCTAGTAGCTGGGGTGGAGGTTGCAGCTTCGTAGGGTTTCAGTCTACTCCTGCCATGAATTTTGGCCTGGGAGAGGAGATAGGCCACCCCAGTTTGCACCCGGGGAACAGACTCCACCACATTCACCCTGCCTGTCATTAAAGATAAGCACTGCAGCATCCCTGACCACAGGCGCTTGTCCATGTGTCGGTGGTCAAGTGGACCTTGCAGCAAAGCGCAGAGCTCTGGGCCCGACTGATGTTATGGGACACATGCAGGCGCAAGGCAGAGACAGCACACCAAGAGAAGTAGTAACGGCTAGGCCCAGCATAGGGAGGTGCCCCAGCTGCCATCTGCTGACGGAAGGCCTGGGTCTCCAGAAGCATAAACAAACACCAACATCTCCAGGGCCAGCAGTTTATCGATGAGGCTGTTACAGGCTTGGGCATGGGGGTGGGTTGTATTGTACTTCTGCCTGCAATGAAAAGCTTGGGAAATGTGGAGTGGCTGGGAAGAGGCGCATGATGGTGCAGGCCAAAAGGGCGCATGAGGGTGAACTCCCCAATGTGTCAGAGATAGGTGTGTAGGTGTCCTTGCATCATATACTTGCACCATATTTGGCTTTGGAAGTTAATTTTGTGCCAAAAAGTGGTTAAGACAGCGATCCCTCAGCTACTCCCGTTACACTGTCTATTGAAGTTACCATCTGTGGAAGTGGACCACCATTTCTAAGATCCCAAAGGAAGCAGGCAAGAGATGTGCAGTTCAGAAAAAAAGATGAGAAAATAAGTTTAGGCTGTAGAGCACAGAGGGATCGGAGAGGACAGAGCTGGTGTCGGCCAGGTATTCCCACAACATGCGCCTATACTTGTCCCTCCTGGTGACACTAGGCCCCTGAGTGGCAGTAATTTGTCCAGGGGGGCCATTAACGTGTTCCAGACCTAGGAATAAGTCTTCCAACAGGGTAGAGTTTTGCATGCCTTTGCTTCTACCCACTGTTTTTGCTGCTTAGCTTCCCTCCACATCTACTCTGCTTTCACCCCTAAACATCACCCCAGTTTATGCCTTTGCTTCTACCCAGGTTTTTTGTTGATTTAGCTTCCCTCTACATCTACACTGCTTTAGCCCCTAGACATCACCCCTGTCCATGTGGGGTCGGTGGCCTCGTCATCCACCAACTCCTCTTCCAATTGCGCACTGCCCCCTTACTGCAAACCGCACATGACCACAGCTTGCCTTGATGGCAACTGTGTCTCATGATCCCCACTTAGGTCCAGACAAGTCGGTGGCGGGTCCAAAACCCCAAAATTGGAAGGAAATGGCAGATGCTGCAGTATTTCTAACACCTGTTCCTGGTGCTCGGGCCTGGTCTGTGTTGTACCCTGCACCCTGCTTAACGCATCTGCCATATCCGAAGTTGTGCTGAGCGCATGCTAATGTTTCGTGTCCAGTGCAATGGATGGGATGGGATTTCACATAAGTCTGCCACCCATGGCCACTCATGGTTGAGCAACTGAGGGAGTTGACTTTGACGAACCCGAGGGTTTTGGAGTTGGAACTACATCAAAGGTCTGTGCTGCTCACACACTCTGCTCAACACATGATATGTTTAGTGCCAGCAGTGTGGAGACGTCGCACAACAGCCGTTGTTCCAGCAGGTACAGGCGTTGTAGGAGTGCATAGAGGCTAGCAGCGGCAACTATACACTTTAAAAACTATCCGCACAAGCGCCACACTTTCACCAGTAGCTCAGGAACATTGGGGTACCTTTTTCAAAAGATTAGCAGCAATGAGTTAAAAACGTGGCCCAGGCATGGAATATGTTGCAGGCTGCCAAGCTACAGAGCCAATCCCAGGTTACGGCCATTATCACACATGACAACATGCCTGGGCCCAGGTGCAGTGGCAAAAACCACATTGCCGTCTCATCGAGGATGGCATGACTCACTTTGTAGGCAGTGTGCTGTCTGGCCCCCAAGCTGATGAGCTTCAGCACGGCCCGCTGACGTCTCCCCACACCAGTGTTGCAGCGTTTCCAGCTCGTAGCTGGGGTCAATTTAACAGCGGAGGAGGGTGGTGTTTCAGCCCTCCTCCCAGGAATGTTGTGTGGGGAGACAAGTCAGGCCACCACATTTTGCGACCCGGTCCACGCCTCAACTACATTCAACCACTGTGCCCAAATTGAAAGGTAGCGTCCCTGTCCGCATGCACTTGTCCATTCGTAACTGGTCACATGGAACTTTAGGGCTAAGCGCTGAATTTAGGGACCGCCTCATGTTTGGGGGAAAGTGCTGGTGTGGACGGCACAGTGCGGTGGCGCAGTAGACACTCTGCCCAAAAAGGGCAGAGTGTCCCCCAGCCGGGATTCCAACATCTCCTGGGCCAGATTTCTTGAGATGAGGCCGTTGAAGCCTTGGGCATGTGGGTGGGTTGCGCTGTACTTTAGCATGAAATGAAAGGCTTGGGAGATGGGGAGTTGCTGGGAAGAGGCGCATGATGGCGCGGGCAAAAGGAGAAATGGCAGGAAAAGGTGAGGATAAGGGTGAACTCCCCAAAGTGTCAGAGGCAGATGTGGAGGTGTCCTGGCTCCTGGTCTGGACTGCAGCGCCAGCCCTGTCAACAGTGGAAGAGGCAGTGGCCGCCAGGCCAAACGACGATTATCCTGCGCTTGCTCTCACCCACTGAGCCCAGGGCTTGCCTTCCAAATGATGGCACCCGCAAGAGGTGGTGAGATTCCTCTCCGCAGATCTCCAAACCATCTTGGACTTGCAAATTGCACTAAATTTGTCATGTAACTGACATGTATATGATGAGTCTATCCATTGTCTGTTCATTTTGGTGAAAGTCAGCCTGTCAGCTGACAGACAGCTGTGCTTGTCAGTGATGATGTCACCGGCTGCTTGTACCCCCAGTTTTTGCTGCTTAGCTTGCCTCCACATCCACACTGCTTTTGCCCCTACACATCACCCCTATCCATGCCTGTGCCTCTAGCCATAAGTCTGCCACCCATGGAAACTCATGGTGCAGAAAGTGAGGGAGCTGACTCTGAGGAACCCTTGGGTTTTGTAGCTGGTACTCCATCAAAGGTCTCTGCTGCTCACACACCCTGCTGAACATACGGTATCTAGGGTTAGAGCGTGTGGTGACCTCGCACAACAGTAGGTGCTTCAGGCAGATGTAGGCCTTGCTGGAGTGTATTGCGGCTAGCTCCAGGTACTGTAGACTTGGGAAAGTGGGTGTCCAAGTGCCGCACTTTCACCCTTAGCTCAGCTAATTTGGGGTATGTTTTTAAAAATCATTGCACCACTACATTGAACATGTGGGCCAGGCATGGAACGTGTTGGAGGCTGGCAAGCTCCAGAGCCCTCCAACAAGCTAAAAAACCTGGCCCCAGGGGCAGCGGGGATAAACAAATTGCCATCTCATCCAGGATGGCATCCCTGACCTCAGAGGCAGTGTGCTGTCCGTCTCCCAAGCTGATGAGCTTCAGCCCAGCCTGCTGACGTCTCCCCACACCAGTGTTGCAGCGTTTTCAGCTCGTAGCTGGGGTAAATCTAACAGCGGAGGAGGAGGAGGGTGGTGTTTCAGCCCTCCTCCCAGGAATGTTTTGTGGGGAAACAAGTCAGGAAAATTCTTGAAACGGGAGAGTTTTGCATCTTTGCCCTTGCTGCCTATGGACATCCCTTTGCCTCTAGCCACCATTTTCCCTGCTTTGCTTGCCTCCAAATCCACACTGCTTTTGCCCCTAGACATCACCCCAGTCCATGCCTTAGCTTGTACCCCCAGTTTTTCCTGCTTAGCTTGCCTCCACATCCACACTGCTTTTGCCCCTAGACATCACCCCAGTCCATGCCTTAGCTTGTACCCCCAGTTTTTCCTGCTTAGCTTGCCTCCACATCCACACTGCTTTTGCCCCTAGACATCACCCCAGTCCATGCCTTAGCTTGTACCCCCAGTTTTTCCTGCTTAGCTTGCCTCCACATCCACACTGCTTTTGCCCCTAGACATCACCCCAGTCCATGCCTTAGCTTGTATCCCCAGTTTTTCCTGCTTAGCTTGCCTCCACATCCACACTGCTTTTGCCCCTAGACATCACCCCAGTCCATGCCTTAGCTTGTACCCCCAGTTTTTCCTGCTTAGCTTGCCTCCACATCCACACTGCTTTTGCCCCTAGACATCATCCCTATCCATGCCTCTTCCCCTAGCCATAACTCTGCCACCCCTGGAAACTCATGGTGCAGAAACTTTGGTTGCTGACTTTGAGGAACCCTTGGGTTTTGTAGATGGAACTCCATCAAAGGTCTGTGCAGCTCACACACCCTGCTCAAGATATGGTATTGTAGGGTTTCAGCGTGTGTGAATGACGGACAACAGCCTGTGTTTGGACAGATGTAGGCCTTGCTAGAGTGTTTTTAGGCTAGCAGCGACTCCTGTGCACTTGCAAAAGTGGGCGCACAAGCGCCGCATTTTCAACAGTAGCTTCGGTACATTTGGGTATGTTTTTAAAAAACTTTGCACCACTAGGTTAGACGTGGGCCAAACATGGAACGTGTTGGAGGCTGGCAAGCTCCAGAGCCGCTACCAGGTTCCAGCCATTATCACAGGCGTAAAAATGCCAGGCCCCAGGTGTAGCAGGGAAAAAAAAATGCCATCTCAGCCAGGATGGCATCCCTGACCTCGGAGGCACTGTGCTGTCTGTCCCCCAAGCTGATGAGCTTCAGCACCGCCTGCTGACGTCTCCCCACACCAGTGTTTTAGCGTTTGCCGCTAGTAGCTGTGGTGGAGGTTGCAGCGTCGTAGGGTTTCAGTCTACTCCTGCCATGAATTTTGGCCTGGGAGAGGAGATAGGCCACCCCAGTTTGCACCCGGGGAACAGACTCCACCACATTCACCCTGCCTGTCATTAAAGATAAGCACTGCAGCATCCCTGACCACAGGCGCTTGTCCAAGTGTCGGTGGTCAAGTGGACCTTGCAGCAAAGCGCGGAACTAAGGGCCCACCTGATGTTGAGTGACACGTGCTGGTGCAAGGCGGGGACGCCACACCGGGAGAAGTTGAGACGGCTAGGGACGGCATAGTGAGGTGCCACAGTTGCCATCAGGTCCGGGAAGGCGGGAGTTTCAACAAGCCGGAACGCCAACCTCTCCTGGGCCAGCAGTTTAGCGATGTTGGCGTTCTAGGCTTGCGTGGGTGGGTGGTTAGCGGTGTATTTCTGCCGGCGCTCCAATGTCTGAGAGATGGTGGGTTGTTGTAAAGAAGCGCCTGATGGTGCCTTTGATGGTGCAGGAGAAGGAGATAAGACAGAAACAGGGGAGGATGAGGGAGAAGTCAACAAAGTGGCGGAGGCAGATGAAGTGATGTCCTGGCTCGTCCTCTGGAGTGCATCGCCAGCACTGTGAGCAGAGGCAGTGGCATGAACGGCGGGCGACGTTTGTCCTGCCGTTGCTGCCTGCCACTGATTCCATTGCTTGGATTCCAAATGACGGTGCATTGAAGTGGTGGACAGGTTGCTCTTCTCAGGGCCCCTACTCGATTTCGAGAGGCAAATTGTGTAGACGACACTATATCTGTCCTCGGCGCATTCCTTGAAAAAACTCTACACCTTCAAGAAACGTGCCCTCGATGGGGGAGTTTTTCTGGGCTGGGTACAAAAGGGAACATCTTCGGACATTCCGGGTCTGGCCTGGCTTCGGCAAAGCAGCTGACCTCTGCCTCTGGACATGTCTCTGCCTCTAGCTACCCTTTTTGGTGCTGCACCTGCCTCAACATCCACACTACTTTCCCAGCTTGACATCTGCCTTGTCCAGGTGGGGTCGGTGTCCTCGTCGTCCACCACCTCCTCTTCCAACTCCTGTCTCGCCTCCTCCTCCTGCACAATGCGCATGTCAACTGGCTGCCCTGACAGCAACTGCGTCTCATCGTCGTCGATGAGGGTGGGTTGCTGGTCATCCGCCACCAAATCGACCGGAGATGGAATGGAGGAGACTCTAGTGTTTGAGCATCTGGACACAGATACTCGTCTGTTAGGTCCGTGGAATCGCGAAATGGAGGGGCAGGTTGCGGTACAGTCAAAGGAAGGGAGAACAGCTCTGGGGAGCAGGGACAGTTGGGGTTATTGTTCTGAGAAGATTGGGAATTTTGGGTGGAAGGAGGACAAGACTGTTGGGTAAGAGGAGGTAGAGGCTGACTGGCTGGTGGACAATGTGCTTTAAGCGTTATCCGACAGCCATTGCAAGACCTGTTCCTGGTTCTCGGGCCTACTAATCTTTGTACCATTCAGCCTAGTTAATGTGGAACTTTTGTGCAAAGCGCAGAACTTAGGGCCCGCCTGATGTTAAGGGACACACGCTGGTACAAGGCTCAACTCACCCTAAGTGCCAAAAACACTGCTGGTGCAAGGCTCTACTCATGCCAAGGGCCTCAATCTCTGCTGGTAGCTCAGCTTAAGGTCATGTAACTTTGTTTGGAAGGGCTCATGTTAAGGGCTAGAAAAGTGAATTTTGGAAGGTCTTACCACATCACACACACACACACACACACACACACACACACACACACACACTCACTCAAAATGACAGTTAAGGGTGAGGGCTTTTGGAATTCCCATTGCCTATTCCATTTGTGGTTGTCATGGGGAACGTGATTTAAAGGGGTGGTTGTTACTGTTTGTTGAGCTTAAATTGGGGTTTGTGTCCATCCATTTGGGGAGTAAAGAAGGTTTCCAGGTATTTTCCCACTTTGATAGAGGTTTTTTTGAATGTGGAAAGTGTGTAGTTGTTAGGCAGTGATGTTGGGGTAATAGAGGGTCTTTGGTGTGTTAGATGCCCCCAGGCATGCTTCCCCTGCTGTCCCAGTGTCATTCCAGAGGTGTTGGCATCATTTCCTGGGGTGTCATAGTGGACTTGGTGACCCTCCAGACACGGATTTGGGTTTCCCCCTTAACGAGTATCTGTTCCCCATAGACTATAATGGGGTTCGAAACCCGTTCGAACACACGAACATTGAGCGGCTGTTCGAATCGAATTTCGAACCTCGAACATTTTAGTGTTCGCTCATCTCTAGATTCTACCATTAAAAAACTTTTTTTTCTAGGTAACACGTCGGAATAGCCTTTAGAAAGGCTATTCGTCTCCTACCTTTGGAAGTGCTCTCCGCCACGCCGTTCGTTCGAAATACCGGTTCGTACCGGTATGCTAATTAGTTCTCTCGCAGCGATGGGGGCTGGCCCCAGCGCAGGAGATGCGATGGGGGCGTCCCCATTGCTGCTCGAAAACCGACTCCAGCGCCGCCTCTGTCTTCTTCTGCATCCGCCCCTTCCTTCTTCGGCTTGACGTCGGACGCCTGCGCAGTACGCTTTGTTCGGCGAAGTTCGCCGAACGTACTGTGTATGCCCGCAGCCATAGTGCCGACACCGCAATTTCGCACATGTGCAGTACGTTCGGCGCAGGCGTCCGACATCAAGCCGAAGAAGGAAGGGGCGGATGCAGAAGAACACAGAGGCGGCGCTGGAGTCGGTTTTCGAGCAGCAATAGGGACGCCCCCATCGCATCTCCTGCGCTGGGGCCCGCCCCCATCGCTGCGAGAGAACTAATTAGCATACCGGTACAAACCGGTATTTCGAACGAACGGCGCGGCAGAGATCACTTCCAAAGGTAGGAGACGAATAGCCTTTCTAAAGGCTATTCTGACATGTTACCTAGAAAAAAAAAGTTTTTTAATGGTAGAATCCTTTAAATGCCACAGTTCGGCTTTTTAGCAGTATATAAAACCGCACATGGAACCGCTTTTTGGAACCTTCCTCCAATACAGGTGTGAATAGAAGATGATAGCACAGGACTAGATCCATGATATGACAGTTGCCAATGTAACCAGCAGACTCCATTAGATAGCTGCTAGAAAGGAGAGGATACATTCAGGCGCTGCCTTGTACATTATGGATCCAGTAGGTGACGCTGCCTCCTGTTTCTGTTAGTATGAGGCACCACCTGTTGTATCCGCGTCTAAACAGGCGGGTGAGGGTGGGGAGAGACATAGTTAGCCCCAACAATGCAGCAAGGCTATGGGTGTGTTATCTGTGACGGCCTGGCAGTATGACAAACCACACAGCTAACACTCCCGGAGACGAGGCAGCGCCATCTACTGGATCCACGACACAGACGTTGCCCGGCACGGCCGCAGCCGCCCCTCTACTTCCCCTGACGGATATGACGTCTTTCAACGTGAAAGTCTGACCCTCCCGCCCGACGTCAATTGAATGACAGCAAAACTAACCAATCGCAATTGAAGGTTGGCCGGTCTTGTCCAATCAGAACATAGGGTGGATCCCATTAAGCAAAAATTGCAAGATGGCGTTGAGAAGCTGTGTATGAGGACGAGATCCCTCCACTATTAGCCATGAAAGGAAAAGAGCGCTCCCCGGCTAAAGCCAAACGATCCCGGGGGGCGGACGAGCCTTCTCGGGAGCGGTGCGGAAAAAAGCTAAGCTCAGCCAGCGGCAGTAACGGCAGCGGCTCAGCCGGGAAATCCTCCGAGAGCGGCTCCGGGCGCCGCGGCCTGCACCTGGACAAGAGCCTCTCCAGCAGCAGGGACTATGAGCCGTCCGGTAGAGGCCCCGGCCTGCACAGCTATGGGTCCCCAGGCGCCAGCAGTGGCAGCGGTAGTAGCAAAGGCGCAGAGAGCAGAGGGGGCGCCAGTGGCCGGAACGCCGAGGGCCGCGGAGAGTCCGAGTACAAGTCCCTGCGGATCAGTGAGCTGGGCTCGTCCCTCAGTGATGAGGCCATAGAGGACGGTCTATTCCATGAGTTCAAGAAGTTCGGAGATGTGAGTGTGAAGATCTCCCGCACCGGGGATGAGCGGGTGGCCCTGGTCAACTTCAGGCGCCCGGAGGATGCTCGGGCCGCCAAGCACGCCAGGGGCCGGCTGGTGCTCTATGACCGGCCGCTGAAGATCGAGGCGGTCTACTTGCCTGTCAGCCAGCGGCGCAGGAGCCGATCCCCCGCAGACAAGGAGCCCTATACCAGCCTGTCTGCAGCCGTGTCCTCCTTACCTGCACACCGGCACCCGCATGGCCAGCGAGGACTGTCCCCGGGCGGCCTCGGCTACAGAGACTATCGGCTGCAGCAGCTGGCATTAGGCCGCTTACCTCCTCCCCCTCCTCCGCCGCTTCCCCGAGACCTAGAAAGGGACAGAGACTACAGCTTCTACGAGGGTCGTGTGCGGCCTGCGTATCCCTTAGATCCCCGCCTGAGCATCCGAGAGGAGGACAGCTCCCCTGAGAATGACATGAGGGCTAATAGGACCCTGTTCCTGGGCAACCTGGACATCAATGTGACGGAGAGTGAGCTGCGGAGGGCATTTGAACGCTTTGGGACAATTACTGAGGTTGATATCAAGAGGGCAGCCCGGGGACAGACCTCTACCTATGGATTTCTGAAGTTTGAGAACCTTGACATGGCACATCGGGCCAAGGTGGCGATGTCTGGCAAGTACATCCTGCGCAACTGTATTAAGATTGGCTATGGCAAAGCCACTCCTACCAACCGCTTGTGGGTGGGAGGCCTTGGACCCTGGGTGCCAATGGCATCGCTTGCCCGTGAATTTGACAGGTTTGGCACTATCAGATCTATTGACTACAGGAAGGGGGATAGCTGGGCCTATATACAGTATGAAAGCTTAGATGCTGCACAAGCTGCCTGTACTCAGATGAGAGGATTTCCATTGGGTGGCGAACATAGAAAACTGCGTGTGGACTTTGCTGATACAGATCACATCTACCAGCCCCCCTACCTTCAGACATTGCCTGTGCCCCATTATGACTTAGTGGGAGATAGCTTTGGCCACCGGGCACCTGATCCTCTAAGAGCTAGAGACCGCACGCCACCTCTGTTGTATAGGAACAGAGAAAGAGACTTGTATTCAGACTCTGACTGGGTGCCCCTTCCTGTTAGAGACAGAAACAGGGTTGCCTACGAATCCATAGAGACAATAGACCGACGAGCTGATGGCTGGTCTTTAGACAGAGATCGTGAGAGAGATGGAGTAGGCAAAGATCAGCCTAGAAAAAGAAGGCTTATGGATGAAATACGTCACATTGACAGATCTCCTGAAAGTGATCGGTCTAGAAAGAGACACTGTAATAGCCCTGATAGAAGTCCTGATGGCAGTGGTGGACGAGACAGCCGTTACAGTGACACAGAGCGTGCAACTGGGCGCAGTGAGCAGGCGTCACCTGCCAGAGACTGGCGCAGCAGCCTTGAGCGCGGTGTCGGAGACAAACGCGACCGAAAGAACTCAAACTCTGTAGAAAGAGAGAGAAAACATCGTATTGTGGAGAGTAAGAGCCCTGTAAGAAAAGATGAGCATCCAGAACCCAGTAGCAAAGTCAAATCCCCACAGAAACAAGATGCAACTCAAAAACTGTGTCTAGCCTGGCAAGGTATGCTGCTCCTGAAGAACAGTAACTTCCCGTCCAATATGCATTTGTTACAAGGTGATCTTGCTGTAGCAACCAGCCTTCTTATTGAAGGATCCTCAGGTGGGAAAGTTGCCCAGTTAAAAATAACTCAACGTTTACGCCTGGATCAACCTAAACTGGATGAAGTGACGCGTCGCATTAAAGTGGCTGGTCCTAATGGTTATGCCATCCTGCTTGCAGTTCCTGGTACATCTGATGGTAATTTCACTGGAGATCAAGCAAGCTCAACCCAACGTCCTTTGAGAAACCTTGTGTCCTATCTAAAGCAAAAACAGGCAGCTGGTGTTATTAGCCTTCCAGTGGGGGGCAGTAAAGATAAGGAGAACACTGGTGTTCTTCATGCTTTTCCACCTTGTGAATTTTCCCAGCAGTTCCTGGATTCTACAGCTAAAGCCCTTGCCAAATCTGAAGATGACTACCTTGTAATGATCATAGTGCGTGGGGCCTCCTAATTCATTTTCTGTTCTTATCTACTGTACATGTGGTATTATGGGATACAGTACAAATGTTTCCTTTTGGTTTTGGTAATTCATTCTTTTTGCAGTAATATCGTGCCAGGCACAGCAAAGGTATTCACCAGTCCACTATCCCATATAGTAGAGCAAATGCTTTTTCTTTCTTTTTTTTCTCTCCCCTACCACACCCTCTCATCCTCTTCTTTTTTATGCTATTAAACGGTCTATAACTTTCTAACTCCTAAAATGAATTGATAGACATTTACAAGCAGAACGTACTGATACAGGGTTTCTTTGTAGATGATGCATTTCTGAAACCTTCAAGCTTAGGTTTAATGTGACATAGCACATTCTCTGTTAAGGCCTATAAAATGTTCTTTGA
Source organism: Leptodactylus fuscus (assembly GCF_031893055.1). Classification (NCBI taxonomy): domain Eukaryota; kingdom Metazoa; phylum Chordata; class Amphibia; order Anura; family Leptodactylidae; genus Leptodactylus; species Leptodactylus fuscus. The sequence continues at coordinate 96,549,287 of NC_134266.1, read as the reverse complement.
ATTCAAGAGTATAACAAGCTACTTGGAAGCTTTAGCTAGAATACAAGCTGACATAAAGCAGGCTAAACACAATAGATAGCAGCCCCTGTGTTACTACACAACTTATACTTCACTTTCACCTGTCAGCATCTTATGTCCCTTGGGAGTAAGTGGTTGGGAATGTTTACTATTCTTTACCACAATAGCATATATATGTGCCAGGTTAGGGTAATGTCAACCTCATGTTTGTGACTGGCTTACTCTAAAGTATATGTACACCTACCCTGATTCTAAGGGCAGTCTGTTCTCTTTTGCTTCAGACTGTGGAAAGGCTGACTGAACTATTTAGCACTATTAGATCAAATTCAAACCCCCCTTCCCCCCCCTTTTTTTTTTTTCAAAGGCTTTTTACTTCTAAGTTTTAGTCATCTAGTCTTGTCTGATGAACGGAAATGTATTCTGTAGTAATGGTGGGTGTGCCAGCTTTCTGTGTTGTGTACCAGCAGGCAGTACAAAATCTGATGCCCACTTAGGCGCTGTTCACTTCTGAGTTCGAGGCACCAGGACCCAGCCGAACCTTGGTCTGCTTAGCACTATTAGTTTCCATCATGTCATGGATCTAGAATGGTGATTATTTTGGTTCTGCTATGACAAAACAGAACAGAAATAACCATTGGTGTTCTCCCTAGATAGCATACAATGCCATTTGTGTATGTATAATGAATATTCATACACATATATATCGCACTCAGACAGATTCTGTGTTAGCTTACGCTAGGTTCACACCTGCGTTCTGGTCTCCGTTCTGTGCTTTCCATCTTCTACATGCAAGAAGACGGAAAGCACAGACCGGGTGCGGTGGTGAGTGTTTTATGCTCTCCGCTGCGAAATCGGTTTTTTAAAATCCGGACACAGAGTACTACATGTCCGACTCTGTGTCCGGTTAAAAAAACCTGGTTTCGCGGCGGAGAGCATAAAACGCTCACGGTCGGACAGCTTTCTCACCCATTCAAATGAATGGGTGAGAGAGACTCCTGCAGGTTTCCGTCTCCTGCTCTGTTTTATGCAGGAAACGGAAACCTGCAGAACGGAGTGCCAGGCGCAGATGTGAACGAGCCCTTATATGTTTCCAGAGCAGTCATTTTGTGAACATGCATGTCTGCCTCCTACGAGTACATATGTTTTCATATTAACTTGTGGGCTCTGAATTCAATTCACTTTTTAATAGGAGGTAGCTTGATACATTTTAATACGTAGTATATCGGTTTCTCTGTCAAACTTTAAAATCCTAGAAATCCCAAAATACTGAAAGGTGAGGTTTTCAGGATAATCCCTTTAAAGCTAGGATTATTATGGAAAGTAAGGTGTCGCACACAATCCCAGCTCTGATGGTTCGTAGTGATAATGGCCAGTTAGTTTTTGGATTCTTGTAATGAATTTTGGCTATCCTGTAAAATATTTTTTTGATTTATTTTTTTAAACTGCACGATATCCATGTATCTAGGGATTATTGTTTATTTTGGTATTACATTCCTATACAATTGCATGATGTACTCTTTTTATTTTTTCTTTGTGTGCTGTTTTAGAATGTGTCAGACATTTCAGTAAAGAGCAGGGGACAGCTAATGTCTAGTTGTGAACACCATAGAGCTCAGCAAGTGGGAGGAACACTGCTAGATTTGTCATTGTGATGGAACAGCTTATACAATGGCTACTTCCTACCTCTTGCTTTAATACACATCCATTAGATATTTGTGATCTATTTATTACCTTGTCCGTGGCTATTTAAAGCATGAAAGCCATTGTATAAATGTTGCAGCTATATGCGATGTATGTATACTGTATCCCATAATGCAGTTCAGGGTTGTGGATGTTACTACATTTGGTAAATGTAGAAGAAACCTGTTTCAATTGCTACAATGTGCTTTACATTAGAGATCAAGTTGTCATACAGACATTTAAGGTAATTGCCAAGATGTGTATAATGGATCTGAAATCCTATGCCGTGTGTTCTACACATTCCTATGAGTGTTTCAGGTGACATTACAACCTCACTGCTTGCTAACAGAATGAATTCAAGCTGTTTGGGAAAATATTCACTTACGTGAGCTAAAGACCAAGTGGTCTACAAAAATGAGTCTCGAGGTATGAAGTACTGTTTCATTGCATTACAAGGAAGCTTAGATTGTAAGGGCTTTGCAATTCTTTAGAGGACCCCATGTGCGGTATTATATACCGCTAGAAAGCTGATGTGCCCTGGTGTGGGAGATATTGGTGCCATTAGTTTCAGCACTGATATCTCCCCACTGTCCAAAGGGCGGGCCGCACAGCCTTGCTAACCCTAAATATAGAGCCCAAAAATTACATAGGGATGTAAAAAGCTTTACTCCTGTGTAATCTATAAACTTTGGCAGAATGCCTACTTATTCATATTACACATATAGGTTACTGGATCCTCATTTGGAACCTCATATCTGTGAATATTAACGTGATGGCAGCTATTTTGTTCTGTTGAACAGTATTGGATCTTTCTGTTATCAACTTCAGTCCCAGTATAGTTTTAGTCCTCATTTTGATTATTCTGCATCTACTGTTCCCATTATATTGTGGTATTATGTGAGTATTTTTTTTATGCAGTATTGTGATATGATGCTTCTCGGGTACATGGGCAGAGTCAAAGGGATAATCATTGTGTGCTCTTTATTCAGATACAGCTGAAATGCAGATTCTGTGTTTGTACCATGTAAAGCAGTGCCACAATGTTACCCAGATACTGAACATGGTACCCATAGCTGTCCTCTGTGGGTCTACAATTTGTTTTAAAGGGAGTCTGTCACCTCCCCAAGTATATTTAGCTCCCACCAGCACATCTTAGAGCACATTACGGTTATAAACTGTACCTTTGTGTGTGTCATTTTTGTAGACTTAGAGGAAAACCACTTTTAAGAATTATGTAAATGAGGTAGTTGGTTCACAGGGGGCGGGCTTTCAGCCCTGGGAGCACTTCTCTTACAACTGAAGTAGGTTGGGTGATGTCATTGCAGTGGGAGGGTGGCACAAGCAGGAGATGGTAAGGGGCTGAATAGCCGGCCCCCAGTGCACCAACTACCTAATTTGCATAAAACTTTTTTTTTCTCATCCACGTAAAAATTGTGAAGTACAGAATCTCATACCATACTATTGCTTACAGAGATGAGAATACAGTGCTTCATGGAGGCACTACAGACTTGGAGTAACTAGGGATCTGTAACTTGAATTGAATGGCACTTACACATGTATTTAAAGAATCACTTCTGAACTATGTATATGCAGTTTTAGGGGCTTAACTTGCTTCTGCTAACAGTCCATACAACGGCATATAAGTTGTTCTGAAGCAATTTTGGTGGCAGACTCTTCAAACAAGGGAAGTTTCTTCTAGAGCTATAATGCTTGGAACACTTTAGCATGTACATTACTTGCTTTGATGTTTAAAGTTGTGCAATGTCAAGGCTTTTTCTTTTGTATATGTGTAAACAGCTGACTATGATGTCTTATACACCATCCCAGTGGTCATTACCATAGCATCAAACAGTAAGTAAGGCTTTGTTCACATTTGCGTTGAAGTTTTCTCCTTCATTGATTTTGTAAGGTCAGACAAACACTTGGCTAAATTCTAAGTCCCATAATGAATTGTCAGCCCTATTGTAGCTCCTGGGGTCTAGTTGGTAATTGTGACAGTCATGTATTAGATTTGGTTACTTTCTTTGTTCTGCTGCTGTAATACAGCAGCGCCATGAAAATAACGCAGAAGTGAACGAAACCTAAGTTGCCTGGATTGTAATGTGCTGTGGTTCTAGAACACTGGGTACAACCCTTTAGAACTTCTTCAGGTCTGTTCACAAAGTAGCATTTGGAGGGGAGATTGAGGGGGTTTCCCATCTCAAACCTGCCCTTGTGGAAATCCATTGCAGAAAGCTGAGGCTGAGCTGCGGGTTTACACACGGTTTAGTCAGTGTGAGGCCTCGCAGTGCTGTCTCAGCTGTCAATCCGCCATGGAAACCGCCACAGGATCATGCAGGACCTGCTGAAAAAACATCTATTCCTGCCTGATAATTCTCTCCTGAAGATGCTGTGTGAATATACCCCAAAGGTTTTTTACCAGTTATCTGTGTAAAACAATGATGTAGCTTAAATCATGTGACTGTCTAACAGAAAAAGTAGCAGCGTTGTTGTTTCCCATAGCAACCTGTCGGTGCGGCTTTCATTTCAGGCATGAAAACTGAGCTGGACCTTCTATTGGCAACAGAGCCAGTTTTTGTGGTAGACAGTCCTTGTAGTAATACATATACCTGTAGTATTTCGATCTGCTTTTTCAGTATGTCGGATGTACTGGGTCCTTATGAATTTCATGGCCTATTTTTTTTTACTTTATTTTTTCTCCCCACACTTGAAAATTGGCATTTTCTTCCATGTGTAGGAGACAGATGAATTTCACGCGCCATGAGCAGATCCTTACATTTCCTAGGTCATCATTTTAGTACACTAAGAAGCTCTTGTACCATTTTTGGGTCCAGTGGTGCAGAATAATGCTAAAGGTTATTGAATGTTTTCAGCACTCCATTGTAATGCTTTTTCTTATTGTTTGGTATTTTAACACTCAACCAGTTTCCCCTCCTCATTGTACAGCAGCAAGTTGGGAGAAAAGAAGATTCTACGACTCTTCATGTGGCTGTAGAGAAATGGAACATTGATGGAGGAAAGTGTCTGTTTAGTACTTGCGCATTTTACTATTCTGGCAGCCAAAAAAAAAAAAAGAAAAAAACCCAGAAAAATATGCATATTGTGTATCTGCTTTTGTGATGCCAGTTCCCGTGTTTTAAGTGAAAAACGTGATGATGACTTCATTACTTTGTGCTGTATACACAAGATTTCTGGAAAGTGAGGCCGTTACCCTCTCTGGCTCACAGCTTATCATAATGGTCATTCAGTCCGTGCACACAGTTCAACTGGTTTTGTTTTCATTCTCAATAAATTGTTTCTTTTGAGGAAAATGTCTTTTCTGCCTGGAAGTGAATTGCCAACAAACAGCTGACAGTTTTGGTTGAGGGGTACACAATTCCTGATTGTAGCAGACAAATTGATGTTTCATAAGCCTCAGGAAGTAAAACATTGACATACTCATTTTAAAGTCTATTTTTCGTTTTTTTCTTTTTTTGTTTATTTTTTAATTTGAAAACTTTTGTGTTGTTCAAGTGGAGTATCCGCTAGTCCTGAACGGATCGCAGTGGCTGCTCATGCTCCTTAGGAGGGATCCGTAACGCTCTACAAGAAGCAGAGAACCTACATCATTTCTCACTGTAACATGCTACTGTCGGAGAATACAGTAAAGAGTTTGATTTGTTTGGATCATCAGAAATGATCCTGATTTGTTTTCATTTGAGATTTACTTTTTTATCATGTTTCGTTTGCAGCAGCCAAAACACAAATCAATCTCCGTAGCATTTAAACCATGTAATAAAGCATTCCATGACAATTGGAAGAACCATCTATTGCCGGGATCTGAGCTCTGTTTTGTGCGTAGGTGGTGTTGACCCTGCAGGAGAAGATTTCTGTGCGTCACCGATAAGTAATCCTTTGAAATGGTCATTGTGAGGCCATTTGGGAAGGGTTCTGTGACACACTGGATATGCATTCATTCTGGTATTTTAGCATCAGGAACCCATTGTGTGTGCCTTATCTTACTCTGAGGTCAAGCATGAATTCTTTGGAGCCTTCCTTGAAATGAAATTTGCTGCATCCTTCTGTACCATGTTTTGCACTTTGTAGCTCCCTGTTGGAAGTCAATTGCTGTTTTTTTAAAACAAAAAAAGCATAGAATGTTACAGCAGGATATGACAAGGCACACAGCACCTAGTGAAGAACATACGGAGTCTTCTGTATCTTGCCTCTGATCTTGGTCAGGATGCAGCATTGACAAAGGTGGTGAAGTCGTGCATGCGATGGTCAAATGCAGCTGTTACGGTTTCCATCTACCAACGGATGGGAAGAGAATGGGTGGTGGCAGCGTCCACATGAGCGGTCTGCGTCTAGGTGACAGGTGGATGTCCACTGCCCTGATCTCTTATCTGCAGGTGGGTTGCCTTGGAAAGCTCTTGTACAAAGGTAAGGTAGTGAAAGATCACACTGTGAATCAGTAATCTTATCAACCTGTCACAGAATTGATGTAAGCTTTTAGTTCAGCTTATATACAAGTTATTTGTATGAGATTAGTGCCTAATGCTTCACTATTTTTTTTAAAAAAATTAGAAGAATCTTCTGAATGTCACAGAATTTTCCATTAAGCCTTTTAAAGTGTTAGTACATTTATTGTAATGGCGCAGACTCTCAATTAATTTATACTGATTTTAGTCTTTTTTTTTTTGTTTTTTTTTCCACTTTCCATGTTGAGGAAAACTTAAGTTCTGAAAAACTTCTTTTTATTTTACAAGGTTTTTATGGCGACCTGTCATTTCTCCTGATCTGTCGATTTTGGTAAATATATTCCCCATGAAGTAATAATTATTTCTAATAACTAGTGTGCTGTTCCGTTCCTCTTTTATTCCACGCAGAAACCTGTGAACAAATTTTTCCAATCGGTTCTAACTGTGCCAGACTGTATGGCTGAAGCCCCACGTTGCGGAAATGTAACTTTTATTTTATTTATCTATTTATATTATTTGAGCCAAAGCCAGGAGTGGATTGAGCAGAGTGGAGAAGTATTAGAACTTTCTTTAGCTTTTCTATTTCTTTTGTAGCCATTCTTGGCTTTGGCTCAAAAAACCGCAGCAAAATCTGTAACAAAAAAAAGCTGCGTTTCCGCAATGTGGGGCCTTAGCCTATAGGAAGACACCCGTTTTACAAGGATAGTCATTGTACTGGTTAATGTATTCATAAGTTTCTGGGAGGAATTCACACAAATATAGGATTTCACAGATCCCTTGTATATTAGTGTATGTAAGGATCTGTGAAAACGAACAAAGAGCATGACCTATATTGTGACGGTGCAAGACAATGGACCATCAAAATATTGTTCATGTGAATGGTACTTGTTGAAAAACTTTGAAATGAATGTGCCATGGCTGATTTTCACTGTCGTGTGAATATAGGGTAACATAATAATGCCTCTGCACATTATAAAATGTAATGTACAATAGGTATTTCAAGGGGCATATGATTATTTGCTAGAACTGGATTAGCAATAATTCCTCTTTACAAAATTTACCTCCAACTCCGCCATGGCAATTTTAATTTTTTTTATTCTAACTACCACTGTGAGACAACTTAGTTGCCCAGTCACTTCTCCCATTAAAGAATAGGCATGTTTTTGAGAAAAGTGCTTGCCAGTGTGTACATAAAAATCTTATAGGCAGAGCTCAGTTTGAAGAACTTCAACTGTAGTTTATGTACCTGAGGTTTTTGGGGTTTGTTTTGCCTCAGTATAAAAAATGCCTATAAAAATACACTATGGCTGGATAGTGATCTGTAGCCTTTATTGCGTCTGTACAAAAGACATTCATACAGTGTAACTAAAGCTATGTAATATACTTTAATAATAAATCTAGCACTAAAATACACCATCTTTCCCTATTACCTGAAATCTGTACAATGTTTCCCGAGCATGGAAGAGCATGCTCATGTATAATCCATAAAAGCTGAGGCTGGGATGGGGTAACTTCAAACAGATATCTTGAGAATTCATATGACAACTAGATCTCCTGTTCTATATTACAAAATGCCTGCAATAACTAAAGTTACTCCCTCCCAGCTCAGCATCTTTGCATTATATATTGGTATGCTCACCCATACATAGAGAGAAATCACAATTTAATAAAGTATTTTACAATATTAATGTTCCAAAAATCAAGTTGTTTGAAATTTTCATTACGCTTTAATATGTTCAAGACTTGAAAATATTCAATTGCATTATTTATTTATTTTTCCCAAGTAATGTGCTCTTGGGGGCTTCAGGGTTCATACACACAGAATGAACTGGTGCAGATTTTCCTCAGTGTAAATGCCTTCAAAGAATTTGCATTGTTTGCAGTAGCCACAAAGTAAATCGTATTTTAATAAATCCCATTAACACTACTGTGGAATCTGCACATAAATTTTCATTTAATGGATTTTCTATGAATGTCAGTTTATATTGCAAGTTTCACCCTAAGGGTCAGTTCACACGTGAACTGCCCGCGCGGGTTTTGACACCGAGAGAGCCACGGCGAGCCGCGTCTCTCTCTTGTCAAAACCCGCCTACGGCGACCATCGCGATCGCGGCTTTCCCCTCCGCTGTCAGCTCAAATGAATGAGCCGACATAGGAGGGAGCTGCCGGGGGCGGAAGCCGCGCAGCTGAGCCCGCGCGGCTTCCGCCTGAAGAAAGGGCATGTCCTTTCTTTTCTCCGCTAGCGGCAGCCCGCCGCTAGCGGAAAAAAAAAAAGCCTGGTGGTCTACATAGACCACCATTGTAAAGGGGCGGATTTTGAAGCGAAATCCGCTGTCAAAATCCGCCCCTTTGCCTACGTGTGAACTAGCCCTAAGCAACACATCGGGTGAAATATTCTTCAAACCTTATATGTGTATTCAAATACTATGCTATTTCAAAAAAATAAAACTCTGTAAGGTCCCCTTCCCATCCCTAATAGAAGTGAATGGGAGGTGAAAACCGCGTTTTTTTGCAAAAATAAGCGACACTTTTTTTTTTTTTGCAAAAGAACGTGCGGGAAAAAAACACGACGCAGTTTTTTCAGCCCATTCACTTTACAGGAGGGGAAAACAGCCTGTCTTTTTTTTTTTGTTTGTTTTTTGTTGTTTTTTTTTTTTTAAGCTGTTTTTACAAAAAAAGCTCCAAAAAAAGCTTGTCAAGGTCCAAAATAAGCTTCCTAATAAGGAAGCTTTTTTTCCGGTGCCAAAATAAGCCACACATTATTTATGTGTGAAGAACTAACCCCAAAGCTTCATTTTTATTTATTTTTCACTATTTTATGGGAGATTCTATACATTACTATTGTGGCTGGTCATAGACTCCCCCCCCCCCCCCCCCCCCCCCAAAAAAAAAAACAAGAACTTTCTGGTAACATATTCTTAGTAATGGAAATTCATGAAACTTGTGATGTAGAGATCTACAGTAGACTTTACTCTTATATTGCTATAAGTGATATCCCACTGAAAAAGCTGGAAGAAACAAAATAGGTATGAAATGGGCTTTGTAAAAATTCCATTGACTTGCATAGTGTAGGACCTTGGTGTGGCATCCAGAATAAGAATCAAGAGCAAATAAGTGCTAGGGAGGAGAGCACATTGGAAACCTATTGTTTTTTTTTTTTCTGCAACACTTTTCACAGAAAGTCAGCAGAGTTTTCCTCTTCAGACTTTCCTTATTATAGGTATACGGAAACCGCCAACATCTGCAATGTGTGGAAGGGATTTTCCCAATGTGGGACTCTCAAACTGAACATACTTGAGGATTGCTCAGTATGCCTAAAAATCTTGCACACTTTCTGCTAGTAGGAACATAAGTGTTTTGCTGTACAAACCAAAATGTGCACTTGCCTCTTTAGTATGTACTTCTTGCCGCTACACATTCTGGCACATTTGCAACACCCTGTGCCCTGTAAACAATAAACATATAGTTTTTTTAATATCCAGTGTCCTCCTTAATAATGTTTCTGATTCAGTTTTTCCAATTGCAAGTCCTTAATTCATGTCTAAGATATTCACCAGCTTCTCAGATTGTTCACCCCCACTTGGGATTATTAGCCAAGCTGGTGGAGTGACTTTGGCTACCAAGTCACAATAGCCAAAATCTGTTAAACTAATTATGCCCATTTTCTGGCTAGTGGTGCATTTTTTGCCACATGGCTGAAAAAAAAAAAAAAATCTATTTTTGACTCTGCACTTTTGAGAAAAGTGGGTGGGTTCAAGGCGCGGCAGGGCCAGACTTACTATGATTTGTGCCAGAAAACTGGTGTAAATTGCACCTGAAATTTAGACCTGTTCCTGACTAATCTAAACTCCAGTTCTGGAACACAGGACCTTCTGACATGCACAAGAATTAAGAGATTGATGCCTAATAATTTTGGAACATCTAATGCTAGTGGCTGAATTTAAGACTGGTGTAGTAAATTATTCTCTCCATTGTCCATTAAAGTAGAAAGAATTTCCGGAACTCAAAGATTGAAGCTTCCAAGATGTATATTTATTAACATCCGACAAAAATGAACAAACGTTTCGGTCTGGTATAGATCTTCTTCAGTGTGTCGGTATTGTGGTTGAAAAGTGAAGTGGAAGCCAAGGAGTAAGGGATAAGGAGTCCAGGTCAGATGAGGTGGACCTGGACTCCTTATCCCTTACTCCTTGGCTTCCACTTCACTTTTCAACCACAATACCGAAACACTGAAGATCTATACCAGACCGAAACATTTGTTCATTTTTGTCGGATGTTAATAAATATACATCTTGGAAGCTTCAATCTTTGAATGCTGGAAATCCTTTCTACTGTATATTATGGAAGTGAGAAGTCTTTTCCTGGCACCATACACTTAAGATCGAGTGACGGTATATTATTACTGTCAAGCATTGCCCATTAAAGTAATGTCAGCACTTGGTGGCGTTTTACAGAAGTTGAGAGGACTGGAAATCTGAGGCACCTATGATAAAGGGGTTCTACAAGGCCTCTCCCTTTAGGATGGCTCAGTAGTAGTTCTGCACCCTGTCCAGTGGCCAGCTCCTATTCACATTGTCCTCCTCCAGGATAAGTCACTAATATGAAGTTTTTTGAGAATCCCTCTAACTATGGATAAATATGAACAAGTATGTGTGAATGTGGATTTACAGTACTGAAAGACTTGCTGCTTTCCCTAGTGCAAGTCGGTCAGTATTTTATCCTGACTTTCTGCCGGGTCACTTGAAGTGATGTCACATCACTTCATGACCATTATAAAACAGAGGAATGGCAGCAGGGAGGGCAGTAATATTATTTAGGAAAAGTGAAATACTTTCTTAGGGCTAGTTCACACAGGGACATGGAGGAGGATTTTGACAGCGGAATCCACGTCATAATCCTCCTCCATACAATGTTAGTCTATGTAGACTGCTAGCTTTTTTTTTTCTGCTAGAGAATAAGAAGCGACATGACCTTTCTTCAGGCGTTTTCCGCCTGAAGAAAGCAATAGTTCTTGTTTTTTTTACAAAAAAAAAGCTCCAAAAAAAGCTTGGCAAGATCCAAAAAAAGCTTCCTAATTAGGAAGCTTTTTTTTTCCGGTGCCAAAATAAGCTACACGTTATTTACGTGTGAACTAACCCTTAGGCTAATGTTGAGGAAAAGCTGTTTTGTTTTTTTTGTTGCAGAATTTGCTACTTTTTTTTTTTTGGTCAAAAGTGGAAAATAAATGGGGAAATATAAAGGAATCACTTATACTTGCCCCTTCTGTTAAATCCACTCCTGATTTTGGCTGAAACACAGCAAAATCTGTTAAAAAAAAAAAAAAAAAAAAAAAAAAGCAGCTTTTCCACAATGTTTGGCCTTGGCCTTACATGGGGTGGAGAAAAGGAACTACACCTGATTGACCAGAACAGGCAGTTTCTACTATCCATAAAAAAACTGTTAATCTTTTCATTGGCCTAGCTTTAATATTGGCACTCATGTTGCTTGATAGAGATATAAATATATATTGCTTATGGTTATATTCAGATAATTGACATTTATTGCATCCCTGGGGACAGTGGTAGAACTTATGGTGTGGGTGTAGTATTGGCTTTTTTTTCCCCCTCTAATATTTTTTTTACATTTTGTGCCCACTCCCCCAATAAGGACAAAAAAATCTTTTGGGTGAGCATTTTCTTCATCCTGATTTCTTCTGATAGATATGCTGCAGTTACAGAAGGAATACTACCTCCTATCTCTTACTCAATCGCTGATCTGGGTCCTCTAGGACCGCCGGGTCAGAGGGGAGCTGCATCATGCTGGCTTCCATAGTTATGGACACGGTTATGTCCTTTGCAGGGTTAAGAATGGATTGGCTAGATGAATATAGCCAATGGGCCGTCTGGAGGTTAAAAGGAAGTCTGTTAGCGCCACAATGCCTCCCAAACCAGTAATAGTGCCATTTAGGGGCTTTTAATAGCTATAGCTATGCATATAAGCTGGAGTGCACTGGGGGTAGGCCAAATTTGTCTACAGATAGCTGTGATCCAGGCTGAACTGTTAATATTGATTTAATTACAGCACTTTCAGGTGTCAAATTTGGCAAATCAGTGCACTTGCAGGTTGACTTGTATATCTGTAAGACTATGATTATCTCTACATTGGTTTGTGGCCATGAATGTATGCTTGTGCTCCTATAATTTCGGTTAATCTATCCATACACGTTTTGGCTTAAAATCAGCTGTGAAAATCTGTCATCCCATCGTCAATCAGATGGCCTCATCGCAGTGGTCAAAATGTAATGTGTGTGCCCAACTTTAGTCATGTAACATTTTACGCCACTTACTCCCAAACAGATCTTCCCCACCATGTGGGAACCTAAATGGGATAGGTCTTATTCACACAGCCATGATGTCCATAATTGATGGTCTATCCCTAGGCAGCCGGGACTTTTGGTAATGTTTACATGTGGTGTTTAGGTTCTACAGCACTGCTTCCTTGAAGTTTGAGACTATGCTGCACTGGAACCTCTGATCTGTGAGGGTTCATTTTAATATTTGTCTTTCACAGATCTTCATGAGTTTGCATTCTACTTATATACCAACCCAAAGTCAAAATAAATACACTAAAAATAATGCACTTTTTTATCATGAATAGAAGTTAACGTTGCATGACTAAATAAAGCATAAGAAATAGCCCTCACATATTGCTAACAAGAACAGAACTATGCGGAGGTTGAAAGCTGGGTCAGCCACCCAGGAAATTGGCTGGTTTTTGCTACGGCCTGGTTCAGTGTGAGATGTTTGCTATGGAAGTCTCATGGCCTTAACCCAACACTTTTTTTTTTTTTTTTTTTTTTTTTATAGCTATGATTAGGTGTTTAGGGGTTGTCTATTTAGTTTTTGTATAATTTAATACTACTTCTAGTAGTAGTCACTGCTCTGCGTCTCCAGCGGCGGCAGCTCCACTCTTCTGTGTACAGGTCCTGTGGTGGTCGGTGTCTGCTAACTGCTACCACCACTTTCAGAACTTAGCGGTGACCTCTTCACAATTAGCATGTAAGAGCAGTTACATGCTGTTTTATGAAGAGGCCACTGCTAAGGCCTGTGCTTGGTTGCAATGGCCCCCTCGTACAAATGGAACAGCACTGCTAACCAGTATACAGATGAACAGAGCCCCAGGAAGAGATGAGTAAAGGCTTATGTTTACAGTCCTATCAAATTGATTTTAACTATTTAATGCCAGCTACAGCCCACTAGATTAGAATAGTTAAAATCAATCTTTAACGCCACAATAGTCGCAGTGTTATCCTGACCTTAATAATAAAATTAATTTGAACTGACATTCCTTATATGGCATAGCAGATTTGTAAAAAAAAATTCACATTTGAGCAGAAAACCCGTGGGATGTTTTACAAAACACAGATGTTGCAGTGATTTCACTGTGCATTTTGCATGAGGTTTTCCTTTACACCCAAGCTTTCTTTTGAATTTGTATCATTTAGTTTAATCTGGTAACTCAGACCAAGTATGGATCCAGTTTCTAAACATAGTTACTAAGCGTAGGATCGGTATTACTCATAATTATAATATTAATGAGAAATAAATGAAAATGTCCTAATATAGGGCCTCAAATCACAAATCAATTCACAGTAAGTGCTCACATTGCATCACACCAGTGCTAAATGAAAGCACCGTCTTACCAGGCTCTAAAAGGGGGGACACATACCGCCCCAGGACAAAGAAGCTCCTCTGTACTAGGGGGTAGAGCTTGAAGATTACAACTTTAAAGTCCTCTAAACTTGGGTTGAGTAGGCCAACATTGTCTTTGACATCCACTGAGGGTAGCCTCAACTCCCCTAATGAATATTCTCATTTATAGGAGTGTAGGAAATGCGTTGGTAAGTGATGGAGTGAAAAGTCCAGCCAGGGCATATTAGGGAAAGATTGGGACTGTCCTTGTCAGGGCGGGAGTCAAATATTTTGGGGTAGTGGGGTTTGCCAAAGGTGAGTCCTCTTCCTACTCCAACATGCGGATGCTGATAATGACTAGGGTCTCCCCTCCTCTTTTATAGCCTGGTAAGGAAGTTCTTTTATTGAGCACTGGTGTAATGCAATATGAGCATACATAAGTTTATTTATTGATTGATTCCTGAAATCTAAAATGTTAAGAGGATGACCTGTTCTGTTTTCCTGAATCAGAATAGCACATTAATTTTGAAATAAAATCTCAAATTGGACATTATTTCAGTATCCAAACTAAAAAAAAAATACATGACACATTAACTGAACAAAATTTGAGTCGCAACATCTAAATATGTAATTATGATAAATGCTTATAAATATAATCTAATAATTAATAATTATCGTATGCAGTTGCCCAGAATTCTTCTCCTTACAGTTGATAGTTTGACAACTTCCAACTTTAAAAAAATACATAAATTGACATTCCTGAATAAAAGTTTTACTGTTCCTACATTGTATCCCCCTGTGGCTCACTGTGAGTCTAAGGTTAGTTCACACGTAAATAACGTGTGGCTTATTTTGGCACCGGAAAAAAAGGTTCCTAAATAGGAAGCTTTTTTTTTTACCTTGCCAAGCTTTTTTTTTTTTTTTTTTTTGTAAAAACAGCTTCCAAAAAAAGCCAGGCTGTTGCTCTGCTACTTGCACACCCTTGCCATTTGAAAGAAAAAGAAATTGCAATTATATTCCTGCAAAAACATGACTTGTGGGAAAAAAAATGTGAGTATTAATGTCTTATACTCCATAAAACTAGCATATAAAGGCAGAATAAATCCCAATAATTTCAATGTGTGTATTCACATGGCTTTTTTTTTTTTTTTTTTTTGTTTGCTAGTTTTGTGAACCCTCCCTTAAAACTCCTTTAGGCCAGAGCCCCACATAGTGTAATCACAGCGGTTTTACAGTCACAGCAAAGTGGATGAGATTCTAGCGATCCCCACTTTGTGGTAAAATACGTGCAGCGGATACACGATTTTCAAAACTGTTGTGGTTTTGAAAATTGCAGCATGTCATTTATACCTACGGAAACGCCGGTGGTTTCGCTATAGGTGTAATTGAAGCAGAAAGATCTTTTTGTGCAAAGCTCTGTGGGAAGAACTACAATGTGTTGCTGATGGGGGTTTTCCTCTGCAGACTTTCTGTCCCTATTATACCTATACAGAAAACTGTATATTTGGCATGCTTCAGTTTACAAAAATGCAACTGTTTTTGAAATCACTGCAAGTATTTTTTTGCAATGTGTGGATGGGATTAACCAGAATCGCATTTACTTTGCCGGTACTGTAAGTAAATGCTGCAATTTCTGTCATGGCCAAATCCCTGTGTCTTCGCAACTTGGAGCCTACGGCTTTAATTGCATACAATTGTATTAACCATTACTTTTTATGTTATGTCCACTTCAAAATAAAATGAATGTGCCCTATAAACATCAGTTGAAAAATAAAACAACAACTATTGATTTGCAGATTATTTTGTCCACATGATGCAGGCAAAAAATTCCTTATTACAGTATTATTTTCCATCCCCAATAAAAGATATATTTATTATAATAAAAATTATATTATATATGTATATATTTTCCTGTAAAAATTGCATTGCAGAACTAATAGAGGAAAATAGTGACACGTTAAAAAAAACAATTGTCAACCTATTAGTTAGTATTAGTAGCCAGAGTCCAAACAGCAGGTTGTTTAGGAATGTTTAAAAAGCTAAATAATAACATGGGAAATTTAATTTAAAATTTTATTTAAAAAAAGTTTATTTTCTGTTGACATATTCTCCTAACGCAAAGTATGCTTCCTCTAATTGTTTTTGTAATTCCTCACAATTGTTTCAAAATTTTTTATGATTGACAATACCTTCCTTACAGGTGAATGGGGTGGCTTCTGCTGCAGTTTACATGGATTTCTGCAAACCGATTTGCGTCAGTCAGGGCTCGTTCACATCTGCGCCCGTACTCCGTTTTGCAGGTTTCCGTTTCCTGCATAAAACGGGCAGGAGATGGAAACCTGCTGGCATGTTTCAATCTCATTCATTTGAATGGACTTGAAAAGTCTCCGGCCGTGTGCACCGGTGAGCGTTTTATGCACTCTGCGGCGAAACCGTTTTTTTTTAAAACCGGACACAGAGTTGGACATGCAGTACTCTGTGTCCGGTTTAAAAAAAAAAAAAAACGGCGCTCACGGCCGGACTCGGCATGACAGGTTTCCGTCTTCTGCATGCAGAAGACGGAAACTTGAAAAACGAAGTTAAGGCTCTGGTGTGAACCCAGTGTCAGGCATTTGTACAAAAATCTACAGCACATCAACCATGTCTAAACAGGTCTATATTCATACTTTATGGTCATACTGTGATTTCTGACGTGATTTTGATTAAGCTGTATGAGTGTTACTTGCAAATATAGCATCTAAGGCTGAGGCCCCACGTTGTGGAAACACAGCTTTTTTTTTTTTTTGCAGATTTTGCTGCAATATTTGAGCCAAAGCCAGGAGTGACATGAGCAGAAGGGAGATGTGTAAGGGTAAGTTCACACGCAGTTTTTTGGTCAGGATGTTGAGGCCGTATCCACCTCAATATCCTGACCAAAAAGACGGCTCTCATTGAAATCAATGGAAGCCACTCAGGAGTTTTTTTCCGGGAGCTTGGAAAAAAAAACGAGGTGCCTTGCAATTCGGCCTGAAGACACTCCCTCCTCCAGACTAGGCCCATTCATTGGGCCTAATCCGGAGCGGAGTGCTCGGCTTTCAGTAGCGTCTACCCGGCTTTTGGACCGGAACCTGAGGCGACCTTAGGTTCTGGTCCAAGAAACCCGGTGTGAACTTACCCTAAGAGTTTCGTATAGATTTCCAATTCCTTTTGTAGCCATTTTTCACTTTGGCTCAATAAAAACAGTTAAATCTTCAACAAAAAACGCTGCATTTCCGCAACGTGGAGCCTCAGCATTAGATAGCACTTCTATAGATAACACTTAATTGTGGAATTTCTCAACAGTGAAACCTATAGAAGCTCATCTCCAGCAATACACTTCTCTACAAAGACAGGAAAGTGCTGTTCTGTTTGGCAAGGGGTGTCCCTTCAACGTCTCTACTATAAAGAAGGTATTTACAGTGCACTATACTTACAGAATGCACCTGGTATCACACGAGATGATTCTGAGATCACAGGTCTTTTAGATATTGAAAGATCATCATGGTCTGTTTTACACAAGTATATTGATAAACAGATCTGTAATATGGACAAGTTACAGATGAAATTGCATCAGTAACATAGGTGGGCTGTCTTCTCGACAGGAAATTAGATGTAGTATACAGATGTTTGCATATTTTAATCACTCTCTATAGAATTCAGTGGTCGTTTTTCATCTCACTTATCTTTAGAAAATAGTACATTCTGCCTATTTTAACATACACAAGTTTTATAATAAATTTGATTCATCATGCAGCTGCATTGGGCCGTATATGTCAGGAGCTGGGCCGGAACTTCTGCAGCGATGCACAGAGGTTACCGGCCCTCTCCTCTTGCGGTTCCTGGCCCACTACTTCTGGGATCGTTGGGCAGAGGACTGGAACCTCCGCAGTAGTCTGCGGGGATTGCTGGCCTCCACCGCTCTACTGGACCACAGACTTTCACGGCAGGGGGTTATGCAGCAACCGGAGCCTATTTTAGTTAGGCTACGGCTCACCGCTGGCTATTCAGTTAATCCTGTCAGTTCCTCCCTGTGTTCTTCTGGTCCCCTGCTGTCTGAACTGCCATTTAACTCTCCTGACTTTGATTCCCACCTGCCGTTTTTTACCTCTGTATTTGCCTCCTGTTGTGACTCTGCTTGCCTTCTAGACCACCTCTCCTTGACTTACGTTTCTGTACTCTGTGACCTCCAGTATTTGACCCGGCTTGCCTGACTACCCTTACGTCTCATCCTTTAGTACTGCGTGACCTCCTGGTGCCGACCCAGCTAGTATGACACTTCTACAGTGCTTCTGCCATCTTTTGGAGTACTCCTGCAATTGCATTCATCTCTGCTGCCAATTCCATCTGCTTCCATACACGCTGAGGTGAGTGGTCTTCGGGTTTCTGAGTCCTGCTGGTACTTGTGGTGCGCTGTGCATTTGGCGCTCTCTGGGCAGTTGTGGTTCTGTGCCTCAGAGACATCCAAGTCCATCTCCACCATCAGGAGCTCTGGTGAAGACCTCTGGGGCCTAGTTCTGCTTTGGCTCGGAGGGAGTTGGGCGATCAGCGCTGTTTTACCTTGGTGTGCAGGGGAGTCCAGTTTCCCAGGACTAACTATCCTAACTATCTGTCCATGCTGCATTTGGTTCATAGCACTGTGGTTTCGCGGTTCTCCTCGGCCACCCAGGATCAGATGGGAAAGTCCCACATTTAGGGTGATGTCCCGCTGTTCCGGGCAGCAGGCAGGGATTTCTCCTTTATTTATGTCCGTAGTACACAGAATTTGAATACTATAGTGGAAGTACGGTGCTATTAGCTCCATGCTCCATTATTCAGCCTTTGACTGATAATGACTGCGACAGGGAGGCCAATGAGCACCAAGCCACAGACATTACAGTCAGAGCCTCCAGGTCCACAGGAACACAGTTTGGTGAGTATGTGTTTGTTTTTTTTTGTTTTTTTTAATTTAACATTGGTTGTGGAGGACAGAGGAAATTGTTATGGGGGGCATTGGGGGACAGTGCACCCCAATGCATTAAAACAGCCCTGGAAATACCACAAAAATTATTTATCCTCCTATCCATTGGATAAATGATAATAAATTGCTAATCTGTGAAGATCCAATGACTAAGACCTTCACTCTGAACTCACAACTTCATTCTGAAAATGGGGATGCTGTACTTTGTTTCTGTCACTCCCACTGAAATGAATAGAGTGGGCATGCGCATTCTGTATCATTTTCTTCATTAAAATGACCCCATTCTCTGGATCACGGAGACCCCCACCGATCAGCAATGTATTCTCCGTTATATGTAATCATGACCTATTGAAATCAATGGGTAAAAAAGACTCCCATTGAGTTCAATGTGTAGCGCGCTTAAGATGGAACCCATTGAACTCAATGGGATTCTGTTTTACAGCGCTGCTTCTTTACACAAGTTTTGTGGCAAAAACAACACCACAAAACTCTGTGAATGCAGCCTATCTCAAGTAAAGAATCATCGCTGAAAAAAGACTCCCATTGACTTCATTGGGTTCCGTTTTATGCACGTAAAATGGAACCCATTGAAGTCAATGGGAGTCTTTTTTTTTCAGTGCTGATTCTTTACTCGAGTTAGTGTAAGAAAATCAGTGCCACAAAACTCAGTGTGAATGCACCCTTAAAGGGGTATTCCCACGTCGCATACTCACCAGTCTTTACTGCTGTAAAATCTTTCTTCCTGGTTTCTTGCATCATTTGGTGGGCGGGGTTTCACATGCAACCTGCTGTTTAGCTCCGCCCCCACATTCGTGTGTAGCTCCGCCCACCCATATTGGACTATGAAGTACAGGCAGCAGCAACTCCATTCTGTGTTACATACAGAGACTGTCTGTCTCTGCCATAATGAACACAATTGTATTAGCTAACCTGATAACTGGGAGAACAGAAGAAATGAAAGCAGCTCCTCTCCCCTATCTGATAGCAGGGATCTAGGTCACATGGTGTAGACACAGGAATAGCTAGATACACAGGCTCGCTCCCCTGCACTTAGCCCCTCATCCCTCCCCCCTCAGAGCAGCAGATACAGTGGGGCAAAAAAGTATTTAGTCAGTCACCAATAGTGCAAGTTCCACCACTTAAAAAGATGAGAGGCGTCTGTAATTTACATCATAGGTAGACATCAACTATGAGAGACAAAATGAGAAAACAAATCCAGAAAATCACATTGTCTGATTTTGTAAGAATTTATTTGCAAATTATGGTGGAAAATAAGTATTTGGTCAGGTCAAACGTTTTCTGTAAGTCTTCACAAGGTTGGCACACACTGTTGTTGGTATGTTAGCCCATTCCTCCATGCAGATCTCCTCTAGAGCAGTGATGTTTTGGGGCTGTCGCTTGGCAAAGCGGACTTTCAACTCCCTCCAAAGGTTTTCTATAGGGTTGAGATCTAGAGACTGGCTAGGCCACTCCAGGACCTTGAAATGCTTCTTACAAAGCCACTACTTCGTTGCCCTGGCGGTGTGCTTTGGATCATTGTCATGTTGAAAGACCCAGCCACGTTTCATCTTCAATGCCCTTGCTGATGGAAGGAGGTTTGCACTCAAAATCTCACGATACATGGCCCCATTCATTCTTTCATGTACCCGGATCAGTCGTCCTGGCCCCTTTGCAGAGAAACAGCCCCAAAGCATGATGTTTCCACCCCCATGCTTTACAGTAGGTATGGTGTTTGATGGATGCAACTCAGTATTCTTTTTCCTCCAAACACGAAAAGTTGTGTTTCTACCAAACAGTTCCAGTTTGGTTTCATCAGACCATAGGACATTCTCCCAATATTCTTCTGGATCATCCAAATGCTCTCTAGCAAACTTCAGACGGGCCCGGACAAGTACTGGCTTAAGCAGTGGGACACGTCTGGCACTGCAGGATCTGAGTCCCTGGCGGCGTAGTGTGTTACTGATGGTAGGCTTTGTTACATTGGTCCCAGCTCTCTGCAGTTCATTCACTAGGTCCCCCCGCGTGGTTCTGGGATTTTTGCTCACTGTTCTTGTGATCATTTTGACCCCACGGGGTGAGATTTTGCGTGGAGCCCCAGAGCGAGGGAGATTATCAGTGGTCTTGTATGTCTTCCATTTTCTAATTATTGCTCCCACAGTTGATTTCTTCAATCCAAGCTGGTTGCCTATTGCAGATTCAGTCTTCCCAGCCTGGTGCAGGGCTACAATTTTGTTTCTGGTGTCCTTTGACAGCTCTTTGGTCTTCACCATAGTGGAGTTTGGAGTCTGACTGTTTGAGGGTGTGCACAGGTGTCTTTATACTGATAACAAGTTTAAACAGGTGCCATTACTACAGGTAATGAGTGGAGGAAAGAGGAGACTCTTAAAGAAGAAGTTACAGGTCTGTGAGAGCCAGAAATCTTGATTGTTTGTAGGTGACCAAATACTTATTTTCCACCATAATTTGCAAATAAATTCTTACAAAATCAATGTGATTTTCTGGATTTGTTTTCTCATTTTGTCTCTCATAGTTGAGGTCTACCTATGATGTAAATTACAGACGCCTCTCATCTTTTTAAGTGGTGGAACTTGCACTATTGGTGACTGACTAAATACTTTTTTGCCCCACTGTACATCACTTGACTTATGACCAGATAAGTCAAGGGATGTGTCCAAAAAAAATAAAGTAATATAGTGGACAAACAAAGCAGTTTTGCTGAAGCAGTGTATTTAGGAAAAGTCTTATATTCACATTAACAAGCAGTATAGATAGGATCCTTGTGATGGGACAACCCCTTTAAGGAAAACCATGGAGAGAAAAAAATCACCATAAGCATAAACACAAACACTTCCCAGTCTAAGCTAAACTAGACTCCAGCTGCCTAATATATATGTAAAAATCCCAATCCAGACTGTGTTTTCAACCAGTTATATCTCTGGAAATAATTTAGATAGCACTGCTTAGAATCTCCTCTTTCATATAACACAAAAAGCAAGTTTGTACGTTTAAATATGTCTCAGATATGTGACCCTTCCAGTTTGAATTGACTCTCCCCTACACACATTTTCTCTAAGTTACACAGCCCTGACTCCAGTACACAGTAACCTTCAGTGCTAACAGAAAAAGGAACCCATTGAAGTCAATGGGAGGCTTTTTTTTCAGCACTGAATCTGACGCGGATTCCACACCAAATTCAGCGCCATTTTCTCTTCTCATTATACCTTACCTCTGTGTAGTCTGCACTCCTGATTTTGGCTTACAAATTACTGACATGTGAATAAGACCAAAGGCTAGATTCACACGGCTGAGTAAAAATTGGTTTGTGTGATGGCTGACTTTACCAGCCTAAACAGTGTGCTGGTAATGGGACTCCTTTTTATTGCTACCATTTTGGGGTTCATGTGACTTTTTTATCACTTTGAATTCAACATTTTATATTGAAAAAACACATTTTGGGACTTTATTAATTTTTTTAACAGTTTAAAATTTTTATTTTACCTTTTTTTGTCCGAATATGGGATCTACTAGTTGAGTAGTATACACTGCAATAAACATGTAGCCTGTGTAATATTACGGCACATGTTCTGAAGGGGTTAAATCACGGTCGTGTGAACTCACCCTAACAAAATGTTTGTTTTGTTTTACCTGCAGTTAGACAAAATCTCAGTTGAAGCAATTAGGGCTCATTCCCACGATGTAACGCGGCGCTCATTCTGACACGTATACATGTGTCAGAGTCAGCGCTTCAAAACAGAATCCCTTTGACTTCAATGGGTTCCGTTTAACGTGTGGAACCCATTGAAGTCAATGGGATTCTGTTTTGAAGCGCTGACTCTGACACATGTATACGTGTCGGAATGAGTGCCACGTTACATTGTGAGAACGAGCCCTTACATTGCAACAGTACAAAAAGAGGTTGCTTTGACCAGACTACCATGGTATCTTGCAAATCGAGAAAATCATCAGTCTCTCAAGACAAATGGGGTGGAGCATATAGAAAAATATTCACCTGATCAGCATAAACTGTTGTAAGTGCATGATTTTTAGACTGTTAGGCTACATTCACATGACCGAGGTACAAAACATCCATAACCTATATTGTAACTATCCGTTGTAACAATGGGTATGTGTTAAAAAACGGACATCACACAGACATTATTCACTGTAATGTGAATATAGCTTTAGGCTTTATTCAAACGACAGTGCTATATTTCACAGATCTACTGACCATTAAAAATGTCCTTTTTTAATTCACTCAGTAATTCTTGTTTTTTAAACAGTCATGTAGAAACTGAGAAATATATAAAGAAATCTTTGTGTAGTCCAGGAGCTTAGCCATGACCCCCGTGTGACTGTAATAGAAATGGCGGCTACAGGAGCCTTCTTGCTGTGCTCTGTCTGCAGTAGGACAAATGGTTTGTTATAAAGGATCAACCACCACATAGAAAATGCTAAATAACATACAGGACAATACAATACATACAGGGGTGGGCCGGGTGTATTGGGATAAATATAATAGTCCGTGGAGTCTCATCTTCCTCTTGTTTGGTGACAGCTGGACACGTATTGGGCAGCGATCTCCACAGTGGCCTCTTCTTCTCCCAGTGGATGTAGAGTTTCCTCTTCTCGTCTGCAGATATGAAGTCTGGGATGTGGGCAGAGAGTCTTTGGTAGTAGACGGCCCTCACAGCTGAGTATTTGGTGCAGTGTAGCAGGAAGTGGGTCTCGTCTTCTAGGGCCCCCTGGTCACAGTGCTGGCACAGTCTGTTCTCCCGTGGCTTGTACGTTTGCCTGTATCGCCCCGTCTCTATCTCTAGGTTGTGGGCGCTCAGTCTGTACCGGCTCAGGGTCTGTCTGTGCTTGGGGTGGCGTATTCTCTCCAGGTAGGTGGCCATGGTGTAGTCCCTTTGTAGGGATTGGTACACGGTGAGTTTCTTGGAGTTATTTATTTCGTTTCTCCATTCTTCAATGTACCGCTCTCTGTTTGCCTCTGTGGTCACCTTTATTTCGGCCTTGGTTATCATCTGTTGGTGTTTTAGGTTTGGTGGTTGGCTGTTGTTTGGTTGGTGAGTGTCTGGTTTGCTCAGGTGGCTTAGCCATGCTTGGTGGTGGTAGGAGTCGGGCTTGCTCCCCTGGATGTGTGCCTGGAAAGCTAGCGCCCTCTTCTGTGTGGTGAGCCATAGGGGAAGTCTGCCTAGCTCAGCTCTGCAGGCCATGTTGGTGGTGTTGCGATGGACATGGAGCAGGTATTTGCAGAACTCCAGGTGGAAGTTCTCTGTTGGGCTGGAATCCCACTTTGACTGGTCTGGGTAGGTGGCTGGGCCCCAAACCTCACTGCCATAGAGAAGGATCAGGGAGATGACAGCGTCAAATATCTTCAGCCAGACCCTCACCGGTGGTTTGAGGTGGTACAGTTGTCTTCTGATGGCATGGAAGGTTCTGCAGGCTTTTGCTTTCAGGGTTTCTATTGCTGCTTTGAAGCTTCCTGATTGGCTGAGCTCCAACCTCAGGTAGGTGTAGCTGTTGGTTTTCTCCAGTGTGGAGCCGTTCAGTGTGAATTGTGGGGTGGGGGCTTGATTCTTGCTGTGCGCCTGATTTATCCACAGGGAGGATGACTGTATAAACCAGGTGCACAGAGGTCTACATAGGAGCTGTGTGCAAAGGAGAAAACAGAAAACGTGCACATACAGTAGCCATCAAGCTAAGGCCTCATACACACAATTGTGTGCTATTTCAGTGAGCTACGCTGGTTTTTCCTGGATAGCAAATTGACCCAATCATTTCAATAGGCCCAGCCACACTACCATGTTTTCCACAGGTCCACCTGAGGGCCATGAGCCTGTGCTACAAAGCTCAGAGCATATCCTATTCTGCTCAGTGTTTGGCACGGACTAGCCCATAGAAGTCTATTATACAATGGAGGTCAGAGGGATGTAACTGATCATGTAACTGACCACTGAGCCATGTTGTGCAGACTGCAAATTTCACACAGTTGTGTCCATGAAGCCTAAATGTGTTTGCTGCTTATTTCCTTTTAGAAGCTTCCATATGATTTCCCTATACAGACAACTGAGATGTGCCTACAGATGAAATGGAAATATGGAATGGTAAACCATGTACACAGGTAAGGAAATATTCTAATCTGTCATTTAATACCTTCAGGCAGTGGCGTAACTAGGAATGGCTGGGTCTCGAGGCAAACATTTGACATGCCCCCTTTCCCCACGCGGACAAACCTTATTCCTGCACACACTATTATGCCCCATAGTGGCCCCTGCACACACTATCATGCCCCATTGTGGATGACCCATGAACTATTATTATACTCTAGGTTCTTTTTAGACCCCATAGTATAATGATCAGAGACGCAGGGGAGGATACAAACATAAAAATCAATGACCTCTCCCAGGCTCCGGTGCACTCTCTGCTACTTTCAGCCACCTTCATTGTTGGACCAAACATCACGTGAGCCAGGCCTGCGCCGCGACGCAAAAGGATGCTGGCCTGGCAGCCTGCTGGAGTGCAGGAGAGGTAAGTAACAGTGTTTTGTTTGTGTTTTTTTTTTTTTTTTTTGTTCCCTCACCTCCCCTAGGCTTGTAACCATTATACTCCGGGTCTGAAAAGACCCCACAGTATAACAATAGCAGTGTGTTGTGGGATTCACGGGCGGCCTTACTTACCGATCCCCACTCCTGATCACAGCTGCCTCCACTTTCGTAGAAGGGGAAGTGCAGGTGGCCCTGACCAGGAGCGATGATTGGTAAGTAAATAGGGCCTGGTACTTGCTGGCGCTACTCCAGCAGGTAATGGCCTATTAAAAAAAAAAAAAAATCATCAGGGTCCCATCGGGCCCCCTAACATCCCAGGCTTTGTGGCAGTTGCAACCACTTCTACCCTGGTATTTACGCCACTGCCTTCAGGACTGTGCCCATCTTTTTTTCTTTTTTTTTTCTACATCGTATTCAGAAAGCTATAGCTTTTTTTTGTTTTTCTATCAAAGAATTATTTTTGTGGAATGAGTTATATTTTTAACAGCACAATTCCATTTTAAATTTTATCAGTTAACTTTGGGAAACAGGAGTTACTGGTTTTTTTTCATATTCTCAGGCTGTAACTTTTTTTTTTTTTTTTCATCTACATAGCTGTGTGTGGTCTTTTTTTATATGTAAAAAGGAGAAAAAAAAATTTTCAGGCTAAAATTATTGATGACCTATACTAAGGATAAGTCATCAATATCAGATAGGTGGGGTTCAGGCATCCCCATCGATCAGCTGTCCTCAGCAGCTGATACACAAAGCATAGAGCAGGTAATGCTTTTAAATAATGTTATCTTCATTATCAAAGTTGTTATGATTGTGGCAGTATAATAAATATGTTTTTTACACTTTAGAATATACAACCATTTTTTTTTTTTTTTTATATTGTAGAAAAACATTTATTTGTACAAAGAAGAACCCACTAAAAAAAAAAACAGCTTAGGGCTCGTTCACATCTGCGCCCCGGGTCTCCTTTTTGCAGGTTTCAGTTTCCTGCCTGAAACTGGGCAGGAAACGGAAACCTGCAGGCATTTTTCAAACCCATTCATTTGAATGGGTTTGGAAAGTGTCCGGCCGTGAGCGTTTTGTGTTCTCCGCGGCGAAACTGTTTGTTTTTTTTTTAACCGGACACAAAGTCGGACATTCACAACTTTTGTGTCCGGTTAAAAAAAAAACAAAAAAACAACTGTTTCACATCGGAGAGCACAAAACACTCACCGACACTCAGGGCCGGACACGGTCTGACAGGTTTTCGTCTTCTGTCTGCAGAAGACGGAAGCCTGAGAATGGAGACTGAGGCACAGATGTGAACCCAGCGTCAAAAAAAATGAGTGCAGTTAGTTTTGATGTACTGATTAGAATCTTATTGAGTGGTTTTGGGCTAGAACAGACACAGGGCATGAATCTTAACTCTGACACTATCCAATCAGGTTGCCAGTGTCAGGGCTCAGAGCCATGCCCCCTTTTCTGCTCTGGCCTGAGACCACCCACTTGACAGTAGAGAGTCTATGTAACATATCAGGCACTAAAACTAACCTTGGGTACAATAAATTTAGGTACAATAAATAAACAGTATGATAAAATAGGCAATGTACAATAACAAATCACTTGGATATTAAAATATACATTTGTATTTTATGGGGAAATTTACTAAGCTGTATGTAGGAAAGGGGCATGGTTTATGATGTGACACTATGCTTCAACATTCTGGTGTAGAATAGTCCAATTAATAGGTGGTATAAACTTATATTGACTTCACCAACCAGCATCAGCCATTACAATACATATGGAACATTTTAAGGCTGTCTTGTCTTTTGAACAACCTAAATGCTATATAGAATTAGTAAATCTACCCTGTTTATTTTGCAGTTACACATAAATATATATATTACAAGACTTTCAAATACAATTCCTAATTTTTCAGCTTTATTCGGATGGCAGTGTTCTCGTCAGTATTTTGCTTCAGTATTTGTAAGCCAAAAGCAGGTGTTGAATCTTTCCAATATAGTTTTCTGTTTGTGCTCTACTCAAGGTTTTGACTTCCCAATACTAATGCAAATTACTGAACAAAATATTGCCCTCTGAAAGTGGCCTTATGGCCAAAAACAGTGGGACAGACTTCCAAAACTGTCTAAGGCCAAGGCCCCGCGTAGCGTAAACAGCAGGATGTTGCACAGCAGTTTATAGCACCTGCAAAGTGGATGGGATTTTGGCTAATCCCATCCACACAGTACAGAAAAATATCTGCAGCGGACATGCTGTTATTTCAAAGATCGTTGCATCTTTGTAAATTGCAACATGTCATTTGTACCTAAGGAAATGTTGCATGATTCAGAAAGTCCACAGAGGAAATCTCTGCAGACTTTGTTAAAAATGCTGCAAGAAAAATTTTGATGAATTTCCGCCACACTTTTTCCTGCAGCGCTTTTTGGGTGCGGCTCGCTACATAAGGCCTTAGTCTAAAGGAAATGTATTGTTGCCAACAGCAACTAATCACAGTGCAGTTTCATTTTAGGGAATTTTTTAGGACAATTCCCTAATTTTCATAAACAGCCCCAGCAGAATTAAGTATTTTCTGGTCCAAAGTGGGTTTGTTTGGGTGTTACTGTCTCATACCAAACTTAAAGGCAATCCGTCTGCCTGATATATCACAATGGCTGGTGCTGGATGATAAATCAAGTGAACTTCTAGTCTACATTTATACAACTCTTTATGAGGTCAGCAGAAGAAGGGCTGCACAGAAGGACCTCTTATTTCATACATATGCTACAAGGTGGACCTGGTAGCTGAAAAATTGCCTAAACATACTGCAAGGTGAGTAAAATGCTGCTTAGTCACAGACTGCTGTTTTCGAGTACAGTATATGCAGCTTTGTAGGGCATATGGATGGCATGTAAAAAGTGGCTTCTGGATTTCCTGCAAGTGAAATGTGTGACTGTCTGCAACTTTGTTACAGAATCTGGAGTTCTAACAATCAGATGATAAGGAAGAGTCATTGTAAAAATGATGTATCATGGGAAATGTAGTTTCTTCACAGATTCACTGCATGTAAATAACAGCGATACAAGGAGTCTCAAGTAAAATAAAGCCAAGAAGAGGCTGCCCAAGGAAACAGTGAGTATTTAGCACTGCTGTGGATGTATTTGCAGATCATTTTTGGAGGCTGGATAACCTCTAAAGCTAAGGCCCCATGCAGAGAATCACTGCAAAAAATGCTGGCGAAAAGACCATGGAAAATGTCAGCATGTCTGTAGATATAATTGACATACTTCAATAGCCAGAATCGCATCCACTTTTCAGGTGATGCAAAACACAGCATTTCTTGCCACGGCCAAAACGTTGCATTTTCGCAATGTGGGGCCCAGGCTTAAGACAGTAATTATTGTTTTCCTTCCTTATGCATGTTAGTTTCCTTTATTCTTACACATCCTCATCTGAATGGATAGTCATTCTTTTTAACGTTGGTTTGGCAGAACGAGTGAATATGGAGATGTGAGAGGAGTCTTCACTCCAGACGTAAGCTGGGTTTGTCTGCTTTTGTATGGAAGTTCACTTATCTGTTTTTGCAAGTTAATGTTTCTAAAGCAATGGTATGTATGAGATTTATTCTTTTTTTCAGAACTATATGATGTTAAGCAAGCAGACTATCTCTGCAAAGTAAGTCTAAACACAATGTTTTTGTACATTTTAGCAATTCAGATTATATTGTATGTTCAGACTACATTGTAACAGCATCAATAAAGTCACATATTTATTTAAATTTGTTTGCGTCTTTATTTTCTAAACTTTTACGATTCTAGTGTATATATGTATAATATATTTACAGTGCCTACAAGTAGTATTCAACCCCCTGCAGATTTAGCAGATTTACACATTCGGAATTAACTTGGCATTGTGACATTTGGACTGTAGATCAGCCTGGAAGTGTGAAATGCACTGCAGCAAAAAAGAATGTTATTTCTTTGTTTAATTTTTTTTTTAAATTGCGAAAAGTTTATTCAGAGGGTCATTTATTATTCAACCCCTCAAACCACCAGAATTCTGTTTGGTTCCCCTAAAGTATTAAGAAGTAGTTCAGGCACAAAGAACAATGAGCTTCACATGTTTGGATTAATTATCTCTTTTTCCAGCCTTTTCTGACTATTTAAGACCCTCCCCAAACTTGTGAACAGCCCTCATACATGGTCAACATGGGAAAGACAAAGGAGCATTCCAAGGCCATCAGAGACAAGATCGTGGAGGGTCACAAGGCTGGCAAGGGGTACAAAACCCTTTCCAAGGAGTTGGGCCTACCTGTCTCCACTGTTGGGAGCATCATCCGGAAGTGGCAGGCTTATGGAACTACTGTTAGCCTTCCACGGCCTGGACAGCCTTTTGAAAGTTTCCTCCCGTGCCGAGGCCAGGCTTCTCCGAAGAGTCAAGGCTAACCCAAGGGCAACAAGGAAGGAGCTCCGGGAAGATCTCATGGCAGTGGGGACATTGGTTTCAGTCAATACCATAAGTAACGTACTCCACCGCAATGGTCTCCATTCCAGACGAGCCCGTAAGGTACCTTTACTTTCAAAGCGTCATGTCAAGGCTTGTCTACAGTTTGCTCATGATCACTTGGAGGACTCTGAGACAGACTGGTTCAAGGTTCTCTGGTCTGATGAGACCAAGATCGAGATCTTTGGGTCCAACCACACACGTGACGTTTGGAGACTGGATGGCACTGCATACGACCCCAAGAATACCATCCCTACAGTCAAGCATGGTGGTGGCAGCATCATGCTGTGGGGCTGCTTCTCATCCAAGGGGCCTGGCCATCTGGTCCGCATCCATAGGAAGATGGCTAGCACGGCCTACCTGGAGATTTTGGCCAAGAACCTCCGCTCCTCCATCAAGGATCTTAAGATGGGTCGTCATTTCATCTTCCAACAAGACAACGACCCAAAGCACACAGCCAAGAAAACCAAGGCCTGGTTCAAGAGGGAAAAAATCAAGGTGTTGCAGTGGCCTACTCAGTCTCCTGACCTTAACCCAATTGAAAACTTGTGGAAGGAGCTCAAGATTAAAGTCTACATGAGACACCCAAAGAACCTAGATAACTTGGAGAAGATCTGCATGGAGGAGTGGGCCAAGATAACTCCAGAGACCTGTGCCAGCCTGATCAGGTCTTATAAAAGACGATTATTAGCTGTAATTGCAAACAAGGGTTATTCCACAAAATATTAAACCTAGGGGTTGAATAATAATTGACCCACACTTTTATGTTTAAAATGTATTAAAATTTAACTGAGCAACATAACTTTTTGGTTTGTAAGATTTATGCATCTGTTAATAAATCCTGCTCTTGTTTGAAGTTTGAAGGCTCTAACGTATTTGCATCTTATCAAACCTGCTAAATCTGCAGGGGGTTGAATACTACTTGTAGGCACTGTATATTGTTATCTAAGAGAATACAAATCAGTAGGTTTGTCCTAATTTTGCAAAGATAGAGAAAGTAATGAGCAAGCATAATCCCACATATAAAGTGTTTGGTTATTAAGGCTAGGTTCACATCTGTGTCAGAGTCTCCTGCATGGAGGACTTTTTTCTCTGCCGGTTTCAGAATAAAAACACTGGAAACCCAGCAGATCCTATTATAGTCTATAGCAGGGGTAGGGAACCTTTGGCTCTCCAGCTGCTGTGAAACTACAACTCCCAGCATGCTCCATTCACTTCCATGGGAGTTCCCAGAACAGCAGAGCCAGTATGCATGCTGGGAGTTGTAGTTTTGCAACAGCTGGAGAGCCGTATGTTCCCTACCCCTGGTCTATAGGGTCTGTGTGTATCCGCTGTTTTAGCAGATGGGCTCTGTTGTTTGTGCTGGAGAACCCAGCAAAAGTGTGAACCTAGCCTGACTTGTATAGCACCAACATATTCTGCAGTCCTTTTTAGACTCTGTCCCATATAGGGCTCACAATCCATACACATACAGTGTTGGCCAAAAGTAGTGGCACCCCTGCAATTCTGTCAGATAATACTCAGTTTTTTCCAGAAAATGATTGCAAGCACAAACTCTTTGGTATTAATATCCTCATTTATTTTGCTTGCAATGAAAAAACACAAAAGAGAATGAAAAAAAAAGTCAAATCATTGATCATTTTACACAAAACTCCAAAAATGGGCCGGACAAAAGTTTTGGCACCCTCAGTCTAATACTTGGTAGCACAACCTTTAGACAAAATAACAGCGAACAACCGCTCCGGGAACCAGCAATGAGTTTCTTACAATGCTCTGCTGGAATTTTAGACCATTCTTCTTTAGCAAACTGCTCCAGGTCCCTGAGATGTGAAGGGGGCCTTCTCCAAACTGCCATTTTGAGATCTCTCCACAGGTGTTCTATGGGATTCAGGTCTGGACTCATTGCTGGCCACTTTAGAAGTCTCCAGTGCTTTCTCTCAAACCATTTTCTAGTGCTTTTTGAAGTGTGTTTTGGGTCGTTGTCCTGCTGGAAGACCCATGACCTCTGAGGGAGACCCAGCTCTCTCACACTGGGCCCTACATTATGCTGCAAAATTTGTTGGTAGTCTTCAGACTTCATAATGCCATGCACACGGTCAAGCAGTCCAGTGCCAGAGGCAGCAAAGCAACCCCGAAACATCAGGGAACCTCCACCATGTTTGACTGTAGGGACCGTGTTCTTTTCTTTGAAGGCCTCTTTTTTTTCCTGTAAACTCTGTTGATGCCTTTTCCTACTTTTGTCTCATCTGACCAGAGAACATTGTTCCAAAACGTTTTTTGGCTTTCTCACGTAATTTTTGGCAAATTCCAGCCTGGCTTTTTTGTGTCTCTGGGTAAGAAGTGGGGTCTTCCTGGGTATCCTACCATACAGTCCCTTTTCATTCAGATGCCGATGGATAGTACAGGTTGACACTGTTGTACCCTCGGACTGCAGGGCAGCTTGAACTTGTTTGGATGTTAGTCGAGGTTCTTTAACCACCATCTGCATAATCTTGCATTGAAATCTCTCGTCAATTTTTCTTTTCCGTCCACATCTAGGGAGGTTAGCCACAGTGCCATGGGCTTTAAACTTCTTGATGACACTGCTCACGGTAGACACAGGAACATTCAGGTCTTTGGAGATGGACTTGTAGCCTTGAGGTTGCTCATGCTTCCTCACAATTTTGCTTCTCAAGTCCTCAGACGGTTCTTTGGTCTTCTTTGTTTTCTCCAACAGACACTTATCACCTATCCTGTGTGAACAGGTCATAAGTTGTGATTCTGGGAAACTCTTTAAGGCTAAGGCACCACGGGCCATATCTGCAACACTAAAGCGCTGCGGGAAGAACCGCTGCGTGAACGCATTGCGGTTCTTTCCGCAGCGCTTTTAAGAGAAAGTTCAGAGTTTTCCTCTGCGGACTTTCTCTTAACATTATATCCATGGGAAAGCCGCCGGTGTTTCCGTAGAAATGATTGACATGCTGTGATTTGCAAAGTAGGGCTTTGCAAATCGCAAAGTGTCCGTGCTGCAATCTTCTCCACAAAGTGGGGATGGGATTCGCATGAATTCCATCCACTTTGCCTGCACTGTACATCACTGCGATTTTTCTCACAGCGTCTCCGCTGCGGGCAAATTGCGGCATTTCGGGTCCGTGGGGCCCCGGCCTAAGGCCCCACAATGCGGAAATGCACCATTTTTTTGTTGCAGATTTTGTTGCATTTTTTTGAGCCAAAGCCAAGAATGGCTACAAAGGAATGGTAAATATAAAGGAAGTTCTTATATTTCTCCCTTCTGCTTAATCCACTGCTGGCTTTGGCTCAAAAAAATGCAACAAAATCTGCAACAAGAAAGGCTGCGTTTCTGCATTGTGGGGCCTCAGCCTTAAAGGGGTATTCCCACGAACATAACCATTTTTAAATTTGTAGATAATTAAAGGGGTTGTCCCGTCACAAGGATCCTATCTATAATGCTTGTTATTGTGAATGTAAGACTTTTCCTAAATACATTGCTTCAGCAAAACTGCTTTGTTTGTCCACTCTATCACTTTATTCATTTTTTTTGTGGCCACAGCCCTGACCTAGCTGCTCCTGAGTCAAGTGATGTGTCTGCCTGCTCTCAGGGGGAGGGAGGAGGGGCTAAGTGCAGGGGAGCGAGCCTGGGGGGTGCATGCAGGGTTTTTCTGTTTTTCTGTCCACTTGAAAAGTCGGACATCTTCACTTGCGGACAGGAAAGGACGGGCACGGAGTGCAAAAGAACGCACCCGATGCCCATTGAGATGAATGACAGGTGTCACAGACACAGCTAGTGTCCGCTCCTAGTGTCCGTGACAGATTTTGAGCGGACACTAGATGTCGGACACCGACGGTTGTGTGAACGCCCCCTAACACAAAATGTGTAAAGCACTAAAGAAGTCTCTATTGTATTCCATACAGCTTCAGTCTGCTCCCCACTGCCTCCTACTTGTGACTGATTTCTCCTGGTTAGTTCTTAAACCAGTAGGCAAAGGAGTGTATAAAGTTGTATCTCATTATTGTATTGTTGAGAAGGACAGAACTTTAGGTGGGGCCTCTGAGAGCTACCAGGAGGGATCTAG
The DNA here is from genome assembly GCF_031893055.1 of Leptodactylus fuscus. Taxonomy (NCBI): domain Eukaryota; kingdom Metazoa; phylum Chordata; class Amphibia; order Anura; family Leptodactylidae; genus Leptodactylus; species Leptodactylus fuscus. The sequence continues at coordinate 96,515,390 of NC_134266.1, read as the reverse complement.
TAGTTGTTGATGTAAACCTGGAGTTGACAGGTTGTCAAATGTCAACCACTGCAACAGACCGGTTCACAGTACTTTTCACGATTGACAATTTTAGCAGCTTAGGTAACTCTTTGCCTCTGTCAGAAGTTGTGTTTCAGCTGTTTCCAGAGTTGGAGCTCCTACTAGTGAATGAGACATTAAGCTACATACCATATAGTATTGACAAGCGCATGCTACCATCTCCAATTTGTAAACACTTCTTGTGACACGTGAAATTTAATAAGACAGCCTCTATAGACCTCGTTCTTAACTAAAACCAGTATTTTACCCTCCAAAGTATTAGTCTCTACCCTGACTTTGGGATTCTGGTATTTCTACCTAGGACATATTTAAGCAAATCCCACCCACAAGCTGTATAAAAAAAACCGTCAGACAACAAAGTTACTTGCGCTCCCATTGAAGTGAATGGGATGTGTTTTGAAGCGCTCATGTATACGGGTCTGAATAAGCGGAGCGTATACTCCGTGTGAAAGGGGCCCTTTCAGGAGCTGTTGTTTTTAAACCTGCACCATGTAACTCATTGCTGTGGGCGTTGCCCATGTAAACCATGGGGGACTGCAAAGAAATCTGCAGGTTAAAAAAAAACCACCTGCATGTTGTAGCAGCAATCTTGCAGTGGAAAACACTGTTGAACAGAGCCTTAAGTTGAAGTCCCTGACCCCCAATGCAAAGTCTTCAATGCGGCCCTTATTTATGTTTTGCCATTTAGAACATTGATACATTTTATGGTACAGATGGATCTCTAAGGCCCAGTAGCTACTGTTGTACCCCCTATATAGCTACACTTCTTATATAGCTACACCCCAGCAGCTGAATGTTAGGGTAAGTTCACACGATGTAACGTTGAGCGTGATCTGGCACGTATACACGTGCCGGCAGATGACGTGCTCAAAATGCTCCCATTCATTTCAATGGGAGTTAGGAGCTTATACGCCGCGTTATTTTGCGCCCGTGATTTTGCGGCCGTAAAATCACGGGCGCTAAATAACGCGGCGTATGCGCTCCTAACTCTCACTGAAATATATGGGAGCATTTTGAGCGCATCATCTGCCGGCACGTGTATACATGCCAGATCATGCTCAACGTTACATCGTGTGAACTTACCCTTACTGCCGCTATTCATCAGCACTTTCACTATGTGTGGCCTTATCATAAACCTAGCTTTGCACCAGACCTGATTTGTGACTTTTTCTGAACCATTGTCTACAAATCTAGCTTGTGACTGTTAATCTTTTCACAATTCTCCTAGTTTATGATTTTTGGCATACTTTCTTAAAATAATCATCTGTCTTGAGAGAACCAACATTAGCCCTAAACTTGCAATCAGGAATCTCATATGTCCTGCCCTCCTAGGGATGCCCCACAGGGTAGTCCATCCTTTGGTCTACACACAAGGAGAAGAAGAGGGGAGAAAAAAGTGCAGACTAATGATCAGACTTAGATCAAAACACAAGTTGCCCATAATATGGAGGCAACTGAGCCAAGTCTTCTAACAAGTGATAAGTTGAAGTGGTTTTCCATAGAAGTAATTTATCAGCTAACTACAGGATAGGTAATAAAGTATGGAGTTTGGACTCCCACTGATCTTTAGGACAAGGTCCCATGACCATAAGAGTAGTTGTTTACATGGAGCTGTAGTGGAGCTTGCACACTGCAAATAGTGAAAGGCTATGGGGATAAACTAAGCACAGGAGTGTGTCCCCCAGTGAACAAGTATTTGTCACCTAAGCTTTGTAAAAGTGATACATGCATGAAGTGTCTATTTACAGGGGATTTGCAACAAATTGTAATATAGCAGTTGGCAGTACCCAGGAAAAAAAAAAAAGGTTAATAGCTAATCATATCAAATGTTCTATAATAAGCCATGGGTTCAGGTATTAAAGAGAACCTGTCACATGGAAAATTCTGTCTGTAGGTGGTAGCGTGAAAAGTCTTTCTATGCTTTGATGTCAAGGGTTGGTCAAATAAATGACTAAGGGCGGGTTCACACCTGTGCCCGGTCTCCGCTTTGTGGGTTTACGTCTTCTGCCTGAGAAACTGGACAGGAGACGAAAACCCGGCAGTCAGTGTTCGCCCGAGAGCGTCTTCTGGTCTCCGTGGCGAAACCATTTTTTTTTTTTTTTAACCGGACACAAAGTCCTGCATGACCGACTTTGTATCCAGTTTAAAAAACGGTTTTGCCGTGGAGAGGCAGCCAACGCTCACAGGCGCACACTTTTGCTAACCCATTCAAATGAATGGCTTTGAAAACTGACTGCCGGTTTCCGTCTCCTGTCCAGTTTCTCAGGCAGAAGACGTAAAACTGCAAAGCGGAGACCAGGCACAGGTGTGAACCCGCACTAACAGAACATATGCACAGTATATCAAGTAACGTTGTCAGTCACTAGGCAGGACCTCCTCCTTGGAAGAAGGAGCAGAGATATAAAGGACAAGGTTATTCTGTATCTTTTTTCAAAAGCACATTAATCTTTTCAGCTGCTCATAGTCTATAGCATGTTGTCTACAGATTGCACAGCATTTTCCATGTGACAGATTTGCTCATAGACACATAATGAGATGAATCATACTGAATCTCTCAAAGAAAAGTTTTATCTTTGTACCGTATTAGTCAGTGGATATGAAATGTAAAGATTGAGAGTCCTCAGTAGATGATACCTTTTATAATGGCTAACAAAAAATAATGACATATTGTGAGCTTTCAGGACTGCTATATCTCTTCATCAGGCTGGTATAACACAATATCTGAAGGCAGGCACATTTATACAGGAATAGAGTGTTTGATGCACAATTGATGGAAAGCAGTACAAGCAAATAAACACATAAGTCCAAAAACAGGCTCTCTGAGTTTTATCATTCCCTCGATCAGTGACATGATGTCTAGTTGTTGTAAAAGGACATAAACTTCTGACCCCTAGACAGAGGGCAGATGACAAAAGAATCATCCGTCTGATTGCAAATTATGAGCCAGGCTACCAAAGTGTGATGAACATCTTCAAATCCCATTGTTAGATACCTTAGATCCTGCAGTGAAACCATTGGTCAGTGAGAGAGCCAGTGTTACCTACAGGAGATCTCTTAACCCATAGCCATTTAAAATCTATTAGTCCTGAAACCACATGGTTAGATAGAAATGTCCCATGTGGTACTTTCCACTGTGGCTCCTGTAAGGCGTGTGAATTCAAGCAAAAAGGTAACACTGTCTCCTGTGTATCAACTGGGATGTCCTATCAGATTGGTCAAATCATTAACTGCAAGACGACAGGAGTTGTTTATTGTGTGACATGTTCCTGCCCACTAAACTATATAGGGGAGACCAAACGTGAACTGAGGAGGAGGATCTTACATCATGTCGGTTACATCAATAGAAAATAAGACAAAACATTGTCAGTTCACGTTTGGCAACACCATGGGGGTGATCCCAGAGTGTTAAGATTTCAGGGACTAGAATATGTGGTCCCTCCTTCTAGGGGAGGAGATTGGGACAGGGCGATTATACAGCGAGAGACTAAATGGATATTTCGTTTCAACTGTGTTAAACTTCATGGTTTGAACAATTCCATTTCTTTTGCATCATTTTTTTTAAGAATTAGCACCCTACTATTCGTATTCCTGTTCGGAGGATTCCTATGGTCAGCTTTTGGATACCCTTTATTTTCTGGACTAGTGAGCTCACTGAGGTTTTCTCATATGGAGTTATTCTCCTTTTTGACCAAATAGAACTGGTTTCCTTACTGGTTGGGGGTATCATATATGATATACACTCACCGGCCACTTTATTAGGTACACCTGTCCAACTGCTCGTTAACACTTAATTTCTAATCAGCCAATCACAAGGCGGCAACTCAGTGCATTTAGGCATGTAGACATGGTCAAGACAATCTCCTGCAGTTCAAACTGAGCATCAGTATGGGGAAGAAAGGTGATTTGAGTGCCTTTGAACGTGGCATGGTTGTTGGTGCCAGAAGGGCTGGTCTGAGTATTTCAGAAACTGCTGATCTACTGGGATTTTCACGCACAACCATCTCTAGGGTTTACAGAGAATGGTCCGAAAAAGATAAAACATCCAGTGAGCGGCAGTTCTGTGGGCGGAAATTCGTTGTTGATGCCAGAGGTCAGAGGAGAATGGCCAGACTGGTTCGAGCTGATAGAAAGGCAACAGTGACTCAAATAGCCACCCGTTACAACCAAGGTAGCCAGAAGAGCATCTCTGAACGCACAGTACGTCGAACTTTGAGGCAGATGGGCTACAGCAGCAGAAGACCACACCGGGTGCCACTCCTTTCAGCTAAGAACAGGAAACTGAGGCTACAATTTGCACAAGCTCATCGAAATTGGACAATTGAAGATTGGAAAAACGTTGCCTGGTCTGATGAGTCTCGATTTCTGCTGCGACATTCGGATGGTAGGGTCAGAATTTGGCGTCAACAAGCATGGATCCATCCTGCCTTGTATCAACGGTTCAGGCTGGTGGTGGTGGTGTCATGGTGTGGGGAATATTTTCTTGGCACTCTTTGGGCCCCTTGGTACCAATTGAGCATCGTTGCAACGCCAAAGCCTACCTGAGTATTGTTGCTGACCATGTCCATCCCTTTATGACCACAATGTACCCAACATCTGATGGCTACTTTCAGCAGGATAATGCGCCATGTCATAAAGCTGGAATCATCTCAGACTGGTTTCTTGAACATGACAATGAGTTCACTGTACTCCAATGGCCTCCACAGTCACCAGATCTCAATCCAATAGAGCATCTTTGGGATGTGGTGGAATGGGAGATTCGCATCATGGATGTGCAGCCGACAAATCTGCGGCAACTGTGTGATGCCATCATGTCAATATGGACCAAAATCTCTGAGGAATGCTTCCAGTACCTTGTTGAATCTATGCCACGAAGAATTGAGGCAGTTCTGAAGGCAAAAGGGGGTCCAACCCGTTACTAGCATGGTGTACCTAATAAAGTGGCCGGTGAGTGTATATCATATATTTACTATCTAGAGACTGCAAAGTACAACACAATTAGTACACATAGTCTAACATCACTAGGATTTAGGCCTCGTTCATATTCCGTCAGGGAGAGTCCGCATGAGGATCCCCCCAAACGGAATACCGAACGCAACTGCAAGCGGTGTGCCAGTGAAAGCACACAGACCCCATAGACTATAATGGGGTCCGTGTCTGGTTGAATTTGCTGAGGCATTGCTATTGGTTTTCAGATGGGGTAGTGGTGGGATTGACTTTATATCCTACTATACACTTCTGTCTGTGTGTCAGAGAATTTCTGAATTATAGTGTCTAAAGGTATGCACTCCCCCCGCTGTGAATTACATTTTCTTATCAATCACATATCTGAATAATGCTGCTTCAGCTGCCTTACTATTCCCCTGGTAATGAAATGAATCCAGAGAGGGGTTAGCATGGTGGATTAATAACCAAACTTTGCACTAGGGTCTGTGGTTAGAATCCTTTTTCCCCAGGATGTTGAGGGTTTGAATCCACCCTTGTTATATCATCCTTGGTTTACTAAGGGTGGGTTTACACCAGCACCCCATCTCCATTTTGCAGGTTTCCATTTCCTGCCCGAGAGACTGGACAGGAGATGGAAACCGGCAGGCTGTGTTCAAACCCATTCATTTGAATGGGTTTGAAAAGTGTGCGCCAGTGAGTGTCTTCTGCTCTCTGTAGCAAAACGTTTTTTTTTGTTTTTTTTTTCTATAACCGGACACAAAGTTGGACATGCATGTCTTTGTGTCCAGTTAAAAAAAAAAAAAAAAAAAAAAGTTTCGCCGTGGAGAGCAGTAAACGCTCACGGGAGCTCACCAGCAGACACTGAATGCAGTTTTCAATCTTCTGCCAACAGAAATTGAAAACCTACATAATCGAGATCGGGCGCTGGTGTGAACCTGCCCTTAAAAGCATTTTGTATTTTCATTTTCCCACTAGTCAGCCTTTGGTGAATAGACTAGAGCATTTTTATTTTGTTGTTAGCTAGCTTTCTAGGGGAGATCACTACTTCACCCTTAGGGAGCCTTCACACAGAGTAAACGCTCCGCTCATTCTGAACGTAAACTCGTTCAGAGTGAGCGGCGTTAAAACAGATCCCATTGATTTCTATGGGTGCCGGCATACGTGCACTCCCCATTGTAATCAATGGGAGGCTTTTTTACCTATTGCTTTCAATGTGATACGTGCGTTTGCCAGCACCCTTAGAAGTCAATGGGATCTGTTTTAACGCTGCTCACACTGAACGAGTTTTACGTTCAGAATGAGCGAGCGTATACTCCGTGTGAAGGCTCCCTTAATGTTTATCTTTCTCTATTAGTGTGCTCCAAGGTGTGGGTAGTTTATCCAAGCTATCCGTACTAATAGGGCTGGCTGCTTTACACTTAGGCTGAGTTCACACAGAGTTTTATGGTCAGGAAATTGACTCAAATTCCTCCTCCTAAAAACGCCTCACCATATGACTGTATGATGAGGCATTTTTAGGAGGAGGAATTTGAGTCAGTTTCCTGACCAAATTCCTGAGCCAAACAATTCCGCGTGAACGCAGCCTTATTTATAGTGCTCTACTCCAAGAGACATCTGTGTTGAGGGGTTGGCTGAGTGGACTAAAGGCTAAGTTAGCCATCAGAATCCATGGAAGAAATATATACTGACTAGCCTTGACTACTGAAGCTTCTAGTCCATCCCCGCTACTTTCTCTAGAATTCATATTTATTCCCTGCAGTTTGGTTTTAAACAGTTTTGTAATCGTGTGAATCGTGCCGATTTTAATTGACTCAATAAAAGTAAATTTTTATGCAAATTTTCTTGGATAAAAAGGTATTTACCAGAAAAGATGATGAGAAATAGAACACTTTCAAGAGATTACTTTGTATTCCCTTCTTCCTTCTATGATGGAATAAATATGTTTTAGCAGATGATGAGTGCTGAATTTTCCTTTATTACAGAACCAAGAAGTGTAGTGCAGTAAGGTCCTGAGCAGCGGGTGATCAGGGAGTTATATTTTGTTATATGAGGACCCTGTGTTCAGACATTTTAGGATTTAACACGGCATAACAAAGGTATATGTTTTTTGTTTTTTTTTAGTAATCCCATCATGAAACCCCCACTGCTCCCTTTCTAATACTTAAGAGGTCCCCACTGCTCTCTACTTTCAGGTCTTGGTGGTGACTTATAGCAATTTGTCAAGGGAACCAAGAGGTAGAGACCAGGGTGTCTGGTATCAAAATGGTAGCACTATTTAATCTTATGCTACGCTGACCCTAAAAAAAAAAAAAAAAAAGTATATTATATGAACATGCATACAGTGATATTCCATTGGACAACCTCTTTAAGGCTGAGTTCACATTTTTTATTTTCTCAATAAGGAAATGGAGACCGATGCAAACTGGTGTCCAACTTTTAATAGAGAAGATGTAGGGCAACTATTAAACATGTTAATAAATAGTTTCAGGAAAGACCTTCTTTAAAAGATAGTCACCAAAGTTGTTGTTGTGGGTAACATATGTTTTTCTGATGTGTAGAGAAGTTCTTAGGATGTCATTTTGTGAACTGCTACAGTCAAGCGGTCATGCTTCTGAATCATAATAGTTCTGTAAGGAAAAAAAAATGACGTCATTTGTATGTCCTAGTGAATGTCAGTGATTATACAACATTCTTTCTTACCGTTTTAATATATCCGCCAAAATATAGGCCACAATAATTATGGGAATGGTAAAAGTAGGATTCAGCAACTACACACCAAAAAAAGGCATGCTCCTAAGCAAAACTAAGAAGAAATAGGGAAATCTCTTTCTAGAATTTGAAAATAAGGATAAAGGGGTTTAAGAGTGGACCCTGATAGCCGATCCTTAGTCATCAATATGTTATTGCTGGAGGTCAGACAACTCCCTTTCAGTTTTTTGGAGTACTGTGAAAGGGCAACATCAAGAGCTGGCCACTACACAGTGTACAGAGAGTATTTCCAGTTCTGTTCATGGTGCACTGAGAGGTGTTGGTTCCAGGTGTTAGAACTTCACCAATTTTATATTATCCTGAGGATATACCTTCAATATCCAGTTATGGACAACCCCATTAACCCTATTATTAAATGCTTTCAACAACATACAGTCCTATGAAAAAGTTTGGGCACCCCTATTAATCTTAATCATTTTTAGTTCTAAATATTTTGGTGTTTGCAACAGCCATTTCAGTTTGATATATCTAATAACTGATGGACACAGTAATATTTCAGGATTGAAATGAGGTTTATTGTACTAACAGAAAATGCGCAATATGCATTAAACCAAAATTTGACCGGTGCAAAAATATGGGCACCTCAACAGAAAAGTGACATTAATATTTAGTACATCCTCCTTTTGCAAAGATAACAGCCTCTAGTTGCTTCCTGTAGCTTTTAATCAGTTCCTGGATGAAGGTATTTTGGACCATTTCTTTCTACAAAACAATTCAAGTTCAGTTAAGTTAGATGGTCGCCGAACATGGACAGCCCGCTCTCAAATGATCTGAAAACAAAGATTGTTCAACATAGTTGTTCAGGGGAAGGATACAAAACGTTGTCTCAGAGATTTAACCTGTCAGTTTCCACTGTGAGGAACATAGTAAGGAAATGGAAGACCACAGGGACAGTTCTTGTTAAGCCCAGAAGTGGCAGGCCAAGAAAAATATCAGAAAGGCAGAGAAGAAGAATGGTGAGAAAAGTCAAGGACAATCCACAGACCACCTCCAAAGAGCTGCAGCATCATCTTGCTGCAGATGGTGTCACTGTGCATCGGTCAACAATACAGCGCACTTTGCACAAGGAGAAGCTGTATGGGAGAGTGATGAGAAAGAAGCCGTTTTTGCACGTACGCCACAAATAGAGTTGCCTGAGGTATGCAAAAGCACATTTGGACAAGGCAGCTTCATTTTGGAAACAAAGATTGAGTTGTTTGGTTATAAAAAAAGGCGTTATGCATGGCGTCCAAAAAGAAACAGCATTCCAAGAAAAACACTTGCTACCCACTGTAAAATTTGGTGGAGGTTCCATCATGCTTTGGGGCTGTGTGGCCAATGCCGGCATCGGGAATCTTGTTAAAGTTGAGAGTCGCATGGATTCCACTCAGTATCAGCAGATTCTTGAGAATAATGTTCAAGAATCAGTGACGAAGTTGAAGTTACGCCGGGGATGGATATTTCAGCAAGACAATGATCCAAAACACTGCTCCAAATCAACTCAGGCATTCATGCAGAGGAACAATTACAATGTTCTGGAATGGCCATCCCAGTCCCCAGACCTGAATATCATTGAACATCTGTGGGATGATTTGAAGCGGGCTGTCCATGCTCGGCGACCATCTAACTTAACTGAACTTGAATTGTTTGTCCAAAATACCTTTATCCAGGATCTGATTAAAAGCTACAGGAAGCGACTAGAGGCTGTTATCTTTGCAAAAGGAGGATCTACTAAATATTAATGTCACTTTTCTGTTGAGGTGCCCATACTTTTGCACCGGTCAAATTTTGGTTTAATGCATATTGCATATTTTCTGTTAGTACAATAAACCTCATTTCAATCCTGAAATATTACTGTGTCCATCAGTTATTAGATATATCAAACTGAAATGGCTGCTGCAAACACCAAAATATTTAGAACTAAAAATGATTAAGATTAATAGGGGTGCCCAAACTTTTTCATAGGACTGTACATACTTCTAGCGATCCTAATAGTACAGAATGTTTGTATTCCATTAATCTCTTGAGCTACAGCCACATACAGAGGGAGTTTATTCAGACTTGTAGCCTACTACAGAGGACAAACTTTGAATTCTGAAAAAAAAAAATGCAAGTCTTAATAAACTCCCTCTTCATGTGGCTGTAGCTCAGGAGAATAATGGAATAAAAACATTCTGTACTATTAGGATCGCTAGAAGTATGCATGTTGTTGAAAGCATTTAATAACAGGGTTAATTATTGGGGTTGTCCATTAAGATGTACCTCTTAGTAAGTCAGGGGCACCGAAGAAGGGCCCAAGCACCAGAAATGAAGTGTTTCACCAGTCAGGGACAGGTATAGATTTCAGATAGTATGACTCATATCAGAAAACTAGCATGAGTTATAAGTCTGATAGCCATGACATCCCCTGCCCCGCTCTGGCAAAAGTGGCAGGCAGGGCACATAAACAACAATATGGTGTATCTTTGGTACAAAAAAAAAAAAAAAAATTATTTATGGCCATGCACCACAAATGTCCCCTATCCATGTTCCCAACTGCACCAGAAAAATTTCAGACGAGTTAGTAAATTCTTCCAAACTGAGTTGCTCTATTTTACTGCAAATCTCGCTATTTTTTTATTTATTTAAATAAGTCAAAGCCAGTAGTCAATTTAGAAGAAATTAAAAATTGCAAGAAAAATATATATATAATGTCAAAGTGAGGAGGGGAGGAAATACAAATTATGATTTTTTTTTTGTAGTTTCAAACCCCCAAAAAGATGTAATAGAAAGTGAGCATCGCAGTATACATTCCCAAAATATTACTAATAAAAAGAGCAACCTGCCCCACTGAAAAAAAAGGGGGGGGGGGGAAATGTATGCGCCCCATTTGTGGTACGGTCCCATTATGATTTACTAAAGGTGCTTTTTTTCCTTCAGTTCTGCTTTGGTGATGTTTGGAACTTGACTAGGTTTTCTTGTGCTTTATTATTAGACTCTGCCTTGTTCATTATTATGCACACACTTTTTCAGAAAGATTGATGCTCTATATATCCACTATATATATACCTGTTACATTATAGACCCTGCACCCCAATTATATGGGTGAGGGATTTATGGTTTATATTTTTACAATCATGCTACATTGAGACATTGTCTCTTGAATAATTTAGAGCAGCATTGTATGTTTATTTATACCCTACACCAATATGATTCATGTACCTTCCACATTGTTTTTATGTTAGTTTTGGTTCCCCTGTCTTATATGTAACTAGCTTTTACCCGCGACTTCGTCTGCGGTGAGTTGAGTATTGGGCGGACACAGACGTGTGAAACTGTAAAAGTGCTTTAAAAAGTTTGGTGGGCTAGCAAATGTGATTTGATGTGTTATATTGTGTATGTTGTGATACAGACAATGTGATGTGTTATACAGCCTGTGTACAGGAGTATATATGTATCAGGTACTGTATATAGCAGTGATAGTAGATACATGTAATATATAGTATCTACAGCCTGTGTACAGGAGTATATATGTATCAGGCACTGTATATAGCAGTGATAGGAGACACATGTAATATATAGTATATACAGCCTGTGTACAGGAGTATATATGTATCAGGCACTGTATATAGCAGTGATAGGAGACACATGTAATATATAGTATATACAGCCTGTGTACAGGAGTATATATGTATCAGGTACTGTATATAGCAGTGATAGTAGATACATGTAATATATAGTATCTACAGCCTGTGTACAGGAGTATATATGTATCAGGCACTGTATATAGCAGTGATAGGAGACACATGTAATATATAGTATATACAGCCTGTGTACAGGAGTATATATGTATCAGGCACTGTATATAGCAGTGATAGGAGATACATGTAATATATAGTATATACAGCCTGTGTACAGGGGTATATATGTATCAGGTACTGTATATAGCAGTGATAGTAGATACATGTAATATATAGTATATACAGCCTGTGTACAGGAGTATATATGTATCAGGCACTGTATATAGCAGTGATAGGAGATACATGTAATTATATAGTATATACAGTCTGTGTACAGGGGTATATATGTATCAGGCACTGTATATAGCAGTGATAAGAGATACATGTAATATATAGTATATACAGCCTGTGTACAGTGTACAGGGGTATATATGTATCAGGTACTGTATATAGCAGTGATAGTAGATACATGTAATATATAGTATATACAGCCTGTGTACAGGAGTATATATGTATCAGGCACTGTATATAGCAGTGATAGGTAATACATGTAATAGTATATACAGCCTGGGTACAGGAGTATATATGTATCAGGCACTGTATATAGCAGTGATAGGAGATACATGTAATTATATAGTATATACAGTCTGTGTACAGGGGTATATATGTATCAGGTACTGTATATAGCAGTGATAGGAGATACATGTAATTATATAGTATATACAGCCTGTGTACAGGAGTATATATGTATCAGGTACTGTATATAGCAGTGATAGGTAATACATGTAATATATAGTATATACATTGTTTGTTTGCGTTGTTTTTTCAATCTAATGTGTAGGCATCATGTTGTAGGCATAATCTTGTGGGAAAAGATTTAGCATAACTTGTCTTTTATTAAATTTATTTATCTGTTCTTTCTATGTATAGAAGGAGTAATTGAGGTCCTAATAGGGTTTGACAGTCTCTCCTCTATGCCTGTGCATGCAGAGTTTGATGTCAATTACTGATAGAACCGCCCACTGGACTCAATTACACCTAAGCATAGAACAGACAAATACATTGTTATATTTCCTACAAAACTATATATCTCAATCTGTCCCATGCCTCACCCTCTAACATGCTGCTTGCAGATTACACAGCATTTTCATGGTAACACGTTCCCTTTAAATGAAAAAATATGAAGTACAATTTGTTGACTCCGAATGAATAAAATTTTACTTTTGGAATACAGGGAGTAAAAAATATAACTGTCTAACCACTTTCTGTTGGAACCTATTTTTTTTAAGAATTTTATTTTTTATTTTAATTTCGAAAACACAGACAGTCAAAAGACAATTATAAATAACATTCTGTTTTTAATAAATATACTTAAAAAATTGGAGATACTTTAAATGTAGTGATAATCAACCTAAATGTAGTAATAACCCCCAAATGTAAAGCACCATGGAATTAATGGTGCTATATAAATATACAATAATAATAATCATACCCGCTGTCAGATTCCAGGCACACAACTGGCACATCGGTGGGATCTGCTGTAAGCTTAGCTGCCTGTTGAGGGAGTATAGAGATGACACCCGCATGCTCATCAGAGAGACTTCCACAGCCTATAAATAAAAACAAACAAAAAAAAAAACACATCATTACACATTTGTTAAATCTTAAATGGTAACTAAACTTTCAGACAACTTTAGATTTCCTGGCAGATAAAAGGGGGGAGGGTTTTAAGGATTACCTCAAACAAATGAGATTAGGATATTTATATGCAGCTGTATAATATATATGAAATAAAAGGTGAAGCAAAACATTTAATAAATAAATAAAGGAGTTTTCATACTGATAACACATCCACTGGATAAGTAACCAGAGGTGATACCTGAACTATGCACATGCTGCTTCTATTCAAGTAATAGGAGTATCTGTACTGCAGCTTTGTACACTGTATAGCAGTGGTTGCAGGGAATTGCTCCTACTACTTGAATAGGAATAGACTGCACATGCTCCTGCATGTTGAACCTTCCCCCACATCACATACAGTTGACCTATACTGTGGGTAGGTCATCAGTATGAAAACTCCATTTGGGCTGGAAAAACCAACGTGAGAATATAGGGAACATCATAGAACCGTATATATACATATATATATAATTTTCTTTTTTTTTAAATCTCTGCTTGAACAAAACACAGTAAGTGTAAATGAAGACTTACACCCCAAGTTAAGTCCCTGTGAATCCGTGCACAAGATGCCAACAATAGATGGGATTTTCATCCTAGAATTAAAGATACACAATAAAGGATTTACAGAAACAACATTTTGTGAAGCCACACATCAATGCATACACTTGAAAGAGATCAGTGAAAGTAGTCATGTTAACAATTCCTCTCATTTCTTTGTGACAGCTGTGGAAGCTGGGTAACCATTTGGCTGCCATGATAACTACAAAAGTCAGTTTTTCAAGACTAGTACCAAGACTAGTACTAGTAGCCTAAATCATTGTATAACTTGACAGATATGCCATTGACGACCGGGAGATCATGGTAGCCATCTTTCCTTGAAACATCAGGCTAATAGTTTACAGAAGTTTTAAAATTAGGCACTTTCCAACTGAATGGGGACCACTGGAGAGTAAGAATCTGGCCATTTTCACCAGTTCCCATTCAACTGAATGGCACTGCACATGATTTATGACCAGGTGCCCTATTCATATAAAAAGACCCCGGGTCTCAAGATCTGTGGGAGTCCCAGCAGTGGAACACCCACCAATCAGCAAGTAAAAGGGTTATTCCGTAAAAGTTAAGTTATAACGCCTAATGTTTATAAGGTGCTAATAGTACCCACTTTACACGTTCCACTTCCCATATAGGATATCAGCAGAATGTGAAAGCCACTGAAACCAACCAGGGCAGCCGAACCCTGTCACAGCATATTCACACAAGATCGTGCAGCTGCTTTCACTGGGATCCGGCAGGGAAGGTTTATTCCCTTCCCTGCCTTCTCGATCGCTGTGTATTCAACGCTCAATGAGCGCTGTATACACGGCTATGGGCGCTGATGCGGCCGCCCTCTGACCTGGTGGTCACGAGATCCGCCGGGAGCAGCGTCTTGCAAGAGCTGCTGGGTCATACAGGACCCAGATCAGCTCTGTATACCGTATATAGCAGTATGCAGGAGGCTGGATTCCTCCTGCAACTGGGGCTAAATGTACCAGCCCCAGTTATAGGAGAAATCAGCCTCCCTAACAAAAAAGAAAGTGATCAGATGTCCCCAAAGGTCTCTTATGACCTTATGGGGACACCATCTGAAAAAGAATATTAAAAAATTAATAACGTTTTTAAAAAAATGAAATAAAATAATTTAAAAAAATAAGCAAAATAATACGCCAATAAAATGACATTATTAAAGGTTATAGCCCCACCCCCGACAACACCATATAAAATAAGTTACTGTAATAGAGAGGAAAAACTATTTTATAAAGTTTTTCAGTTGCACTTTATGTTATTAAATTAAAAAAGAAAAGTGAAAACCAGACACAATTTCCCTCCTACTTTGTTTATATTTTCCCGGATATAAAAAAAATTAAAACATTCGTAAATAAAACGCAAAAATTAGTTGAATGAGATGTATGAGAAAAACGTTACAGCCCTCTAAACCGCACATACAAAATAAACCAAAAATGTGTCTGGTCCTGGACCACAAATTGGCCCGGTACTGAAGTGGTTAACCCCCTCATGCATGGGTAGGGTAATACACTGTAAGAACAGGCCATAGACTAGGAGCCAGAACAGCTTGGTCTCCCCCCAGCCTGCATCTAGAAGTAGAAGTTACAAGCGTGACTGGCTGTGAAGAGCCCCCAGTGCCGGTTGCCGTTCGTTCACAGAAACTTACGTCTCCTCCAGGTGCTGCTCCAGAGCCGCCTCCATTACACCAGAAAGCTGCTGCTGCTTCTTCTTACTCGGCAAAAGGACCTTTGTTGATAACTCTGGTCACGTGATCAGTCACGAGCACGGAAACACTGTGAGCTAAAGGACCTGTGATGAGGTCACGACCATGTGATCAGTCACATGTGAAGGAGGAGCCTACTGTGAGCAGGGTGGGGTATAGAGTTCTGTAGTGGTTAGGAGGATGTAATGTGTATGCTACAGAGCTGTATACAGGGCGATACGTGCGCGCTGACAGCTGAGCCTAGCTTCTATGTGGCGAGAGCCATTTCATGCAGACTTAGTATAGCAAATGTTGTATAAGGATAGAAAAGGGGCCAGGAACAGCGCCACCAGTGTCCTGTGTCTGGTATTACAACTCACTTCCTGTTTTCTCTCAACTCTAATTTTAGAATGGCTCCTGCACCAAGTACTGACTGGGTCTGAATACTTCGGTACTGTGACCAGTCAGCCATGTAGGATAGTTTGTACAGATTTCTACTATATGTATTTCCCTTTCTCATTATGAGAAGCCATAGATTTATTAGCCTCCTAATATTGTCAGTTACATCAGAAAACTGGCATAAATATCTGAAAACTTTGAGGTATGATCCTGATCTATGAGGCTTGTACATCCTTCACAGGAGATGGAGAATACTCGTCTTCAGAAATCTCCCACAGGTTTATATCTATAAGAACAAGCAAGTTTTAGGTTCTCTTTTCCCCCCATCTAACTTCCCTGTTTTCGGGGAGCCATAACTTACCGTATATACTCGAGTATAAGCCAAATTTTTCAGCACATTTTTTGTGCTGAAAAAGCCCCCCTTTTAACATAGAACATATAGGATGGGACATACCAACATAACCCAGAAGCAAAGTAGACAAACACATTAAGCAGAAACTCTTCTGGGATGCTGCAATATTACTTGTCCAACAGAGACAACTAGATATTTAAAAAGTGAACTACCCTGATGATTGCGCTAACAATACTGTACTTAAATACACCCAGCAGTCTAGATGTACATAAGTCAAAAGGACACCCTTTGAACTGAAGGACACCCCTTTAATACCAATGCCCTAAAGGTTTACAAGCCTGAAATACACGGCATCTATCATACTAAAAAAGGGGGTTAAACGTCAATCCCTACTGACCATAAAAAGAGGTCATGAGATGGTGAGATGTTTTGAATAAGAGCACAATTAAGTTGTAGGTATATTCCCGATGTAATTACGTTAGTAATACAGATATCACCCATGTCCCAAAGGGAATACCAGGCTAGGTATGCATACACCTTAACAAATGCATTGACTGTAATATATCCCCACCAATCCCAGTCACCCTGTATCACGTGGACAGTTAATATAACCCAGTGGCGCAAAAGAACATGCCTGAATTTTAGGGCATATTGAAAATAAGGATAACTAACCCATGTAGACAATTACTGGGGGCGCTGTGTATAGTATGTACCTGCCAGGATAAAGGGAAACTATTCACTTAAACATCGTGGGGAGATTACTGACTAACAGACCATAAATCTCTATTTGTCAAACAATGCTATAGGAAGGGGGCAAAGGACAAAGATTCATTTAGTCCATCCGGTCTCACATATCTTAATCTAAAAATCCATTAAATCTCCTTCTGAAGGATCATTCTGTCCCAGTCATCCCACCTTGGATATTTTCATACTTTTTCAACCCCCTGAAAGAATAACACATTGGAGTCACCACCATGGTGTGACCATATGTATGTAGCTATTCGGCTCTCCTCATTCCTATTAATGTAACCTACATGGTCCAAAATACTAAAAGGCAAAACTCCCTTTTAGTAACTCAACGTAACTCAAAGGGCAGGGATATGTTGCCTTATAGACAACACCCTCCGTGCAGCAGTTAATAAAGTCTCTGTTTTTATAGACCTTTTCCATGGCTTAACGGGGAACAAACTCACTGCTCTTCTTGATAAAGTTGCATGCTCTATATGACTCACACTTGTAGGTACCTACTGGTCTATTGGACCCTAGCCCAGAGGGTGAAAGGTTACTGTGGACTAGGCGATACTTCAGATTGCGACCCCTACGTTATGTGATGGATGTATTAACAAATATTAAACCCTTAATATTGGGATCCTGTCTAAGGATATCCCAGTATTTCCTGGGTTCCTGGTAAACCCTGTTATGATGTGTGTCATAGGTCCCAATCAACCGGATCACTTGTGTCTGTTCGTTTCTAACTCGTGGTCTCAATAAATCGTTGGACCCCACGTGCATGAATTCTGGATTACTCCAGGACACTCTTTGGATACGCTCTAGTACGAAACCAAGATTGTAGAAGATCACTCTGATTATCAAAGTCTCCGAGGAACAGTTCCTGCAAACCAGCAGGAAATATCCCTTCGGAGTCCCCCTCTTAAGAGATACGGGATGATAGCTGTCCCAAAAAAATAAGGAATTAGTCGCTGTCTCTTTACGAAATAGAGTACTACATATATTGCCATTCTCCATAATCCTGATACATAAGTCAAGCCATACAGTACCATACTAATACTGCCATACAGTACCATACTAATACAGTGCCATACTAAAACTGCCATACTAATACTGCCATACCATGTCATACTAATACTGCCATACAGTCACCATTACTGATTGATGAGTATAGAGTGCATAACACATGGCAGTATCAGCACAGTATATACAACCAAAGCTTCGGCTCCTATAAGCTCCACCCTTTTGCCCGCCCATTCCGTTACTATAGAGAATGTGATGTCACAATCCAGGTATAACGGCTACCTGCAAACAATAAGTCCAAGAGACAGCAGTCTAGAGTCTGAATAAGAGGAAGCAGCGTAAAGGAGAAGAGGAGGAGCTACACCCAGGAGGAGGAGCTAAAACCAAGAGGAGAGCATCGACTGCTGATAGGAGAATCCACACTTCTGTCTGCTCATACATGATAAGGGAGGACTCCGACTCTCCTTTCTCATTATTGCTGGGGCTCCACTTTATGCAGACAAATATTTCAGATTTTCTTCTATATATATTTCTATGTATAATATACCAAGGAAACAGCTGCCAGAGACTAGAAGAGCGTATGGGGAATTTATAGGGGAACATTTAGGGTGCATTCACACTGAGTAAACGCTAGCTTATTCTGAACGTAAAACACATTCAGAATAAGCGGCGTATAAAGCAGCTCCATTCATTTCTATGGGAGCCGGCATGCGAGCGCTCTCCATAGAAATGAATGGGCTGCTTCTTTCACTGCGAGCAGTCCCATTGAAGTGAATGGGATGTGCCGGCGTGTACGGCTCGGCATGAGCAGAGCTTGCCGTATACGCCGGCACTTCCCATTCACTTCAATGGGACTGCTCGGAGTGAAAGAAGCAGCCCATTCATTTCTATGGGGAGCGCTCGTATGCCGGCTCCCATAGAGATGAATGGAGCTGCTTTAGACGCCGCTTATTCTGAACGTGTTTTACATTCAGAATAAGCTAGCATTTACTTAGTGTGAATGCACCCTTACATTGTATATACTGTACAGTCTTTGGGACTATGGACATTCCTTTGGCTTTTTCATTGTTAATGGCTACTTTTTGCCTCTCCCCGAGGCCAACCACACGTGCACATGCCTCCCCCTCCCATTATACAAGATGTCTTTGCTGCCATTGGCAACTATATACTTGTCTATCCTATAACATAACTGTGTCATGGCCGCCCAGCAGACAAGTGCCCTTTGTGAGGTCACCGCTCCTGTCTGGTTGCCAAGGAGATTCATTGTGACACGTGCAGTATTCTGTCTGTATGAAGGCCTAGTGAATCTTATAGTATCAGTCAGTCTACATTTTGATGTGGGCCAGGCCACTTGTACCTCACATCAAGAAGAGCCTGCAAACGATAAGTTCAAAAGACGGCAGTCTAGAGACTGAAGAAGGGGGAGCACCCAAAAGGAGAGGAAGAGTAGCTACATCCTAGAGGAGAAGCTACCCTGGGCCCAAGAGGGAAGAGAGATGCCGGACGAGGCTGGAACAGGCAGGCACCCAGCTCCACCTTGGCCCAAGGGGTAGAATGACGACGTACAGGCAGGCACTCAACTCCGGTGACCCCTGGGCCCAAGGGGTTGAGCGATGTCGAACAGAACTAGAGGAGGCAGGCACCACCAGCTCTCCCATAGAGCAATGACGGACAGGCCTGGAGGAGGCAGGTGCCCAGCCCCCATTGGGCCCAAGGGTAAAGTGACGTCGTATGGGGCTAGATGAGGCATGCGACCGGCCCCGGATTCCCCCTGGGCTCAAGGGGTATAGCGACGCTGGAGGGGGCTGTAGGAGGCAGGCGCCCGGCCCCAGGTCCCCCATGGGCCCAAAGGGTAGAGTGACGCCAGACAGGGCTAGAGGAGGCAGGCACCCGGCACCGACTCCCCCTTGGGCCCAAGGGTTTAGAGCGACTCCGAACGAAGCTTGAAGAGGCAGGCAACCGGCCTTGTCTCCCTCCTGGGCCCAAAAAAGAGTACAGCAATGCCAAAGGCAGCTGAAAAAGGCAGGCGCCCAGCCCCGGCTCCTCCCTGAGCCCAAGGGATAGAGCAATTCCGGAGGAGGCAGGTGCCCAGTTCTGGCTCCGCCCTGGGCGCAAGGGTAGAGTGCCTCCGGACAGGGCTGGAGAAGGCAGGCACCCAGTTCTGGTTCAGCCCTGGGCCCAAGGGGTTAGAGTGACTTTGGTCAGAGCTCGAGGAGACAGGCGCCTGGCCCAGCTCCTCCTTCGGCCTACGTGATAGAGCGACGACAGATGGTGCTGGATGAAGCAGACATTCAGCCCCAAGTCCCCCTCAGCCCAAGAGGTAGAATAAAGACAGAGAAGGGCAGGTGGCTGAACCCGGCACCCCCCTGGACCCAAGGGGTTCAGGGACGCCAGCCGGGGTTGGAAAAGGGCTGGGCGAAAGGAGGTAGAGGCCTGTCCCTGGCTCACCCCTGAGCCCATGGGTTAGAGCAACTCCAAATGGGGCTGGAGGAGGCAGACACCCATCCCCCACTCCCTCCTGGGTCCAAAAGGTAGAACAATGCTGAAGGCGGCTGGAGAAGGCAGGCGCCCAGCCCCGGCTCCCCCCTGGGCCTAAGGGGTAGAACGATGTCAAAGGGGGCTGGAGAAGGCAGACACCCAGCTCCGACTCCCTCCTGGACCCAAAGGGTAGAACAATCCCGAAGGTGGCTGGAGAAGGCAGGCGCCCAGCCCCGGCTCCCCCCTGGGCCCAAGGGGTAGAGCGACTCCAGACAGGGCTGGAGGAGGCAGGCGCCCAGTTCCGGCTCATCCCTGGGCCCAAGGGCTGGAGCGACTTCGGTTGGGGCCAGAAGAGGCAGGCGCCCAGCCTTGGCTCCCCCATGGGACTAAGGGGTAGAGTGACGCTAGAAGGGGGTGAAAGAGGCAGGCTCCAGCTCTTCCCTCGGCGCAGGAAGAGGCAGGTGCCTGGACGCAGCTTTCCTCTTGACCCAAGTGTTAGAGCAACACCGGAGGATGAAGGCATCCAGCCCCGGCACCCCCTTTCACCCAAGGGGTAGAGAGACGCTGGATGGGACTGGAGGAAGCAGGTGCCTGGCCCCGGGTCTCACTTGGGCCAAAGGGGGGAAAGCGATGCTGGATGGGACTGGCAGAGGCAGGCACTCGACCTGTTCTTACTCCCTTGGCTCAAACTGTAGAGCGACGCCGGAAGGAACTGGAGGAGCAAGGCACCTAGCCCTGGTTCACCTGTGGGCCCTTGGGGTAGAGCGATTCCAAACTGTGCTGGAGGAGGCAGGAGCCCGGCCCTGGCTCATTCTTAGGCCCAAGGGGTAGAGTGACTCCAGACGGGCTGCAGGAGGAAGGAGCTCGGCCCCAGCTCACCCCTGGGCCAAAGGGGTGGAGAGACAATGGATGGTGCTGGAGGAGGCAGGCGCCCAACCCAGACTCATCTTTGAGCCCAAGGGGTAGAGCGACTATGAATGGGACTGGAGTAGGAAGGCGCCCGGTCCCGGCTCATCCCTGGGCCCAAGGGGTTGACCGACTCCGGACTGGGCTGTAGGAGGAAGTCCATGGGCCCAACGGGTAAAGCGACTCAAGGGGGCTGGAGGATGCAACCCCAGATCCTCTCTGGGCCCAAGAGGTAGAGCAACTCCGGAGGGGGATGGAGGAGGCAGGTGTCTGGCCCCAGCTTCCCCCAGGGCCAAAGAGTAGAGGGAATCCGGATTGGGCAAGTAGAGGCAGGTGCCCAACCCTGGCTCCCACTAGGCCCAAGGGGTTGAGCGACGCCGGACAGGGCTGGACAAAGCAGGCGTCTAAACCCAACTCTCCTCTAGATCCAAAGTTTAGAGTGATGCAGGAGGATGAAGGCGCGTGGCCCCGTCTCCCCATGGGCCCAAGGGTAGAGCAACGCCGGACGGGGATTGAGGTAGCAGGCCCCTGGCACCAGCTCTTACATAGAGGGACGATGGACATGGCTGGAGGAGGCAGGCATGCGACCCTGGCAATTTCCTGGGCCTAAGGGGTTGAGCCAAACCGGACAGGGCTGGAGAAGGCAGATGCCTGGCCCTAGGTCACCCCTGGGCCCAAGGGGAAGCCGGTGCCGGGCGCCTGCCTCCCCCAGCACTGTCCGGCTTTGCTCTAACCTATGGCCCTGGAGGAAGGTGGGGCCGGCCACTTGTCTCCTCCAAGCCTGTCCGTCGTCGGTCTATTCCTTGGGCCAAAGGAGGGAGCTGGGGCCGATTGCATGCCTCCTTCATTCTCATCCTTTGTTGCTCTACCCTTTGAGCCCAGGAGGGCGCCGGGATCAGCGTCTACCTCTCCAGCCCTGTCCCGCTTCACTCTACAGAGGAGCTGGCACAGGGCACCTCCTCCAGCCCAGTCCGGTGTTGCTGTACCCCTTGGGCCCAAAGGGGAGCCGGGGCTCGGTACCTACCTCTTCCAGTCCCATCTGGCGTCGCTCTACCACTTGGGCCCAAGGGGAAGGCGGGGCGCCTGCCTCCTCCAGCCTCGTTCGGTGTCGCTCTACCCCCTGGGCCCAGGGAGCAGGTGAGGCCGGCCGCTTGCCTTCTACAGCCTCATCCGGCGTGGCTCTACCCCTTGGGCTTAGGGGGAATCAGGGCCGGACACCTACTTGCTCAAGCCCTTGTCTGGCGTCGCTCTAGACCTTGGGCCCGGGGGGGGAGGTACAAACCAGGCACCTGCCTCCGCAGCCACATCTGCCATCCCTCTATTTTTTTGGTCCAGGGGGGAAGCCGGGGCTGGGCGCCTGCCTCCTCCAGCGTCTATCTACCCCTTGGGTCCAGGGAGGAACCGATGTAGGGTGTCTGCTTCTCCAACCCCCTTCAGTGTTGCTCTACCCTTTGGGTCCAGGGGAAGCCCAGACTGGGCTCCTGCCTCCTCCAGCCTGTCTGACATTGCTCTACCCCTTGAGGCCAGGAGGGAACCGGAACCAGGAGCCTGCCTCTTCCCAAAGGGGAACCAGTGCGGGTCGCCTGCCTTCTCCAGCCCCGTCAGGCGTTGCTCCAACCCTTTGGGCCCAAGGAGGAGACAGGACCAGGCAACTGCCTTCTCCAGCCCCCTACGGCATCGTTCTACCCCTTGGGCCCATGGGGGAGGCCCATGGGGAGCTGGGGCAAGGTGTCTGCCTTCTCCAGCCCCCTTTGTTGTCGCTCTACCCCTTGGGCCCAAGACGGAACCAGGGCCAGTCGCCTGCCTCCTCCAACCCCACCTGGCATTGTTCTACCCATTGGGCCCAGAGGCGAGTCGGGGATGGGCACCTGCTTCTTCCAGCTCCATCCTGCATTCCTCTACCTTTTGAGCCCAGAGGGGAGCCAGAGCCAGGTGACTGCCTCTTTCAGCCCCCTCCAGCGTCTCTATACCACTTGGGCCCAGGGGGATCCTGGGCCAGGCGCCTGCCACCTCCAACCCCGCCTGGAATCACTCTAACTGATTGGGCCCAGAAGTGAGCCTGGGCTGTGTGCCTGCCTTCTACAGTCCCCTTAGGTGTCGCTCTTCGCCTTGGGCCCAGGTGGGAGCCTGGAGTGCGCGCCTGCCTCATCCAGCCCCATCTAGCGTTGCTTGTACCCCTTGGGCCCAAGGGGGAGCCGGGTCCGGACGCCTGCCTCTTCAGCCCCCTTCGGTGTTGCTCTGCCCCTTGGGCTCATAGTTGAGCCTGGGTCAGGTGCCTGCCTTCTCCAACACCTCCGGCCTCGCTATACCCCTTGGGCCAAAGGGAAAGCCAGGGTCAGGCGCCTGCCTCCTTCAGCCCCATCTTGCGTTGCTCTACCCCTTGGGCCCAAGGCGGAACCAGGGCCAGTCGCCTGCCTCCTCCAACCCCACCTGGCATTGTTCTACCCATTGGGCCCAGAGGCGAGTCGGGGATGGGCACCTGCTTCTTCCAGCTCCATCCTGCATTCCTCTACCTTTTGAGCCCAGAGGGGAGCCAGAGCCAGGTGACTGCCTCTTTCAGCCCCCTCCAGCGTCTCTATACCACTTGGGCCCAGGGGGATCCTGGGCCAGGCGCCTGCCACCTCCAACCCCGCCTGGAATCACTCTAACTGATTGGGCCCAGAAGTGAGCCTGGGCTGTGTGCCTGCCTTCTACAGTCCCCTTAGGTGTCGCTCTTCGCCTTGGGCCCAGGTGGGAGCCTGGAGTGCGCGCCTGCCTCATCCAGCCCCATCTAGCGTTGCTTGTACCCCTTGGGCCCAAGGGGGAGCCGGGTCCGGACGCCTGCCTCTTCAGCCCCCTTCGGTGTTGCTCTGCCCCTTGGGCTCATAGTTGAGCCTGGGTCAGGTGCCTGCCTTCTCCAACACCTCCGGCCTCGCTATACCCCTTGGGCCAAAGGGAAAGCCAGGGTCAGGCGCCTGCCTCCTTCAGCCCCATCTTGCGTTGCTCTACCCCTTGGGCCCAAGGCGGAATCGGGGCAGGGTGCATGTCTCCTCCACCCCTGTCTGGAAACGCTCTAACCGCTTGAGCCCAGAGGTGAGCCAGAGTCGGGCTCTTGCATTCTCCAGCCCCTTCGGCTTTGCTCTATCCCTTGGGCCTAGGGGAGAGCAGGGGCCGGGCACCTGCCTTCTACAGTCCTCTCCAGCCTCGTTATGCTGCTTGGGCCCAAGGAAAAGCCGGGGCCAGGTGCCTGCCTCCTCCAGCCCTGTCCGGAGTTGCTATAACCTCTTGGGCCCAGGGGTGTGTCAGGGTCGGATGCTCTTCTCCTTGGCCCAGGTGGCCTTGCCTCTTTCAGCCCTGTCTGGCGTCGCTCTACCCCTTGGATGCAAGGGGGAGCTTGTGCCGGGCACCTGCCTCCTCTGGCCCTGTCCTGCATCGTTCTACCCTTTGGGCCCAAAGGTGAGCCTAGGTCGGGCGCCTGCCTTCACCTGCCCCCTACGGCATCGCTCTACCACTTGGGCCCATGGGGTAGTGGGGCCTGGGCTCCTGCCTTCTCCAACCCCATCCGACCTTGCTATACCCCTTGGGCCCAAGAGGGAGCCTCCTCCAGCCCCATCTGTTGTCACTCTACCCTTTGAGGCCAAGGGGTATTCGGGACCTGCCTCCTACAGCCCCTTCTAGCATCGCTATACACCTTAAGCCCAGGGGGAATCTGGGGATGGGCGCATGCCTCCTCTAGCCCCATCCAGCGTCGCTCTACTCCTTGGGCCCAGGGGGAACCTGGGGTCTGGTGCCTGCCTCCTCCAGCCCAATCTGTCGTTGCACTACAGGAAAGCTAGCACCATGTGCCTGCCTCCTCTAGTTCTGTTAGACATCGCTCAACCCCTTGAGCCCCAGAGAGAAACCGGGGCCGGGCGCCTGTCTCCTACAGGCCTGTCCGTCGTCACTCTAAGGGAGAGCTGGCACCCGTTGCCTGCCTTCTCTAGTTCTGGTTGGCATAGCTCAACCCCTTGGGCCCACGGGTCGCTGGGGTTGAGCACTTGCCCGTAGGTCATCATTCTACCCCTTGGGCCAAGGGGGAGCTGGGGCCGGGCGCCTGCCTATTCCAGCCTCGTCCGGCATCTCTCTTCCCTCTTGGGCCCAGGTAGCTCCTCCTCCAGAATGTAGCTCCTCCTCCTCTCCTTTTGGGTGCTCTCCCTTCTTCAGCCTCTAGACTGCCATCTCT
This sequence comes from Leptodactylus fuscus, assembly GCF_031893055.1. Classification (NCBI taxonomy): domain Eukaryota; kingdom Metazoa; phylum Chordata; class Amphibia; order Anura; family Leptodactylidae; genus Leptodactylus; species Leptodactylus fuscus. Next base: position 96,489,906 of record NC_134266.1, on the reverse strand, counting down.
TGGACTTATCGTTTGCAGGTTCCTGGTGTAAGGTACAAGGTTATTCACTAGGCCTTCATACAGACAGAATACTGCACATGTCACATTGAATCTCCTTGGCAACCAGACAGAAGCGATGACCTCACAAAGGACCCTTGTCCTCTGGGCTGCCATGACAAAGTTATTTTATAGGATAGATAAGTATTTAGTACTTAGTATCCTTAGCAGCAAAGACATCTTGTATAGTGGGAGAGGGAGGCATGTGCATGTATGGTTGGCCTCGTTAAAAGGGGAAAAAGCGGGCATTAACAATGAAAAAGCCAAAGCAATGTCTATAGTCCCAAAGACTGTATATATAATGTAAATGTTCCCCTATATCTTCCGCATACGCTCTTCTAGTTTCTGCCAGCTGTTTCCTTGGTATATTATACATAGAAATATATATAGAAAACAATCTGTAATATTTTCTGTATAAAGTGGAGCCCCACCAATAATGAGAATGGAGAGCTGGTGTCCCCCCTTATCATGTACAGTATGAGCGAGTACACACTGGGTTGGCTGTACCATGAATAAACTGAAATCAAAAAGGGTACCCCTTTGTCAAAGTGATAACGCTAAAACATGACTTATTTCTTTCTATTAAAATTTTTTATTCCTTTCGTGTCCCCACCATAAAAACCAAGCGATAGGACTCTATAAATACAACTAGACCTATTATAATGTTTATAACTGATGTAGTGGGTGGAGAGCCCCTAATACACAGCTGGGTTGACACCCCACATAAATAACTATATAGGCCAACTTCAGCTGGAGAGGGCTACAACCTCCATTCCCCCACCTTTGATATTTCACACACTATAGATAGTATAACTAGGTGAGTCCACGGGTAGATACAATAAAACGCCAATGTGAATAGACTGCTGCCTTAGTGAAACTGATTAGGAAGCCAAACCCAATAATGACACCTGTGAGTCGGTTCTACACAGGTCCTTTTATATTCACCAGGGCTGATAGATTCAGTCCGCAGCAAATAAACGGCATATAAACCCGTGATAAACTCATTACTATGTAAGAGTACCCTTATGGATACCCATACCCCTATATTATGTTCTCTCAACGTGTTTTGCCATTAGCTCATCAGGAGAGTGATAAGTATAGTTTTGAAATATCCAAAAATAAAAAAGGATTGCAGTAAGAACTGCAGTAAGAACTGCAGTTCCTGCGGCCAAGATGGTAGGTTGCAGTACTAGTGAGTCCGTCGCAGTGGCGAACTTTTGACATGGTGCCCCCCCCCCCTTATCCCAACTGACGCCGAAGACCTCGAACGACCCCCTCCTCCGCACTCTATTATGTACCTTAGTAAGCCCAGCACACAGTATTATATCTCTTAGTAAGCCCTGCACACAGTACTATATCCCTTACTGGCCCCTGCACACCGTATTATCACCAATACTGTCCCCTGCACACAGTATTAACCCCAATAGTGGCCCCTGCACTCAGTATTAACCCCAATAGTGGCCCCTGCACACAGTATTAACCCCAATAGTAGCCCCTGCACACAGTATTATCCCCAATAGTGGCCCCTACACACAGTATTAACCCCAATAGTGTCCCCTGCACACAGTATTATGTCCCTCTGTGGACACCCATAAACAATTATTATACTCTGGGATCTTTTCAGACCCCAGAGTATAATAATCGGAGACCCAGGGAATAAAAACATTTTTTTAAAAAACACTGTTGCTTACCTGTCTCCCGGCTCCTACGCTGTCGACCGCCGCTCACGTCCTTCTTTAATGACGTCGGATGTCACATGACCCGGGAAGCATGCTGGGTTCATGTGACGTCAGAGACGTCAGACAAAGTAGGACGGAGGCCTGGCAGGATCGTGGAGAGGTAAGTAACAGTTTTTTATGTTCCCTTACCTCCAGTCCGCCGATCATTATACTCGGGGGTCTGCATAGACCCCCGAGTATAATGATAGTCTTTGTGGGGCCCGCGGTGTCACTTGCCGATCCCGGCCCAGCCAGGATCGGCAAGTGAATAGGGCCCGTAACAGCCTATTGAAAAAAAACCGCTGCGGTAGCGGCTGTCACTGGGCCCCCTAATGGCCTGGGCCCTGTGGCAGCCGCCTCCGCTGCCTCTACGATAGTTATGCCCCTGGTCCGTCGGACTCACTAGTATGAGCGAACAGAAGTGTGTAAGTGACGCCGCACATATCTGCGCACTCTCCATTTTCATCACTTCGCCATTTCCTTATTTTCTTACATGAGTTGCTCCAGACAACAGCTTTCTATCGGCCCAGTCTTTCCTAGTTACCCCCCCTGTACATCATGTCCCGGCTTCCATTACGCAAAAGGAAACATCAGGCAGGATTTACAGAGAATAAAGAAATTGCTGAACAAACAGACTCAACTTTCTAATAGATTTCCTTGGAATGGCGGCCACTGGTGAGGTAGGGGGGAACTTAGTGTGCGGAATGCTGGGTAAGAGCAGACACCTGGCACATTGTATTATAAATGCTGGCAAATGACTGGTTACATCGCCCCCTATAGGACATGTGTGCTGACACTATATAACACTCCGCTCATTCAGCATTAACATTACTTGGTAACTAGATCCCAATGCTGCCATACTACACAGCGGCCTCTAGATGGAGCTGCTGTCTAAATGTATTCTCTCCATATCTGGAGTACAAGCTCCTCTTCCTGGCTGTGGATTCTCCTACCAACAGCCAGTGCTCTCCTCTTGGATATAACTCCTCCCCCTGGGTGTAGCTCCTCCTCCTCTCTTTTTGGCCGCTCCCCTTCTTCAGACTCTAGACTACTGTCTTTTGGACTTATTGTTTGCAGGTAGCCATTATACCTGGTTTGTGACGTCACATTCTCCATAGCAACGCGTGAAAGGGTGAAAGGGGCGGAGCCTATAGGAGCTGAAGCTTTGGTCATATATACTGTGCTCATACTGCCATGTGTTATGTTCTATATACTCATCAGTCAGTAATGGTGACTATATGGCAGTATCAGTATGACACAGTATGGCTGTATTAGTATGACACTGTACGCCAATATTAGTATGGCACTGTATGGCAGTTTTAGTATGGCACTCTATGGTGGTATTAGTATGGTACTGTACAGGTTTTGGGGATTATACCACTCCTTGCGCAGAGAGCACCTTTGCAGGTGTATAGAGACTTACAGAGCCATTTTTGCTCCACTGGAGGATTATGGGAAATATGCAAATCTGTTTTCCAGGATGTAATTAGGAAAAAAAAAATGGGGAAAAAAACGCTAGCGGAAAAAAGAAGTGAACAGTTCTCATTGAACTCAATGGGAGGCGTTTTTTTGAGCTGGATTCTGAGGCGGTCCATGAAACTCTGTGTGATCTCAGCTTTAGGTAACCGAGAAGAATTCAGCTTCAATTTCCTGAAGATTAATTTGTCAGCAGTGAGAATAGGGCCGGGTGAGTAATCGAAAAATAACCAAAGCCGAACAGAAACCAAAATAACCAGTGTTATTTTGTTTATGTTGGTTATTTTGGTTCAATTATTAAAATATTTGCGAGGTTCTACCTGCAGTTTCATTTGGACTTACCAAAACCAAATAGAACAGCTATCATTATACTCTGGGGTCTCTTCAGAGGTGAGCGAGCAAAAACAATAAACCAGTGTTACTCCCCTTCCTGGGCTCCTACGTGACTTGTTGCTGTCTCCAGCTTCTCTGACTGATGTAAGGGACATGTGGCATTGTGACACAATAACAGGCCTCAGTGGTCCGTGATGTTCGTGACGTTAGATTGGCTACTAATATCTTTGCACTGTCAAAAGGGTCAGACTCACAGCTCAGCATTATGGCTGTGTGGAGAGGAATGCCCCTCTTCACAGTACAAGAATATAGAAGTGTTAGAACTGGGGGGGCGTTCCTTACCACCCTGTGAGGACAGAGAGCAGTGAGCACGGCCCTTCTGACAGTGCAGTGGTATAAAACAACGTCTCTGGAATTGGGACAAATATCTGCAAAACTGCAGCTTTGCAACGATCAATAATATGATCTGTATTAGAAGATCTGAAAGGACCTCTTTAACCTCTTCTGTACTGGGCCAATTTGTGGGGTCTGAGTGGAGCCGCGTCATGGCAGCGCCCATAGCTCTGTATCCAGCTCTCATTGAACTCTGTGTACACAGCAATCGGGAAGGCAGGGACGGTAATAAACCATCCCTGCTTTCTCTAGGGAAGCTCCAGCTGTAGTTGTAGTCGGCTCCCTGTTTCAGAAGCTTACACATTTCGTGCAGCTGCTGAAAACTACAAGGATGTACTGTACGTCCTTGCAGAACAAGAGAGGGATGACCCGTAGGTAGATAGTCTGTGGGCGGTCTAGAAGAGGTTAATGAAGGGAAAGTAAAAAAAACAGGTAAATTAGATGAGAACTGATACACCCAGAATAGTTTATAGGGGAACCAAAGACTAAGGCCTAGACCCAGTTCTGACAAGTGAGTTGATACTTTTGGTGCGGAGCTTCATATGATAAAATTCTTGGACTACACTTTCATGTATTACTGACTACAGTTATAAATGTGAGGTTCTTAGCGCACAGTTTGGGGAATTGTGCGAGCCCATCTGCCACGTCACGGCGACCTCATTCAGATGGGTCCCTACACTAAGACTTTATTTGTAGAATACATGCTAACCCCCTCCCCCACTTCTAATCTATAGACAAGACCCCAGAGATCAAATTCTTAAAAACTGCATTGTAACAGTGAATCTTTAAGAAGTTTATCTCTTGCCCCATATGTAAAGTGTTATTGTAGGGACCCATCCTAATAAGACCACTAAGGTGGTTGATGGGCTGAAACATGTCATACAAAAAATGTGCTATTACATCACAATGGCTAATACATAACAATATACTATAATATACTAGTAATATAACAGACTATGACAGATAGAAATTTTTATTTATCAAATTAAATGTGTTTAAATGGCACAATTGGTACATAATTGGTACAACTAAAAGACAAAAGATCTAAATATAAAGTATTTCATGATTGAAAATTTATACATACGGCACACACCTTACCGAATCTGAATATGGACAAACAACAATATGGAACGACAAGCAGCACTCCAAGGTATTGTTAATGAATCTATAGTAGGTTATTCTCCCATTATCTAGTGCCACATTTTTTTTGTCTATAGATATTCATATATACACATTGTTGTAAATATTCTATTTTGTCTATATATACTAGCTTACTGTACATATATATGCCTATTACATAAGTGGACAATAATTATATACAGAACAAAAACCTGACACATATTGGATATTAAGTTAAATAAAATAAGTTTAACTAAATATAGACATGTTATATATAATTAACACAAACACCTACATATACTGTTTACATAGATATTGATAGGGATTATAGTATTAAAGTCATTATTCCATGAACAGTATTTCTCCACAAGGATAAATTGCAGATTGCTGGCAGCCTGAACACTGAGACTCCCACTGATCCGGAGAACTTGGAAGTTTTCACTATGTTGTGAATACAGCCAAGATGTAGGCATTAGGACTGTGGATTGGTGGGGGTCTCAGGGGTCAGACTATCCACACTCTCCTCCTACCTCTCTTCTTATTCCTTGTCTCACTCCTTATCTCCTTCTATATTTTTAGCACTGTCTTTCCTCCTACCATTCCACTCCTCTCCTCTACCTTCTATCTCTCCTTTCTTTCCATTCCTCACCTCCTAACCCTCCTCTCCTCTTTCCACTCCTCTCTCCATGCCTTTTTACATTCTTCTTCTCATACCGCTTCCTCTCTACATACTACACCTCTTAAACGAGCCCTCCTCTCCTCCTACCCTTCATTTCCTCCTACCCATACTCTACACCTTCCTCTTCCTCCTCTCCTTTTCTCCAGAATTACTAACCATCTACCTAAGCAATTATTTTACCCACAAATAATATCTTTGTAGATACAATGAGAAATTTCTAAAACATAACTTTGATTAGGACCACACAACTAAAACTACCAGTGACTGAGACATAATGACAGTACTGCAATATCTTATAGCTACCTAAATTGGTTTGCTACCTCTAAATCCTAGGATAGTCTGCAGTACAATACAGTGTACCTATATTAATTATCCCAGAAGCTGAATTAATATACATATTTGAAGATCCCCCAAATCTCACCTCTTCTGTCCCTCCTCTCCTTGTCCTCCTCCTCCCCTCCTTCCACTTTTTCTTTCTCATTTTACCCCTTTTCTTATTTCATCTCCTCCTAACCCTTATCTTTGCTGGCATCTCTCTTCCTTGCTATAATGACACTCCTCTCCTCCTACCCCTACTCTCCTCTCCTTTTAGTTTATCCCCCCTCTCCTTTCCTACTTCTTTCTCCTTTTCCTTTTATCTTATTCCTATTTTTCTACTCATCTTACCCATCCCTTCCTACTATTCTTCCTCCACACTTACCCCTTCAGGACACTGCTCTTTCCCTCCCTCCTCTCACCTCTCCTCTAAAACCAAGCCTCCTCTACTCCTAATCTTTCAAGCCTCCTACCTCTCCTCTTTACTCCTCCAACTCCTTCTTTCTTTTCTGGTATAGATTATCTGCACTCCTCACCACACTGCTCCTTTTAGCCCTTTTCCCCTCTCTTTATCTCTCTTCTCATCCTTTCCCACCTCACTTCTCCTGTTCTCTTATCCCTTCTCTTTTCAGTCTCCGCTCCATTCCTTTCTCCACTCTTCTCCTACCATTTTGTTTCCTCATACCACCTCTTCCACTATCTCTCCTGCACTCTTTCCACTTTCTGCTTTCCATGCTTTTCTCCACTATTCTTTTACTACCATTTCCACTCCTCATACCACACTTAATTCACTAACCCTTGTCTCTTCTTCCATGGATACAAAGTAATCCAGCACGGTAGATGTGAAAAATTGAGACTACACTTTTATTGATAGACGATCATAAAAACAGTCTCTACACACATGGTATGAAAATACTGTGTCCTCCCTCCTCTCTTCTTACCTCTTTTCTTTTTTATATCACTCTTGTCCCTTTACTCCTCCTCTCCTCTTACCACTCCATGACACTTCTCTTTTCCCTACTACTCCTTCAAGCTTCCTACCTCTCCTTTTCACTTTTCCTACTTTTTTTTTCTGGTATAGCTTGTCTCTGCTCCTTACCATTGTGTTCCTCATCTCCTCTACTTTTCTCTATCCTCATCCAACCCCACCTCTCTTCTCCTCTTTTCTTATCCCACCTTTTCTTTCCATTCCTCACCTCCTACCCCTCCTCTTTCCACTGTGTTCTCAATGCCTTCCTCCACTCTTCTTTTCCTACCTCATCTTCTCCTCATGCCGCACCTCTTCAACTAGCCTTCTTCTCCTCCTACCCCTCCTCCACAGCTACCTGTACTCTTCTCTTGTCCTATCACTCCTCTCCTCCTACCTATGCTCTCTTCCTACTTCTCTCCTTTCTTCCTGTTCCTCCTCTCCTTGCAACTCTCCTCTTCTCCAGAATTATTAACCATCTACCTAAGCAAACATTATACCCATAGGTACAATCTGTGTATATACAAAGATAAATTCCTAAAACATAACTTTTAGTAGAAACACACAACTAAAACTACCAGCGTCTAAGATATAACGACAGTATTGTAAAAATTCTAGCTACCTAAATTGGTTTGCTACCTGCCTAAGTCTGAACCCCCAGGATAGTCTGCAATACAGTACAGGGTAAGAATATGAATTGTTACAAAAGCTGACTTAAAATACAAATTGAAGACCCACCCAAGTCTCTCCTCTTCTCCTTTGCCTCCACTCCTTGTACCCCTCCTTTCCTCCGTTTCTTTTCCCCCTACCCCCTCTTGTCTCTCTTCCTACCCCTCTTCTCATCTCATCTTCTACCCCTCCTCTTGTCTTACCCCACCTCTCCTCTCCTGCCATAATGACATTCCTCTTCTCCTACCCCTACTTTCCTCTACTTTCGGTTATTCCCCTCTCTTTTCCTACTCCTTTCTCCTCTCCTGTTATCTTATCCCTCATCTCCTTTCCTTCTAATGAGTGCCCTCCTAACATTCCTTCCTCTTCTTACAGCTACTCTCCTCTCCTTAAACCCTCCAATACACTTCTTATTCCTCCTCTTCTTTCCACCTCAACTCCTATCCTTTCTGTCCTCTTCTCTACCAGTACACCTCCTCTATTCATACTTTTCCATTAAAATTACATACACATACGCATGCTGCTGTTTATATAGAGAATCTGCAGTGTAAGTATAAATGTATGCAGTCACAGGTGGATTGCACTAGCACAATCCACCTGCAATGCTGGATCTCACTACTCTCTTCCCTCCTGCTGCTTCCTCTGGTAATAAATTCAAATAGGCAAAATCACAGAATCATTGACGCCATGAATAGGGCCAATTATATAGTGATATATTATTCCTCCACTGTGCCTCCAAGTTTTTTTTGTTTTTGCCATTAGGCAGAAGAAAATGGGTTGTACTGCGGGAGAGAGGCTGGCACAGCCTGGCAATTCATTTGCCCTCTTCCCCTCTCTTTTTCTCTCTTCTCATCCTTTCCCACCTCACTTCTTCTGTTCTCTTATCCCTTCTCTTTTCTATCTCTTCTCCATTCCTTTCTCCACTCTTCTCCTACCATTTCCTTTCCTCATACCACCTCTCCAACTACCTCTCCTGCACTCTTTCCACTTTCTGCTCTCCATGCTTTTCTCCACTATTATTTTACTACCACTTCCACTTCTCATACCACACTTAATTCACTAACCCTCGTCTCTTCTTCTATGGATAAAAAGTAATCCAGCACGGTAGATGTGAAAAATTAAGACTACACTTTTATTGATAGATGATCATAAAAACGGTCTGTACACACATTCTATGAAAATACTGCGTCCTCCCTCCTCTCTTCTTACCTCTTTTCTTTTTTTATATCACTCTTGTCCCTTTACTCCTCCTCTCCTCTTACCCCTCCATGACACTTCTCTTTTCCCTACTACTCCTTCAAGCTTCCTACCTCTCCTTTTCACTTTTCCTACTTTTTTTTTCTGGTATAGCTTGTCTCTGCTCCTTACCATTGTGTTCCTCATCTCCTCTACTTTTCTCTATCCTCATCCAACCCCACCTCTCTTCTCCTCTTCTCTTTTCTCACCTTTTCTTTCCATTTCTCACCTCCTACCCCTCCTCTTACCACTGTGTTCTCAATGACTTCCTCCACTCTTCTTTTCCTACCTCATCCTCTCCTCATGCCGCACCTCTTCAACTAGCCTTCTTCTCCTCCTACCCCTCCTCCACACCTACCTCTACTCTTCTCTTGTCCTATCACTCCTCTCCTCCTACCTATGCTCTCTTCCTACTTCTCTCCTTTCTTCCTGTTCCTCCTCTCCTTGCAACTCTCCTCTTCTCCAGAATTATTAACCATCTACCTAAGCAAACATTATACCCATAGGTACAATCTGTGTATATACAAAGATAAATTCCTGTCTGTGGGAAATAGTCTGCAATACCGTACAGGGTAAGAATATGAATTGTTCCAAAAGCTGACTTAAAATTCAACCCAAGACCCTCCCAAGACTCTCCTCTTCTCCTTTGCCTCCTCTCCTTGTACCCTCCTTTCCTCCATTTCTTTTCCCCCTACCCCCTCTTGTCTCTCTTCCTACCCCTCTTCTCATCTCATCTTCTACCCCTCCTTTTGTCTTACCCCACCTCTCCTCTCCTGCCATAATGACATTCCTTTTTTTTGTTTTTGCCATTAGGTAGAAGAAAATGGGTTGTACTGCAGGAGAGAGGCTGGCGCAGCCTGGCAATTCATTTGCATTGAGAGGCAGCTCATGCCAAGGCTTCTGGCAATTAAGACTGGCATATCATGCCAGACTTAATGTTAAAAACTGCATCTATAACTACATTTACACTTTCACATACTGACAACAGAGATACTTAAGTGATATAACATATATATATATGTACATTAGTGTTGGGTTAACCCTGCTAAATTTATCTTGCGATTATTCGCCAGGCTCTCCCAGCAGTTTCAGTCGATTAAACAACTGCAGTTATTATACTCTGGGGTCTCTTCAGACCCCAGATATTTAAAAAAGTAAGGTCCAGGGCAGGTGCATAAACATAACAAACAGTATTACTCCCCTCTCCTGGGCTTAGGGGAGATGTATAACCTGAAAAAATAGCATTACTCACCTCTCCTGGTCTCTCACTGTGCTCCAGACACCGTCACGGAGCCTAGAAGTGATTAAGACTGTTAGTTATATTTACACACCTCACCTGGACCTTTGCTTATTATTCTCTGAGGACAGAATACACTACAGAGTATATAAGCATGAGGGTGGAGAACTCCCCAAATTAAAATTTTTTGGAAAACCTATAAATTGCTTGTTTATCCCTAATGTATATATGTGTGTGTATTCAAATATAACATACTCACCTTACACATGATGTAGATGGACATACCTGCTATTATCACGGACATCATTCATATAGACATTACATGTATGGTACCTTAAATTCCTCTAATAAATCAGTTTTTCTTTGCCGTGCAGAGATACAAGGATAAAAACATGTCAGCTACAAACAACATTTATGATAGGAGTAATATATAACATACAAAGGTTGTGTGTGGACAGAGGGTAAATATTCACAATAATTTCCTCTGGTGGACTCAGGGACCCCACCCCTTCACTGTACTTTAACACATATTGAAGAAATAAAAAGGAATATAATAAGGTATCATAAAATGCCTATTTATATTAGGGACAGTTGTATCAGGTACCAGGTATGATCAATTATTTGTACCAAACAGAATATTTTCTGCACAATATAAGTCACTGGTCCAATAGCTATATACATTGTGGTTTTTTATGAAATCAGAATGGTATTAACCCTTGTACGCAGTGCTAATAGTGGTAAGATTCTGTTCACATTACTCACATGGTGTCTATATGACCCACATGTCTGAATATACTATTAATATATACATCTAGTGGCTAATGCATGTAACTGCGAGCCTCACAAGTGTATATATCACCCATAGGCCGCCCTTCTAGAAATAAATATTACAGTGTACATATTACCTGCACTTTCCCACACAGTGAAAATAATCCTACTGTCTATAAACTGACTACAAGTACACGGCAGCCATGCTCATGACATCTGTCAACCTGCTGATATATTTTGCTTATGTGCTGAGAGTGTTTCCTACTCCATGTATTAAATGGTGGCAAATAGATGAAAGTAGATGGCAGGACAGACATCATTGGTTTTATTGGTAGAAATATAAAATCAGGACGTCAGGTTCTCACTTTTATAACTATACAGTATAGCAGAGCTGACTGCGCTCTTCTGTCTGCCCCATAACAACCCATCCCTGACTGAGTGCAGATAACTGATGACAACTGAAGCCATTGCACATAGGAAGAAATCTTATTATAAATGATTAAAGACATTAATGGAAATGTTTCCTATTTGTTATATGAATGATGGGGGAGAATAGAGAGAAGTTCATGTGCACAGAGACTAATACTGGTCATTTATTAACAGTCGCCCCCTAGCTGTTACCTGTAATACAGTCTGTGTAATGATCGGTCATGTCTTAAGATCTTCAGTATTAGGATTAGATCCCGGTCACTCACCAAAGACATCGCCACAAAGTCCATGACGGCTGCAGAGAGGAATCATAGACGTGCGTCTTCTCCATCTACTAACTGACTGCACACAACTGATTTTTCAAATTCCTATCCAGCAATCCTATTGGTTGTAAGAGGATGCAGTTACCATGGTGACATATACAGCTGATTTAACCCCTTAAGTACCAATACCTTTTTAGTATAAAGGCCTGTTTTTCTATAGGCATTACTATGTATGGACTTATTGTTAGTGGTCTCTCTCTTTTTGTAACATAAGAGCACATCTCATAAAAATAGTTTTTTAGTTTACTAAATTCTAAGAGCCATATGGGTTTTTTTTTGCTTTGACATTGATGTAGCCATATGAGGGCTTGTTAAGGTCGGACAAGTTAGGAAACGTTATATTATTTAATATAACTATTTAGAGGTAGATGTAACATTTATCATTAATTAGCTTTTATTTTTGGGTGGTGAAGAGAGGGGGATTTAGCAATTTCTCTATTTTCTGAAAATGTGCATATAACATATTAACATTCATATTTTGTTCGTGATTAGGATAGATGTTTTTTTTTTTTTTTTTTTACAAAGGCAGCTACCTCTCCATTTACATTGGTCATAGCATCAGGCAGGATGGGTTGGGGTTGTGGGACCCTATCTGAGAGAACATTGTGAGTCCCAGGGTTGGGACCTGCATGTACCAGACATTTATGACATATGCTGTGACTATACCATACATAGATAAGAATAACCCTCCTGTGACGTGTTCTAGAAATGAAATTACAATTCTTGGATTGGTCACTTTTAGTTGAATCTGAAGTTTCTGGGGATCACCACGCACAAACTACTATTATACTCTGGTGTCTATTCACGTCACAGAATATAATACGCTGAGGCCCAGGGATGGTGAGTAAACTTGCAGTCCCTTCAGGCATCTTCTGGACTTCTGAATGTCAGTGCCCTCCAGGGACAGCTGAAGCCTGTTTTTGGGTCTGAGTAGTCACATGGACCGTGCCCACAGCATTACATTTATATGGGCACAACCCAAATGACTGCTGAGGCACAATCCCAGGCTTCAGCATACAATAAAACTTTTATCCTACTCGGCAGCACAACTTCAATGCAAAACGTTTCACTGGGACGTAAAAAAGTCTGTAAAAGAGTTTACATTAGGAATTGTGATAGGCTGTAGAATATATAAATATATATTTATATGTATATATTTATACATATAAATTACCTAAAAAAAAAACTCATGAAAAAATATACCATACAAAGAACTTTAAAGGGAGTACTTGTGACCTGTATCAAATAATAATAATACTACATTTTATTTATATAGCGCCAACATATTCCGCAGCACTGTACAATTTGTAGGGTTATAGACAAAAAGGATACATTACAAAGAAATAGTCAATTTACACAATGGGACTGAGGGCCCTGCTTACAATCTATGAGATAGAGGGGGTGACACAAGAAGTAGCAGGAGGTATAGGCATCGGAGGAAACATTGCTTATACAATGGTCAAAGAATTTTGTAATAGAGGTTACTGTCATTACACATTACGCTATATGAGGTATATGACCAGTTAGTGTCCTTTAATGTGCAGATGGTGCCTTGGCATATAAAGATAGTCTGAGATGGCATCATATCCTGTGGGGTAATGTGGGAGCATGATCAGAGTAGGGATTCTAACTGCAAAAGGGTTTTCATTAGGATTTGTGATACGCTCATCTGAAAAGATGTGTCTTTATTTTGTGCTTAAAGCTGCCGAAATTGGAAGTAAATCTGATTGTCCGGTGTAGAACATTCCAAAGAAGTGGTGCAACTCGGGAGAAGTCTTGTATATGAGTGTGGGAGGTTCTGATATTAGAGCATATTAGTCTTAGGTCATTGAGTTGGGCGGTAGAGATTAGGGAGGAAATGTAGGGAGGTGGATGAGGGTGAGAAGTTTATATTTTATTCTGTATTGAATAGGCAACCAATGTAGTGACTGACAAGTGAGGGAAAAAATGATCAGACTTGTTAACCCCTTCCCGCCGATGGCATTTTTTGATTTTCGTTTTTGACTCCTCTCCTTCTAAACCCCATATTTTTTTTTATTTCTCCGCTCCCAAAGCCATATTAGGTCTTAATATTGGTGGGACAAATTTTTCTTCATGATGCCACCATTAATTATTCTGTATAATGTACTGGGAAGCTGGAAAAAAATTCAGAAAGGGGTGAATATGAAGAAAACATACATTTCTGCGACTTTCTTACAGGCTTCGGTTTTACGGCGTTCACTATGCAGCCAAAATGACATGTCCCCTGTATTCTGTGTTTCGTTATGATTCTAAATATACCAAATTTATATGGTTTTATTTACATTTTAACCCCAAAAATCCAAATCTGTGTTAAAAAAATTTTTTTCTAAAAGTCGCCATATTCTGACAGCCGTAACTTTTTTATACGTCCGTGTACGGGGATGCATAGGGCGTCTTTTTTTGCGGGGCTTAGTGTACTTTTTAGTTCTACCATTTTCGGGAAATGTTATTGCTTTGATCACTTTTTATTCAAATTTTTATCAGAATCAAAACAGTGAAAAAACGGCGGTTTGGCACTTTTGACTACTTTTCCCGCTACGGCGTTTACCGTACAGAAAAAATGTTTTTATTGATTTGTAAAGCGGGCGATTTCGGACACAGGGATACCTAACATGAATGTGTTTCACAGTATTTAACTATTTTTATATGTGTTCTAGGGAAAGGGGGGTGATTTGAATTTTTTTTATATTTTTTTTTACTTTTTTTTGCCTCGGACAAGGGGGTAACCTCGTCATCCTAGATCGGGAACAATATGTAGAAATGTGTAACAACATTTTGTCTGACATGACGGGATACGAGGTTTACCCCGAGATCCCACTGAGCAATACTGTGCAGAATTAAAAGAAACACTGGACAGAGCCAAGGCGAGTGGCCATATCTCACATGCGGAGTGGATGTACATGCTCCCAACTGTCCCCTGGGTCCCAACTTTTTACACCTTACCCAAGGTCCACAAAGGGTATCCCCCCCTCAAGGGCCGCCCCATAGTCTCGGCATAGGGGGGTTGACGCATGGGGCAAGTGAATATCTAGACAGAGTGTTACGTCCTTTCGTCCTTGCGCTCCCATCCTATGTCCGGGACACCATGGATGTCCTCCGACGTTTGGAGGGCATCCATGTACCATCTGGGGTGGTCCTTGCGACCTTGGATGAGGAGGCGCTATACAGCTCCATCCCCCATGACAAGTGGTGTGGGGCTGTGGGGCGCTTCCTGGAGACCCGGGGGACTCGACTTAGGGACCACGGCATTTTCATCCTAGAATTACTAGGGTTTATACCGACACATAATGTGTTTCTTGGGGCATAATACTGTGTGGAGGGGACACTACGGGGGATAATACTGTGTACAGGGGCCACTATGGGGCATAGTGCTGTGTACAGGGGCCACTATGGGGCATAATAGAGTGCGCAGGAATGCGTAGGAGGGGGTCGGTCAAGGTCTTCGGGGTCGGTCGTGGCCCTGCCATTCCTAGTTATGCCACTGATGTCAATTATACCTACATTTCTATATATAGTGTCCCATAGTGGCCCATTCACATGGTATAATGTCCCATAGTGGACCCCAGAGTATAATAAGCAGATTATCAACAGTCTGAACAGCAAAGGGACCTATGTCATAGTCCAGGGGAAGGTGAGTAATACTGTTTGCTATGTTTACTCTCCTCTCCTGGACCTCTGCACATTATACTCTGGAGTGTGAAGAGATGCTAGAGCTGTGAGGGGGAACCTATAGCACGGGTGCCAGAGGTGGCACTCAGAGCCCTCTCTGTGGGCACCCATCTGTGGAACAGATCATACTGTGTGGGGGCCACTGTGGAGCAGATTGTACTGCGTGGGGGCCACTGTGGAGCAGATTGTACTGTGTCTGGGCCACTGTGAAGCAAATTGTACTGTGTGGGGGTCACTGTGGAGCAGATTATACTGAGTGGGGGCTCCTTCACTACTTATATCACACAGTCTATTTTATATCAGACATGTGATATTACTACAGGTTATCATAAAATTGCTCAGTCACTATAAAACAGATCTGTGTTATGTAAATAGTGAACATTAATTGTTCAAAATGATACAAAATGCAGTACAAAATTGTTTCTATAATTGAAGGTTCTGTAAAGCCCCATTCAAACAACTGTATTTTGGGGGTTCACAATTGTCCACACTTGTGGATCCACACAGTATTAAGACTAAATTGACGTGTTGGCACTTTATGATAATTTAGTGGGTTTTGGGTTGAAGTTTGGGCACTCAGTCTCTAAAAGGTTCACCATCACTGGCCTAGAGCAATGGTTCTCAACTTTTTTAACCAAAGCGCCCACTAGTGAGTAAATGTCCCAGCCAAATACCCCCAAATTAGTGGTCACTAGTAAATATTAATAAAATAAGGTTTTGTTTAGGGCCTTCATTAACAGTTATGAATTGGCCCCACATGTAGTATAATGGCCCTCACAGTGTCCCCACAATTAATATAATGGCCTCCACATGTAAATAATGATCCCCACAGTGCCACCCACATATAATAAAATGGCCTCCAATTCATTACTTACCCCTGGGTGGATTAAGGTTACCATGAGCCTCAGGCTGTTAAATAAGATCCCTGTAACAGAATAATGTCACAGGCTTCAGCGAGTCCTGGCCAGAAGAGCATCGGGAGCAGCGTCTGAGCCCGGGTGAGGTAACACTGTTTGCTATGTTTACTCACCTTCCATGGGCCTCCACTAATCATACTCTTGAGGTATGATTACAGTATTACTGTGCTTGCACCCCATATAGGTAATAGCACCCCGCATAAGTAATGCTATCACCTGTGGGGGGAGCACTATTACTGTAATAGTGCCCTATTATACAGGTAATAGTCACCTCCCCAACATAAGCAATATAATTAACTGTGTGGAGGGTATTATTACCATAATAGTGCCCCACCACCACCACCACATAAGTAATGTTGTTACCTATGGGGTGCACTCACGGGTGAGCCTGCTCCTTTCGCCGCCCAAGACTAACTGCAGAAAGCCCCCCCCCCCCGCTGGGAGGAGGGGGCGGATCAGGGGCGTGGACGGGTGGGTCAGGGGCGTGGCCGAGCGAAGGGGGCAGGGCTTAACGCCGTTCGCCAGCAGAGAGTAGGCCCGGAGACTGCCTGCTCTCTGCCTGAGCGTGAGGGGAGGCTGCTGGAGCAGCGCTGCTCCAGTGGCCTCCCCAAACCACCGCTCGGTGATAAGCCAGTCCAGGACAGCTTGTCATGGACTGGCTTAGGGAAGCAAAAATGCCGCCCTCCCTGAGGCCCTGGCATAGTGCCGCCTGAAGCGCTCGCTTCAGGTCGCCTCATGGGAGGTGCGGCACTGGGTGCACTATTACTGTAATAGTGTCCTAATAGCACCCCCCACAGGCAATAATCTTTCCCGTACATAAGTCACTTTATTAAATGTGGGAGGCACTATGACAGTAATAGTGTCCCTTCACATAACCAATGCTGTGGGGGACACTATTACTGTAATAGTGCTCTAATAGCACCCCCCACAGGTAATAAAATAGCCTCATCCCGAACATAAGCAATGTTATTAACTGTGGGGGTGGCACTTTTACATGAAAAGTGTCCCCCACATTCACTTCAGCAGTTGACGTAACCCCGAGACCCAATCAACAGTCACTGACTTCAGGAGGAAGCACCGAAGAGAACGGAGTGACTCCGGAGCACAGGGAAGGTGAGTAGCATTATTTTTATTTTAGTCTCTTGGCCCTCTGCTTATTATACACTAGGATCTGAAGAAACTCCATAGTATAATAAAAGCTAGTTAGTGGCACAAATTGGAATTTTATTAAAGTTAGAATATTATACTATTTGGAAGGGCCACTATGGAACATAATACTGTGTACAGGGGTGGCTCTGGGAAATATACCATGTGCAGGGACGGCTATGGGACATAATACTGATGCAGCTATGTTCTACCACTACGTGATGAGCAGCCTTTCCATTGGACTGATGGCCTTCCTCAAGTTCAAGTCCTCATGGCGTAGATGTTCGCCAAGAATTCAAAGAAAGTCATCAAATGCCGGAATGGCAATTCTGACAAATGACAGGAACTTGTCTGGAAATCTGTAAAAAAAATATAATTAAGAATAATGTCCCATAGTGTACACAGTATAATGTTCTACAGTGGCCCCTCCAGACAGTATAATGTCCCATAATGGCCCCTCAATAAAATATAATGTCCCATAGTGGCCCAGTCACACAGTATAATGTCCTGTATATATTAAACGTACCAAAAAGTCTCAATACTAGAGTATATGCAATATATGATACCTACGAAATATCGCACGGAACCTAACTAATATCAATGTTAGAATATTAGCGACAATATCACCGAATAACCATAATTTTAATCAATAAATAGTTTTATACTTTCAGACAGAAATCAGGCAGAAATTCAATGGTCTCCATAGACTATGAGGTCCATGGTTTTCTGCAGGTAACCAGATTGGGTTTCTGTTTTTTGGGTCCCCAAGCAGACCCAAAAGAAGTGAAAACTGAACACTAGTAGCGTGAACCTAGTGTAATTTGAAGTTACACTGTTTAATATATTTGAAACATGTATGTTCAGTACTTACCTCCCGCTGCAATCTACGTCTACAAACTATACTGACAATGACCAACAGTTGGAGGCGCATTTTTTGTCTCCGCACCTTTATTCAGCCCTCCATGGGCGCTGGGGCTGTTGAGGAGGTTGAAGATTCATTTTGGTCCATTTTTAACCAAAAAGTCTATGTAGAGCTATGTAGAACTACCACAAGTACTTCAGTGGGCTAAAATGGTGCCTAAGAGAAAAGGAATGGTCTTTTTGGCCATGCCCAGTGAGCTGGCTAATTAAAAATGGGGTGGAGGGGAAAAAAAACCTTAAAAAACTATGTCAAAAATCGCTTCTTGTCAAAAATCCCATCAAAATACCGTTTCCTAACTCCTGAAGCCGATTTTTTTTTTTGCCTGCAAAAACCTCCGTGTGAACATACCCTTAAAGTAGGTCTATAAAATTTTGTTAAATAGAACAGTACACAACTGATTCCACTATTTCATTATTTATTCCATAAAAATACAGCCAAATTGGAAGAGACATGGGTATACCCAATGAATCAATACATTGCATAAGATAAGATATGATAATCCTTTAATAGTCCCACATTGGGGAAATTTCAGCATGTTACAGCAGCATAGTAGTACAGATACAGGATAATACACAGTAATATATTACAGACGTAGACAAACATAAGCTGAGAAGAGAAGATATACTAGGAGTCCATAGCAGCTAAGGAAAAACGGAAGAGAAAGAGGAAGACCTCATGGTCATCGTCATAATCATTAGTTCTCTGTGCGGAGTGATCTTCGCTTTGTCTGATGTAGATTATACAGCCTGGTCGCAGTTGGAAGGAAGGACCTGCGATAGCGCTCCTTCTCACACTTGGGGAGAAGCAGACGGTCACTTACAGTGCTGCCAAGTCCCATCAGGGTCCCATACATGGGGTGGGATTTGTTCTCCCGCACCACAGACAGTATCCTTCTGTCACCCACCACCTGTACTGGGTCCAAGAGGCTCCCCAGGACAGAGCTGGCCCTCCTGATCAGCCTGTCAAGTCTATTTCTGTCCCTGGTTGATATACTGCTCCCCCAGCAGGCCACACCGAAAAAGATGGCTGAGGCAACCACAGAGTTGAAGAAGGCCCTAATAAGTGTCCCCTGGACTCCGAAGGCCCTCAGCCTCCTGAGCAGGTAGAGTCTGCTGTGGCCCTTTCTGTGCAGTGCCTCCAGGTGATCAGCCCAGTCTAGTTTATTGTTGAGGAGCAAGCCCAGATACTTATAGGTCCTGACTATCTCAATACATGTTCCTTGGATCTCCGCTGGGGTTGGAGCACCACTCCGTTTACTAAAGTCCACCACCATCTCCTTGGTCTTCCCAGCATTAATACTGAGCTGGTTCTGCTGGCACCATTCAACAAAATCCCGGTTTAGGTCTCAGTATTCCCTATCGTCGCCATCAGTGATAAGGCCTACTATAGCAGAGTCATCGGAGTACTTCTGTAAGTAACAGCTGGATGAGTTGTGCCTAAAGTCAGCAGTGTACAGTGTGAAGAGAAATGGAGCAAGAACTGTACCTTGTGGTGCCCCCGTACTACAGATCACAGTGTCAGACACACCGTCTTGGGCTCTCACATACTGAGGGCGGTTTGTCAGGTAGTCTAGTATCCAGTTGGACAGGTGGTGGTCCACTCCACCAAGGTTCAGCTTCTCCCTCAGTAGCTCTGGCTGAATGGTGTTGAACGCACTGGAGAAATCAAAGAACATTATTCTCACAGTGTTCCCGGGTTTCTCCAGGTGAGAGAGAGCTCTATGAAGAAGGTGGATGATGGCGTCATCCACCCCAATGCCTGGCCGATAGGCAAACTGGAGGGGGTCCAGAGCGGAGCTCACTAGGGGGTGTAGGTGTGTCAGGACCAGTCTCTCTAGGATCTTCATCAGGTGGGATGTCAGTGCTACAGGTCGGTAGTCATTGTAGCCCATCGGGTTGGGTTTCTTTGGGACTGGTACCATGCAAGATGTTTTCCACAGTTGAGGTACCACTCCCAGCTTTAGACTCATATTGTACATGTGCGTAATAATGCCACCTAGCTGGTTACTGCACATTTTAAGAACTCTTGCGCTTATACCATCAGGTCCTCCCGCTTTGTCTGCTTTAATCTTCTTCATTTCCTTACACACTAGAGACTCCTGCAGGGTCAGATAGTCATATTGCAGTTTACCACCGGTCAGTGGGGGTTGGGTCTTGGTGTGTGAGGAGAGGGGGGTTGGCTGACATGCTGGTGGAGGGAGCATGGCTTGGAGTCGAATCTATTGAAGTATAGCTTAAGCTCGTTAAGCCACTTCCTAACTACCTTTAGGAGCATTAAGTTCAATAGGTTAATTTTCTTTATGAATTGACATCATTCTATAGAATTCTGGCCACATCTTCTTACAATGCTGTTTCATTTCATTAAGGTTGGTGTTCCTCTCTTAATGAGGAACTTTCAGCACCTTCACCAGTTCTAGTTTTTAGTATCTGTTGATAGGCA
This sequence comes from Leptodactylus fuscus, assembly GCF_031893055.1. Taxonomy (NCBI): domain Eukaryota; kingdom Metazoa; phylum Chordata; class Amphibia; order Anura; family Leptodactylidae; genus Leptodactylus; species Leptodactylus fuscus. The sequence goes on along the minus strand of NC_134266.1, from coordinate 96,469,094 downwards.
CTACTCTACTGATTCAGTCCATTGCAGTTGGAATTTTTTTCTCTAGCCCACAATGGTTATAGACCAACAAGCACCATTAGCTTTGGAGCCTGATTCGCTATTTAAGCTCTGTAATGTCAGTAGGGCAGTGTCAGACAGGGGGTGTGATTCAGACCTCTAATCAGAGGCAATCAGTGTCAGAGTTCAGAATCACACCACTTGCTTACTCCAGCATGACACTGCCCTGCAGACAGTACAGGACCTAATTATCATATCCATCACCAAAGCTAACAGCATTGATTGCTTGGGAACAGTGGGGGCTAGAGAAAGATTCCAACTACACCAGAATTGGTGGAGTATTGCCTATTAACAGATACTAAGAACTGGTAGAGGTGGGGAAAGGCCCTCTTTAAGGTCTCACCGGAGCATTTCAATTGGGTTGAATTGTAGATTTGCTGGTGTGCTTCAGATTATTGTCGTGTTGCATGACCCATGTGTGACCGAGATTTAGAACATATGAGAAAGAACTCAGGACAATTACTTGTTCTTTGTTAGCTTTTCCCTCCACCAAACAAAGGAGGGATGAAGATCCTGTGGACTGAAACATCACTCTTAAGTCTGTGGATTATTTTGTACTAGCTGGTACCCGCGACTTCGTCTGCGGTGATTGTAGAAGTGGGTATATACAGGCGGGGGTAAGGTTTTCGTAGTGTGTATAAGGAATGGGATCTGAAATGTAAGTTTGTATCTTGTTTTTGCTGTAATTCAGAGAATACGTGAGACTTTTGTGTTGCAGTTACTTTGTATTAGAGCTGCTATACGGTGTTGTGAGAAACTTTACATAGTGACTTTGGGACAGAAGTATTTGAAGTTAACCCTTTCCCGCCGATGGCATTTTTTGATTTTCGTTTTTGACTCCCCTCCTTCTAAACCCCATAACTTTTTTATTTCTCCGCTCCCAGAGCCATATGAGGTCTTAATTTTTCCTGGGACAAATTTTTCTTCATGATGCCACCATTATTTATTCTATATAATGTACTGGGAAGCAGGGAAAAAATTCAAAATGGGGTGGATTTGAAGAAAAAATGCATTTCTGCGACTTTCTTACGGGCTTTGGTTTTACGGCGTTCACTGTGCAACCAAAATGACATGTCCCTTGTATTCTGTGTTTCGTTACAATTCCGGGGATACCAAATTTATATGGTTTTATTTACATTTTGACCCCTTAAAAAAAAATCCAAAACTGTGTTAAAAAATTATTTTTTGAAAACTCGCCATATTCCGACAGCCGTAACTTTTTTATACTTGCGTGTACGGGGATGTATAGGGCGTCTTTTTTTGCGGGAATGGGTGTACTTTGTAGTTCTACCATTTTTGGGAAATGTTATTGCTTTGATCACCTTTTTATTAAAATTTTTAGCAGAATCAAAACAGTGAAAAAATGGCAGTTTGGCACTTTTGACCATTTTTCCCGCTACGGCGTTTACCGAACAGGAAAAATATTTGTATAACTTTGTAGAGCAGGCGATTTAGGACGCGCGGATACCTAACATGTATGTATTTCACAGTTTTTAACTACTTTTATATGTGTTCTAGGGAAAGGGGGGTGATTTGAATTTTTAATCCTTTTTATTTATTTTTTTATATTTTTTTTACTTTTTTAAAAAAAATTTTTTTGCATTTATTAGACCGCCTAGGGGTATTGACATGGGCAATCATGGCTGCTCCGGAGCGTTATAGAGCGCCTCCTGGAGTATCGTTAAGGTGAGGGGCAAAGTGGTAAAGTATATGTATATGTGATTGTGTGGGGTTAGGGGCGAGGCTGTAGAGGGCAATATGAATTTTGTGGCTTGCTATGGTCCAAAGTGTGTGAGATTGCAGAGATGGTGGTGCGAGTTTGGGTTTTGTGGGGTCCTGGCACAAACGTATGTGCGCTATTGTGACGAAAAGTAGCCTATTGCACAATCGAGTGTAGGGACTATGTTTGTGGAAAATTTCAGCCAAATCGGTGGAGCGGTTTTTGCGTGATTGACCGCCAAACATCCGAACATCCAAAGGGTCCTGGGAAAAACGTATGTGAGCTATTGTGACGAAACGTAGCCTATTGCACAATCGAGTGTAGGGACTATGTTTGTGGAAAATTTCAGCCAAATCGGGGTCCAAAGTGTGTGAGATTGCAGAGATAGTGGTGTGAGTTTGGTTTTTGTGGGGGTCCTGGGAAAAACGTATGTGCGCTATTGTGACAAAAAGTAGCCTATTGTTTAATCGGGTGTATTAACTATGTTTGTGGAAAATTTCAGCCAAATCGGTGGAGCGGTTTTTCCGTGATTGAGGAACAAACATCCGAACATGCAAACATCCAAACACACAAACCCAAAACCCACAAACTTTCACATTTATAATATTAATAGGATAAACAACTAATTGCATTCAACGTTTGTGAGTACTTAGTTCTTTCTGATATGTACTATTGGGTTGTGACCTGACTTCAGGACCTTGATATCATGTATTCTCTATTACTTCAGCCAATATTTAGCTTCTCATCTGACTCTAGATTACTTTGCTATATACAGCAGTTTGTAGTCAACTCAATGACTGCAAGGTGCCCAGGTTCTGTGGCTTCAAAACAAAACCAAATCATGACCGCTCCACCACCATGCTTGAAAATTTGGAGTTTGTGCTGATATGCTTTGTTGGGTTTTTGCAAATTATGACCAACAATCTCTTGTCAATTAGCCTCGTCTTTCCAGAGGACATTGTTCATGAAGTTTTGTGGCCTGTTCAGGTCTAATCTGTTGTTAAGTGAAGCTGCCATGTTTTTTTAGAACAATGAGGCTTTCTTCTGGCAATCCTTCCAAACAAGCCATACTTGTTCAGCATTCTAATAATTATACTGTCAAGAATGTGATCATTTACCATGCTGATTGAGGGTGTACTTTGTTTACACACAAACATTATTTGTAATGTATCCTTGAATACACTTTTGTATTCCAGAAGTCTATTCATATGTAAGACTAAACTATATTAGTATTTTAATTCTACGCCATCATTAAGGCCATAAATTCACCCACAGATAAAAGCAATTCATTCAGAAATATTGAGATTTGCCTGGACACTAAGATGAAAATCCACTGTGTCTATTCTACTTAGAATAAAGAACACTTAGGCTGCTTGGTCATGAATAAAAAGAATATAATAAGATATCTTTGACTTCAAGGAGAAGCATTTTGTGGATTATAGAGTGGTGACTGATCATTCCATTGTAGATCAAACCAACATTATCACCATAATGTGCTCATATTAATATATATGGCATGGCCAGTGACATCCAGCATTTTTATAAACTGTATATTGCCAGATATAATTTGCTTTTAGGTTTAGTCACCATAGGAAACAGGTTAGTTTCAGAGAGGCGTTACTCTCCACCGCGTCTTGTGATGATATGCAGAGGCGCATTGTAACTGGTTCTAGCCAAAGATTTGACCAAAAATCTTTTGACGTAAAATGATCATTATACTGTAAAGTACTGAAATTCCGTAATGAAAAGCTTCTGCTTAGCCCTTATGTGAACCAGGACGTACAGTTACTATCATCACTTAAATTGAAAAATTATATTTACATATATAGTCACATACAGTATCTTCAAGCTTCAGTAGGAAATAAGAAAGTAAATGTCTTTCACGCCAGGTTAACAACACCAAAAATCAAATTCAGAGCTTCTCACCAAGCTTTTGTAGGATCAATTTAAAGGGGTTGTCCCGTCACAAGGATCCTATCTATACTGCTTGTAAATGTGAATGTAAGACTTTTCCTAAATACACTGCTTCAGCAAAACTGCTTTGTTTGGCCACTATCTCACTTTATTCATTTTTTTGTGGCCACAGCCCTGACCTAGCTGCTCCTGAGTCAAGTGATGTATGTGCTACTCTCAGGGGGGAGGGAGGAGGGGCTAAGTACACGGGAGCGAGCCTGGAGGGGGGGGTAGTTTACCCTTTGGGGGACAGGTGAAGCCAGCAACATCTCTATGCTTCTGCCCTGCATGAAGCAAGCAGCGGCAGAAGCGATGCTGCTATTCTGGGGCGGGGGGGGGCGGAGGAGCGGAATAACAGCATCGCTTCTGCCGCTGCTGGCTTCATGCAGGGCAGAAGCATAGTGATGTTGCTGGCTTCACCTGTGCCGGCATCTAACTCCCCGGCATCCGCTGTAATAGGCGGATGCTGGGGACTGTTAGACGCCGGCACAGGCACATCGCTATGCTTCTGCCCTGCATGAAGACAGCAGCGGCAGAAGCGATGCTGCTATTCTGGGGCGGGGGGGCGGAGGAGCGGAATAACAGCATCGCTTCTGCCGCTGCTGGCTTCATGCAGGGCAGAAGCATAGCGATGTTGCTGGCTTCACCTGTGCCGGCATCTAACTCCCCGGCATCCGCTGTAATAGGCGGATGCTGGGGACTGTTAGACACCGGCACAGGTACATCACTATGCTTCTGCCCTGCATGAAGACAGCAGCGGCAGAAGCGATGCTGTTCCGCTCCGGGGTCACATATGCAAAGCCAAGCGGTGAGATGCCGCCGGCCCTACGCGCAAGCTCATACACCAGTCTAACCTTCACAATGCTAATACAGACCCGCAGGGTGTCGGGTCTGTATTCGCATTGTGAAGGGTAGACTGGTGTATGAGCGCGCACGCAGGGCCGGCGGCATCTCGCCGCTTGGCTTTGCATATGTGACCCCGCCCACCAATGACGAGACAAAGCCGGAAGACAGAAGATTTTAGAGGAACGAAGACGGGTAAGTATGCGACGTGGGAGTACCCCTTTAAGGCTGAGGTTCCACATTGTGGAAACACAGCTTTATTTGTTGCAGATTTTTATGCATTTTTTTTTAGCTAAAATCTAGAGGCTACAGAAGCAATGTGATTATTAATTATTATTTAAATAATTGTATTAAATAAATACAAATTTAATTCACTGTATGTGGATGGGACTATCCACATGCCCAATTTTTTGATGGTATGTTTTAATGGACTGTCAAAACATAAATAATGTTCTATCAGACAGCACTGGGGGCATCCCCAATGCTGCGAGAAAACTCTCTCCAGTGCCGCCTCCATCTTCGTCAGCCACGGTTTCTTCATCTTCTTCTTCCGGAACGTGGTGGGTCAAAATTCAACGCATGTGCAAGTCGGCTTTGCCTGTGCGCCGCGGGCAGAGCCAACTTCACATGCGGGCAGTCATTTCTTTGTGGCCACTCACGCGAGCAGGCGCAGTACGTTCTGTACTCCATAGAACTACAGGAGCATACTGCGCCTGCTCACGTAAGCGGCCACAAAAAATTGGCCACCTGCATGTGAAGTCGGCTCTACCTGTGGTTCGCTGGCAGAGCCGACTTGCGCATGCGTTGAATTTTGACCCACTGCATGCCGGAAGAAGAAGATGAAGAGGCCATGGCTGACGAAGATGGAAGTAGCGCTGGAGAGAGTTCTCTCGCAGCATTGGCGACGCCCCCAGTGCTGTTTGAGCACTGGGGTCCGCTCCCAGTGCTGCTAGAGAACTCATTTGCATACCAACAAAAATGGGATTTCGGGCAAACGGCGGTGCGGAGAAGACAACGAAAGGTAGGAGAAGAATAGCCTTCCTTAAGGCTATTCCAACATGTTAGTCATAAAAAAATGCATTTGAATGATAGGATCGCTTTAAAATGTACACCCCCTGGTGCAAGATGGCTAAGAAAAATGTATATTTTTGAATGTTTGCATGAATGTGGGCTAAGAGTACAGTACTTTTAGATGTAATTTTTATATGTAGCATTCTTATTAAACTAGCCTACTCCAATATATAAGCTGTACTATACCACCTTCTGCTTGTCACGGTGTCATGATTTAATGCAGTAAAATGGTGAATTAATACTGGTTTTAGATTAAATTTATTGACATGAAAAAATAAATTAAAGCTCAGTTAATATAAATATATTTACATTTCAGCATTTGCCTCTTCACCTTTACTGATGGATAATCTTTACAGGTCTTCAATTAGTGTTACTTGCTGTGTCAGGTTATTGATTTGCTATATTTAAGGTTATAATTCTTTACTTATGTGTGCAGATTACATTCAAAAGTACAACATTCCTTCCACAATTTGACCAATAAGCTATCGGGATGCATCTTGAGACAATTAACCTGTCTTTTGAAGTGGCAGGATTTTTCTTAACAGCGATATCAGTGGGCACTGCGGCTACCTATAATACATTTAAAATAAAAATAAAAATAGACATTTACTTTGAGATTGGGTATATAGTGATTTCCTTCTCTATATTAGTGAAGAATACACTAGCTGCCAATCTGTCAATTCAGGTGGCTTATTAGAATAAACTGTCATATATGTGTATATGAGGTATAATAATATTTGTGGTATCTATAAATATATTACTACGTATAGGAGCACAGTACTACTCCCAAAGTAATTACCTATGTGTATACCATTGTTATGAACCAAATGCAGTGCAAGACAGATAATAAAACTCCCCTCCGCACTGCACTCCCCTCCGGGCCGCAGTGGAAACAGCCTCCAGAGGTCTTTACCAGAGCTTATGATGGTGGAGAATGACCTGGCTGGTACTTTCGGCCAGAACCGCAACCGCCCAAAGAGCTCTGAATGCACCACAAGTCGCAGCAGGACCCAGAAACTCGAAAACCGCTCACCTGAACAATTGTGGAGGCAGGTGGAGGCTTGAAGCAGAGGAGGATGCAGTAGCAGGAATTCTCCAGATGATGGCAGCAGTACTGTAGAATAGTCGTTCGAGCCGGGTCAGTATCAGGAGGTCACGCAGTCACTAAAGGATGAGACGTTAGCAAAGTCAAAACAAGGCGGGTCAGTATTAGGAGGTCGCGCAGCACAGAATCATTGATTAAGGAGAAGTGGTCTAGGAGGCAAGCAGAGGTCACATCAGGAGGCAGGCAGAGGTACAGAATTGGCAGGCAGGAATTGGAGTCAGAAGCAAATAGCAATACAGCAAAAACACCAGGGACGCAGAGTGGAGCTAACACCCAGAAGACTTACATAGACATCAGTACAACGTGTACATATGTGTGGCGCACCATGTGGTTACCTTGAGTAAGAGACATACGCCTCGAAACGCGTAGGCTCTTTCCATCCTGGTGCTCCACACATATGCACACGTTGTACTGATGTCTATGTAAGATTTCTCTTACCATTTTTTATAATTTTTTGTATCTGCTGATTCTTTTTTCTATTTTATGGATATTTATGGACTATTAAAAGTTATATTTTAAAGGCTTGGTTGTGCTGAATTTATACTACACTGTTTGGATTGTTAGCCTAGACCGGGAGGTTTTTTCGTGCACACTAAGCCTTGATGAGCTGTGGAGATGAATCTCTGGCTTTGTACCCCATAATAACATGGAAAGAAAAGTGGCAAGGAAAAGGGTAACAAGATGAAAAGTAGATATGGGAGGAAATGATATGTTGTAAACTTAAATTGACTACTATATAAATATGTAACTTTCCAATTTTCGTTTTTTAATCCCACGTTCCACAAGCAATAACTTTTTTATTCTTCCATTCACAGAGCCATACAAAGGGGGTTTTTTTTGCAGGACAAATTGTATTTCAGAATGGCACAATTTAATATTATGTATGATGTACTGGGAAGCCAGAAAAAAAAAATCATAATGGGGTGAAATTCTAGAAAGCTGTGTTTGCACAAATTTTTTACGGTGATCACTGTGCAGCCAAAATGACATGTCTTATGTGTTCTGTGGGTTGGTACAACTATGCGAATACCTAATTTATATTGTTTTGTTTTTTGCTAAATTCGAAATAAAAAAATAAAATTCATAAAGTTCCCATATATAGACAGCTGTAACTTTTTATATTTCCATGTACGGGGATGCATAAGGCATTTTTTTGCATTTCCAGATGTACATTTTATTTATACCATTTTAGGGAATGTCTATAGTTTTGTTTTGTTAATACAATTTAGTTATATAATGTAAACATTAGAGATGAGCGAACAGTGTTCTATCGAACACATGTTCGATCGGATATCAGGGTGTTCGCCATGTTCGAATCGAATCGAACACCGCGTGGTAAAGTGCGCCAAAATTCGATTCCCCTCCCACCTTCCCTGGCGCCTTTTTTGCACCAATAACAGCTCAGGGGAAGTGGGACAGGAACTACGACACCGAGGGCATTGAAAAAAATTGGAAAAAGTCATTGGCTGCCGAAATCAGGTGACCTCCATTTTAGACGAATAGTGGATTTCAAATCCGGGTCATATGAGAATGTGAACTTTGTGACTATGAGACAGGGATAGCTGTACAGGCAGGGATAGCTAGGGATAACCTTTATTTAGGGGGGAATGTTATTAAAAATAACTTTTTGGGGCTCTATCGGGTGTGTAATTGTGATTTTTGTGAGAAAAACTTTTTCCCATAGAGATGCATTGGCCAGCGCTGATTGGCCGAATTCCGTACTCTGGCCAATCAGTGCTGGCCAATGCATTCTATTAGCGTGATGAAGCAGAGTGTGCACAAGGGTTCAAGCGCACCCTCGGCTCTGATGTAGCAGAGCCGAGGCTGCACAAGGGTTCAAGCGCACCCTCGGCTCTGATGTAGGAGAGCCGAGGGTGCACTTGAACCCTTGTGCACCCTCTGCTCTGCTACATCAGAGCCGAGGGTGCGCTTGAACCCTTGTGCACACTCTGCTTCATCAAGCTAATAGAATGCATTGGCCAGCGCTGATTGGCCAATGCATTCTATTAGCCCGATGAAGTAGAGCTGAATGTGTGTGCTAAGCACACACATTCAGCTCTACTTCATCGGGCTAATAGAATGCATTGGCCAGCGCTGATTGGCCAGAGTACGGAATTCGGCCAATCAGCGCTGGCTCTGCTGGAGGAGGCGGAGTCTAAGATCGCTCCACACCAGTCTCCATTCAGGTCCGACCTTAGACTCCGCCTCCTCCAGCAGAGCCAGCGCTGATTGGCCGAATTCCGTACTCTGGCCAATCAGCACTGGCTAATGCATTGTATTGGCGTGATGAAGCAGTGCTGAATGTGTGTGCTTAGCACACACATTCAGCTCTACTTCATTGGGCTAATAGAATGCATTGGCCAATCAGCGCTGGCCAATGCATTCTATTAGCGTGAACTGAGTTTGCACAGGGGTTCTAGTGCACCCTCGGCTCTGCTACATCAGATTGCTACATCTGATGTAGCAGTGCCGAGTGTGCATCAGATGTGTAGTTGAGCAAAACTGACTCAGCACTGCTAAGTCTCTGCATTCGCATAGGAATGCATTGGCCAGCCTTCGGCCAATCAGCGCTGGCTCTGCCGGAGGAGGCGGAGTCTAAGGTCGGACCTGAATGGAGACTGGTGTGGAGCGATCTTAGACTCCGCCTCCTCCAGCAGAGCCAGCGCTGATTGGTCGAGTTCCGTACTCTGGCCAATCAGCACTGGCCAATGCATTTCTATGGGGAAAAGTTAGCTTGCGAAAATCGCAAACTGACAGGGATTTCCATGAAATAAAGTGACTTTTATGCCCCCAGACATGCTTCCCCTGCTGTCCCAGTGTCATTCCAGGGTGTTGGTATCATTTCCTGGGGTGTCATAGTGGACTTGGTGACCCTCCAGACACGAATTTGGGTTTCCCCCTTAACGAGTTTATGTTCCCCATAGACTATAATGGGGTTCGAAACCCATTCGAACACTCGAACAGTGAGCGGCTGTTCGAATCGAATTTCGAACCTCGAACATTTTAGTGTTCGCTCATCTCTAGTAAACATATTCCACAGAACTTTACAGGATATGAGGCTGTTTCAGACTAACTTTATATGTCCAGGCACCAACTGCACGTTAAAGGATACGACTGGTGACGGCTCATGGCTCGTTCACATCTGCGTCCGGGGTCTCCGTTCTGCAAATTTCCGTTTCCTGCACAAAACTGGGCAGGAGATGGAAACCTGCAGTCATGTTTCAAACCCATTAATTTTTTATGCTCTCTGCAGCAAAACCTGTTTTTTTTAACTGGACACAGAGTTGGACATGCAGGTTTCTGTGTCCGGTTTCAAAAAAATGGTTTAGCCGCGGATAGCATAAAACGCTCACTGGCGCTTACTGCCGCACTTGGTCTAACAGGTTTCCGTCTTCTGCCGACAGAAGACGGAAACCTGATACGGTGTGAACCCAGCGTCATACAGTTTTATGTTTGTATAATGACAGTAACCTCTATTACAAAATTGTCTGACCATTGTATAAGAAATGCTACCTCCAATTTTGCCCCTGTTATCTCTTGTGTCACCCCTCTACCTCATAGATTGTAAGCTCTTGTGAGCAGGGCCCTCAGTCCCATTGTGAGAAGTGACTATTTCTTTGTAATGTATCTTTTTGTCTGTACTTGAACCCTACAAATAGTACAGCGCTGCGGAATATGTTAGTGCTATATAAATAAAATGCATTATTATTATTATTATTATTATTTAAGATTTAGAGGTGTTTAGTTTAAGGCCTGACAAGTGAGCAAAATGGGAGAGGGTAGCAAAATGAGGGGTTAGTGGTGATCAACAGCATGTCATCAGCAAAGAGGTTAGTTTTATATTCATGGTCCTCGATCCGTACCCCCATAATGTGAGGATGAAAGCGATTGGTGATAGCTAGAGCATACAAGGGAGGGTATAGGGGGCAGCCTATTGAATAATACCTATTCTTCTATTGCAGACTGTCTAACACAGCCTGCAATAGAATCTATTCCCTTCTGAATATATATATATATAATATATATATATATATATATATATATATATATATATATATATATATATACACACACTGTATATATAAACAAAAAAGTATAGCAGCACTCTGATACAGCACAAAGCCAATAAAGAACAGAGATAATAATTTTCTGTGAGAAATACTACATTTTCAGGGGCTATTACTGTATGTCAATAGTTTTTCCTTTTCAATTCTGTTTTCACTTGTCAGTAGGGAGCATTGAGTGCTGAATGATGGGGAAGACTTGATTTCTTTGTATTTTAGCACAAGGCCACAACATAAAAAATGTGAAAAAGTGACATGGAATACTTTCCAAAAAGCATTTGCATATGCCAGTGGTTATTATATCATCAACACATTTAGCATGATACATATAACAATTTTTATTCAGTCCATGTCAAGGGTTTTTATACGTTATTTTTGCGGCTTTATAAATCTGTATTTCATCATTCAGCTGTTTAGATCTGCATATCACTGCTGATTTATCTCAGCAATAACTGGAGGAGCTGTGCTTTTTGGCGCATGCCATTTCTTTATTATGTTATTAAAGCAATGTGAAGGTTTATAATTCACATTTATCATAATCTATGCATAATGAAGTATAAAATACAGAAGGTCAGCTGAGTTTAAGCACAAAGCTGTCATTTCAATCCTGCTTCTTACCTCTGATGCAGATTTTAATACTATATGGAGATGGTCCAAAGTTGTTTAGTGTGTTCCTACACCTAAGATAATTTCTTGCATGATTCCTGTAAACTTAATTAAATTGGGGAATGGGAAGGTCACTAAAATTTCTGCCACAAATCTGCTGGGTATAACATAGACCTCACCTTTGTTTAGTAATTACTTCAGTCCACTTTATTCCATTGTTACAATGATTTCTTAAGGAAAAGGCATCTAACTTTAGAATTAGTAATGGCAACTATGACAAGGCTAGAAATAGTATTGACATTTTCGTCTTTGAGCAGTAGTCAAGAAGTAATAAACTGCAGATTATCTAGAGCTATGGTTCACAAACTTTGAGGTAAGGACCTTCTTTTTGATGAGAATTTTATTTGAGACTCTCGCCAGCATACTTAGCCTAGTACTATATCCATCTGCCTATTCTAGTTTTTACCACTGGATTGTGCAGTTGAGCACTTCTAGTGAAAGTACAGACTCAAGCCATAATGACTGCTCTGATTCATGCAGGACCAGGCATCCTGCAGAGACATTCCACTGGCCCTCTGGGAAATGTAGTTAAGTTCAGAGGAAGCTCCATTATTAAGGAGCACCTCCTGGACTACATTTCCCAGGGCGCTCAATGCCAAAATATATGAGATGAATGTTCATTGGCTCTTGTGTCCCCTCATCCTTTTGTTACTTCCCTCCAGCAGAGTGCCCATTCATTCCACCCATCTGTCCGCTCTCCCATTTTGCTCCCTATTCCTATTTATTCCATTTACTTACCCCACTCACCCACCATTTCCCATGCCCCAAACAGAGCTGTGCGAATCACAAGGGCACAAAAATCAAGTGACCCAACCTATTATTGGCAATATCAAGACTGCAGTGCTTTAAGGGCTGGTTCACATGGGGCTATGGAGGCTGATTTTGACAGCGGATTTTGCCTCAAAATCTGCCTCCATACAATGGTGGTCTATGTAGAGTGCTAGCTTTTTTTTTTAATGCTAGCAGAAAAAAAAAAAAAAAGTGACATGACCTTTCTTTAGGCGTTTTCCACCTGAGCAAAGGCAATAAAAGTGAATGGGAGGTGCAAAAACCTAGCTTTTTTTGCAAAAAAAAAGCGACCGAAACCACGACGCTTTTTTTTTTGCGGCCATTCACTTTAGGGGAGAGGAAAACTGCCTGTCTTTTTTTAAGCGTTTTTTTTTTTTTTACCAAAAAATGCTCCAAAAATGTGGCAAGGTCCAAAAACCACTTCCTAATTAGGAAGAGGTTTTTTTCTGGAAACACGTAATTTGTGCAACACGTAATTTGTGTGTGAACTAGCCCTAACAGTGCAAACATCACTCATGGCTCGCAACCCCCCAGTATATTTCAACACCCCCCCCCTTTCCCCCAGGGAGTTGCAACCCACAGTTTGGGAAACAGATTTACTACTGTCTGCAAGAGCAATTCCCAGAATTGACCAGGTTATGGTGCGGTGCAGTGGCTACAATAGTGCTTTGTTCTAGAATGGCCAATGAAATTTTAATATTTTAGAACTTTTATGGGAAACCAGAAATTTTTTTCAATCTACCAAAACGTCACCCCAAAATAAAAAATAGTGAAGAGTAGAGATGAGCGAGTAGTATTCGATCTCGTAGGTATTCAATCGAATATTACAGTATTCTAAATACTCTTACTCCGTTGAATACCATGTGGTAAACGCAGTAAAAATTGGATTCCCCTCCCACCTTCCCTGGCGCTTTTTTTTTTACACCAATAACTATGCAGGGGGGGTGGGACATGAACTAGGACAACGTAGGAATTGAAGAAAAACGTATACAGTCATTGGCTGGCTAAATCAGTAGCAGCAGCAATAATAATACTGGGACTTGGGCGTGTTAGATGCCCCCAGACATGCTTCCCCTGCTGTCCCATTTGCATTCCAGAGGTGTTGGCATCATTTCTTGGGGTGTCATTGTGGACTTGGTGACTCCAATTGGTCAAATTATGGTTTCCCTGAAACGAGCATGGTTTTTCCCATAGACTATAATGGAATTCGATATTCGAACGAATAGTCGAATATTGAGGTCTACTCGAATCGAATTTCAAATATTTCACTACTCGCTCATCTCTAGTGAAGAGTAAAAAATAATATGTATATAACTAATGCAAATAAAGCCAATCCATACATATAAGGACTGGACAATAAATAACTACAAGAATCCATTTTCTAGGTCTTACATAGTATACATAATTCTGGAAACATAAAGTGGAGTCACATTTGCCTGGTATTTGAAAGGCAGCAGGTCTTGGCACAGGCTGTAATACAGTACACGTATTACATATAGAGAGTAATTCAGTACAAGTACTTTAGTATTGGTTGACCGCAGTACAGTACATGTAGCTCTGCAAAAAGGCACAATTTTACCACCAAATTAGAATGTGTACATCAGTAATAGGACCATCAATAAAGGGAGTTAGTCAGTTCCAAAATGCCTCTCAAACCAATAATAGTGCTTTGTAGTGACCTTTAATACAAGCAGAAACCTACCTCTGTGACTACATACTGCCTCAAGTGCATCGGGGCAAATTTAACTACAGACAGCTGGGACTAGGGCAAAAGCTGAAAAATGTAGTTCACTACTAAAGGGGTGATACTGGAAGCAATTTTTGAGGACTTTCACAGCATTTTGATGATGTGCAGGCAGATCTGATAAATCAGGCCCTGCCACGTCTATAAAAAGGTAATTATCTCATTATTGTTACATTGGCTTGTGGCCTCCAAGGCCTCCTACATGGCATTATTATTGGTTCAGGGAGGCATTTTCGACTTGACAGACTACCTTTAATTATCTTTAGCTTCACCCAAAGTGATGCACTAATTCACATATTTTTACTAGTCTCTCTATATTATAAAAATGGATTTATGTCTGTCTGTCTGTCTGTCTGTTCTTTATGTGTGAGCAAACAACAGGACCGATCTTCACCATATTTGGTACACAGATACTTCAGGTGTCCAGGAAAGTTTAAGACAAGGCCCCAACTCGCTTGGACTTACCATTGCTGAGATACAGCATTCCCAAAACAATGACCCCCAATTATCCAATAAAAATCTGCAAGTCTACGCAGGTCTGCACACAGTATCACACGCCGGAGGATTAGATACGCGGGTCTGCACACAGTACCACACTTCGGAGGATTAGATACGCACCTCAGCACACAGTTCCACATGCCAGAGGATTAGATACGTGCATCTTCACCCAGTTCCACACAAAAGAGGATAACATACATGCATCTGCACACAGTACCACACACTGGGGGATTACATACGCGCCACTGCACACAATACCACACGCCGGAGGATTAGATAAGTGCCACTGCACACAATACCACAAGGGGGAGGATTAGATACACGCGTCTGCACACAATACCACATGCTGGAGGATTAGATAAGATAAGATAATCCTTTAATAGTCCCACAATGGGGAAATTTCAGTGATATAGTTTCATAGATGGTACAGTAGCATATAACAAGAGAGAAAAACACATACAAGCTCACGGCAGATAGAGAAATCCTAGGAATCATAGCAACTAAAAAGAAAGAAACACAGACACACTGCAGGATCATTTAGTTCTCTGTGTGAAGTGATGTTAATAATACAGCCCGACCGTGGTTGGAGGACATGAGGAGGGGGGTCACAGCATGTAGATATAACAGGCAAAAAAACCTTGTTTTTTTTCCAGAGGTGGGGGACATATGCAGCTATCATGATAACATGTGGCAGTTCCTTTGGTAGGTGGTGAGATCTCATGCTCACAGCTGATAGTTCGGTATCTTGCATCAGCGCTATTGTCCATTAACCACAAAAAAATGCCCCAAATATCCTTCACCACAAGCCCTCCTCTTCCTTTCGTCTTATCACTGTGTTCTACTGCCCAGAGAGGTCTGAAGCCATCCAGGTAGACAGGGTGCTGCTCTCTTGCCAAGCTTCCATAAACACATGGGTAGGTGGGTGATGGTAGGTTCCCAGGCTGTAACAGAGTCCCACGTGTCCACAGTAAAATAAAGAAATACCAGTCAGCTGTAGGCATCTTCACACATCAGCAATAGACCCAAAAAATCATCTCCTTGAAAGAAGAAGTCCACACTTCCGTGCAGGTTTCTCCTCCATGCCACATGGTGTCCATGCACATCAGCACACAGTTCCACACACCAGAGGACTAAATATGCACGTCTACACACAGTTCCACACACCAAAGAATTAGATCCGCGTGTCTACACACAATTCCACACGCCGGAGGATTAGATATGCACATCAGCAGACAGTTCCACACGCCGGAGGATTAGATACACACGTCTGCATACAGTTCCACATGCTGGAGGATTAGATACATGCATCAGCACACAGTTACACATGCCGGAAGATTAAATACAAGCATCTGCACATAATACCACACGCCGGAGGATTAGATACGTGCGTCTTCACACAATACCACACACTGTAGGATTAGATACATGGGCCTGCACACAGTACCACATGCCGGAGGATTAGATACATGAGTCTTCACACAATACCACACACTGTAGGATTAGATATGCCAGTCTGCACACAATACCACATGTCGGAGGATTAGATACGCACCTCAGCACACAGTTCCACATGCCAGAGGATTAGATATGCACGTCTGCACAGTTTCACACAGCGGAGGATTAGATACAGCATCTGCACACAGTTCCACACGCCGAATGATTAGATACACACATCTGCATACAGTTCCACACATCAAAGGATTAGATACGCACGTCTGCACACAATACCACATGCTGGAGGATTAGATAAGCATCACTGCACACAATACAATGTGGGGAGGATTAGATATGTGCCTCTGCACACATTTCCACACGCTGGAGGATTAGATACACACGTCTGCACACAGTACCACATGCTGGAGGATTAGATACGCACCACTGCACACAATACCACACGGAGAGGCTTAGATATGAGCATCTGCACACAGTTCCACATGCCAAAGGACTAGATACACACGTATGCCCACAGTTCCACATGCCAGAGGACTAAATATGCACGTTTACACACAGTTCCGCACGACAAAGAATTATATACGCATGTCTGCACACAGTTCGACACGACGGAGGATTAGATACATGCGTCTGTACACAGTACCACACGCCGGAGGATTAGATAAGCGCGTCTTCACACAATACCACATGCCATAGGATTAGATACGCGCATCTTCACACAGTTCCACATGGCAGAGGATTAGATACACACCTCAGCACACAGTTCCACATTCCAGAGGATTAGATATGCGCATCTGCACATACTTCCACACAGCGAAGAATTAGATACGCGCATCTGCACACAGTTCAACACACCAGAGAATTAGATATGTGCGTCTTCATACAGTTCCACACGCCGGAGGATTAGATATGCACCTCAGCACACAGTACCACACGCCGGAGGATTAAATACGTGCCTCTGCACACAGTACCACACACCGGAGGATTAGATACGCGCCACTCCACACAATATCACATGCCGGAGGATTAGATACGCGCCAGTGCACACAGTACCACACGCCAGAGGATTAGATATGTGGCTCTGCACAGAGTACCACACATTAGAGTTTTACTCCAGGTTTCCACAGCAACCCAGCTATTTTTCTTCACTGCTGTATGTCAGCTTTAAAGAAGCAGGGCACTGTGGATGACACTGATACACAAGGTCATATTCACACAGCTTTACTCCAGGTCTCCATAACAACCGATCGCAGGTTTTTCTCTGATATCCAAAATGAGATACACATGATCACATGACGCTTATAGACACACACACACAAAGGACAAACAAAGACAAACAAAATACACTGGTGCAAAAATAGACAATTGTTATGGGACCACTACACAAACAAAAAATGAAATATACCCGTGCGAAGCTGGGTCCTCCTGCTAGTTTATGATATGCATATTGATGTGTGTTTCTAATTTACATAAAATAACGATTTTATATACTGTCAGATCTTTCCGTAAAACTGTTATAGTTACTAGGGTTTGCTATGGCTCTAATTAATGTAGCATCTCCTGGTTCTACTGGAATGGATGTGTTCATCACTTTTTTGGCACTTTCATGTTTACAAAAAAGCAATGAAATATGTAATCACATATAGCAATAGATCATAGAATAAATATTCAATACAAACACAAAAGCAAAATGAGTTTAATATTAAAAGAGTAGTAAAAAGCCATATATATATGTTTATTCATTGTCACCATCTCAGAGCTGTGATAGCGCTTACGACCACTGGCTCTTATTTGCCACTCGATAGACAGACCTGTCAGAGGCTCCTTTTTATTTAATGTTCATTATAGATTCAGAGGAGCATCAGATCAAGTGGGAAAACTGAAGAACTGTCTGGCATATATACAGGGGCTGAAGAAACCGCTGTCAGACAGCACAAAGTAATCTAAGAGAATTTTCCTGTACCCCAACCAAGAAATGAAAATGATAACACATGCTTTTTTCCTTTTGCTCATTGTGGCTTTTTCAAAGTGTGCTGTCATAACTGGGGTAAGTATTGCAATATTTTATTCTTACTGACTTGTTATTAATGGTTCATAATGGTCATTTTAATCATTCACTATAATGAATTAGAATATATATATATATATATATATATATATATATATATATATATATATATATATATATATATATATAAATTTTAAAAAAAAGTTCCATCTCCAGGGTGAATAAAAATGTTATTGAGTTTACTAGAATTATTTTTATTTAGAATATTTGACATTTAGATTCTTAACTTTGCAAAAAATCTGATGGTTTCTATTATTACATACTTTTTTAATGTTATTATATTGTACTTTTATTTATACATTGACAGATACAACTGTATGCACTATTTACAGTAGCTGAAACAAAACCATTTATTTGACATAAAATATTACCATGGTAAACGGTTAGATTGTATTGTCTATTGAAGCTGAATTTGTTTCTGGTTGTCCAGTAGTGTAACCTATTCCTGTTATGCCATAGTCTTTTATAAGGTGATCAATACAAATAACTTGCAGCAATATAAACCTGTTATCTTTATAGAGCTGTGCTTAAGTGATTGCAGAATTTCACAATGCTGGTAGCACACTACTATATGTAATGATATGAGAAAGAGATTGTATACGAGTCTGAGCAGCGTCTGCACTTGTCAGTGTACATGCCCACAATAACATTCCATTGAACTCAATACTTAGTTTTTTTAAGTTAACTTTCATGCGCAGTATCTGTGTTTACTGTAAAGCCTGTCTGCCTACATATTACTGCATTCTGTTTCATTACTGAGTTATAAGTGTATGTTGTATTTCCTTCCAAGCTCTTTTTAAGAGCAGAGCTGCATCATTTTTTGGAGTGTGTATTTTATCAAATTGTACCAATCTCAAGAGCTGCAATAAAATGTAAAGTAATAGCCCCATCTGAAACCTGTTTTGCTGATCTACCATTTATGGTGTAAATGATGGGTGGGTATTCCCGTTGTATTAGTATTCCACGTCTCAGATATTGAGAGAACAGAGGCACCTTACGCTGCTGCTTGTACTGTAAGAGATTAAGTTGTCTTTCTTCATCATAAGGCTAGCAGTCAAAGAGTCACACGTATACAGTGGGGCAAAAAAGTATTTAGTCAGTCACCAATAGTGCAAGTTCCACCACTTAAATAGATGAGAGGCGTCTGTAATTTACATCATAGGTAGACCTCAACTATGAGAGACAAAATGAGAAAACAAATCCAGAAAATCACATTGTCTGATTTTGTAAGAATTTATTTGCAAATTATGGTGGAAAATAAGTATTTGGTCAGTAACAAAATTTCATCTCAATACTTTGTTCTATATCCTTTGTTGGCAATGACAGAGGTCAAACGTTTTCTGTAAGTCTTCACAAGGTTGGCACACACTGTTGTTGGTATGTTGGCCCATTCCTCCATGCAGATCTCCTCTAGAGCAGTGATGTTTTGGGGCTGTCGCTTGGCAACACGGACTTTCAACTCCCTCCAAAGGTTTTCTATAGGGTTGAGATCTGGAGACTGGCTAGGCCACTCCAGGACCTTGAAATGCTTCTTACAAAGCCACTCCTTCGTTGCCCTGGCGGTGTGCTTTGGATCATTGTCATGTTGAAAGACCCAGCCACGTTTCATCTTCAATGCCTTTGCTGATGGAAGGAGGTTTGCACTCAAAATCTCACGATACATGGCCCCATTCATTCTTTCATGTACCCGGATCAGTCGTCCTGGCCCCTTTGCAGAGAAACAGCCCCAAAGAATGATGTTTCCACCCCCATGCTTTACAGTAGGTATGGTGTTTGATGGATGCAACTCAGTATTCTTTTTCCTCCAAACACGAAAAGTTGTGTTTCTACCAAACAGTTCCAGTTTGGTTTCATCAGACCATAGGACATTCTCCCAATACTCTTCTGGATCATCCAAATGCTCTCTAGCAAACTTCAGACGGGCCCGGACATGTACTGGCTTAAGCAGTGGGACACGTCTGGCACTGCAGGATCTGAGTCCCTGGCGGCGTAGTGTGTTACTGATGGTAGGCTTTGTTACATTGGTCCCAGCTCTCTGCAGTTCATTCACTAGGTCCCCCCGCGTGGTTCTGGGATTTTTGCTCACCGATCTTGTGATCATTTTGACCCCACGGGGTGAGATTTTGCGTGGAGCCCCAGATCGAGGGAGATTATCAGTGGTCTTGTATGTCTTCCATTTTCTAATTATTGCTCCCACAGTTGATTTCTTCAATCCAAACTGGTTGCCTATTGCAGATTCAGTCTTCCCAGCCTGGTGCAGGGCTACAATTTTGCTTCTGGTGTCCTTTGACAGCTCTTTGGTCTTCACCATAGTGGAGTTTGGAGTCTGACTGTTTGAGGGTGTGCACAGGTGTCTTTTTATACTGATAACAAGTTTAAACAGGTGCCATTACTACAGGTAATGAGTGGAGGAAAGAGGAGACTCTTAACCCCTTCCCAACATGCGCCGTAATAGTACGGCGCATGTCGGGTCTGTAGCTATGGCGACCGCCCGGGAGCCGGGCGGCCGCCATAGCCGCCGGGTGTCTACTGCTTTAAGCAGTAGACAACCGGCTCTAATGCCTCCGATCGGTCCCTGGACCGATCAGAGGCATTAACCCCTCCGGCGCCGCGGTCAAAGGCGCCGGAGGCGCCATTTTCCCAGCGGCGCATGGGCGCCGCCATTTTGGCCGGGATCGCCGGCTCCTGGAGCATGCTCCAGGGCTGACGTCCTGTTGCCATGACAGCCGGGAGCCTTGTACAGGCTCCCAGGCTTGTCTGCAAATCCTCTCTTTTGCAGGCTGGTCTATGCAGCCTGCAAAAGAAAGGATGCTTTTTTGCAATGCATTGCAATGCATTAGCATTGTAATGCATTGCATTAGTGATCAGACCCCCTGGGGTTCAACACCCCTAGGGGGTCTAATAAATGCAAAAAAAAAAATTAAAAAAAAAGTTAAAAAAAATATAAAAAAATATAAAAAGAATTAAAAGTTCAAATCACCCCCCTTTCCCTAGAACACATATAAAAGTAGTTAAAAACTGTGAAACATATACATGTTAGGTATCCCCGCGTCCGAAATCGCCCGCTCTACAAATCTATAAAAATATTTTTCCTGTTCGGTAAACGCCGTAGCGGGAATAATAGTCGAAAGTGCAAAACCGCCGTTTTTTCACTGTTTTGATTCTGATAAAAATTTGAATAAAAAGTGATCAAAGCAATAACATTTCCCGAAAATGGTAGAACTAAAAAGTACACCCGGCCCCGCAAAAAAAGACACCCTATGCATCCCTGTACACTTACGTATAAAAAAATTACGGCCGTCGGAATATGGCGACTTTTAGAAAAAAAATTTTTTAACACAGTTTTGGAATTTTTTTTAGGGGTCAAAAAGTAAATAAAACCATATAAATTTGGTATCCCTGGAACCGTACCGAAACACAGAATATAGGGGACATGTCATTTTGGCTGCACAGTGAACGCCGTAAAACCAAAGCCCGTAAGAAAGTTGCAGAAATGCATTTTTTCTTCAAATCCACCCCATTCTGATTTTTTTTCCTGCTTCCCAGTACATTATATAGAATAATTAATGGTAGCATCATGAAGAAAAATTTGTCCCGCAAAAATTAAGACCTCATATGGCTCTGGGAGCGGAGAATTAAAAAAGTTATGGGGTTTAGAAGGAGGGGAGTCAAAAATGAAAAACGAAAATCAAAAAATGCCATCGGCGGGAAGGGGTTAAAGAAGAAGTTACAGGTCTGTGAGAGCCAGAAATCTTGATTGTTTGTAGTTGACCAAATACTTATTTTCCACCATAATTTGCAAATAAATTCTTACAAAAATCAGACAATGTGATTTTCTGGATTTGTTTTCTCATTTTGTCTCTCATAGTTGAGGTCTACCTATGATGTAAATTACAGGCGCCTCTCATCTATTTAAGTGGTGGAACTTGCACTATTGGTGACTGACTAAATACTTTTTTGCCCCACTGTAAATGTCTGGAGAGGAGTAATCCAGAGGTGTAACTAGTGGGGTGGGCAAAGGGGGCGGCTACCCTGGGCCCACTGACTCTGTGGGGCCCACGCTGGGGTCACCATTAATACATCCTTTACTTCTGCACACACCAATCTAGTTAAAACCTATCCTGCAACTTAACAGTTTTGTAAACCACAAGCCAATACAGGCCTGCAGTTTATAAGACCCCAAGACCACAGACGGATATCTGGTTCTCAGCGGCGTGATGACATCACAACATCACTGCTCCTGTGCTAAGACACAGACGTCCTGTGTGTGGACAGGGAGGAGGCAGCGGCTCCATTCATCAGAATCACAGGTTTCACAGGTGAGTATAACCTTTTTTCTTTTTTAACATAGCTTGTGAGCCCCATATAGGGCTCATAAACTACATTTTCCCTATCAGTATGTCTTTGGAATATTGGAGGAAATCCATGCAAACACGGGGAGAACATACAAACTCGTTGTACATGTTGTCCTTGGCAAGACTCGATCCAAGGACTCAAGCGCAGTTTTTATTAGCGCAGTTGTGGGTATATTAATAGTATAAGGGGTGGTTATGAGAGGGAATTATAACTATAAAGAAGGATTCATTAGGGGGCATCATGATGATGGGAGGGTCATTTATATAAGGGGCATTATGAACAAAAGGAAGGTCATTTACATAAGGGTTATTACGGGATATTATAAATACAAGGGGGGAGGTTATTGATATAAGGGGCAATAGGGGGCATCATTTATATTAGAAGGCATTATGAACATAAGGGGTTGGTCATTTATATAAGGGGTCATTAGGGGCACAGTATTTATGTCAGGGGGAATCGGGCAGAATATGAGGGGGTCAATGAATTTAATTAAAGTGGCACTTGGACTTTACTAAGACTAAAGCCCCACCTAGCGGGCCGCAGCAAAAAAAGCGCTGCAGGAAAAACTGCAGTGGTAACATGCTGGAAATTGCAGTGCGTCTGATGCACATATTTTTCTGTAATTTGTGGATGGGATTAGCTAGAATGCCCATTTTTTTCCCATGGACTTTTTGCAACATGGGGCCCTCATCCAATCCCCACATTGCAGTAAAATATGTACAGTTGAGACTCTGCAATTTCCAAAACAGTTGCGGTTTTGGAAATCGCAGCATGTTAATTATACCTACGGAAATGCCAGCGGTTTCCCTGTAGATATAATTGAAGCAGAAAGTCTGAGGAAACCTCTGCAAACTTTCTGTGCAAAGTGCTTTGGGGAGAAAAACGATGCGTCACCGCCGTGGTTTTTCCCGTAGCCCTTTTTTGCTGCCACATGGGGCCTTAGCCTTAAGGAGTTTTCCAGCTCATTTTTATTGATGATCTATCCTCAGAATAAAACATCAATAAATCAGTGATTCCCCAATGATCAGCTGTATGAAGAGGCCATGGCGCCTGTGTACATCACACGCTGTGTTTATAGTGACCGTGTGATGTAATTACAGTCTTGTCACATAAACTTGTATAGGATGAGGCTGTAGTTACATGACATGGCCGCTATGAAATGAATGACATTGTAAATAGACGAGGGGTCATAGCGCTTACATAGATACCATGGTTCATGGGTTTTTTTTCCTTTTAAAGAGGCTCTATCAGCAAAATCATGCCGATAGAGCCCCACATATGCGTGCATAGCCTTTAAAAAGGCTATTCAGGCACCGTAAATGTTATATTAAACTACCCCCCAGTTTTAAAATAATACCCTAAAAAAGAATCTGATCTACTTACGGATCGTGCACGCTGGGCGGGCATTCAGGGTGTGTCTTCTTCTTCATCCACGCCTCTTCTTCCTCCGATGTCCTCGGGTCCCATCCTCCTCCGGCGCTCGTGAGCGGACATTGATATAAAAAAATGGCCTGGGCACATGCACAGTAGCATGCGGCTTCTACTACGGCTACTGCGCAGGCGCTCAGGCCATTTTTTTTATCTGTGTCAGTTCGTGAGCGCCGGAGGAGGACGGGACGGGCTTTGTGTAGGTGAGGACAATATGGGTCAGGTGTCTGGAAAAGTGAGAAGCCAAAGATGTGTGTGCTGCAAACTTTACAGAAGACTGGAAGAAGTGGTCATGGCCGTCCAAATGAAAGAGATGGGGAATGTGAATGATTAGTCAGAGACGACACCTGTAAGTCACTAAATATTACTGTACTGTAGTCACCTAAATCGACTGCAGAGCCCTGTGTAGAGCCAGTATATATCACTAGATGCTCAACGTATACTGATAGTATTGGTATACAAACATGTCCAAGTTGAGGGCCTACTTTACATGTTCGTTACGCCTCTGGAATACTTCTTTAGGTTAGACCCCATTAGTATTAGGGACATACACAACTCATAGCACACCACTCCGGGTATTGGACAAACCCTTCACATTAAATAAATGGAGTGAAGGAATTAGCATCATTGAGACCCAGTGGTTTAACCGATTTGAATCTGAAAAGCCACTTTTACGGCACATTAACAGCTTCTCTTACCTGATTCTTGGGGTGATTTTACCTGATGAGCTTGTAACTATCCTGCAAGTTTAATGCGTAGAGAGAGTTGGGAGACTGCCCAGGGATGTTTTATTAGTGTTCCTGGACGGGGTAGGAAGTAGTGAGTGGGGCATTGGAGAATTTACTCAGTCGGTCCCGCAGAACACTATCCAGTAATATCACCGATCTAGTACAGTCTGGCTAATAGCAGTTCCCTTATTTTGGAACTCTAGTAACCTCAATATCGGTACGGGTTTTGCTCTATCTATACCCAGTCAGCAGCTATTATTGTATCAGCTTGTACTGGTTTAGGGAACTAGATTTATTGGTCTATGTTCACTATTAACCATACTGGCAACACTAGTTACCCTATATGTGGTTAGTGGGGCATTTGTATATATCAGGCAAGTAGAGTGAGTGACTAGGGGTTGAATAGTAGACATTTCATGACTTCCCTTCCCAATGGTATTGGGGGTTTCCAAGTAGAAGCCTTTTAATATGTTTTATTTGTTTTTCCTTGGATACCCACTCTGTGAACTAGTCTTTCCTATATGAGGTCACATACAGAGATTGTTATCAATAACTGAGTAAGACTATCCACGAATTCCTGAGGTCAGACCTATTCTACAATCTGCTGCATGCCTTTTTAATGTCGGGTTCTCTTTAAAAAGCTGCAATCCATTCTACTTCATTAGTAATAGTATACTTTTTTGATTTCTATCCATTTCTTAGGACCTGAATAGGTATTGATTTCATTTGCTGATGGTTTGTGACAAAGTGCATCTTAAACAATATATATCATTTTGAATTGTATCAGGCATGTGAAAGAGATCTACAATGTGGAGTTGGATCTTGCTGTGCCATCAGCCTCTGGTTACGTGGACTAAGAATGTGCACTCCAATGGGACAGGAAGGGGAGGAATGTCATCCATTCAGCCACAAGGTATCCTGCCCCCACTATTGTAATGTAACTGATGAATAATTAAACAGACACCAAGTTCTACTGACACTTAAAGGGATCCTATCATTTAAACACTTTTTTTTCTAGTTGACATGTCGGAATAGCCTTAAGAAAGGCTATTCATCTCCTACCGTTTGGTAGAAATACCGGTTTTTACACCCAACCATGATGCTGAGTGGTGAGGAACACCCCCCTCCTCCTGACAGTAGTCGTTCATAGACTAGTACTGGGGGGTGTTCCTCACCCCTCAGCGTCATGGCTGGGTGTTAAGGAACGCCTCCTCTGATAGTACAGCGCTATGGATTCTGCTATGGTCATTCCTCACAGACTGTCAGAAACGCCCTTCTGACATTGAAGAGCTTTGGTAATGGCACCGATAGCTCTTCACCAGGGGCACATAATGGGAAAGCTGATAATGCGCTGAATTCATTGCACTGTTCGCTTTCTAGCGGTAAATAATACCGCATATGCCCGAGGACATGAAAGGTCCTCTTTAACTAGTTTACTCCATCATACCGGTCAGTCTGTGACCCACACACGGGATTAAACAAGAAAGAATTGAGCTGATAAGCTTGTGAAGGATTGAGATGGGAAAAACCTTTTAACTTTATTCTGAGAGTCATTACAATTATGCCAATATCATATTTTTTGTTTGTTTGTTTTACTGCTTTATACACAATAAAAGACTGGTTTTCTGAATAATTTGTTTTTCTGTAATGGTGTGCTCATTTTTTGTAGTTTTCAGAGGTGCTATTTTGCAGTACATATGATATATAAAGTTTTATTCACTTTAGTGTTGTAGGTATGAACATTCATCATCACTTCTGTTTTTAGACTTACCTTTTATGTAATTTAGCATGCAGGATAAATAGCATTTTTATGTTATTGCATAGGTTGCTTTGAATGCAATTATAAGTTTTTGTCATAGCTGAAAAAGTGGGATTTTTTTTAAAACTTGGAACTTAAACTTACTTTTTAGTTTTCTAAAAACTTTTTCTTATAATCGTGCTCTTTGGTCTCAGTAGGGGTTACTACAGCATCTCTGATTCAAGCTGTTACAGCGTGGCGTTGGCTGTACAATACAGCTAGCTCCTGCAATTAATGGTGTGCGAAACCTGCTATATCACTGCGTACTCTTAGCCTACATTCACATGACACTGAAAATTGGCCTTGTGATGGGTGCCTTTCTTTACAGCCATCCTATAACTGCATTAAATTCACTGTAAGTTAATGGGACCTATTCACATAACTGATTTTTTGACGGTCATGTCCTATTTTTGCCTGTTATGGATCAAAATCTAAATTCTCATTATAACCCTTGATTAATTACTCAAGGGGTGTTTCCAAAATTTGATCACTCTTGGGAGTTTCCATTGTACTCGTACTTTAGGGTCTCTGGAAATGCGAATGGTATTGAAAAATTGTTGCAAAAAAATTGCCCTCCAAAAGCCAATTATAGTAATTAACTGTGTAGTGCAGTCTCCATCGTGGTCCGATTTTAGACTCCGCCTCCTCATAGACGAGCCTCCGGCAGAACCAACGTTGATTGGCCGAATGCTGTACCAATCAACCACAATCAACACTGGTCAATTCATTCCTATGAGAAAAAGTTAGCTCGTAACAGCAAACAGCCAGCTCTCTTTCGATTAGCAAGGATGAGCCTGCTGCAGAACCAGCATTGATTTGCCACAGGCTCATCTTTGCTAGTTGGGAGAGCTGGCAGCTTGCGGTTACGAGGGAGCTTACTTTATATCAGCGCAACTGCAAGCGCTGTGCAGTTAAAGCGCACGGACCCCATAGACTATAAAGGGGTCTCTGTGCTTTAACTGCACAGCGCTCCTCCTAAACACTCTCCTCCTGCGATTTGTGGACTTGGTGACTCTCCTTTAGTCGAATAGTGGTTTCTCCTGAAACGAGTATTTTTTCCCATAGACTATAATGGGATTCGATATTCAATCGAGTAGTCGAATATTGAGGCTCTACTCGAAACGAATATCGAATATTTCACTGTTCGCTCATCTCTACATGTGACGTCTAGGACGTCACACAAGTAGTCCTGAAGCCTCCCAGAGCCAGAAGAGGTAATTAACAGTGTTTATTTTCTCTCCCCTGGGCCTCCGATCATTATATTTGGGGGTCTGAAAAGACCCACCCGAGTATAATGATAGTGTTTGTGGGGTTCGCGGGCCCACGGCCTCACATACTGATACTGGAGCCAATAAGCCAAGATCAGTAAGTAAATAGGGCCTGTTATCTGCTGGAGTTACTTCAGCAGGTAACGGCCTATTAAGAAAAAAAATCTGCAGTGGTAGCGGCTACTGCCAGGCCCCCTGATGTCCCGGGCCCTGTGGCAGCTGCTACTGCTACTACCCCGGTAGTTACGCCCCAGTATACAGCCAAAACATTTTCTTATTATATAAGATTCCATATCTGTGGTTTATAGTTTCAGGGTTATGTATGATTAGGGTAACTCAAATTAAGTTTGACTCCTCTTTATGTGGAATAGTTCAGTGTTTGGACAAAACATGAAATAAAATAATCTTTTCTGATATTTTCTCTTTGCTTAGTCATACGATTATATAGGCCCTAGACAGAGTCTGCCATGAAAATTAGCTAGATGTGTTGACAATTGAGTAGGTAATGCACTCACACCATCCATCTTTATTCTTTAATATATTTACCAGGATATGTTATATTATTGTTATATACAGGTATCAGTATATGATATATTTACCTGGATATTTACCACCATATGTTTGCATATGGACAAAATTTGATAAGAGCTGTCTAAATAAGAAACTTCTTAGTTTCCTGTAGCAGTCACAATGCAGCTTTAATTTTCAAAAGCTCCATAAAAAATGAAAGATGTACTGCGATAGTGATGGGCAACAAAGACAGTTTCTCTTGTAGACAGTTTTCATTAAAATGGTTCTCTAGTTTTTAAATCTTTGTTTTATGTTTTGTTTTGTTTTTGTCACAGATTCCTTTCCATGGTAAACGTCTACATCACACGTGTCCCTGCATCCCAAGCCTTGTTTGTTCAAAGTTTCTTAATGGAAAATACCGGTGTTCAATTGATTTCAAGAATATGGACTTTCAATAAAGATCCACCTCTGGTTTATTCCATATTGTGGGTAATTCATTTAAAAGCTGTTGTACACAAATGTTGAAGAAGAATATTATATTGCAATATTGCCATTTATGCACTTGCAAGTTATATTTTGCAGCTCTAATAAAATGCATTTGGTATCTTTACCAGGTGTAGATTGTGCAGCAAATATTTGTGTAGCAATATTCCATTTTTTAATATTTTACGTTTAAAGAAGCAGTCCAACATTGTGTTGTCTATATAATGGCAGCATAATTAATTATTATTATTTTTTACTATTGTATTAAAATAGTGTTTAATGAACATTTTTGGGATATACTTTATTAGCCTTCTAAACTCAATAGAAAACTGGCTCTATAGTTCTCCCTAGCAATGCTCTAATTAAGTGAATCTCCTACAAGTATATTGCCAGTTACTTCAAACAGCTGTATTTCCAGTATTATATTTCCTAGAATAGTGGTTTTGGTGTCATATGGAAGATGGGATGCTCATCATTAGTTGAAGACTCAGTTTCTTATATGAAGCATAAAGAGATGCATATAAAGCTCATATTCCCAACAGTGTTTTAAGTTATTGCTGTCTCTGGGTTCTTTATAGCTATTACTGTGACTGCTTTCATATAACACTAGAACCACTGTTTTAGGTTGTATAAAAGAAA
The DNA here is from genome assembly GCF_031893055.1 of Leptodactylus fuscus. Lineage (NCBI taxonomy): Eukaryota > Metazoa > Chordata > Amphibia > Anura > Leptodactylidae > Leptodactylus > Leptodactylus fuscus. The sequence goes on along the minus strand of NC_134266.1, from coordinate 96,439,854 downwards.
TACAACTATTTGAAGTGACTGCCCCCTCCCCCCTGTCCCTCCCTTCCTGGCAACTGCTACATCTGTAGATGCTGGCAATACATATGTTTGACCTGACAACTATTTAGTTAGTGGGTTTCTAAGGAGAAGTAAAGAGGTTTCTAAATAAAAGGAAGTAAATGACACTTATAGTTTAAAGGCAATTCTGTATACCTGTTCTAGCTGATGGGACATCCACAATCTTGACTAATTCTTTCTTTCTTATGTGCCTTCCTTAACCCCTTCACATAATTCTCACGTACATGTGCGTGGGAGAATGTGGTTACTTACTGCATCCCCATGTGCATGTACGTGATGGTTATCATAGGGGCTCAGAAGCATAGCCGGTGCGATCACCATTGGAGCCCGGCTGTATCTGACAGCCGGGCTCCCGCTGCATCAGCGGGGATGGTGATAACACTGATCCCCACTGTTTAACCCTTAACATACCGCGATCAATAGAGATCGTGACATCTTAGGGGTTTGTCAGAGACCCTGAATGCCGCAGGTGGCATTAGGAGCAGTGTTAGCTATATCTGACAGCTAACACCCTGCTGCTTATCCCCCCACTGGAGTTGAGCTTGGATGCCACAGTCAAACATGACCACAGCATCCAAAGGGTTCGGTCAAGTTTGCCCCTCGGAGATCAGGGGATGCTGGCATCTATAATTTGCAGCCTGGGGTCTGGCCAGTGACCCCAGGCTGCCAGGACCCCCAAGTACCTGGTTGATCCTGCCTGCAATGGAAGAAGTCAGCCTGTGTGTCTGAGCATATCGGGGGACAAATGAGATTTAGAACTTACAAGGGAAAAGACGCCAGAATTCCCCCCCCCCCCCGATCATAGGAGCTACTGGGGATATAGTAGGGAATTTGCTGTTCCCAATGTACTCCGCACAGCTTACATATTCACTCTAACCATCCGCTATGCAGTCACATCTGGGATACTAATGCTCACTACACCCACTGAGAAATTCTTTGAAAGATGCAGTTTTCAAAATGGGGTCACTCCTTTGGGGAATCCACTTTTCTGGTATCTTAGAGGCTCTGCAGATGTGACATGGCATCTAGATTCCAAACATCTAAATCTGCGCCTTGCTGTATGCACAAACTGCAGTTTATGCCACAAGTATGACACCGCCGTATAAACTGCTGTTTGGGCACAGCCAGGCACAGAAGGGAAGGAGCGATACTTTGGAGCACAGATTTAGACATTTTGTTTTTTGGACGTCATACCACTTTTGCTGAACCCTGAAATGCCAGTAAGGTGGAATCTCTTGATAAGTGATCTCATTTTGGAAACTACACGTCTGTGGATTCCACTTTACTGGCATTTCAGGGAAATTTCTGTTCTCAGGAGAAATTGTGTAACAAACTGTGGGGGGCTTTTTCTTCTGTAACCCCTTGTAAAAATTAAAAATATTGTGCTAAGGTGGCATCCCCACTACCGTTGGTGTCCGACAGCAATGTCCATAGCTACTGTTCGTTCAAGATTTTAGCAACAGACAGTAGCTGTGTCCGTTACAATTTCCATTAATTTCAATGAGATTTTATCTGTTGTCCTTTAGTGCCCATTTTTGTCCTTAAGTGTCCATTTACAACATGTCCATTTTTTCAAGCAGACAAAAAAAAATCCTACATGCAGGACTTTTCTGTCAGTTTGAAAAAACAGACAGCAAGTGTCAGTTTTTTTTTTTTTTTTAACATTGAGGTTTATAGGCAACGGACAGTAACTGATAGCCATCAGTTACTGTCCGTTTGTGTCCGTTATGATAGGTGTCTTTTTTTTTTTTTTTAATTTAAATGGACACCTTCTGTACAGACACCAACAGTAGTATGAACCCTACCTAAATGGACGGTTTATTGGAAAAAAAAAAAGTAATTTTTCATTTTTACATCCGTATGCTAATAGAATCTGTGAAACAGCTGTAAGGTCAAAACACTCATCATACCTCTTGAAAAATTTCTTAAGGGGTGAAGTTTTTAAAATGGGGTCACTTTTGGGGGGGGTTTCCATTGTATTGGTACTTTAGGGCCTTTGCAAATGGGACATGGCACCTGAAAACTATTCCAGCAAAATCCACCCTCTAAAAATCAAATAGGCGCTTTTTCCATTCTAAGCCCCACCATGTTCCCATATAGCAGTTTATAACCACATATGAGGCCTTTCTTTGTTCAGAAAACATTGTGTAACAAACTTTAGGGAGGTTTTTATCCTTTATACTCTTGTGAAAATGAAAAATTTGGGGTTAAAATGACATTTTATTGGTAAAAAAGTAAATTTTTCATTTTCAAGTCCCTATGTTAATAAAATCTGTGAAACCGCTGTAGGGTTAAAATTCTCACTATACCCCTTGATATGTTCTATTAGGGGTGTAGTTTTCCAAAACTGTGTCACTTTAGAGGGGTTTCCATTGTACTGGTAATTTAGGGGCTCTTTAAATGCGACATAGCACCTGAAAACTATTGCAGCAAAATCTGCCCTCCAAAACCCCAAAAGTGCTCTTTCCATTCTAAGTCCTGCCATGTTCCCATACAGCAGATTACAACCACATATGGAGTATTGCCACATTCATGAGCAATTATCAAACTGTGGGGGGCCTTTTTCCTTTAACCCTTTGTGAAAATGAAAACTTTGGGAATGTGACATTTTAGTAATTTTTAACCTACACATCCCAAGGTTAGTAAAATCTGTGAAACAGCTGTAGGGTCAAAATGCTCACTATACCCCTTGATGAATTCTGTGAGGGGTGTAGTTTCCAAAATAGGGTCACTTTTGAGGGATTCCCATTGTATTGGTACTCTAAGGGCTCTGCAAATGAGACATGGCACCTGAAAACTATTCCAGCACAATCTGCTTTTCAAACGCCCAGTGATACTCATTCCCTTCTGTGCACTTCCGTGTGCCCAAACATTAGTTTACACCCACATGTGGGTATTTCTGTACTCGGGAGAAATTGTATAACAAACTGCAAGATGCATTTTCTCCTTTAACTCTTTGTGAATGTGTTAATTATAGGGCTAAATGAATGTATTAGTGAAAAAAAAAATAAATGTCTAAATTTCACCTCCATATTGTTTTAATTCCTGTGAAGTGCTTAAAGGGTTAATAAACATCCCAAATGCTGTTTTGAATTATTTGAGGGGTTCAGTTTTGAAAATGGGGTGATATATGGGGATTTCAAATATATAGGAGTTTATAATCTTCATCAGAACTGAAGTGGTCCCTAAAAAATTAGTTTGGGGAATTTTCTTGTAAACCTGGAAAATTGCTGTTACACTTGTAAGCCTTGTAACATCCAAATTAAATTAAAGAACAATTAAAGATTATGCCAATATAAAGCAGAGATATGGTACATAATATCATGCAATGAAAGCATAAAAGAAGCTACCTGACAGACTCAACAAAGTACAAAGGGCCATTGGATAATAATAATGAACAAAAAGCAATAGTACCAATACCCCTGCCTATAACATACCAATACCCCCACACAAAAGTGAATGTCAATGAAAGTAAGAAGCGGCATAGGGAGAAGCCCTGAAGCACATGAGTCATGCAAAGGAATGCCAAGTAGCATAGAATTTACCTGATGTCATAATGACCGCCTGCCTGCCCAGAGACACCGGCGAGAGAGAAACCTCAGCGCCTTCTAAAAGGTTTCCTCAGGAGGCATAACAGACCCCAGATCGACATGGTCCTTTTATTGTAGCCATCTGGTGATGAATGAGGCCTGGGGAGCGTCCATGCCATGATGAGATCACTGGAGGATCATAATTTGGATCATGAGCTTTTCACACCTTCGCCATACTTTTTTCTTATCATCATTTTAGTAGAGGTTGATCTTGGTTTCAACTCTCCAAGGAATCTTCTTCCAAAACTGTGTTGGCTTTTTTAGATTTTTTTTTTAGCAATGTCCAATCTAGCTTTTTTATTCTTCAGGCTTAAGAGTGGTTTGCACCGTGCAGTGAACCCTCTGTATTTACTTTCATACAGTCTTCTCTTTAACATAGATTTGGTTATTGATACGCCTACGTCCTGGAGAGTGTTGTTCACTTGGTTGGCTGTTGTGAAGAGGTTTCTCTTCCCCATGGAAATTATTCTGTGATCATCCACTACTCGTGTCTTACATGGGCGTCCAGGTCTTTTTGCACGGATGAGTTCACCAGTGATTTCTTTCTTTCTCAGGATGTACCAAGCTGTGGATTTTGCCTCTCCTAATATCGTAGTAATTTCTCGGATGAGTTTTTTCTGTTTTCGCATCTTAGGGTCCATTCACACGGAGGAAAACGGTGAGGAATTTTCCATGCTGAAAAAAAAGCCTCCCATTGATTTCAATGGATTCTGCTAGCTTTTTTTTTCCACTAATGGAATTTTCCCACCTATTACAAGGTGAACCCCACTAAATCCCAGATCCTGTCTATTGTAGTGCTCCCCTCCCTACGGGAGGTCCTCCGCCCCGTCTTTCCCTAACAATGTAAAGGAGACAGTGTTACATATTTTGGTATTGCTCTGACTGTCCCAAGTTCTCATTTGTACTCTATGAATTATGTCCCACTTTTGAATAAGGAATCTTCCTTTCTGGCACCATTCTCCAAACCCATGTTGACTTGGGCAAGCCAAATAGCCATTGTCAAAATGATGGCGTTGTCCTTGATATTGTACATGTTTCGAACCGTGGCAATCCCCCTTCCTGACTCCTACTCAACGAAACTCCAGTGTATTTTATCTCACTTTATTTGAGAGGATAAAAGGTCCAGAATCTGCCTCCATGTCATGTACAGGCCCTGGTCTTGTGGGGGAGCGGGAGTCCCGGATCTTAAAAAATATTATGCAGCAACAGTCCTGGAACAGCTCAAAGTTAGCTGGGCTGAGTCGTCTGATTGGAGATGGGCAGAGATAGAGGAAACGTTGTTGGAAGCCCCGCTCATGAGTCTTCTTCACTCCAGGGACTCCAGTCCTTCCTGTATCCAGGCCCCTCTGTTGAGCATTAAAGCCTCTACTTGGGTTTGGAGATATCTCCTGTCACACACTGCCATTGACAACCTGGTCCCCTTGATAAAAATGCCTCTGCTTTACATGACCGCATTCCTTCCCCAGCTGAAAGTCCATGGTTGGATTGATAGAGGTCTCTATAGGATTTCACAATTATATGATAATGACTGCCTCAAATCTTTCACTATGTTGCGTCCTGAGTTTGATCTCCCTAGCAATGATTTTTTTAAGTACCTCCAAATTCGGCACCTTCTACAAACTCTTGGAGCCTCGAGACTTGTTTTTCCAAGACTAGCCTTTCGGTTATGGAAACAGTCTCCCCCTGCCCGAGGTGGCACCTCTGCATTCTATAGTTTTCTCTCGACTCCATCTACACAGGTCAAACCCCTTTGCCTATTGCTTTGGGAAGCTGAAATAGCCAGAACCATTCCCCTGATGGAGTGGCATGAGGGCTTTGGATTTGTTAAGAAGGTGTCCAGGGGTGCTTTCCATTGGGAAATGGCGCAAAAAATTATGCTGCGCTGGTATAGGACTCCTGTTCAATTGGCTCATATGAATTCCTCTACATCAAGGCTATGCTGGCGGGGCTGCAGTCGTATGAGCTCATTTATTCATATGTGGTGGGAGTGTCCCCCAATTCAGGTGTTTTGGATAGCAGTGTTTCAGTTCATGTCTTCCATTGTTGGTCTCCCTAGTCCTCCCTCCCCAGGGTTAGTGTTGTGTTTCTTGGACCCCGGCTCTTTTCCAATGGGTACGCAGGTTGTCTTGGGCCAAATAATCCTAGCGGCTAGGTCCATGATTGCCTGACAATGGAAATCAGCATTATGTTTGACTGTAAACAAGTTGTTCTATCATTTCAACCTAGCTTTTATACTGGAGTGTATGCTGGCCAGTAAAGGGCACATTTTTTCTAAATTTCAGACCAAATGGACCCTTTGGCCTTCTTATGTAAGGAACGAAAGGGACTCCCAACCCCGAATTTTGCCTCCTTCCTCTGGAGCTCCCTGATAGCTGCTTTTCTGAATTGAATTAGTGGTGACTGTACCGCGGGGCACCTCCTTAGTCTCTTGACCTAGATTTAAATTTTATATGCTGAGTTGGACATAGATAAGTGTTATAACTCTACAGAACCAACTAGGGGGCGTGGCTAACCAGCAAAGAAACTCTCAGTACCAGTCCAGCACCTTGTGTAAGCTTGTGGCCTGCTACAACAACCAGGATAATAGACCCTGCAACTCCAGACCTGCAGCATCACAGATCCATCCATCCATCCTCCTGCACTCACAAGAAAGCTGCAAGGTAAACAACTCTTCTATCTCAGATAACTCCTCCTGGCAATTTGCTGTGAGGGAATAAGGGAGTGTTGAGCCCCTACTCCACCATCGGGGGGGGGGGGGGCTCCTCACTTTGACCCCTTATTACAACAGCTCCATACGTCTATATTATTGTCCCAGCTTCAGCCATCTTTTTCGGTGTGGCCTGCTTGGGGAGCAGTATATCAACCAGGGACAGAAATAGACTTGACAGACTGATCAGAAGGGCCAGCTCTGACCTGGGGAGCCCCCTGGACCCAGCACAGGTGGTGGGTGACAGAAGGACACTGTCCGTGGTGAGCTCCATGTGGAAGAATAAATCCCGCCCCATGTATGAGACCTTGACGGCACTTGGCAGCACTGTAAGTAACCGAATGCTTCACCCCAAGTGTGAGAAGGAGCGCTACTGGAGGTCCTTCCTCCCAACTGCGGTCAGGCTACATAATCTACATCAGACCAAGCAAAGATCACTCCGCATAGATAACTAAATGATCCTGAAGTCTTCTTTTCTTTCTTTTTCTTCCTTAGCTGCTATGGATTCATAGTATTTTGTTCTCAACTTATGTGTCTTCTTCTGTAATATATTACTGTTTGTTATCCTGTATCTGTATTATCATGCTGCTGTAACACACTGAAATTTCCCCACTGTGGGACTATTAAAAGATTATCTTATTGTGCACAAGATGAGAGCTGGAATCTGCTCTGCACCGCTGATGGATAAGCTATAAAAAATTAAACTCAGACAACCTCTTTAATATTCCCCCTAATGCCCCCCACAGGATGTTAGCCCCCATAACTGCCCCCAAAACAATATAATGGCCCCATAAAGAGGTTTTCCATAAATTGAGGAATTCCTGTGGTGGCCAGGGAGGTGTAAAATTTAAAAAAAAAACAACACAAGAAATAAACAAATTTAAAAAAAAAAAAACATACTCACCAGTCCGCAGTACCCAGTTGTTTCCCACCATTGTCTGTCATGGCAGTGCCTCATTTTTTGGAAATCCTGTACCTCCTGTACTCAATTGGTTTCAACAGTCACGTGAGGCGAAAGACTCCCAAAAAGAAGGTGCCAGCATGAGACAGAATGGACACTGACAGTGGAGTGCTGGGGACAGCCCAGAGATGGTTTGGGGAGCCGTGTCACCTGCTGGTGTAGGTCCACTGTGTTTTATCAAGACAAAAGTCAGTGCTGCCATCTACTATGAAATTCTAGAGCACTTCATGCTTCCCTCTACCAACAAGCTTTTTGGAGATGGAATTTTCATTTTCCAACAGAACTTGGCATCTGTCCGCACTGCCAAAAGTACCAATACCTGGTTTAATAACCACACTATCACTGTGCTTGTTTGGTCAGCAAACTCGCCTGACCTTAACCCTACAGAGAATCTATGGGGTATTGTCAAGAGGTAGTGGAGAGACACCAGACCCAACATTGCAGACGAGCTGAAGGCTACTATCCTACAACCTGGGCTTCCATAACACCTCTGCAGTGTCACAGGCTTATCCCTCCATGCCACATTGCTGCATTTATGTAGTCATTCATGCAAAAGGAGCCCAAACCAAGTAGTGAGTGAATTTACTGTCCATACTTTTCATTTGGCCAAGAATTCTTTATTAATTTTAATTTTTTTTTACAGTTGGTCTTCTATAATATTCTAATTTTCTAAGACAATGACTTTTGGGTTTTCCTTGGTTGTAAGCCATAATAATCAACATTAACAGAAATAAATATTTGAAAACATTCACTCTGTTTCTAATGACTCAATATAATACGAGTTTAATTTTTCAATTGAATTACTAAAAAATAAAAACTTTTTGATGATATTCTAATTTATTGAGATGCACTAGTATGTCACTCCAAATTAATGTACATTAATTACATAACCTGAAAAAAAAATCTCAAACTCCAAACTCACGGGAATCACAGGCTGCATATTTTATAGCTGTTGGTTTTTTTTGTTTAACTGTTTATTTAAAGGATTTTTCAATAAAGAAAAACAACAACAAACCGTATCCGAACAGAGAGTTGTACAAAGGACATAGTGGTGCAATACACAGCCATAGTAGTATTGAGTAATAAAAAAAACAAAACAAAGGGAACATTTCACATTGATAAAACAATCTGCAACAAACAAGGGTAAGACGGGACAGGAGAACAAAAGGATGGAGAAGACAAGGAGAAACATCAACAGGAGAGGGGGAGGTCCAGGTATTAGCAGGTCAAAGACGCTGGGTAGACCAGAACGCGTCCCACAGATCCCAAACCATGAAATTTCTCCTCTTCCTTATTAAGCAAAGCTTTCAAATACTCCAGTGACCGCACATCCTTCATCCTAGAGTATAACTCCTCAAGTCCTGGAGGAGTCAGCTGCCACCAATGCTTGGCTATCAAATGACTAGCAGAGGTGAGAAGAAGTAATAGAAGGCATAGAGTGCGCTTGCGCAGTTTAATAGGAGGGAGATTAAGGAGATAGGTCCTAGGAGACAAGGGGAGACTAACCCCCAGCACCTGCTCCAAAAGGCCCTGAACCTGGTGCCAATAAGGCTGAATGGAAGGACGGGCCCAAATAAGATGGAAATTATATGCAGGAGGGGTACCACAATGCCAGCAACAATCCAGGAAAGGCCTGTCAAAAGAGTGGAGAAGAGCCGGAGTGTGGTACCAGTGCATCAACATTTTAAAAAATTTTTTCTTTAAGAACACAACTCGAAATCTTAGGAGGCCTATTCCAAATAAGGGACCAATCAGTATCCGAGATGGGCTGTCCCAAATAGGTCTCCCATGATGACATGTAGGAATGTCTAAGTAAAGCATCACGAGTGTGATCCGAGAAGAGGCGATATGTAGCCGAGATTAGCCCTTGCGTCCCAGCACCAGCCTTACAGAGCCTCTCAAAAAGCGTGGGGTTAGGTGCCACTGGCCCCCTAAAAATAGAGAAAGCAAGATGGGAGACCTGGATGTACATAAACTCACTGGACCCAGGAAGATCAAACCTAGACTGGAGCTCGGTAAATGGCAAGAGAGTCTGAGTGCTATAATCAATTATATTGGCTAGCCAAAATAGGCCCGCCTTCAGCCACGGGTCCAGTGAGTCCAGGTGGATAGTTAGGGTGAAGGAGAAAGGCAGTCATAGATGAGTGCGAGGATGAAATAGTTCCCTACGAGCCAGACAAGTGCGCCAAATGTCTCTGGTGAGTGCCATAGGACCCAAAAGGGCAGAACCAGGGGGAGTGTATGGACTTCATCAAATCAGGGAGCAAGGGTGCTGCGGGGCCAACCACAATTTCTCTATCTCCATCCATTTGGAGTAGGCATGGAGAGTAGACCAGGCTGGGATCCTGGGCAACTGGACAGTCCAGTAATACAAGCCTAAGTTGGGAAAGGAAAAGCCACCCTGCACCCCAGGAGTCATCATAATCTGCTTAGAAAGCCTGTATCTCCCCCTGGCCCACACAAACTGAAGGAGTGAGCCCTGAAGCGCACGGAGGTCGTGGAGGGGTCCGGTATTGGGATGGTCTCAAACAAATAAAGCAGCTTAGGTAAAACAGTCATCTTGATAGCGGCCATACTGCCAAAGAAAGACATAGGCAACCCCATCACTTAGTAAGGAGGGCTTGAATGTATTTATATTGCGGAGGAAATTTGCTTGATACAGCTGGGAAAAGGAACCTGTCAAATATATACCTAGATATTTAAGAACTGCCATGTGTACCTGAAAGAAGCATGAAGGCCAGCAAAGCTAGAAGGAGGAATACGGATAGGTAAAGCTTCCGACTTAGAGGTATCCAGACAAGCAACAAAAGCGAGAAAGGAGGGCATTTTATAGCTATTGTGAGAAAGTGAAGGGTAAAGTACTGGAAAGACGCTATATCTCCCCCACATTCCTCACTTATGTGTGGTGACTGAGGTCATCACATAGTTGTAGCAAAACCTCACCTGTGCGCTTAGCTACTTCTTATCCTACAGCACGAAGGAACTTTCAAGAACAGGTGGGAGCTGGGCCTCATTAAAGGTCTATAAAGCCTGTCAAAATTTCAGTCCTGGGCAGCTACTAGGGGAGAGTGGAGGAGCCGTGTTCTAACCCTACAACATGACAGTGACCCAGTGGCAGAATGGGAAGGCAACAGCAGCATGAGGAGGACATACAGTAACCCAGAGGAAGAGTGTGGAGGTTGCCGCAGCCTTAGGAGGCAATAGTGTGACCCGGTGATAAAGTGTGATGAGGCAGCATGGATCATTTAATCTGATGCATCAGGCATTAGTGCATGGAAATCATCCACGCCTGATTTATCATCACAAAGGTCAGTCTCTCCAAATTTTGAGTGGACAGGCGAGTTTTCCTTGGAGTAACTATGGCCCCCACCCCAGTAAACACTTGCTCGGATGACACACTACTGGCCGGGCAGGAGAGCTTTTCCAGGGCAAACTTGGCCAGTTGTGGCCACAAATCAAGTTTGGCTGCTCAGTAGTCTGGCAGATCTTCCATGATGGGTGGCAGGGTACACTCTATAAATGCCACCATGTGCTGGTTCAGGTTCTGCTATGTGTCTAGCTGCTGGTGAGCAGCTTCTTCACTATGCAGGTGAAGAAAGCTGCTCATCAGTAACTCTAGGCTCAGGCTGCTGCTGATGGAGACAATGCTGCTCCTGCCATCCCAAGCCCCTTCCACAGCTGCCATGCTATTCCAAACTGAGTGCTCAAGGCCCCCCTGGTCAGACATGCAAGAGGATGGACGATGACGCAAATTGATATTGGCCAACTTGCTACAATAGCATGTCTCTATAATAGTTCATTTTGTCCTCCCTCTCAGCAAGTATAAAAAAGTCCTACATTTTTCCTAGTAGAGAAGGTCTAACATGGTGGAGAGGCAGAAGTCATCCCTCTGCCAAATGGTGATAATTCAGCTGTCACCGCACAAGCAAGTGAGCATGCATTGGGCCATTTGAACAAGTGATTTGGAGGGATTCCCTGCATCCATCTCCACTGCATCGTGCCAAAGTGTGTCTGGGTCATCTGCCTTGTCCTCCTCATCTCCCTATTGCTTTTCTGGGTGCTCCTGCTCCTCCTCTCCTGTCACCCATGTAGAAAAATCATCCATTTGGCTGCACATTACTTGTGCTCCAGTGTCCTCCTTATCCACCTCCTCCAGTTCAGCCCTCACACAGCTGATGTGGCCGTGAGATGTAGGTACCACATCTCCAGTCCCCTGACCAGCCAAATTAAAAAGCATCTTTTCCAGCATGTTAATCAGTGGAACGACGTTGTTCATCCCATAGTCCTGGCGATTGACTAACAAAGTTAACTCCTCAAAGGGGATGAGCAAATGGCAGGTGACACGCATGAGCTGCCACTGGCTAACGTTAAAGTTACACAGAGGAACACTCTGTCCACTTGGATCATCAAGGAATCGTTTATGGCTTTTCTCTGTTCATATAGTCGATCAAACATATGGAGGGTTGAATTCTAATAGGTGGAAACATCGCATAGCAACCTATTTTGTGGGAGGCCGTTCTGCCGCTGCACAGGAGGGTGTGCTTGGCTGTGTACAAGTGGCTGAAGTGGATGCAAAGTTTCCTTGACATTTTTAGGATGTCTTGCAGATGGGTGGAACACTTAGGGAAACGCTTGACAACCAGATTCAACTTTGATTGAGAACACAAAGCAGGTCCTCCCCTGTGTGACTTCGTTGGGATTGTGTCTGGCGAACCCACCGACTTTTGGCTGGGGATGTCTGATGTGACTTGGAATGAAGTGGATGACCGAGTCAACCAGTCTACAACCGTTGGGATTCTGGTCAAGACATAACCTCTACTTAATACTGGGAGCTCAGGCCTCTGGAAGTGGCTCCTTTAACCCCTTCCCGACATCCGCCATACTATTACGGCGGATGTCGTGTGTTTAAATATGGTGGTCACTTGGGAGCCGGGTGGCCGCCATAGCCACTGAGTTGCTGCCATAGCTGCCGGGTTGCTGCTGTTTTATATACTGATCATGGGCATTGACCCCTCTGGCTTCTTGGTCAAAACTGACCGAGGTACCATTTTCCCTGTGATCGCAGACACCCAGAGTAAGCTCCGGGGCCGACAACATGTTGCTAGGACAGCCAGAAGCCTTGTGAAGGCTCTCCGACCTGTCATTCTCTTTGTTCTATTGCAAGCTTCTCAATGTAGCCTGCAATAGAAGTCCTGGTATTTTGCAATTCATTAGCATTGTAATGCATTGCATTAATGATCAGCCCCCCTGTGGTTCAAGACCACTAGGGGAAGTGGGGGGGTCTAACAAATGCAAAAATAAAAGTTTAAAAAAGGTTTAAAAAAAAAAAAATTTGTTTTTTTAAATATTAAACATTCAAATCACCACACCCCCTTTCCCTAGAACACATATAAAAGTACTTAAATACTGTGAAACACATACACATTAGGTATCCCTGTGTCTGAAAACGCCTGCTCTACAAATCTATAAAAATATTATTCCCGTACGGTAAACGCTGTAGTGGGAGAAAAATGTCAAAAGTGCCAAACTGCCATTTTTTCATTGTTTTGCCTCTGATAAATATTTGAATAAAAAGTGATCAAAGCAATAGCATTTCCCCAAAACGGTATAACTAAAAAGTGCACCCGGCCCCGCAAAAAAAAGACACCCTATGGCAACTTTTAGAAGAAAGTTTTTTTTAACACAGTTTTGGATTATTTTAAGGGGTTAAATTGTAAATAAAACTATATGAATTTGGTATCCCTGGAATCGTACTGAAACATAGAATACAGGTGATAGGTCATTCTGGCTGCACAGTGAAGGCCATAAAAACAAAGCCTGGAAAAAGTTGCACAAATGCACTTTTTCTTCAAATCCACCCCATTCTGAATTTTTTTCCAGCTTCCCATTACATTGTGCAGAATAATTAATGGCAGCATCATGCAGAAAAATTTGTCCCTTAAACATTAAGACCTCATATGGGGGGGGGGGGGGGGTGAGATGGATGAGAATTCACTTTTTTTGCTGTACTGCACTGCAAAAGGCTTGTTGTATGCCAGCTTGAACACATAGGTATGAGTAATGAGCAGTAGTAAAACGTCAGTGAGTGCTGCAATATGTATTACAATTCTTGCTCTTAATGTTGCTGCAACCACCCCAAATTCTTCTTTAAATTCCTCCCTATACTTTCCCTACACTTGTAATACTCTTTCCCTGAACTTTTATCCATTTTCTAACTCTTTCCCTAGCTCCTGCTGACATCTATTTGCACACACTGCTGACTGTCCTAGCTCATCAAAATGAGGAGGAAGACTGCACTAACTAGGAAAAATAGATTGCTCTGCAGGTGTCAGATCACTACTAAGGATCTGTGTCATTGAAGAATGCGAAGGAGACACAGTTGACAGTCAAGAAAGGCAATGCAGTAAATTACATGTTACGTAGGAAGCGGAGGGGGAACACACAGAATCTTGACTCAAGATCACATCAGTCTTGGATGCGATATCCTACTGTAACTGAGATGAACCAGCTAAAAAATCTAATTTGTCTGCACCCATGCCATGTTTTTTCCCCAGATATTATTTTTATACACACATAGAATGCTTAATTATCTCCCCAAAAATGCTGAAATAACAGAGATTTTTTTGTACACTAGTGGAGGAGGCACTACTACTACTGTGTGTAATGTATATTTATAATGATAGATGCACACATGCGCATACAGCGAAACTTTTGTTCATTTTAACAATAATGCTCCTTTACACTGTGTCCATACATTACATACTGGGTTATACACCGGACCAGAGTGTAAAAAAAACCAACATGAAATTCCCATATGATCCCCATTTCAGAAAGTACTAGAACATTGACCGCACAATGATCTGTATCAATCGATAAAACATAAGCAAGACATTATAGAAGAAGTGCAAATACAGCACCAGATATACCCTAACCCATGTTCGGGCAATACAATTATTTTTAAAAGGCCCAGGGGAGGTGAAAAAAAAAAAAAAAATCATACTCATCTGTCCCTGATGCTCCAGCGTATTCTCAAAGTGAAACTGCTCCCCAGCTGTGACGTTCCCAGATACCTTCCGCTGAAGCCACTGATTGGTCTTAACGGTTACGTGACCACTGAGGCCAATCAGAGGTCTCAGGAAGGGACCCCAGGACGCCACGGGTAGTTACATCACGTGCCCTTCACTGAGGCCACTGAAGTGACACACCATCTCAATACCACTGCCATCTTACCCTGCCTACAGGCACAGTTGGGACAGGGGTTTAACTATTCCATGTGTAGCAGACTAACTGTTTAAGGTGTGTGTCTGCACCATTTTTAACAGTCATGAGCTATAGTGGGTAGCAGTTGACAAGTATGCTCAACTTTTTGTATATTACCAGATTTACTGACCCAAATTTCGCTTATGTCAGTGTCCCCCTTTCTTTGGTTTATTTTTCTCCTTATACTCAGAACAGACACAGAACTTTCTGAAATATGGGACATTACACTGTATGGAGGGTGCACTGTGGCACATTATAATGTGTGCAGAGGCCGCCACGGGACAATATACTGTATGGAGGGGCTGCTACAGGACATTATACCGAGTAGATGGGCCACCATGGGACGTCACACTATGTGCAGTGGCCACTGCGAGACATATTATACTGTGTATAGGGTCCGCTATAAGACATTATACTGTTCGGAGGAGCCACTGCAAAACATTGTACTATGTAGAAGGATCACTATGAAGAATACTTTGTGGGGGGGTCTGCTGTGACACATTATATGGTGTGGAGGGGCCACTGTAAAACATTATACTTTGTGGAGGGTCCGCTGTGGGACATTATACTGTGTGGAGGGGCCACTCAGAGAGGCTACTATGGGACATTATACTGAGTAAATGGGCCGCCATGAGACACTATACTGTGTGGAAGGGCAGCTATGGGACATTATACTGTGTGCACGGGCCATTGAGAGACATTATACTGTGTAGAGGAGCTGCTGTGGGACATTATACTGTGTATAGGGTCCGCTATGAGACTTTATACTGTATGGAGGGGCCACTGTAAAATATTATACCGTGTAGAAGGGTCACTATGGAACATTATACTGTGTGGAGGGGCCACTGTGAGACAATAGACTGTGAGAGAGGAGGGGCCATAGGACATTATATTGTGTGCGGCGATCACTGTGAGACATTATACAGTATGAAGGGGACGCTATGGGACATTATTCTATGTAGAGGGGCCACTATGGGGCATTATACTGTGTGGAAGGGAGGCTATGGGACATTACAATGGTGTCTATGTGGTATGGTGTCTTTCTCCACACCAATAAAAAATTCTCTGCCTCACCCACCTTGGTCACAACTGAGTTAGGACACAGGTCACATCTGCGCTGGAAATCTGTAGATGAAAAAGTCCTGCAGCAAGGTTTTCCCTCCCCATTTCAGTTCTAAAATGAGAGACATCCATGGGTCTCTGTGTGTGTCTGCAATATACTGTGAACCTAGTGTAATACTTCAGTTTATCCCACAAGTTTACGCAGCAATTGGTCACCAGGGTTAGTGCTATGTCGGGCCAAATTCAGGAAAACTCAGTAATTGGTAATAATTATTGATGCTAAAGACAAATAAGAAAATGCTGCATGCGTTGCACGATCTGGTCCATTATTGTCTGCTGTCAGAAGTCCCTGCCGCACGTGAACAAGGCCAATGCCGAGGCTTTAACGGCAGGGATTCTGGAAGTCACAGCTGATGAGGAGTTTCACTTCAAGAAGACAGTCCAGCAGAAGGATTAGACCACATGAGGCCCAGGTGAGTATGATTTTTATTTTTTTTTTTTTATTTTTTCACCTTCCCCTTTCACCTTCCCCTGCCAACTTAAAAAAAAAAAAATCTTTTTTTTTTTTGTCTGGACAAC
The DNA here is from genome assembly GCF_031893055.1 of Leptodactylus fuscus. Lineage (NCBI taxonomy): Eukaryota > Metazoa > Chordata > Amphibia > Anura > Leptodactylidae > Leptodactylus > Leptodactylus fuscus. The sequence goes on along the minus strand of NC_134266.1, from coordinate 96,423,638 downwards.
TCTTTAATGACCCATTCAGAAGACTGAATTCAAAGGGGATGTGCAGAATTGAGACAAAGCCTGGAGGTAATGTAACCTCAAACAAAACAAAAGAGACACTTAAACTCTCCTGTCCCTGGCACTCCTTTGTCCACTGCCGATGTCTTATTTGGTCTTGCGCTGCGCCATCATCAACACAAGTCCTACATACCACGTGACCACTGAGACCAATCAGTGGTTGCTGGAAAGGTATCAATGACATATAGATCATTGTTTTGTTTTTTTCCCCAGCACCCTCTGAGACCACCGATTAGTCTCAGCAGTCACGTGGGATGTAGGACTTCTGGCGGTGAAGGCACAGCATAAGACCAGACAGTGGTGGCAGATAAAGGAGCACTAGGGACAGGTTTTTTTATATTACACCTCTCGCAGCCTCCTCTGTGCTTTGTCCAGATCATGGACATTAAACATTTGTGGTACAGTCCCAGTATGGCGGAATAGTATCAAACTACACCTGGGCTTATTCAGGTGAATGGGGCCATAAACACTTTGGCATTTTATAGAGAAACTTTGGTCCTTGTCACAAAATAGAACTTAGAACATGCCGTTTTCTAGTCCATCTTGCCGGATCAGAATAGCACATCAGGAGACTTCTAGGCTATATAACCACAGATTAACTGTTTTAAAAAAAATCAAAAAAAAAAAAAAAAATCTCTAAAAAAACATAGGTTTGGGATCCCAATATTCTAGATAATCATATATGCTAAGGCCTGGTTCACATCTGCGTTCAGTATTCCATTCGGGAAGTTCGCATTGGCAAGCAGTGCGTAGTGAAAGCACATGGATCCCATACTAGGGTCCGTGTGTTTTCTGAGCGGTGTCCGAATGAGTCACGCGGAGAGGAAAGTAGTTCATGAAATACTTTCCTGTCTGCATGACTCGTGCGGACACTGCGTGGAAAACTCACGGACCCATTATAGTCTATGGGGTCCGTGTGCTTTCATAAGCTCACCGCTTGCCAATGTGTTCAGGATTCCCTTTGGTGGACTTCCCGAACAGAATACCAAATGCAGATATTAACCAGGCCTAAAGAGTGAAATTGTATTACTTGTGTTAAGGGCAACAGCATCTCACAAAGACTAACAAATGTTGTCAAACTTGTTCTGTGAGATGCAGTGCCTTCAGATTGTGGAAAATAATACATGACTGCTACCTAGACTTTTTGCTAGCAGTAAATAATATGGTAATCCGATGCACAGAAGGGAGAATACATGTGAACAGGATGTGGCTGGGTACTATTTATTTGAAATACCGAGATGTTACCGTGTTTTTCTGTCCTATTAGGTGTATTGTTCACAAGTGTGTGTTCACACCTGTACAAATAATATACATTTTCCAGTGTGGCCATGAAGAGAACTTGGGGTGAGTAGAAAGAAAAATACAATTTGGCCTCGTGTCAGTAACACAGATGATAGAGGACATAGTATTACTTCATGCAGGAATCACATATTTTCTGCCAAGAAGTGGTTTCTACTGCATCAGAATATGGCCCTATTCACATATCACTGTTTTAGGTCAGTGTTTGTATGACAAAACCAAAACTAGGCAATAGTTAAAAACACAGGTGCAACAATTTCCATTTTACCGTATCTGTGTCTACAATCCTTGATGTACAATCACTGATGCAAATCACTGACGTGTGAATGAGGTCTGGGCCACACTACAACTTTTTAGCAGCGCTACTAAATGATTTTACAGCTGCAGCAAAATAAAATTATATATATATATATATATATATATATATATATATATATATATATATATATATATTATATAGGAAGGTTTATCAGTAGGGGAATTTTTATAGTCAGCTTTCCTGAAGTCGCACATATTAAACCTGACAACCGCCGTATTAGTGCGGAGCATGCCGAATGTTTAACTATGGTGGCCGCCATAGCTACCGGGTGTCTGCTGTTTTAAACCCACAGGCGCCTCAGTCAAAGCTGTCCGAGGTGCCATTTTCCCGTGGATCGCCGGCGCCTGCAGCATGCTCCAGGGCTGGCAACCAGTTGTCATGACAGCCGGGAGCCTTGAGAAGGCTCCTAGACCTGTCATACAATATGTTCTGTTGCAGGCTACTCTATGTAGCCTGCAATAGAACTGACGGTTTTATGCAAATTGTAATGCAATAGCTTTGTAATGCATTGCATTAGTGATCAGACCCCCTAGGGTTCAAGAACCCTAGGGTGTCTAATAAATGCATAAAAAACATTAAAAATATAATAAAAGTTCAAATCACCCCCCTTTCCCTAGAACACATATAAAAGTACTTAAATACTGTGAAAAATGTATACATGAGGTATCCCTGTGTCCTAAAACGCCACTCTACAAATCTATAAATATATTTTTCCTGTACAGTAAATGCCGTATCGGGAAAAAAAAAAAAAACCCTGCAGTGCTAAACTGCCATTTTTTCACTGTTTTGCCTCTGATAAATATTTGAATAAAAAGTGATCAGAGCAATAGCATTTCCCCAAAATGGAATAATTAAGAAGTACTAACAACCAAAGAAAACATGATAAAGGCATAAATATATATAAAAAGTATGAAAAATATATCTTAACCAAATAGTTAAAAAAAACAAACAAAAAAAAAAAAAACACGGGGAGTCATACAAAAATAACTCACTAAAAATAGTGAGCAGACACATAAATCAGCAGCTCCTAGTCATAGGTGTATACTAGAGAGTCTCTGAGACAAAGTATGTGCGTATAACACTCCAGCCAGGAAACATAGCAGCTAGCCGGTTAATTAGCAACATCATATATCAAAAATTACATACCCAGAGAGATAGCAAAATAGTGAGCAACAGAGACCACTGCACCGCGCAGATGGGAGTAAACTGCTGAACGCCTGACGCACATTTTGCCTAGGATGGCTTCATCAGGAGGCAAAGCAGGCCTTACTTTACCTTTAAACCTGATGCTCCTATTTTCTCTAAGGCCAGGTTCACACGATGTATTTTGGCACGTAATGTGGCACATAGACGCAAAATAGCGCCGCATATACGGTATCGGCTCCCATTGAAAACAATGGGAGCGTATACGGCCCGCAAAACCTCCCGTGGCGTCTACGTGACAAAATACATTGTGTGAACCCAGCCTAATGATTAAAGGGAGTCTGTCAGCAGTCAATTGGTTATACACCTAGTCACAGTACCTTATAGTTGTGATTCCATAGTTTCCAGTTATAACTCTGTTATTCAGCTTTGGAGACCCATGTTCATGTAAATTGACATTTATTCATATGCAATTGATAGACAATGCTTTGTCCAAGAATCTAGAGACTGAAGCCCAGGCAAACTAAGATATGCCCCAAAACACAGTTTTCACTTATTTACATATGAATAAAATATCAATTTATATAGAAATGGGAATCCAACGCTGTGGTACTGTGACTAATATTATGATAGACTCCCTTTAGAGAGGCTCTATCAGCAAAATCATGCTGATAGAGCCCCACATATTCGTGAATAGCCTTTAAAAAGGCTATTCAGACACCGTAAAAGTTATATTAAACTACCCCCCTGTTTTAAAATAAAACCCTAAAAAAGAATGTCATCTACTTACGCATCGTGCACGCTGGGCGGGCATTCAGGGTGTGTCTTCTTCATCCATGCCTCTTCTTCCTCCGATGTCCTCGGGTCCCGTCCTCCTCCGCCGCTCGCGAACTGACATTGATATAAAAAAATGGCCTGGGCACATGCGCAGTAGCATGCGGCTTCTACTACAGCTACTGCGCATGCGCCCAGGCCATTTTTTTTTTTTTTTTTTTTATCGGTGCCTGAATAGCCTTTTTAAAGGCTATTCACGCATATGTGGGGCTCTATCAGCATGATTTTGCTGATAGAGCCCCTTTAAGGCTAGAGCTGCAAGGTGACGTGTCAGTTACTGTTGCACAACTTTTGCTATGCTTTGACAAGCAAGTCAGGCTGAGTTCACACTAGGGCTTAAACTCCATTCAGGATTTCCATCCCCAAACCAGTTTAAAAAATGCAGAGAGAATGCAGCTTTTCTCTCCACATTTCTCATCCTTTTCAGTGGAAACCCGGCAGACACCATTATAGTCTATGGGGTCCATGGGTTCCCTCGGGCAACTGCTTTTTTAAGTGTAAGGGTGCATTCACACTGAGTAAACGCTAGCTTATTCTGAACGTAAAACACGTTCAGAATAAGCGGCGTCTAAAGCAGCTCCATTCATTTCTATGGGAGCGGGGATACGAGCGCTCCCCATAGAAATGAATGGGCTGCTTCTTTCACTCCGTGCAGTCCCATTGAAGTGAATGGGGAGTGCCGGCGTGTACGCTCCGGCATGAGCAGAGCTTGCCGTATACGCCGGCACTCCCCATTCACTTCAATGGGACTGCACGGAGTGAAAGAAGCAGCCCATTCATTTCTATGGGGAGCGCTCGTATCCCCGCTCCCATAGAAATGAATGGAGCTGCTTTAGACGCCGCTTATTCTGAACGTGTTTTACGTTCAGAATAAGCTAGTGTTTACTCAGTGTGAATTCACCCTAATGCAGGTGTGACCCTAGCATCAAACGTTGTGCCATTTTCCACAATACAGGGTGGTCAGACACTTTAGGCATTGCTTGTCTATACCAGCACTTCCATTGGGATCAAACCTCCCTTCTATGACTGTGCATACAGAGATAGCTGTCAATCACTGATAAGATAGCCTTTTCTGCTCTTTCTGTGCTGAGATGTTGCCTGAAGATTGAACAGTGTTTTTCATGTAACAGCTTACTTTACCATAACGAAATAGAGAATTCTCAATGATAGTCTGAACACGAGCGACATGTGAACAACGCAGAAGACTGCTGTCGTGATCTGAACACAATTAAAATGTCACCACTTATGGTTCAGTAAAGATAGTGAAAAAGGTGAATTTATTTATTTTTAAAACATTTTTATAGCATGCGTTAGACAATCCTTTTTTTAACTCAATCCCTAGTTTTACTCCATCTAGGTCACAAAAAATAAATAAATAGTTAAGTATTTTTTAATTTTCTTTTTAGACTTTCCAAAAAAAAACCCCCCATAAAACTGAAACTCTGTATTCGCAGTCTTACCAGCCTGAACAGTATGCTGAGAACAGCATACACAGCAAGTAAGCGGCCATTTTCTTGTGGCCTGTGGGATGCGCAGTCAGCTCTGCCTGAGGCCTAAAAGTTTGACCCAAGTGCCGGGTCACGCATGAAGAGGCCATTCCTGAAGAAGATGGAGGCGGCGCTGGAGAGTTCTCTCGCAGCATTGGGGACACCCCCAGTGCTGTTTGAGCGCTGCAGCTCGCCCCCCAGTGCTGCGAGAGAGTTCATTTGCATACAACAAAAAAAAACGAGATTTCTACCGAATGACGTCACAGAGAAGACATCTAAAGGTAGGAGAAGAATAGCTTACATGTTAGTCACAAAAAAAATGCGTTTTAATGATAGGATTCCTTTAACCCTTCTGGTGCCTTTGGTCAAAGCGGATCAAGGCGCCATGTTACCAGCAGCGTGTGGGAGCTGTCATTTTGCTGGGGATCGCTGACATACGGCGCAAACCTGCAATAGAAATGCTGGTATTTTGCACTAGCATTGTAATGCATTGCATTAGTGATCAAACCCCCTGAGGTTCAAGAACCCTAGGGGGTCTAATAAATGCATTTTTTTTTTTTTTTTAACAAAAAAAATAAATTTCTTTTAAAAAAGCTTAAAAAACTAAAAATTCAAATCACCCCCTCTTTCTAGAACACATATAGAAGTACTTAAATACCGTGAAACACCTAAACATTAGATATCCCAGTGCCCAAAAATGTCCACTCTACAAATATTTTTCCCATACAGTAAACGCCATAGTGGGGAAAAAAAAAAAAATCAAAAGTGCCAAACCGCTGTTTTTTCACTGTTTTGCCTCTGATAAAAATTTGAATAAAAAATGATCAAAGCAATACAAATCCCCAAAATGGTATAACTAAAAAGTGCACCTGACCCTGCAAACAAAAAAATAAATAAAAAAATATGATGTCCTATACATGTAAGTATAATAAAAAAATACAGGTGTCAGAAGATGGCAACTTTTTGAAAAAACAAATTGGCACAGTTTTGGATTTTTGTTATGGGGTTAAAGTGTAAATAAAACCATATACTAGGGCATCTCAATAACAGAATATCATCAAGTTCTGGACTATTGTTCAGTGGTCAAAGGGGTTTTCAGATGAAAAAAAAAATTGCATTTCACTTGGAAATCGCGGTCCCAGAGTCTAGAGGAAGAGTGGAGAGGCTGCTGTACACGATCCAAGCACCGGCAGCAGCTGTCAGTAAGGTCAGCTCTTTGTCATCACCCGAGGAGAGGTTTTATCTGGCCCGTACCTGAGCCCGTACGTACATACACCGTGCACACAGCCCAGGCCGCTGACATACATCACCATTTCTAATCCGGACACGAGCTGCTGCCCCGTATTTGAATCTCCCACTCGCAGTCTGAACTTTCTCCATTGCGCTGTCACATGACGTAGTAGCATCACAGTCATGTGACCGTCACGTCATCAAGGTCCTAGTAGAGGATAGGAACTAGCCGCTACCCTTCTTGTTGGAAGTGACCTCGTAGCATTGCTACTGCTGATTGGCTGCGTGTAGAAGGCGCTGCTGTCCGCTGAATTAACCAAGCTGCTGTGGTGGAAGTGGATGAGAGTTTATAGTAGGGAGAGTCTGACAAGGCCGCCGGGATGTCAGAGAACAGGCGGCAGTTCTGGAAGAGAAGTTCAAAACTACCGGGCAGGTTGGTTGACGTGATGAGGCACAACCAAAAAGTGCCTGGTGCCTGCTGCGAGCTCTAAATGAGCCCTGAACATTAGGCATCTCCATTAGTTGTACTGTTACATTCAGTCTATTGCTCCCTGTTATCAGCCATGTCCGACTGTGGAACTGCGGATCACCTTGATCATCAGAGGGGAGTACTGACAAGAAGTGCAGGCTATGTCTCCCTCATGATCACAACTTTATCTCACCTATCTCTATAGATGTGGAAATATCAATATCATGTAACAGTATCTAGAAGATGCTCATGTAGGGTTAAATGGCAGGTCACAGGGAACCAGCTCTTTGTTCACCAGCAACTCTTCCAGCCAAATAGGACAGCCAGGAGGCACTTTGGAGGAGAGCCCTGTCACTCAGGCGGGTTCAGCTCTCCTCCAGAAGATCTGGTGTCCTGGTGAGCACTGTGACATCTTTACTGAACACTAAGCACAATGTCCTACATTGTATAGGGGTTGGACTTGGTACTGCAGCTCTCTGCAATTTACTTGAGTGGGACTGAGCTGGAATATAGGTCACATGACCAATGAAAGTGATGTCTCTGGCCTTGGTATCGGAAGCAGCATCACTAAAGCACCACGTTCCGAGCAGATGAGCTGTGGGGGTCCAGGGCATCAGACACCCCTAGTCAGATTCATTCCCAGAAAATCCCTACCATTTCCTATTGTTTTTGTATTCAGCCATGGTTTGCAACGGATAAGTGAGAATGTGTGCAAGATCCATTTACGTGTTTAAGTGACATTGTAATTTGAAGCAACTTTATTATTTGTGCGCTTTGGTTTCTAGTCACAAAGTCATGGTTTCCTATAAAGTAATCCATCCAAGAATTGGTGAAAGTCGTAGAAAATTGTCGTCTGATATTCAGATGTACCACACCTGTCACATGGTGCGAGCTACAATAATACATTTGGCTTACCATGTTACTGCCTGGTGTAGGTTTCCACTGTCTAACTATTATACATTAGATGTGAGTTGTAGTATGCACTTTTATAAGAATTACTGAAAACGTGTCTTAATATTTTCCCCCTATTTCTTTCCTCAGTATCCAGCCTGTGTACGGTGCTCAGCAACCACCACTCGAAAAAAGGTGAGGGCTTTTATATTCAAGGGCTTATGTATGAACTGAAAGGAAAAACTTTATTTATGAAGAGTGAGGTTACTAAGATCTGTATTCATAGCCCCAAAGTCGGCGGAGGGTGCACCTCATTTATTATCAGGTGCTTGCCTCCTCATAAGTGACCTACACCCTTCCCCAGGCCCTGCACTACAGGGGAAATGTATGCCACCTTATAGCTGATGTACATTTCTTGCATCATTTACGCCAGATTTCCAGTGTAAATGATGAAAAATCTGGCAAGGTTGATGACCACACCCCCTTTTCAGGGAAGTGGCGAAGGCCTTTCATGTTTAAACCAACTGATACAATTCTGTTTCACACCGCCGCCACCCTCGGAGGATCTAGTCAACTGTAGTCAAATATCAAAGCTATATCCTGATGCAGCTAAAAAGCAGCCAAGCAGGGAGTCACATTTATGAGCTTAGGTCACACGACACAGTTAAATGCTGTAAAGGCATTTTGCAATTTTAGTGCTGAATCTGTTCCTGAGTAAGAGGAGTTATGTTGAAGTTATATTTAAATCTTTTTTTTTTTGTAAAGAAAAAAAAATGCCTCTTTTAAATTACTATCTGAGATCTGTACCATTTGCAAAGGTTTGAGCACCTTTGTCATGTAAATCTAGAGCTAGGAATTTTGTAGGTGTTTCTATCTATAGTGGCAAGTCTTTTGCAGTCATGTGCCACTATCACATCCTTTGTCTCATATTGGTGTATGTGCCCAAAGGTCACACATTTTTGTGCTAGACTGTTTTTTGTATACAAAGTTGCAACTCTTGATGTTGACAGCAGTGAATGTAAACAAATAAAATACATTTTCCCTGATTGAGTAACGCAACAGTTTTTAAAAAGTTTTTCAAAACTTGTCATCTTGTATCACTTATCTCTTCCTCTTTGCCTACGTTCTTTCTCTAAATACTGACTCTGGCCCTGTCACTTGAAGTATGGTCATGCCTGCCAGAACAGCTGTAGTTGCATTCAGCACCGCTCACTAAAGAAAAGATTGACAGGTCCCAATATGTTGCAACCACAGGTTAAAATGGGTGCAACATTGCACTTTGACACTGAAAAGGTAAGTTCACTATGTCACTACTTCTGACTCAGCATGGGGATGAGAGGAGCTTGTGAAAAGATAAGCTTGTGTACAACCACAGGCTCTATTTAGTATATACAGTACATTGCATATCTAAGATCTGTCCAAATATAGTGACACAGCTAGAATGAGAATATATACCGTATATACTCGAGTATAAGCCGAGTTTTTCAGCACAGTTTTTGTGCTGAAAAAGTCCCCCTCGGCTTATACTCAAGTCAAGCCCAGGGGGAATATTGTTATATACACTGCAGACACTGTATTGTTTGCACGGTGTAGGTTGCACTCACATTCTACTGCATTTGTTCAGCCAGAAGGTCCACAGGGAGTGCAGCGGGATGTCCTCACTATCCGGCTCCTGCGGCAGCTTCAGGCTGTTGATGGTTCAGGTGCAGCTGCTCCTCGCTCTCCGCATTCAGCTGCCGCCAGTCCGGACCCGCGGGGAGTGCCAGCATCGTCACTAACTGCGCAGAGAGTCATCAGTTTCGGCGTCAAGTCCACAGGAAGATGGCGCTCCCTGCGGGTCCGGACCGGCGGCAGCTGAAGGCAGAGAGCGAGGAGCAGCTGCATCTGAACCATCAGCAGCCTGGAGCTGCCACAGGAGCCGGACAGTGAGGGCATCCTGCTGCACTCCCCGTGGACCTTGCCACTAAAACTGCTGACTCTGCGCAGTTAAGTGACAATACTGGCGGGGGCCACAGGAAGATGGCGCTACGTGTGGGTCCGGACCGTGCCGCCAAAACTGCTGACGCTCTGATTGATGTTGATGGAGGGTCGGGGTTTGGAGTGCAGTAGGTGCTGGGGAAGGGGGGGGGGTGTTTTGGTTGTCTGTCTGCCCCTTCCCTGAGCTTAAAGGGGCAGATCCCCCCCGCCCACCCCCACACGCACACTTGGGATTCAGTCTGACTACAGCTAGGCTGAATATAGTCCATCTGCAGTGCTCCTATTCCGTCGGGAGTGGGTTAATAGGAGCACTACAGATACCCTACATTCAGCCAGGCTGAATTCCAAGTGAGCTTAGAAGAAGGGAAGAGACGTTCCCGAAACGTGTCGCTTTGTAGACTGGTTAACTTTGTACCTGTTATAGTTACTATGTAACTCTTTTTAAATGATCGAATAAAAGTTAAATTTTAAACTACCGTGAAGATTTTTCAACTACATCCTGGATGCAGCTGGTTAATTTATTTATTGGATACATACGTTACTATCAGGCAGAGTTCACCTGTATACCGGGCTTTCCAGGAGAAGTTTACTCATATGGATATAGTGAGCTGAATCTACCATTTTTTTCATGCTGGGGGAAAAAAAATCCAGTCCTCAAGCTCAGGGCAGGGGAAGACAGACAACCAAAACACCCCCTCCCCCTTTCCCAGCACCTACTGCTACCAAAAACTCCGGCCATTTTAATTTTTGAAATTTTCCAGTAGCTGCTGCATTTCCCCCCTAGGCTTATACTCGAGTCAATTTTCCAGTTTTTTGTGGTAAAATTAGGGGGTCAGCTTATACTCGAGTATATACGGTAATACATAGAGCTGGGTGATTACTCAAAAAATAACAGCATCCGAACATCAACCAGGTTAACTGACGTGATTTGGTTCACTTTGGTTATTTTGGTTCAGTTATTACAATACCTGCAGTTTTGTTCATCCGATCCAAAACTACAATTATAATACTCTTGAGATCTCTTCAGACCCCAGAGTATAATAAGCAAAGGTCCTGGGGAGGTGATCAAACATAAAAAAACAATGTTACTCATCTCTTCCTGGTTCTGATGCGGCTCTCTGCTGTCTTCGGGACTCCTGCCTGTAGTCGGGGACCGTTGAGACTTGGCGGCCTCTGACATCAGAAGAGGTGAATAGCACCATTAATAGTAATCAAGATAAAATGACAATTAATCGTGATTTTGATTTAGGTCATAATCGCCCCAGCCCTAATAGAACCAAATGAGGCTCAGGAGTGTGTACAAAGCCTCATGCCAATGACTATCATTGGCATGAGGCTTTGTTCACACTCCTGAGCCTGATTTGATCAGTAAATTACAGTCAGAGGTCCACACTATGTACCCCATCCCATTGCTTTGGCAAAATAGGGCAATTATCCCCACAAATAGGAATAAATGAACAATTTTGAAGGGTCAGGCATAAACAATGTCACAACGAAGACTGAAGGATTTGTAAGTTTCACCGAAAACTCTGGTACACTTTGTTTTGAAATATTATTGCCGAGTGGTCTTTGCTATTTTCTTTATCTTTATGGTGATCACATTTTAGGTTTCTAGAGTATTGTGTTGTATTATGGCAAGTTACAGCATGACCACATTCATTACTTGATATGAGAGCAGCAGGACACCTTAATGTTTTGCCTTGTGTATGTCGGTCTCAAAGTGACCATGTAGCCCTAGTATAAGGTTCTGTCAATATACACCTATATGTACTTAGAATTTTAATTTTAGCTCATGGTGATCTCCTCATTAACTCCTTTCAAGTTAGAGTGTATCAGGGGCAAGTCCTGGGGCGGCTGAACATGGCTTTATGTCAAAATCAAGCAGCCATTCTAGAAAGCCATTTTAACTCTGTCAAAACTCTGATCACTATAAAGTACTGGCAGGCCTTTATATAGTTATGATTTTAGATTTATTTGATGGTGATTGCTTCATTAACTCCTTTATAGGTAGTCTGTCACCACCAAAAACATTATTAAAGGGATTCTACCACTAAAACACTTTTTTTTCTAGTTACCACGTCGGAATAGCCTTTAAAAAGGCTATTCGTCTCTTACCTGTAGAAGTGCTCTCCGCCGCGCCGTTCGTTCAAAATACTGGTTTGTACCGGTATGCTAATGAGTTCTCTCGCAGCGATGGGGGCGTCCCCATTGCAGGAGCAGCGATGGGGGCGTCCCCATTGCAGCTCGAAAACTCACCGCAGCGCCGCCTCTCTGGTCTTCGGTGTCCTCCCCTTGCCTCTTCAGCGTCTGTCGGACGCCTGCGCAGTATGCTCTCTGTTCGGCGAAGATTGCCGAACGTACTGCGCATGCGCGAAAGTTCGGTGCCCGCACTATGGCTGGGATCGCAATTTCGCGCAAGCGCAGTACGTTCGGCAATCTTCGCCGAACAGAGCGTACTGCGCAGGCGTCCGACAGTACGCTGAAGAAGCAAAGGGAGGACACCGAAGACCAGAGAGGCGGCGCTGCGGTCAGTTTTCGAGCTGCAATGGGGACGCCCCCATCGCTGCTCCTGCGATGGGGACGCCCCCATCGCTGCGAGAGAACTCATTAGCATACCGGTACAAACCGGTATTTTGAACGAACGGCGCGGCGGAGAGCACTTCCACAGGTAAGAGACGAATAGCCTTTTTAAAGGCTATTCCGACGTGGTAACTAGAAAAAAAAGTGTTTTAGTGGTAGAATCCCTTTAAAGCAGCTTCAGTACTTTATTGTGATTTCTGGGTGTCTTTGGGAGCTTGTGGTGTCTTCTGCTTTTGTTTACAATGTTCAGCTTCCTGCTATGTAATTTCCACACTAGCTACCTCTCATCTTGCTTCCCCCCCTCCTCTCTCCCTCCCATACACCCCCTCCCTGTCTCTCTAGCTGTCCCGTCCACTACTAGCCCTTCGTAACTAACTCAGACCCTCCCCAACCGCATCATACTTTCCTCTCATACTTCCAGACTTCCTCCTGCGGGACAGCCCCTCTCTCTTTTCTGATTCTGCGAGCAAGCGCAATAGTGCCAGTGCTGCTCTGGGCTCTCCTGCGCAGACGTGAGAGCTGCTTCCACGCCTACCCAGTAAAGGTGAATTATCAACTGTAGAGCACAGTGCAGCGCTGCGATTATTGCATGCGCCGGCAGTCAGGAAAGAGGGAGGAGCCCTCCCACAGGAGGAAGTCTGGAAGGAAGAGAGGTAAGTAAAATGGGATGGATGGGGGAAGTAGTAGTGACGTTCTGTTTGCGGAAACGGATTGTCACTGGATAACCAGAAAATGTAAATATGGGTAAATATATATTTTTAATAAATTACGTAATTTAGAAAGTAGGCAGGGTGAGGGTATTTAAATTAGTGCAGGAATTTGCTTTTATCCCAGACAACCCCTTTAAAGGGAGTGTTGTTGGGCAACTGAGCATGTTAGTAATAATTTCCATTTCTCAGGAGGAGGGCAAAGCTCTGGGAAGAGTATTGAGTGAGAGGAGGATTCTGCAGCAATGCTCAGCCACCCTAGGACTTGTCCCTGATACACTCTTAGCTCATTTTCATAGGTATGACTAGCCATTCTGCAAACACATTTATAGCTCTGTGATCCCAGCTCTGAGCACTAAGGTACCGGGACTGGTTTAATAAGGTTTTGGTGCTGACAGACTCCCATGAAAGCATTATTGTTCTCATATCACTGTAAGAGTCAGTTCCTTCTCTGTTCCGGTCTGTGCTATTACTTGTCGATTGGTTTTAACTGTTGTCTCCCGGAGTCCAAAAATTATTATTAAATGTACCAGTGAGAATAGTTTCATTAGAAAAATAATTTCATTTTTTTCCCTCCTCAGCTTCTCAACTAGTCATCCACGAATACACTTAAGTCATCCAAAAAATAGAAAAGCCTCCAGTTTTCATGAATTTGCAAGAAGTACCAGTGATGCGTGGGATATTGATGATGATGAGGGTGAAGAGATTTTACATTCTGTATCCTATCAGACCCTGGGCTCTAAAATGACTGATACTGAGTTAGAGATCGCAACAAACTTCAAAAGGCCAGAAGACAATTCCTCTCAGACAATCGTGTCGTCTGTCAGTGAAGATCAGCTACACAGGGTCACTTCAGGTGGGAATGGTATTGCTATATATACATATGAGGTTCTCCACAATTTTTTTTTTTTCAAATATATACTAAATCGCCAAATAATTTTATTCATGACATTATATGGTGTGAGCAGCTAAGCCCCAATCGGTCATTAAAGTGGCAGGAGCAGTTATTTGAGTGCTGTGCTGGTTCAGCTCCATTTGGCTCTCCTTGGAGTGGTGTATATATGCAATAGAAAGTCTATAGGGCAAGTTTATTGTATGCATAAAAAAATCAAAAAAGACTATAGGCCCCTTGAGATTTATGATAATTTACGCCAGTTTACTGATGTAGATGATACCTGAAATCCTTACAAGTTATGTGTGGATTCCAGTGCAGGTGCATCACCTGGTGGAGCTTGCGCTTGATCTATGAGGAGGTATGTACTTCCTCGTAAATCAGGTGCATCCTTTTCCAGTTAGGAAGTATGAAGATCTGCATTGAACACTTCAGTCTTCATAAATATCCCTCATGAGTCTGTACACCACTTACTAATCACTGCCAAAGGGGGCACGGAAACGTCTTAGTTGAGTGCTTCTGCCCCTTCGTTTTAGTGACCAGTGAGGTTCTCTGCACCCAAATTCCTATCAAACTAAACTTCTGAACTGTCAATATGAAATCTCATCAGGTACATACACTGACAGGTGATTATATTAATTATAAAATGTTTTGGGTTTTTTTTGGTTTGTTTTATAAATATATATTGCTTCATAATAACTTTCACTAGTTCTTTCACACCGTTTAGGGAGCTTTGAGTCAGAACTTTGGAAAGTACCTGGTTTCCTCAAACAGCTGCTATGTGTTGGCGATCAGGTCATGCTCTTTCTTGCCGTTCTTCTAATTTATGCCGTTTGTTACACTGAAGATCCTTATAAATGCTTCACCAAGTGAAGTGAAGATCTTGAGAGAATTACCCCTTTTCTCTCAGTGCAGCAAATGCACTTTGGCACACTTTCTCCATTAGTAGCGTCACATCCTGTCATCTACTGTATTGTCAGTCTTTCTCTTATCCTGTGATCAACATCTTTCAACTTTTTCAGACTCTATGTCTAGCCTTTGTGCTGAGAAAGCCACTCCAAAAACTGCACGCACACATGAAGCAGAGTTAACTGAAACCTCTGCAATTGGTTAAACCGCTGTACAATGATATCTCGCCACAGAAGACAACAAAAATAAAACAATGAAAAGTAATTGAAAATTGTTTTGCCAATGACTTTTCATTAGTTTTTGTTTAGCTACTATTTACCACGGTTTCCTTTTTTTGTTATTATTGCTGCTGTTTTGTGCTGATATCTTTGTGTATGGCCACCATTAATGAAGGAGCTAATACTTGACAATGTTTTTTCCTGTTTGCTGTTGCCTTTCAGCTATGGCAGTGGTTCTCAACCTGCACATGAGTATCCCATCTAAGAACAGATGGTCTTTATTGCATGCTGCACTTCTTGCAAATCCCCACTGCCCAGGATGCTTCCATCCATGACCTCGGGTGCCATTCTTACTTTAGTGCTTCCATCAGTACTGTGTAACTTGTTTGAACTGTTATGGCTATATGTGTAAATTGATGATATCAATGGTTCTTTGGATTTATCTGTGTACAGTGTGAGAGCTGATTTTTTTTTTCACACTGTTCATGTACACCGAAGGGCCCTCCATGACTTGAAAATAAACTGTTAAAGGGATTTTTTCACTATAGACATGTTTGCTCTGTCTTCTTCTATGGAACTGCTAACACTGTGATATTTGACAGTCCAGTAGAAGTAAGTAGAACAGATGCCATCGCTCCATCCAGATTTCCCGTTTTTGTGTTCATCAGAGTTCCTAATGGTCGATCCCCAAGCAATTCAATACTAATCCTGTATCCTGTGGATAGAGCAAAAGTGTGTGTTGTGAGAAAACCCCTTTAGGGTGCATTCACACTAAGTATACGCGCTTACAAAGCAGATCCCTTTCATTTCAATGTGAGCCGGCATACGTGCGCTCCCCATTGAAATGAATGGGCTGTTTTACGTTCAGAATCAGCTCAGCGTATACTTAGTGTGAATGCACCCTTAAACATCTCTTTCATCTTTTGATCAGTGTCTTTAAACGTTTTATGATTTTGATTCTAGATGCCTCTGTGTTGAGAAAACCACTCCAAAAACTGCAGCCCCATCCCTTCCGCCCTATTATTCCACTTGTTGCCAGGATATCTGATCAGAATGCTTCTGGAGCACCTAGTATGACACTCCGTGAAAAAACTCGCCTAGAAAAATTTAGACAGCTGCTTTCGTGCTCAAACACTGACCTTGGTGAGATGTAAAATACTTCTGATAACTTTAAATGAGTGCTACTATATACAAGATGATCATGTCTGCTGTGGGTAATTTAATCATTCTGGTGATCTTGCTCTGGGCAGACACAACCTTGTATTACATGGTTACATGTTTATTTTAATAGGCGCTATACAATACTCATTTATTTAAATTTTTCACACATGCATATCCTGCTATCATTGGTAGTATGCACAGTCAGTATTTGCATTGCTATGATATTCCATTGATACATTTTGCATACAACATTACCAGTTTTTAATCTTCATTTTTTTAGCCATCTCCATATAATAACTACAATCTCCCATTTTGTACATAGGTATCCATCATTTACGATTGACGGTCACCATAAAGGGTGTTTGTAGCTGCTTTAGTGACAAAATATTTTCTTACAGATGAACTACGGAAGTGTAGCTGGCCTGGGATTCCACGAGATGTACGGCCAATCACATGGAGACTTCTATCGGTAACCCCTATTTCTGTCCCTGTCTCCCTCAATTAACTTATGTATAATCGGTGTTTATTGAAATTTTTATAATAAGAGAACACGAACAAAAGTAAATAAAGAAATCCAAAAAGGGACCTCTCTCAATTAACTTATATGTTAACTTATATGTAGAATGTATAGAATAATTCAATAAAAATGGTACTGAAGTTTTTATGGGTTTGATCTGCAGAGGGAAGCTTTGGATATTTACATATTCCAAGAGAATTTGCTGACCTGTTATAGAGAATCTTGTTGTGTGATGTTTCTTGGTTGTAGTGAATTAGAACCATTGTTTTTTAATTAAATGTTATTATTGAAAGAAACCAAGAACCAACCCCAAGTAAACCTATTGCATTGATACAAAGCAACTTGTAATGTCTATATAAGAAATTATCATCCCTTTTAGGCTTTTTTGTGCGGGCATGTTGCAATTTTTTTCCGCTAGCAGAAAAAAATGCGAGTGACTCCCATTGAAATGAATGGGAGGCATTTTTGCAGGCGGATTTTGAGGTGGATCACAGAAAGTAGAGGAGAATCTGCTCTGAACTAAGTTTTACTCAGAAACCGCCATCTCTGCTTACTCCATCCTGCACCACTCCATAGACTTCTATAAAAATGTAATTTTGAAACAGATATAGCAGAATTTTCAGAGTAAAATCAGTCAGTCTAGCAGTGAGAATGGGAGCAGAGAAACAGTTGTACAAGTGGAGAAAGAAGCATTTTTTTCTGATAATATATATTGTAACATTTCTTATGGCCTGTACTATTGATTTATCAAATTGGTTGAAAGGTTAGTGAACCATGTAAGTTATATTTATTTGTAATTTCCATAGGGTTATCTTCCTGCCAATAAAGAAAGGCGCCAAATGACACTTCAAAGAAAACGTGCAGAATATTTTGGCTTTATTGAACAGTATTATGATTCCCGAAATGAAGAGCATCATCAAGATACTTATCGACAGGTACTAAATATTGAATCTCTTTGCTTTCCATAGTTTTAAAGTATCCCTGCCCTTCACCCTTATATTGTATTCTCATGCATGCAGCGTACAGACATCATATAACTGCTTCACGCTCAGCTATTATGTATCCACTCTCATCTGCAAAATGTGAAGTCTATTATACAGTGTGACTGCCACACAAGGTCTCCTATATTAACCCCATTTTATATATTTTCCATATTTTATATCAGTTTGATATTCATGTTTGTAATATCTGCACTTTTGTCTTTGTAGATTCATATTGATATACCAAGGACGAATCCTCTAATACCATTGTTTCAGCAACCATTAGTGCAAGAAGTGAGTTTAAACTACTTTTTTATATTTATAAAATTTATATACAACTTTGGCACTTGGAAATAAGAGGTACATATTGTCTGACTGCTTAGCAAGAGAACTTTTTTTTTGCCACTGTATTTTATGAAATAATATATTAGTTGACTTCTAAATTATTATTGAAGAAAAAAAAAAAAAAGTCTTCCCATTTTTACTCTGTAGTATGCATGCACTTCAATATGTTGGCTCCTATTTGATTCAGCAGGTTAGGCTGCATCTCCTCCGACTCCATCCTAGACTCAACCATGATCACTGCTTAGCTAGTTCACAGCATGTTCTACAGGGAAGATCCTCTACAGCAGCTCACAGCACAGTGTAGGGGAAGATCCTTTACTGTCGTTCACAGTACATCCCAGGGGGAAGATCATCTAAAACAGCTCACAGCAGCTCACATTAGTTTGTGAGGAAAGAATGTCTACAGCTCATTGGGGAAAAGAGGAGGAATAGATAAATAAAGTGGGGAAAAATGTGTTTAGTCAGCCGCCAGTTGTACAAGTTCTCCCACTTAAAAAGATGAGGTCGGCCTGTAATTGACATCATAGGTAGACCTCAACTATGAGAGACAAAATGAGAAAACAAATCCAGAAAATCACATTGTCTGTTTTGGAAAAAAAAATATTTGCAAATTATGGTGGAAAATAAGTTTTTGGTCAATAACCAAAAGTTCATCTCAGTTATGTATCCTTTGTTGGCAATGACAGAGGTCAAACGTTTTCTGTAAGTCTTCACAAGGTTGGCACACACTGTTGTTGGTATGTTGGCCCATTCCTCCATGCAGATCTCCTCTAGAGCAGTGATGTTTTGGGGCTGTCGCTTGGCAACACGGACTTTCAACTCCCTCCAAAGGTTTTCTATAGGGTTGAGATCTGGAGACTGGCTAGGCCACTCCAGGACCTTGAAATGCTTCTTACAAAGCCACTCCTTCGTTGCCCTGGCAGTGTGCTTGGGATCATTGTCATGCTGAAAGACCCAGCCACGTTTCATCTTCAATGCCCTTGCTGATGGAAGGAGGTTGGCACTCAAAATCTCACGATACATGGCCCCATTCATTGTCATGTACCCGGATCAGTCTTCCTGGTCCCTTTGCAGAGAAACAGCCCCAAAGCCTGATGTTGCCACCCCCATGCTTTACAAGTAGGTAGGGTGTTCCTTGGATGCAACTCAGTATTCTTTCTCCTCCAAAAACGTCAAGTTGTGTTTGTACCAAACAGTTCTACTTTGACTTCATCTGACCATATGACATTCTCCCAATACTCTTCTGGATCATCCAAATGATCTCTAGCAAACTTCAGACGGGCCCGGACATGTACTGGCTTAGGCAGTGGGACACGTCTGGCACTGCAGGATCTGAGTCCCTGGCGGCGTAGTGTGTTACTGATGGTAGGCTTTGTTACATTGGTCTCAGCTCTCTGCAGTTCATTCACTAGGTCCCCCGTGTGATTCTGGGATTTTTGCTCACCATACTCGTGATCATTTTGACCCCACAGGGTGGGATCTTGCTTGGAGCCCCAGATGGAGGGAGATTATCAGTGGTCTTGTATGTCTTCCATTTTCTAATTATTGCTCCCACAGTTGATTTCTTCACACCAAGCTGCTTGCCTATTGCAGATTCAGTCTTCCAACCTGGTGCAGGGCTACAATTTTGCTTCTGGTGTCCTTTGACAGCTCTTTGATCTCCACCATAGCGGAGTTTGGAGTGTGACTGAGGTTGTGGACAGTGGTCTTTTATACTGATAACAAGTTCAAACAGTTTCCATTACTACAGGTAATGAGTGGAGGACAGAGAAGTTAAAGGTCTGTGAGACTCAGAAATCTTGCTTGTTTGTAGGTGACCATATACTTATTTTCCACCATAATTTGCAAATAATTTCTTTCCAAATCAGACGATGTGATTTTCTGGATAAGTTTTCTCATTTTATCTCTCATAGTTGAGCTACAGGTCTCTCTCATCTTTTTAAGTGGGAGAACTTGCACAATTGGTTGCTGACTAAATACGATCACAGCAAGACAACCACAAAATGTGTTCAGCCGTGAGAAATAAAAAAAAAAATAAAAAAAAAAATAATAATTAATGCACAAAGTCTTTAACCCCTTCCCGACATCCGTCGTAATAGTACGGTGCTGCCGGGAAGGACTTTCCGCAAACCGCCGTAGTACTACGGCGGCTGCATGGTGCGCACACAGAAACTGTGTGCGCACCATGCCCTGCGGATGTCAGCCGTAACATACGGCTGACAATGCCCTGTAACACCCGCGGTCGGAACCGGGTCCAGTTTCGGTACATAATGGTGCCGATTGGCACCCCCCGTGACTGTTTTGGGGGGTGCCGGTGTTGGTAGTGGGCAGCCCGGGGTCTGATCATTGACCCCGGGTATGCCCCATGCTGTCCCCTCCACGTACCTGGTTGATCCTGCCAAAATGGAAGCTGTGTGCACGGGGATGAGAGCTTCCTGTACTCTGCAATACACGTGTATTGCAACGTACATGTAGTTAAGCAGTGATCAGCAGATCACTGCTTCAATCCCCCATGGGGACAGAAAAAAAAGTTATAAAAAAGTAAAAATAAAAAAGTTTAAATAGGTTTAAAATAAATTAGGAATAAATAAAGCCCCAAAAATCCCTTTTTCCCATATAAAGTATTTTATTACGTAAAATTAAAGAAAAATAGAAAAAAACATTACATATTTGGTATCATCGAATCCGTAATAACCTGAACAATGAAATTAAAACATTATTTAACCCGAATGACAAACATCATAAAAATTTTTTTTTTTTTTAAAAAGTAGAAAACTGCACAAAATTATTATTCACTACCTTGGCCTTAAAAAATGTTCAACAAAAAGTAATCAAATGATCATATGAAAACCAAAATGGTACCAATAGAAAGTAGAGGTCATCCCGCAAAAAATAAGCCTTCAACCAGCTCTGTCTACTGAAAATTAAAAGTGTTATGCCTTTCAGAAGATGGCGATGCAAAAATAATTGATTTTTTCCCCTAAATTGAATTTTATTCTGCACAAATAGCAACGCATTAAAAAATAATATAAATGAGGTATTGCCGTAACCGTACCGACCCGCAGAATAAAGGTAACATGTTACTTATGCTGTACTCTGAACGGGAAAAAAAAAAATGCTAAAAAGCAATGCCAGAATTGATGTTTCCTTTTACATCCCACCCAGAAAGAGTTAATAAAATGTAGTCAATAAGTTACAGGGCCCAAAATGGTGGCATTGAAAAGTACATCTAATACCGCAAACACCAATCCCTCATATGGCCACATTGCCAGAAAATAGAAATCTAGCTTGTACAATGTGAAGACAAAAACCCCAAAAGTCGCCAAATCATTAGGACATAAGTGGCTGTGACTAGAAGGAAATGTATAAGATGTACGAGCATTTTCAGGGGACACCCCATATTTAGAGCTTATGAGAGAGAAGACACCAGCGTTGATCCCCCAGAATGCCCCTCTTCCCCGTCCGTGTCATAGGAGCTAGTGGGAAAATAGAATGGGATTTGGTGTACCCAATTTACTCTGCACAGCTTACATATTCACTTTGGGGTTACTAATGCTCACTACATCACTTGATAAATTCTTTGAGGGGTGCGGTTTTCAAAACGGGGTCACTTTCTAGAGGTTTCCACTGTTTTGACACCTCAAGGGCTTTGTAAATGCGACATGGTTCCTGAAACTGATCACAGCCAGATCTGCCCTCTAAAAGCTCCTTGGCGCGCCTTCCCTTCTGCGTCTCGCTGTGCGTCCATATATTCGTTTACACCCACAAGTAGGGTACTATGGTAGTCGGGAGAACTTGCATAAATTGTGGGATGCGTTTTCTCCTTTAACCCCTTGTGAATGTGCAAATTCTAGGGCTAAACAAAAATATTAGTAAATAAAATCAAATTTGAAAATTTCACCTCCATTTTGTCTTAATTCCTGTTAAGCACTTATAGGGTTAAAATACTAGGTATATGTTGTTTTGGCTTATTTAAGGGGTGCAGTTTAGAAAATGGGGTGATTTATGGGGGTTTTAATACAAGGGTCTTTCAAAACCTCTTCATAACTGGATTGGCCCCTTAAAAAATGGGTTTTAGAAATTTCTTGAAAATTTTGAATATTGTTGTTTCACTTGTAAATCTTCTAATGTCTGTAAAAAATAAAAGGGCGCCTAAAGTTTGATGCCGACATAAAGCAGAGATCTGGGACATGAGATTTAGGATATAATTTTGGCGGTCTGACTATCTGTATGCAATGCACATCATTTCAAACTTTATAAAATGCATAGTTTTCAAAATTTCCACCAAATGTCCTATTTTTTCATAATTAAACACAAAACATATCGACCAAAATTTACTAGTAACATGAAGTACAATGTGTTATGAAAAAACAATCTCAAAATCACTTTGGTAAGTTAAAGCATTCCAATGTTATTGCCACATAAAGTGACACATGTCCGTTTTGAAAAATCGAGCTTGGTCAGGAAGTCAAAAAGTGCCATCGGCAGGAAGGGGTTAAAGCTGGACACCTAAAATAGTTATCTGCAAAAACAGCTGCCTCCCCATACTATTACAGACAATAATAAATATATATATAGGATTCGATTTTAAGGCTATCTATGTGAAAATGATTTTATGCGTGCAGGAAATTTCTCAACAATTCGATTCCAGTTTTCTGTCATAGATGTACGATAATGTGTTGCATCTTTAGCACAAGACACTTTCGTATGCCAAAGATGTGTTACATACCCTGTTCTGCACCTCGCTATCATGTTCTGCAGATATTTATTCTACCTCATCAGTTTTTCTGGCCTGAGTTTTACAGGAATTTTATGCCAGTTCCTGACTTATCTAGACTTCCATCCTGGTATACAGGTGTGTGCTTGTTTTACTAAGAGGCCAGAGCCAATTGATAATTCAGGTTCACCTTGTGCCAGTTGGGGCCTTTATTAGGATTGGCGTAGGAAACTCCAGTATTTTGCTCCCCATATTCAAAAATTGTTGATAATGTATAAGACTTCACAGGAATTACATATGAAAATGAACTCTCTATTGTAAAACATACTTAAATATATACTTAGTATATTGCCTATTTTATACAGGGTACTGCAGTGTGTTTTACCAATATTTTCTACTAATCCATAATGATTATTTTTATGAAAAATGTTTATATAGAGAGCAGGAGTAGGCAACCTTTCGTTAAACTACAACTCCCAGCATGCATACTTTCTCTACTGTTCTTGGAGCTCTCATGGAAGTGAATGGAGCATGTTGGTAGTTGTAGTTTCACAGCAGCTGGAGTGTTGAAGGTTGCTGACCCCTGATATAGTGTAATAATTGTTGGTTTTTGAGGTTTTTTTCTTTTTATTTTATATATGTATGTTGTTTTGCATGCGTAATGTCGTATTAAATTGGCTTCTTTGTTTCATAAAGTAAACATGCATTTTAATGTACTTTTCTTATAACAGATTTTTGAAAGAATCTTGTTTATCTGGGCCATCCGACACCCTGCAAGTGGATATGTCCAGGGAATCAATGATTTGGTCACTCCATTTTTTGTGGTGTTTTTGACTGAGCATGTTGGTGAGGACTTACTAATTATCTTTCACTTGTTCCTATGTTTTATGTTCTGGGTTGAGGCCATGCTTTCTTGACTAGTGCACATTAATATAGTCCAGCTGGCATTGTGATAGTTTTCAGACCTGTCATATATTTGTGGTCGGGCTTTCCCTACCATTTGTGGGGTTCTGGTTTGGGGAGGGAGGAGGCTGATTATGTCTGTGACTAGGCCATTGGTCCGAGTGCCCTCTTCAGGACACGATTAGTTCAGATCCTCGTAAAGGATCACTGGCTGTGCACAAATAATCTTTTCTGGTCCAGAGGCCCTTATCAAAATCTGGACCTGAAAATTTTTATAATATTATAAAATTATGAATAATTAAGAAATTTTTTTAAAAAAATGATAGTTATGAACAAACCCCATGCCCTCTTGCCCAGTATTAAATATTTTGCCTTGGTATGAACACTTGGCATGGGCAGATACTTAGGAATTTATACAATACTTTCTTGTTATGCAGAATATATGTTATCTCATACATAATTACCTCCGTATTGCCCATTTTTGCCTATTTTTTTTTTTTTTTTTTTTATCCCTCAGCTATCTACTTTTGTTCCTTCACTTTAAAAAAAAATAAATCTGTATGTAGTTCAGAGGTCACAGAAATGCCTGTACAGGAAATTTTACACTTCGAAAAAGGGCTCATGTTCAATATGCTCAAGACTTCTGACTTGTCCACTAACGCTGCCCAATCCTAGTTGGCAAGTAAGAAGCTTTGTTATTAGTAAGCAAACTTTTATAGTTTCTTGTGTGAAACTGTAACATAAAGACTAAAATGATTTGGAGACCCAACAACTTTATCAATATGCCAATTCCAAAGAGGTGGCTGTGGTTATTGGGGCTGGGAACTGCCCCTGACTGTAGTATTCAAAACACATAATAATTTTAGATGGCTCAACAACCAAAAGTCAGGATACGCGCACCTCCACAAAAGCATCAGGTAATAAATACTTCTTTATTGGTCATGCACTGTCTAAGATAATACTCTCGATGTACATACACTCACAGACAAATAGGAGCGGTTAGGTTTAATACAACTTCATGAAACGTCAATTTTTATCAGCTATAATGAGAGAGACGCAGGGGAGGGGAAGACAAAGACAAAAGGTAAGGGAAGGGCTAAGAGTAACCATACAAAATCAAAAAAAAGTAAAATACACAATCAGAACAGTATACCTGGATAAGTTCCTGGTGCCACAGGGGCACATGAAGTACAAGTCAGAGGAGCCGCAGGGTAGACAAATATCAGCCACCAGACCTTACCATAAAGATCTCACAGAACCCCCCATTACTAGTTTACAGTTAAGGAGTCGCGCTGGGACCAGACTGGGTCTGAGAGGGAGAGGACGTCTTCCTAGTTTCCACGTAGGATGACCAAATTAGCCAGCATTCGTTCCAAAGTAAAGGCTATGTCGACATGATGGATTAGTTCATTAATGGTCAGACAAAGCGCGGATTTCCATTGATGGGCGATCATGGACTGAGCCGTCAGCACTACCTGTCCCAACACAACCTGTGTACCTAAGGGGAAAAGACCAGTGTCCAAGAAACAAAGAGCCAGGCTGGGCGAGGGATATATAGCAAGACCAGCTATGGTGGACATGAAGTGAAATACAGCTACCTAAAAGGCTAAGATTGGAGGATACTCACACCATAAATGCATAAAAGACCCCACGCGACCGCATCCCCTCCAGCAGAGTTTCGAAAAAGAAGGGTCCATGTGCGCCAGCTGACTAGAAGTCCTGTACCAGCGTAGCATTATCTTTAAAGCTGGCTCCCAGTGCAATGCTCCCCTAGAGACATGTTTGACAAACCCACTAGCCTCATACCATTCCGTCAGAGAGATGGGCCTGGCAAGATCCGATTCCCAGCGGAGCAGGTGAAGAGACTTGACCCGCTCAGTGGGAACAGGGAGGAAATTGTAGAACACAAAAGTCCCACCTTTAACAGGTGAGGTCCGATTCCACAACTTCAGAGCAGGTCTAGGAAGACAAGTCTCGAGGGTTTGTGGGTTTGAAAAAGGTGACGCAATTGTAAGTATTTAAAAAAGTCATTTTTGGAGAGGTTAAACTCCTCTTGTAACATAGCGAAGGATTTAAACCCCTCCTCAGATATAATGATCTTTCTGATTGCTACTGGTTGGTCCATGACCACTCCTATTTGTGTGAGTGTATTTATAGGTTCCTGCTTATTTCATTGGGGGACACAGCACCAAGGTTTTAGACATGGCCGCTAGGAGGCTGACTCTATGAATAGTAAAAGATGTCCTCTCTGCATCTTAGCTACCTACTCCACAGACACTATGCTCACTAGTTTTCGCCTAGTATCCCTAGGAGGCAGACATGACTGGGTTCTTTCTGTCTTGTATGATTTTTATTTTTTCTTTCAGGTGACAGGGTGGGTTTTCAGCATGTACGTCACAATAGTCATACCCTTCTGCGAGCGTAAAGTGCCTCGCCAGTCACCCAGTACTATCTCACCACTTCAGCAGCTCGAATGTTTATGTGGTGGAACAGAAAAGCAGGGCAGAAGCGCCCATGGAGAGTGGGAATACTCTCCATGAGCACTTCTGCCCTGCTTTTCTGTTCCACTGAGCGGCTTTTGGCAGGAGGCGGCACTTGTTTTTTTTCCATTCCTGTCCCCCAGAATCTTTTTTTGGGCCTTCCAGAGCCTACGGCCAACCTCCCAGCCAGAGGTGTGCTGCTGACACCCATGGATTCCACTTTAGTCACTGGCTCAACTAGGCCTGCTCTTTTCCTGTTCTTCCCAGGGCTCCAGACTTCTCCTAGACCTTCCTATTGGCCAGGGGGCAATCCTGAGGGGTCTCTTTCTGTCTCCCTATGCAGAACACATGGGAAACTCTGTGCTGAGTACCTTGATTCTCCTTCTGCTCCCCCTCAGGGATTTTCAGCCTCCTTTAGGGGCAAAACACCTTGGGAATCATCTTGGCGATTTGATATTCTCCATCCAATCTAGCTGAGCTTGAGCTATTTTACAAAGAAGAATGGGCAAATATCTCAGTCTCTAGATGCACAAAGCTGGTAGAGACAAACCCCAAAAGACTTGCAGCTGTGATTGCAGCAAAAGGTGGCTCTATAATGTATTGATTGTATAATATATTGATTACGGTAATTAATATGATATAATTGATTGTTTAATGTATTGTATAGGGGGGCTGAATACTTTTGCACGCATGTATCATTTTCATTCCACTTCACAATATCACTTAAAATCTCACTAAAATACATTCCACAATCTGTAATCAGACTGTGCGTGTGGAGTGCATTATATTTGCTTACATATTATTTATTTGCATTACTGCAAATTTTTAGACTTTTTTTTTTTTTTCCCAAAAAAAATTACAGCATGACCTCTGACCTGATTTATTGTCATCTATATACTAAGGGAGGGAGAAAATAGTATATAAAACAAAAAAGGGACCTTGTCCTCAAAGATATGGCAGTGTTAGATGGTACAAAATGTAAATGTATTCTTTAATTATTTATTTATTTTGTAGAATACACAATTCCAAAAGGGGAAATTTTATGCTGGGCATCTTGGCTGAAAAAGCCCTGCCCCTGAAACTGGTTTCTATACCTGATGTGTATTTCCACTTGTTTTCAGTATTTTTCCTGTTCTTACTTTTAGAAGATGAGGTTGAAAACTTTGATGTAAGCACACTGTTGCCGGAAACACTGAAGAATATTGAAGCAGATAGCTTCTGGTCAATGAGTAAACTACTAGACGGCATTCAGGTATTTATTTTTTGTTTATACCGTGTAATTCATGCAGTATTGTTATACTTTGGCAATGCTAAATACACTTTTATACCCTATAGCATTTCCTGCCTGCTTGTCTGGATACCAGATACATTTTCCTTAAAGGTTACCTGACTTTTAATAAAAAATTGAAGTATGTGCAGGATCTTGTTAGACAGTCTTTCTATGACTGTATCATAGAACCGCATTTGCCCGAGAACATGAAAGCTCCTCTTTAAGTCCTCCATCAAAGCTATAGCCCAGCAGCGTGAACAATAAATGGGTGCTGCTAGGACAAGGAAGCCTTCATCACATAGAAGACTATAGAGTAGGGAGGGGAGGAGGAGTCCGCTGCTGGTAAAGACAATCATTTTCTGATACATTATAATAAATCTTGTAAGCTACTGTTCACTACAGAAAAAGGCAATAAATTAATAACTAGTCAGTATGGTCTCTGCAGGGTTAACAGGCAGTATGCAATCCAGGCTTTCTTATATTTACCTGTACTAATTCATTTATGGAAAGTTGTTATGGAAAGTTGTGGGCAGTACGGTGGCTTGGCCTGTTGCCTTACAGCGATGGAGTCATGGGTTCTAATCCAGCCAAGGACAACATCTACAAGGAGTTTGTATGTTCTCTCTGTGTTGTGTGGGATTCCTCGGTGTACTCTGATTTTCTCCTACACACCAAAAATGCCCTATATGATACAGTGTTGACTATATCTGTAAAGACCTGTGGAATATGATGGCGCTATATAGGAAAGTTAAAATATTTTTAAAAAATGTAGAGCTGTACTAGCGGAATATAGCTGAAGGAATACAGTCAGGCCATGGTAGCTTGAAATGAACTATATGATGTTTTTTTTTGTTTTTTTTTGGGGGGGGTTATATTGTAGTGTGGCTTTTTAAGTATATGGGACTAATCCATGAGTAGCAAGTCTGTGTACTTTTCAGCACTGTTTTTGGTCAGGACAATTCTTTTTTTTTTTTTTTTTCTCGACAGTTGGGAAAGTTTTTTTTTGTTTTTTTTTTTTTTTTTTTAAATGCAAATTTCAATGTTGTATACTTTCCAAAATAAACTGCATGAACATACCATAACTTTACTTCTTAAAACTTGAAGGCTGTTGATATATATATTTCTTTAGTATATCTATATGACTGTCCCTTTCTTTTTTTCCTGTTTTAAGGATAACTACACATTTGCTCAACCTGGAATTCAGAAAAATGTGAAGGCTCTTGAAGAACTTGTGAGCCGTATTGACGGTCTGTTCACATCATTGTTACTTGTCACAAAACATATTTGTCATTATTCTGCACATCTCCTAATGTCTACATATGGGGTGACCACATACATACAACCATTAATGATTAAGATCTGTGGTTTGAATGTTGAGTCTGATATCTAGTGAGTGAAGATGGAATTCACAAGTGTAAATGAGACCTTAGACAACAAAATAGCACATAAATAATTACCAGGGTTTTCCAGTTCACTTGATCATGGAATGCCAGTGGGTTGCCTTTAAAAGTTGACATCTAACCATGGCTGCCATCACAGTAGTTCTATTAAGTCCACACCAAATATTGATTTGATTTAGATTTCTCTTTTGTTCATTCACTGTATTTTGCTAACTGAAAACATAAATCTAGTTTTCCCATCATAAGGCTCAGGAAAGGACTGGCAGTGCTGAAGGGTCTTAGATCAGATCAGACCATATTCTCAGTCACAACCTACTGGTGTACCACTAGTCTCTAGTTCATTGTCCTCCCTACTGTCCCTTTGTACTGCCTGACCTATCAAATTTGTAGGGCAGTTTGTGTAGCCTGCACAGACAGAACCAAATTACTTCATCTATGACTATCCCTCAGTCTTGTCTGCACTTTTGACTTGCACTCTTACAAGTGTCTTCAATCTCAAACATTTTTGTGGGTCTCTGAACCACCTCTATTCTCATGCTACTATTTCTGCTACTATTGCAATAGGCCAGGTACATAGTCATCTTCAAAAATACGAAGTTGAATATCTACAATTTGCTTTTCGATGGATGAATAATCTGCTAATGAGGGAACTTCCACTGAGATGTACTATAAGACTGTGGGACACTTACCAGGTACTACCCTTCTTTTTATTTTATATTTTTTTTTGTAAATGTGTGTGTGTTGTGCTCCATTCGCATAATCTTTGATGATAAGTTTTACAGATGCTGAAAACAGATTGATCATCCATTTACATAGTCAAAGTTAAAGGGGTTGGCCACTTTCAGACCAGTATTGAGAAGCAAATGTTATTGTTTGTATAATAAAAAGATATACAATTTTCCAATATACTTTCTGTATCAACTCTTCATGGTTTTCTAGATTTCGGCTGGTTGTCATTCATTCTGTTACTTCTAGTGGATAAAACTCTGACCATGGTCATGTGATTTACGGTCCATGGTCATGTGATGAGCACACAGGTGCACAGCTAATTACCAGGCAGATGTCTGATTATTGTGCTGTGACTATAACGAGCGGCACCTGTGTGCTCATCACATGACCATGGACCGTAAATCACATGACCATGGTCAGAGTTTTATCCTCTAGAAGTAACAGAATGAATGACAGCAAGCCGAAATCTAGAAAACTGTGAGGAACTGATACAGAAAGTATATTGGAAAATGGTACAACTTTTTATTATACAAACCATAACATTTGACTCTCAATATTGGTCTGAAAGTGGCCAACCCCTTTAAATAAAAACTGATCCGTTTCTTTTTGTGGGACACAAGTGTGGCATGTTTTACTTTATTGTCCTGCAGAAAAAGATGCTTTTATCTTTTTTTTTTTTTTTCTTCAGACTAGGTTCACACTAGCGCTTATTGCCCGTTTAGGGTTTCCATGCCTAAACTTGCTTTAAAAAGGATGCATTTTTTAGTCAGAAACCCAGTGGACCCCATTCTAGTGAACGGGGTCCGCAAGTTTAGCGGGTTACCTTTCCATTTTTCGGGTCCCTAAGTGGCACCCTAAGAGCAGAAAGCCGAACACTAGTGTGAACCTAGAGTCACATTGGCTCTGTGTAAACGAATGGTCATCAGTTTTCATCCGGTTTTTGAATCCGTGTCTTTGCATCTATAATCCTGATAAGCAAAACATGATGTGCTTTTCCTATTACAAAGTGAAGACATTTTGTTTTTGCATCTAAAAACCATAACTTTTTTTTTTTTTATTTTTTAAATAACATATGTATGGGTACACTAGTAAAATATTGTTATACAATTCAGCATCGGCAATAGGTAACTCAATAAAACATAACTTTAATGTCCTAATGTGTCACACTCTACCCCTTATTGGCTGTCTAAATTTGAAAAAACACTGTCCTGTAAGGGGTTGAAAAGAATGTCTAAAGAAGGCTACCCTTATATCTTTTAAGTTTACCCTTCCTTCATTTAGAGTGGCAAAGATGAGGGGCATCTAGGTGTAACTAGAGATGGCGTCAGAGCAATAAGTAAAGGCCAGACTCCTCCCCCAAAAACATGCAAGTTACTTACTGTTTCAGAAGACACAGCAATTAGAGTGGCTGGGATTCACATAAGCTGCGTCTTCAATGATGTCACATCGCATGATGTTGGAGGAGTGACCTAGGATGTCTAGGAAAAAATGGACACTATGGAATAGTGATCCCACCCATTACTAGCCCCTCCCACCCTCACTGACTAATGATCCTGCCCATTAATAGATTCTTTCACCCTGTACTGTCTCTCTTTAGCCTAGCAATCCCGCCCATTATTAGGCCTTTCCACTCCCTCGTCTCCTAGCTAAGCTATTCCACCCACTACCAGAAGACAGGAAGAGGGGGAGGACTTGTTCCCCGGACACAGCAAGGCTTGGCAGGTATTGCAGGGGATCGGGAAGGGGGAAGAGTGATGCTGACATTCCATGTTGGAAGCAGTGAAACGGAACATCACCGGATTATCACCGCTCCAGGGATATGGTTAATTATACATTTTTTTAAATTGAAGTAAATTAGAAGTTAGGTGGGGGAGGGATTTTATTTTAGGGAATAATTATTAGTTTATTGTGGACAACCCCTTTAATCTAGATACTGTACATCCAAAGGATCTGAATGCTCAGATTTACTTTGGATGTTTCATATAATGTACAATCCATATAATATAACACAATTTTTTATTTATTTTTTTTTCGTCCTTAGAGGACAGTGATTTTTCAATTCAAAAAGTCCCTAATAAGCCCCTGCATTTTGGGATGAAATGCATATTGGGATAGGATGTTATTGAATTTTCTTTTTCAAGGTGAGCCTTGGGTATTGTCCTTATCATGGTAGGAGTCAATAAGGGGTACAGATGGAGTACTTTAGGGCATAATGGACACACCCATATTTCTGCATGGGTGACTCCCAGAAATCCAGTTGAGTACCCCATGACTTAGTCATCCACAGGTGAACACCCCGACTTTCTGGTATGACCGATCCTTTTTGTACAGTATTTTGTTAGGTCCGAGGATTCTTGTTTTGGGATTTCCTGTTATCGCAGGAAATAGTTTGTGGTTTTGGGGTTCATATTTTTTTGGGTGTATTTTCTTGGGCCAGTGTTAGTATGCTTCATAGCATTTTTGCCATTTTTACGTAATAAGTTACCGTATTTTTCGGACTATAAGACGCCCTTTTTTTCCTCCCAATATGGGAGGAAAATGTGTGTGCGTCTTATAGTCCGAATGCAGCGTGTGCAGCGTCTGTGTCCTGTCTATGAGAATCAAAAGGAGAGCAGCACGGTGCCTGCCTGCTCTGCCCCTCCTTCCCTGTCTGTGTCGCGTGTTTGCAGGAGCGAGATATGAGAGGCAGGGAAGTAGGGGCGGGACAGACAGGTGAAGGAAGCATGGTTTCAAGCTTGCCGAGAAAACCACGCCTCCTTCTCCCGTCTGGCCCGCCCCTCCTTCACTGCCTCTCAGATCTGGCTCTTGCAATGAAGCCACACAGACAGGGAAGGAGGGGCGGGCCAAACGGGAGGAGGAGGCGTGGTTTTCTCGGCAAGCTCGAAACCACGCCTCCTTCACCCGTCTGGCCCGCCCCTACTTCCCTGCCTGTGTGGCTTAATTGCAGGAGCAAGATCTGAGAGGCAGTGAAGGAGGGACGAGCCAGATGGGTGAAAGAGGCGTGTTTTCAAGTTTGCTTAGAAAACCACACCTCCTTCACCCGTCTGGCCCGCCCCTTTTTCTCTTCTTGCATAGCTTCACTGCAGGGTGTCTCTTTCCATCCATGGATGAGATTAGATAGATAGATAGATAGATAGATAGATAGATAGATAGATAGATATGTTCAAATCACCCCCATATCCCTAGAATACATATAAAACAAAAACATTACTGTGAAACACATACACATTTGGTATCCCTGTGTCCGAAAGCCCCCGATTCTATTTACATTGGTGAAATATTATATTATTAGGTTATTAAATATTTCACCAATTTTTTTTCCTTAAATTTTTTTTTTCTCCCTATTTTCCTCCTCTAAAACCTTAGTGCGTCTTATGGTCCGGTGCGTCTTATAGTCCGAAAAATACGGTATGTTTTAGTGAGCTACCTGTTGTGTATGCTGAAATCTACTTTCTATTCTTAGGTATTCTGTTCCATAGGTAAACCAACATTTGGTTCACCTTCCTTTGCTGTTTTTAATGTATTGTTATAGTAACACCTTTATGACAAAGTAATATCTATCAATATTATTCCATGAAGTCTGTAGATGAAAGTTATTCTTTCATATCTTAGTCTTTCTCATACACACGCCATACATTTAATGTGTTTTTCTTTACCTGACTTAGCTAACCAAGAGCATGTTGTTTTGCAGGATGTGCTGTCCATTTTATTGCTA
This sequence comes from Leptodactylus fuscus, assembly GCF_031893055.1. Classification (NCBI taxonomy): domain Eukaryota; kingdom Metazoa; phylum Chordata; class Amphibia; order Anura; family Leptodactylidae; genus Leptodactylus; species Leptodactylus fuscus. The sequence continues at coordinate 96,390,409 of NC_134266.1, read as the reverse complement.
CAAGTCTGCAGTACAAGTGACTTTTTGACCACTTTTATTCCGTTTTTCCACTTTTAACCCCTTAGCAACACATGACATACCTGTACATCATGGCATCGCTAAGGAAGTGTGGAGAGGGTTCAGCAGCTGTGTTAAACAGCGGGCACCCTCAATCGGTGCCTGCACCAGTCACAGCTGTTAGCCCTTTAGATTCTTTGGTCAATTGCGAAAAAGGCCCCTAAATAGAGCTAGCGCATAGGCAAAGTCACTGGTGAATGCCAATTGATTGTCATGACAATTCTATTTTAGTATGTTGTATGGGTGATCTGACCCCCTAGGGTTCAAGTACTCTAGAGGGTCTAAAAATAAAGGATTTAAAAAAAAACGAGATTAAAAAAAATATATAAAAGTTTAAATTTCCTCCCTTTCCCTACATTATGCATAAAAATAAATAAGAATTAACGTAAACAAATTATGTAACCCCACAACCAAAAATACCTGAACTATAAAAATATGGTTGTCAAAAAAAAGTTGTCAAAAGTTTTCACAAAGCGTCAAACAGTTTGCAAACAGTTATCGAAAAAAAAAAAACTTGCCCCGCTAAAAACGAACCCTTTAGACAGCAATATAAATGGAATTATAAAAAAAATTATGAATTAAAGGGATCCTATCATTAAAACTACATTTTTTTGTCCCTAACACGTAGGAATAGCCTTAAGAAAGGCTATTCTTCTCCTACCTTCAGATGTCTTCTCCGCGCCGCCGTTCCGTAGAAATCCCAGTTTTCTTCTGTATGCAAATGAGTTATCTCGCAGCACTGAGAACGGTCCTCAGCGCTCAAACAGCACTGGGGGCGTCCCCAATGCTGCAATAGAACTCTCCAGCGCCGCCTCCATCTTCTTCAGGAACGGGCTATCTTCGCATGTTCTTCCGGCGGTGGCTTCAAACTTCTAGGCCTCGGGCAGCCGACTGTGCATGCTTGCCAGCCACAAGAAAATGGCCGCTTACAATCCCGACGAAAACCGGGATTTCTACGGAACGGCAGCGCGGAGAAGAATAGCCCTTCTTAAGGCTATTCCTACGTGTTAGGGCCAAAAAATTGAGTTTTAATGATCGGATCCCTTTAAAGATTGTGAAAATGTAGTAACACAGAATTTTCTATATAAGTGATGCCTTTTATTTTTCTGTTTTTTCAGGCAGAACCAGAAGGTTTTTCCCATTTCCACCTTTATGTCTGTGCAGCATTTCTAATTAAATGGCGCAAAGAAATTCTGGATGAAGAAGATTTTCAGGTCTGTACTGAACATGTGGTTATAGGGGAAGGGTTTGTATGGTTTTATATCTATAATACATATGCCTCGTATGTTTATTTTGCTAAGGTTGGTTAAGAAGGTGGAGTCGCTGAAATTATCAAATGAGCAAAGAAACGCTACGTAGACAAAGAGAACTGCAGTCACAGTGCAAATGCCATAGCTGATTATTAGAGATCTTGCAGTTTTATATGTACTTAAAATAATGCTTGATCGCTTTATCAATGTACAGATTTTTAACAAATTTTGTTCAACTGTGGCTGACTGCGACCCATCGGGTGACCAAAGATCGCTGTTTCACCCTGTAACTCCTTTACTCTTGTTAGTGAATGGAGTTGCATTGTGGCCTAGAGAGTTCTGCAACTTCTAGTAGCAAAAAAGTCAAACATTGCTCGGCAGTCATTGTACTCCAGGACGACACAGCTATTTTTGAACACGCAACGGGAGTCTTGGTCATAGCTGATTTGTGGCTTTAGGCTTAAGGTATTAGTTTGCAGAGAGTACATAAGAACACTCTTGCCTACATTCAGCATCAAGAAACCTATATTTCTCTCGCTCTCAGCCGACAAGTGGCAGTGATTTGCTGCGTTCCATTATCAGTATTATTATCCTAGTAGACATTTTAGGGCACACATGAAATATCATTTTATAGGCACAGGAAGTAATATAGGTTATAATCCAATCCTTCATCACACAGAATACTATAGCATTTGCCTTCCGTGTGCTTTTTAGTAGTTTAACTGAATCCAGTATAAAGGCTGCTGAAACCAGGATTTGGCTGCTGTTACACAACAGATTTTCAACCATGAAACCTCATCTGTGTATGTGCCGCATTTACTATCCTGAACACTATTTGGGGAGATGGACTTCTAGCATTTTAGCTGTCTATGTTGCAGAGAGTTCCTGCCCTCCCCACATAATACTATAGTACAGGATGTAGATAGAGGTGCCCAGTGGCTCAGACAACTCTTATCCCTTTCCTGATCAGAGAGAACCGTGTAGCTATTCACACTGGGACAATGAGGGAGATTTTGACAGCAGATTTCACCTCAAAATCTGCTTCTATACAGTGGTGGTCTATGGAGACTGCTAGCTTTTGTTTTTCAGCTGCGAAGCGACATGACCTTTCTTCAGGCAGATTCCGCCTGAGGAAAGCAATAGAAGTGAATGGGAGGCAAAAAACGCCTAGTTTTTTGGTGGGTTTTTTGCAAAAAAAACGCCTAGCCATTCACTTTAGGGGAGAGGAAAACCGCCTGGCGTTTTCTGAAGCAGTTTTTACCAAAAACTGTTCCAAAAAACCCTCCAAAAAATGCCTCAAGGTCAAAAAACTGCTTCCCAATTAGGAAGCGTTTTTTTTCGGGAGCAAAATAAGCCAGGTGGTTTTTACGTGTGAACTAGTCCTTAGTTGCACAGTTTTCCCTTTATTTGACTTGCACACATCTGTCTGGTAAGTACAGGACAGCAAGAGAAGCTTTTATGTCTCCTCAATACAGGAGGGCTGTACAATGGTGGTAGTTAAGCAGATATAAGTTCCGCTGCCAGGTCATGTAGTTTTTTTTTTTTTTTTTTTTTAGATTTAACCCCTTCCCGACATGCGTCGTAATAGTACGGCGCGTGTCGGGTCTGTAACTATGGCGACCGCCCGGGAGCCGGGCGGCCGTCATAGCCGCCGGGTGTCTACTGCTTTAAGCAGTAGACAACCGGCTCTAATGCCTCCGATCGGTCCCTGGACCGATCGGAGGCATTAACCCCTCCGGCGCTGCTGTCAAAGGCGCCGGAGGCGCCATTTTCCCGGCGGCGCATGGGCGCCGCCATGTTGGCAGGGATCGCCGGCTCCTGGAGCATGCTCCAGGGCCGTCCCCCCGTTGCCATGACAGCCGGGAGCCTTGTTAAAGGCTCCCAGCCGGTCTGCAAATTCTCTCTTTTGCAGGCTGGTGTATACAGCCTGCAAAAGAGATGATGATTTTTTGCAATGCATTGCAATGCATTAGCATTGCATTAGTGATCAGACCCCCTGGGGTTCAACACCCCTAGGGGGTCTAATAAATGCAAAAAAAAAATAAAAAAAAAAGTTAAAAAAAATATTAAAAAATATAAAAAGAATTAAAAGTTCAAATCACCCCCCTTTCCCTAGAACACATATAAAAGTAGTTAAAAACTGTGAAACATATACATGTTAGGTATCCCCGCGTCCGAAATCGCCCGCTCTACAAATCTATAAAAATATTTTTCCTGTTCGGTAAACGCCGTAGCAGGAAAAATAGTCAAAAGTGCCAAACCGCCGTTTTTTCACTGTTTTAATTCTGATAAAAATTTGAATAAAAAGTGATCAAAGCAATAACATTTCCCGAAAATGGTAGAACTAAAAAGTACACCCGGCCCCGCAAAAAAAGACGCCCTATACATCCCCGTACACGCACGTATAAAAAAGTTACGGCCGTCGGAATATGGCGACTTTTAGAAAAAAAATTTTTTAACACCGTTTTGGAATTTTTTTTAGGGGTCAAAATGTAAGTAAAACCATATAAATTTGGTATCTCTGGAACCGTACCGAAACACAGAATATAGGGGACATGTCATTTTGGCTGCACAGTGAACGCCGTAAAACCAAAGCCCGTAAGAAAGTCGCAGAAATGCATTTTTTCTTCAAATCCACCCCATTCTGAATTTTTTTCCTGCTTCCCAGTACATTATATAGAATAATTAATGGTGGCATCATGAAGAAAAAATTGTCCCGCAAAAATTAAGACCTCATATGACTCTGGGAGTGGAGAAATAAAAAAGTTATGGGGTTTAGAAGGAGGGGAGTCAAAAACGAAAAATGAAAATCAAAAAATGCCATCGGCGGGAAGGGGTTAAAAAGGTTTTCTGGTTTTACGTAACTAAAGTTTAAAGAGCTTGCGCTGTTAAGGACACTTCAACAGCAATCAGGGGAACGGGGACCAAAAGTAATTTACTTCTGTAGGGCTGCCGAGATGTAACTTTCAACTGTGTCCTCAGAACTATAGGAGTGAATAGAGTGGCGGTCTCTCAAGTGATCTGATGCCGGGTATCCTGGAAATTGGGCCTCCAGTGATAAGACACGTATCCTCTGTCCTCTAGATAAGGAGTAACTGCCCTTTACATCACATCCCCTTTAACCAAGACAACATTTTAAAAGTTCTTAGTGTTCTAATATACTTTGTTTCAGTTTCTTATGGTTTTCAAGATAATAATAGCTTGCTGTCAGGAAGGAGAACATTGTTAAGTAAACCTGTATAAATCTAGTCCTGGTTTCTGGTCCTGGTGCTTCTTTGGCTTAATAAAGAGGCTCCAGACTAATACACTGTAAATTAGACTGGAGATAGAACATTTTCATCAATATAATTAAATATTGATAACCTGAAACCAGAACATCTTTATAACTTAAAAATTATGTATGAATATTTATTAAAAACCTATTTTTATTGAGAAAAGAAAAAAAAACACTTCTAGGTTCACACTAGCGTCTGTGTCCGACAGCTAGTGTCCGATGCTAATGTCCACGCAAAATCGGACTATACTAGTGTGAACCCTGCTTTAAAACTCATATCCAACTTGACTCCTCTAATTTCTTATTAGTACTCGCATTGAAGGACATTACAGTCTAATAGATTTCACTACCTTCAGTAATGTCTAGGTATGAGAACAGTCTCATCTATGCTTGTAGGTATTCCTAGTTGCTCTTAGAAATAGTAAGCTAAGATACTTAGTCATACAACTATACGAACTGCCTATTAACTAAACCTCAAGTGGAGGTGTGTTGAAAGGAATGTCAGATGTGTTTAATTTTGAGTATGTAAATTAGATTTAAAGAGTCCCTTTCACCACCTCTACAAATGCTAACTTTGCATCGTTCAATTGGTTCCTCTCTACTGATTTTGGCACATTCAGAATTTTTTCTTTAGCCCTCCCCGACCCTGAGCAATCAGCACAGTTCGTTTCAATAACCAACATGCTAATTGGGGTCTCTACAGTCAGATGGGCTTGGAAACCGTAGGGGCTTGTGAAAAAAATTGGTTAGGGGCCACACGGTGGCTCAATGGTTAGCACTGCACTTTTGCAGCACTGGAGTCCTGGTGTTCAAATCCCGCCAAGGGCAAAAAAACATCTGCAAGGAGTTCGTATGTTCTCCCCGTGTTTGCATGGATTTCCATCCCATATTCCAAAAAAAGACCTACTGATAGGGAAAAAAATGTACATTGTGAGCTCTATGTAGGGCTCACAATTTACATTGAAAAAATTGGTTTTGAATTACCGTATATACTCTATTATAAGCCGACCCGAATATAAGCCGAGGCCCCCAATTTTACCACAAAAAACTGGGAAAACTTATTGACTCGAGTATAAGCCTAGGGGGGAAATGCAGCAGCTACTGGAAAATTTCAAAAATTAAAATGGACGGAATTTTTGGGTGCAGTAGTTGCTGGGTACTGGGGAAGGGGAGGGGGTGTTTTGGTTGTCTCTGCCCCTTCCCTGAGCTTGAGGACAGAGTTTTTTTTCCCCCCACTTGGAATTCAATCTGGCTGAATATAGGGTATCTGCAGTGCTCCTATTAACCCCTTCCCAATGGAACAGGAGCACTGCAGATAACCTATATTCAGTAGACCGGGCACTTCTAGACACAGGGATACCTAATGTGTATGTGTTTCACAGTCATTTTCTACTTTTATATGTATTCTAGGAAAAGGAGGGAATTACAACTTTTATTTACTTTATTTTTTTATTCTATTTTTTTAAAGCTTCTTTTTTTCACTATTTTATGGGAGAATTTTTTTTAATTTTTTTTGCTTGACTCGAGTATAAGCCGAGGGGGGCTTTTTCAGCACAAAAACTGTGCTGAAAAATTCAGCTTATACTCGAGTATATACGGTAGTAGAGCCACACCTACTGAAGGATGCAAAGAGTCGGAGTTAGTTAAAGATCCTCTTTCTGAATGCAGAGGACAAAGGGAAGGCTTTATTAAGTCTTGATGGCCCATGTGTCACGGTGAAGTTGCATTTCATTTATTAAGAAACACATGCCTCTTAGATTTGTACTGTCATTTCCAATATTTTCTGGCATACATTATAATAATTCAGCTTGGTTGTGAGAGGCTAAGATCCATCATAGCCACTTTATGGTAAACAGCGGCTGTGCAGGGAACAGAGCATCATGAATGTCATAAACTTAGGTGGATGTGTTTGAAGTGGAACTAGATTAAACTTGTGATTATTCTTTCAGCTGAAAAAAGTAATTTCCTATTCTTTCTCCTGCCATAATGCCCTTTTCAGGCTCAATCTGTAGGCCAGTAAGCTCCATTTTGCATTTGAGGCAGAGGAGTGCTACTTGTGCCTTTCTATATTGATGCTTGAAGGGGGCTTGTTATACTGTATGTCTCACACCAATAGCTATATCAGTCCCTTTCTCTATCATGGAGTTTTCAATGAAATGGAAAGACGGCGCTCTCAGGTCACAACAGGATTTTATTCAAAAAGACAATGATGCACAACGCTAAAAAATCGCCGCGTTTCGGGCACACCTGCCCTTTCTCAAGTGCGTAACTTCACACAAAGCTCGGTCAGTCTGGAAGATGTATACAAATTGTATGACCGAGCTTTGTGTGAAGTTACGCACTTGAGAAAGGGCAGGTGTGCCCGAAACGCGGCGATTTTTTAGCGTTGTGCATCATTGTCTTTTTGAATAAAATCCTGTTGTGACCTGAGAGCGCCGTCTTTCCATTTCATTGAAAACTCTATCTTCCCTGGCCTTGGCCGGTATCCATCAGACGTGCTGCCTCCTCCACCTAACGGTAAACCTCAAACGTAGTTGTGAGCGATTGTCACAACCTCATCAGGTGAGAGGCCATTTGGTCCTTTTAAATCTTCTGGTTATTTCCACCAAAATTTATCAGACATTCTACACTATATAGTGTGCTCGTGTGTCTCTTTTGTTTTTTATTCCTTTCTCTATCATAGCTGATACAAAGGCAGAGAAGGGGTGGATTGGCTATGAAAGCTTTCTCTATCGTCGAATGCAGAAATGGAGCGAAGTGAAAAAGTTCCACCGTGTTTTGTTTCTAATAGCAATGAGATGACAGCCACTGTGAAAACTCGAATGTTTCAAGACTTGCAGATGTATTTAAAAAAAATAGAAACATCAAAAGTGTCTAGAATAAGAATTTGTTTTAATAATACATTTCCATTAGTATACCGTATTTTACGGACTATAAGGCGCACTGGACTATAAGGCGCATTGCCCATGAGCGCCTTATAGTCCGTCTCGGTTCATATATAAGGCGCACCGGACTATAAGGCGCAGTCCGGTGCGCATTATATGTTATTGAAAGCGGCGGCACGCAGACTTTGCCAGCGGCCGCTTAACCCCCCGCGTGCCAGCTGCTTCTATTGGAAGCGCTCGGCAGGCGAGGAGTTAAAGGGGCTCTATCAGCAAAATCATGCTTATAGAGCCCAACCGTAAAAGTTATATTAAACTACCCCCCCGTTTTAAAATAAAATCCTGAAACAGAATGTGAAACTTACCGGACGGTGCAGGGTGGGCGGGTGGGCATTCAGGCCTCCTCTTCCTCCGATGTTCCGTCCTCCTTCTCCGGCGCTCGCGAACTGATAATGGCCTGGGCGCATGCGCAGTAGCCGTAGTAGAAGCATTATGATATTGCGCATGCGCCCAGGCCATTATTAGTTCGCGAGCGCCGGAGGAAGTGGTCAGGACATCGGAGGAAGAGGAGGCCTGAATGCCCACCCACCCTGCACCGTTCGGTAAGTTTCACATTCTGTTTCAGGGTTTTATTTTGAACGGGGGGGTAGTTTAATATAACTTTTAAGGGTGCATTCACACTACGGAACGCCAGCGTGTATCACAGCCGTACACGCCGGCGTTACAGCAGGGCTGCCGGACACTTCCCATTCATTTCTATGGGAGCCGGCATGCGAGCGCTCCCCATAGAAATGAATGGACTGCTTTGTTCCATTCATTTCTATGGGGAGCGCTCGCATGCCGGCTCCCATAGAAATGAATGGGAAGTGTCCGGCAGCCCTGCTGTAACGCCGGCGTGTACGGCTGTGATACACGCTGGCGTTCCGTAGTGTGAATGCACCCTTACGGTGCCTTTTATGTATGTATGGAAGCGGCACGCAGACTTTGCCGCCGCTTCCATCCATATATAAGGCGCACCGGACTATAAGGCGCACTTACGATTTCTGAGGAAATCGTAGGTTTTTATGTGCGCCTTATAGTCTGGAAAATACGGTAATATAATGCAGGTAGTTAGTTTTATGTGTAGATCACTATTCTATATGTAGATCTATTAAGCTTGCTAGATTAACATATATTATTCATTTATGGAAAGTGTTCCGTATGTTTTAAGTGGATGACCAGCTTTAGGCTTTTCCCACTTTAAACATTTATTGCATATGAACTGTCAATATGTGATGGTTGGGGATCTTGCCTTTAGGGTCTCCACTTATCTACTGATGTGGCCACTGCATCTAGATCAGGGGTAGGGAACGTACGGCTCTCCAGCTGTTGCAAAACTACAATTCCCAGAATGCATACTTGCTCTGCTGTTCTTGGAACTTCCATGGAAGTGAATGGAGCATGATGGGAGTTGTAGTTTCACAGCAGCTGGAGAGCCGAAGGTTCCCTATCCCTGATCTAGATGGAAAATGAAGGTGTGGTGGCCTTGCACAGCCAAGCTCCACGGGTTACCATGATGTACAGTCTGTATATACTTGGTATAAAATATCCTTTTTTCTTCTAGGGATTGCTTATGCTGCTCCAGAACCTGCCTACAATTCACTGGGGCAATGAAGAAATCGGCCTCCTTTTGGCAGAAGCGTACAGACTGAAATACATGTTTGCAGATGCTCCCAACCACTATCGTCGATAAAACTTGATCTGCTCCATGGCTTCACACTCCAGAAATCCTGCTCCCAGGAAGCGGCGTGTACATTTTGCACCAGTGCCTCCTGCTTTACTATTCACTCACTCATTGGGACTTTTTGAAGCATTTGTGTGTGAGTGCGTCCGGTGTCTGTTTATTTAAAGACTAAAGACTGAACATGTGATCGACCCTGTACAGATTATTTGTATATTAGCAGACTTTCATATGTATATGGATAGAAATGTATATAATTTAAATTTATTTGTAAAATGTGATTGTCTTATCTCATTCAAGCATATCATACATGCTTTTTTTTTTTTTGTCTTTTTGTTGAAAATTGTGGCTACTGTGTAAAATGTGCAAAATTTTAAGGTTATTAACTAAATAATAGTTAAGAGGCACTCCCACAAAAAGCAAAAGTTTTAGAAGTTTGAATGTTATGTTAGATGCTACCAAATACAAGAACTGAGACTCCATTTCTCTGACGTATCCCCTAGGTATTGCTTCTTTAGTCCCTAGAATGTGCATAAAAATTGTATGAACATCACTCAGGGACAGCCGGTAAGAAATGTGAATATTTCAGTATTCTTCACTGGAGCACATATCACTCACTGCGCATGGTACTGACCAGGGAGCATAACCTTCAATTTCAGAAACATGGCAGAAAATCTAGAACTTTTTTTTTAAATGAAATCAGGCTTTAGTTTTATGTACTGTTAGAGGCTCAAACTTGTACTGTGATTTCTGTGAGGTATTGCAGTTGTAGATTTGCTACTACAAGGTGGACTAACAAGTGCCAGTTTTGCCGTGGCCTACTCCATTTGTGCTTGTTTGTACCTGTGTTCATAAGAAATGACCATTGTTTGAATGTCACTGGAAGGAAGAGTGAAGAATTCTCTTCATTGTCTTTAATTCAAGGAGTGGAATCCAAGGAAAGTAAAGTGCAATTATGGAAAAGCATTGGATTCTGTTTTCCTACTAGACTGGAATGCATGCCTTTGTTCATTGACCATCCAACTGTGACAATGAATAAAGTACACACATCCCTACAGTTTGAATACATTTCTCTACTGTTGGCACTTTTTATTTTCACTATGATGTTATGATACATTAGAAAGGATGTGTGTGACAGGGATAGCTGAAATATACCTGCTTCACCTTTAATTCAATGTAAAGGTTATCTCTGCTCAAGGCTTACACAAACTGTGAGCTTCAGTTAATATAATAAAGAAAAAATCTTTTTTTGCACTGGTGAATTATTTGTCAAGGCATGTTATAATTAAAAAAAAAAAGAAAAAAAGTTGTATTTATTCCAACTTGGTGCAAATAAAAAGTGGAAGAGGGGTGGCACTGCAACTCCATATTTATGTTGCATCCAACAATGACTAGAATGAATATTCCACATAAAGGGTCTTTTGAATCACAGAACTTACTGTACTATTGTGTATACAGTGTCTCATATTTCAAGAAAGCATTATTTAATTAATAATAAAACATAGCCCCATTTACTTGAAAAGGACCTTTTATGTCATCAGGCACGGTCGGTTCTATATACTGCTAGAAATCCGACAGTATGCTGAATTCTGAGCACTGTCAACTTTCCCATGTCCTAGGACTGAAGATATCAGTGCTGGTATTGATCTCTGCCCACTGTCAGAAGGGTGTTCCTGACAGTCTAGCTGGGCTGTGAGGAACGGCCCCTGACAGTACTTGTCCATAGCCCTGTACTGTCAGAGGGGGCGTTTCTCACAGCTCAGTGTCATTCCTAGGTGGTAACAAACAAACAGACCAATGGATGAGAAAAGAACTGCGCTTGCTCCAGATCCGTTGATTCAACACGCTGTTTTATTAGGGTTTCTTAATACACGACGCAGCGGGCTGCGTTTCGGGGCTTCCCCTTTATCAAGTGTATTACCACTGTACACACTTATCCAGGTCCCGTCAGGTCAGACGCTTCCACCTTCCGAAGGTGTCGGATGTCGTCACTGCTGCTGATTTAAAGCTCCTACGTGTAAAAAAAATCCACCATCCAGTCAAAATCGAAATCTCAGGGGTTGCTCGGTGAAATCCTTCAATATTCCTAGGCGGCAAGAAACGCCCCCTCTGACAGTACAGGGCTATAAATGAGTACTGTCAGGGGGGTATTCCTCACAGCCCAGCTGGATTGTCAGGAATGCCCTTCTGGCAGTGTGCAGAGATCGGTGCCATTATAACGGCACCAATATCTCCAGCCCTGGGGCACGTAACGGGAAAGCCAACAGTGTGCATTGAATTCAGCGCGCTGTCGGCTTCCTAGTGGTATATGAAATCGCATACATATTTTGGACTGCTGGACCTGTTTTACCATTTCAATTTGTGTTCACAAGTAGGTGCCATCACTCTGCGACTTACTTTTGGATGTTTTACCACAGACTGATACCTACCAATTATGTTTATGGTGGTTCAAATAAAGGAAAACAAGTATTGATATTGATGTCTCTATTCCTTTGGACGATAGGAGTTGTGAAGATCTCTTTAAATTGGAAAAGCTGCAGACTCAGGAGGGGAGAACTTGGTCCAACATAATATGATCCATGTTCGTAAAAAAGAAAAAAAAAAAAAAACAACCAACGTCATATTGGAAAACAGTTAGTACAGGAATGGAATATATTATTGGAGTGTTCCATTAAGCTCATTAATGTCTCACGGGAGTCACAGAAAGTAACCCAAATTAGATCTGAAATGACAAGTGTTAATGAGGAGACCAAATATTAGAGAACAGAAATGTACACCATATCTTTAGAGTGGATTGCTGATGATATCAATAAATTGTAGGATTCCATAACTGCTTTCAAGTGTTCTAAATATATTAGAGATACAAGAGATCACACCAAGTATACTCTTGGAAAATACACAGAACTAACAGTAATGGCGGTTGAAGAAAGCGAGCAAAGTGTATCAGAACTGCATGAGGGGAAGGGAAAAAGAGAGGGACTAATGTGGAGAGTGCACTGGGGGTATAGATGGATGGTAGTTTTTTATGAGAACACTTGATGAGATACGGTAACTGTTAGCATATAAGTAGATAAGTCTTAATGTAAATCTTTCATACCATTTGTGAAAGCTTGTTTTTTTGGGAACAAGTTTAGTTGGTATGCTTTTATATCTTATCAGTTTTATGCCTGTCTTAAGTGCACTTGTGATGATGAATGCACATGCAATAGAAATGCTTCACCCACATTTATAGTCCTAATTTAGGTTGTTAATTAATCAACACTTCCTGGTGTCCAACCACAGGCTGAGATGGGTCACCGCCAGTTACTTGCTAAAGAGGGCATCTCCAAACAATCCTTGTGTGTCCGGAGATATCTGAAAACAAAGCACAGAAGGTATCCAGGTAGCATCTGGATCAGAGCAGGTAGGGAGAGGTGAGTATGGTAATAATTTGTTATGTTACTGCCTCTATATCAGAGGTTCTCAATCTTATTTAGTCTACCACCCACTTTGAGAATCAATTATTTTCTAGCAACCCCTAAAATTTTTAATTTTACCACAATCTTAAAAATCGCACTCATTACTTTAATTATAGCAGCCATATGAGTGTTATCCTGTTTCTGAGTTCACGCTTACATTATAAATGAGACTGTTTTAATGAGACCAATAAAATGCAATTTTATAAATAAGATTTAGAAAAACATTCAAATTAAAACAAACATTTCAATTTAAAGTTTAAAACTAATCTAATGTGAAGGTGAATCTGATGATTTTTAACAAGTTTCTTGGTATCGGGCTCGAATTTCCTCTGCCGTAAAGTCACCATGTTCGGTAACATGAAAATGATTTCTCTTTTTAGTTAGCAGCGTTGCCACCGCACTAATTCCACGTTCACACAAATATGACAATGGGAATGCGATAAAAAATTGTTGAACAATCGACCACAATCCAGGTTACAATTGTGGGATTGTCTTTTGTAGTGTAGGAATTCATATTAAGCAAGTCGGAAGAGGTATTAATGATGCTACCGCTTCATACAGGTTTGCACAAATTGCATTGTTTAACAAAACTTGTTAAAACTTGATTGCTCACGGGCTACCTACGAAATACATGATATACAATCAAACGGCAGGAATAAGAACAAAATAATCGTCATAGTGTAGTAGGCAGTTTTTGATTTTAGTTTAATATATTAGAAAAACACTCAGCCATTGTCTCCCTAAACCACTTAACCCCCCCCCCCCCCCCCAATTTTCTCTTGGCCCTTTACCACCCCCTGTAGGCCTCCAGCCATTTTGAACAATTGAAAAGTCCTTTTAGGCTAAGGATCCATGTAGCACTGTGGGTAAAACTATGGCGGCAATGTATCACTGTGTTTCCTGCAGCGCTTCTTCTGTTTCCATTATACCTATAGGGAAACCTCCAGTGTTTCTGTAAGTATAATTATGCTGCGATTTCCAAAAATGGGATGGTTTTGGAAATCGATGCATGTATTTTTCTGCAGTGTGTGGAGATGATTCGTCAGAATCCCATCCACTTTGCAGCGTTTTTTGCCAAGTGTTTACACCACGTGGGGCCCTGACTTTAAACTGTTTATTATCCTACTAATATTATAAGTGTGAAAGTTTGTGTGTTTAGATGTTTGTGAGTTTGGATGTTTGTTCCTCAATCACGCTAAAACGCCTGGACGGATTTGCGTGCAATTTTCCACAAACATAGTTTTCCCTTAGGATTGAGTCACAGGCTACTTTTGGTGCCACTAAACAACATGGCTTCCTAGCAGGAGACTCACAAAAGCAGGACTCCTAGCCCCAGCTATAGACTAACACACACTGCCTGGCACTTCCTGCCTCAACCTGCCTGCACACTCCTTATTGTCACCTCAGGAGTAGCCCTCACTCTACTCACTCACATTTACATATAGCTTTCCACTATATGACACATCACATTGTCTGTATCACGACATACACAATACAACACATCACATTGTCTGTATCACGACATACACAATACACCACATCACATTGTCTGTATCACGACATACACAATACAACACATCACATTGTCTGTATCACGACATACACAATACAACACATCACATTGTCTGTATCACTACATACACAATATAACACATCACATCACATTTGCTAGCCCACCAAACTTTTTAAAGCACTTTTACAGTTTCACACGTCTGTGTCCGCCCAATTCTCAAATCACCGCAGACGAAGTCGCGGGTAAAAGCTAGTCATTCATATTATCACAGTCAAGGATGCAGAGGGCCCAATGATATCCAATAAGTTATCACAGAGCTGCCTTTTTATCAATCTAACAATCCACCAAGAATTTTCTTACCATAATTTTTTTTTATTTTATGTAACCACTTCTGGACCGCCCTTTTGGGTTTTTACGTCCATGTACCGGTACATTCTTGCAGTTTTCAGCATCTGTACAAAATCATTAGACCTATTCTGCCCTGCCACACGTGTTGCCACAGCTTTCAGTACTCAGCTAGACATTGTTGGTGCCACAATGTTGGCATGAAAAAAAAAATTGATTCCACATCTACTCCCACCAAGGCACTGTCCAGAAAGCAGTCATTGACACACTCCACAAGGAGGGTAAGCCACCAAAGGTCATTGCTAAAGAAGCTGGCTGTTCACAGAGTGCTGTATCAAAGCATATTAATGGAAAGTTGAGTGGAAGGAAAAAAGTGTGGTAGAAAAAGGTGCACAAGCAACAGGGATAACCGCAGCCTTGATAGGACTGTTAAGAAAAGGCCATTCAAAATTTGGAGGAGATTCACAAGGAGTGGACTACTGCTGGAGTCAGTGCTTCAAGAGCCACCACGCACAGATGTATCAGGACATGGGCTACTAGTGTTGCATTCCAAGTGTCAAACCGCTAATGACCAATAGGAAACAACAACAAGGACTTAAGTCCACCTTGCGGGGTATCCTGGTAACTGGTTAATGATCTCAAGGCAGCTGGGACCACATTCATCAAGAAAACCATGGTGTTAGGACGGGCTGGGCTTCCGACGCAGTCTGTGTCCAGCGCTGGAATAGCAGCTGGTTCCTGGCGCGGGGTAGGCCGACAGCCTCCACTTGAGTATGCGGAAGTTCTGGTTTCCCTCTAGCGCCGGGACCCACACTTTAGGGGTCAAGGGGACCAGATATATCTGAAGAAGAAGCCGGGATCTTCGAAATGCTATATTCTGTCATCATTATGAGTTAGCCATTAAAAAAGGTATCACCTGCTGAAGACCTTCATGTTTTTAGTTATTTATATATATATATATATATATATATATATATATATATATATATATATATATATGATATATACAGTACAGACTAAAAGTTTGGACACACCTTCTCATTCAAAGAGTTTTCTGTATTTTCATGACTATGAAAATTGTAGATTCACACTGAAGGCATCAAAACTATGAATTATCACATGTAGAATTATATACTTATATTGTAGGTTCTTCAAAGTAGCCACCTTTTGCTTTGATTATTGCATATAAAGTGGGGACTTATGAAAAATTTTATCAAAATTCACCAGCAGTGTTTTTGGCCCTTAGGGTGAGTTGAGCTTTGCACCAGCACTTGTCCCATAACATCAGGCGGGCCCTAAGTTCTGCGCTAAGTTGCACAAAGTTCCACTTGACCACCGACGCGTGGACAAGTGCATGCGGCCAGGGACGCTGCATCTCAATTGCGGCACACTGGCTGAATGTAGTTGAGGCTGGGACCGGGTCGCAAACTGTGGCGGCCTGCCTTGTCTCCCCACCCAATATTCCTGGCAGGAGTGCTGAAACACCACCCTCCTTCTCCTACTACTTCTCCGCCGTTAAATCGACCCCAGCTACGAGCTGGAAACGCTACAACACTGGCGTGGGGAGACGTCAGCAGGCCGTGCTGCAGCTCATCAGCTTGGGGGACAGACAGCACAGTGCCTCCGAGGTCAGGGATGCCATCCTGGATGAGATGGCAATGTTTTTTGCCCCGCTGCGCCTGGGCCCAGGTTGGCGTATGTGATAATGCCCGGAACCTTGTAGAAGATCTGGAGTTTGCAAGACTCAAACACGGTCCACACATGGCCTACGTTTTCAAATTATTGGTGCAACGGTTTCTAACAACTTACCCCAATTTAGACAAGCTACTGGTTAAAGTGCGGTGCTTGTGCTCCCACTTTGTCAAGTCTACAGTACCTGGTGCTAGCCTCAATACACTCCACCAACGCCTACATCTGCCTGAAGCGCCGGCTGTTGTGCGCGGTCACCACATGCTCAAACCCTAGATACCGTATGTTGAGCAGGGTGTGTTAGCAGCAGAGACCTTTGATGGAGTTCCATCTACAAAACCCAAGGGTTCATCAAAGTCAGCTCCCTCAGTTTCTGCACCATGTGTTTCCATGGGTGGCAGACGTATGTGAAATCCTATCTCATCCTTTCCACTGGACAAGAAACATTAGCATGCACTCATCACAATTGCTGATATGACAGCTGCGTTAAGCAGGGTGCAGGGTACAACGCAGACCAGGCCCGAGCACCAGGAACAGGTGTTACAATGGCTAGCGGATAATGCTTCCAGCTGCTTTTCCAGCAGCCGGTCAGCCACTACCTGCAGTCGTGTTCATACCCAAGAGTCTGCCCCTCCTTCCTCCCAACATGCCCAATCTTCCCAACAGAGTCATCCCACTCTTGCCCCCTCCCAGGATCTCTTTTTGGGTCCTTTTACTGTCTCTCCGTCTGTTGAACCACTTCCCGAATCCCAGGAGCTACCAGACGACTTTGTGTGTACTGATGCCCAAACACTGGAGCATCTGCCATCACCTGGCAATTTTGTGGTTGTGGACCCGCAACCAGCATTTTCCATCCTTAGTGATGATGATGAGACACAGTTGCCATCAGGGCATGCTGTTCTCATGTGCGGTTTGCAGTAAGAGGAGAGTGAGCAATTGGAAGAGGAGTTGGTGGACGACGAGGCCACCGACCCTAAATGGACAGGCATGATTTATAGCAGGTAAAGCAGTGTAGATGTGGAGGCAAGCTAAGCAGGAAAAAAGGTGGCTAGAGGCAGAGGCATGTCCAGAGGCAGCAAGGCCAAAGTTTTTCTGTGTACTAGCCACTCATGCAAAACTCGCCCATGTTGCCAGACTAATTCCTCCAACAGACTAACAACTGCAATCCGGTCAACACCCACCAGGGGCTCACTCTCCAACGTCTGGGACACGTTAATGGCACCCCCTGGCCAAACTACTGCCACTGAGGGGCCTAGTGTCACCAGGAGGAACGAGTATAGGCGCATGTTGCGGGAGTACCTGGCCGACCCTAGCCCTGTCCTCTCCGATCCCTCTGCACCCTAAATTTAGTGGGTCTTCAAGTTGGATTTGTGGCTGGAACTTGCGCTCTACGCATTGGAGGTCCTTTCCTGCCTTGACGCCAGCGTGCTATTGGAAAATGTCTTCAGCGCAGCCGGTGGCATCATCACGGATAAGCACAGCCAGCTGTCAGTGCTGACCAGCTGATGCTGATCAAAATGAACAGCCACTGGATAGACCCATCATTTTCATGTTCAGCAGTGTCAAGCACCCTGACAAGGAAGTTTGATGTGTATGCTCACCTTCTACAATTCTTCCTCCTCCTCCTCATACTTCTCCACCGTCAGCGTTGCACAATTCTGCTCCTACCAGATTCAATTCACACTAACGACCCCAAACTCTTCTGGTTAGAGGCTCAATCCACCCTGATTCCCCCAACTGTGCTGGTTAGAAGCTCATTATAAGTCATGTCAAGTAACACACTGGCACACATGGCTGACTTCATGTTAGGTTGCTTTTCAAGAGACAAAGGCTGCAACCTCGACCTCAACTACGAGCTGGAAACGCTGTACCACTGGCGTGGGGAGATGTCAGCAGGCCGTGCTGAAGCTCATCAGCTTGGGGGACAGACAGCACACTGCCTCCGAGGTGAGGGATGCCATCCAAGATGATATGGCAATATGGTTTTCCCCGCTGCACCTGGGCCCGCCCAGGCATGTTTGCATATCTGATAATGGCCGGAACCTGGTAGCAGATCTGGAGCTTGCCAGACTCAAACACAGTCCACACATGGCCCACGTTTCAACTTGGTGCAAAGGTTCTTTGAAACCTACACCATTGTGCCTGATATACTGGTCAAAGTGCGGCCATTTTCGTAAGTGAGAAGTAACCTCTGCTAGGCTGAAAACATTCAGAGCACACTCCTGTCATCTTCGCACCGTTGGCTGGCGGAGGAAGACGAGGGGGATGAAGTGGCATTTCATGTCACTGTCCCATGCGAGGCAGGATGAAGTTCAGTGCAACCCATTGCTTCAGCACGGATGGTGTGAAGGGGAGTGGAAACTGGAGGAAATGGAGAGTGACCCTTACAGTTGGGGGGCAGCGAAGTCATGCCAAGTAACACACTGGCACACATGGCTGACTTCATGTTGGGTTGCTTTTCAAGAGACAAAGGCATAGTTCACATCATGGAGAGCAAACAATACTGGATTGAACAAAAAATTGGATTGAGCTGATATAGCATGAATGAATTGCTGTGTATCACGCTTAGCTTTTGGGGGGTAGACCCTTAAAAATTGGATTGATCATACATGGCCTGACTGAATGAACGGCTGTCTCTCACTTAGCTTCGGGGGGTAGACCCTTAGAAATTGGATTGTCCATACATGGCCTGACTGAATGAACGGCTGTCTCCCACTTAGTTCGGGGGGTAGACCCTTAAAAATTGGATTGATCATACATGGCCTGACTGAATGAACGGCTGTCTCCCACTTAGCTTCGGGGGGTAGACCCTTAGAAATTGGATTGTCCATACATGGCCTGACTGAATGAACGGCTGTCTCCCACTTAGTTCGGGGGGTAGACCCTTAAAAATTGGATTGACCATACATGGCCTGACTGAATGAACGGCTGTCTCCCACTTAGCTTCGGGGAGTAGACCCTTAAAAATTGGATTGACCATACATGGCCTGACTGAATGAACAGCTGTCTCCCACTTAGCCGCGGGGGGTAGACCCTTAAAAATTGGATTGAGCTGATACAGCCTGAATTGCTGTGTCTCCCACTTAGCTTTGGGTGGTAGACCCTTAGAAATTGAATTCAGCGTACATAGCCTGACTGAATTTCTGTGTCTCCCAGGTAGGTTTTGGGGTTACACACCATGAAAAACTGGATTGAGCGTACATAGCCTGACTGAATTTCTGTCTCTCCCACCTAGATTTTGGGGGTAAACACCGTGAAAAACTGGATTGAGCGTACATAACCTGACTGAATTTCTGTGTCTCCCACCTAGGTTTTGGGGGTACACACCCTGGATATCTGGATTGAGCGTACATAGCCTGACTGAATTTCTATCTCTCCCACCTAGGTTTTGGGGGTACACACCCTGAATATCTGGATTGAGCGTACATAGCCTGACTGAATTTCTGTCTCTCCACTAGGTTTTGGGGGTACACACCATGAAAAACTGGATTGAGCGTACATAGACTAACTGAATTTCGGTGTCTCCCACATAGGTTTTGGGGGTACACACCCTGGATATCTGGATTGAGTGTACATAGCCAGACTGAATTTCGGTGTCTCCCACCTAGGTTTTGGGGGTACACACCCTGGATATCTGGATTGAGCGTACATAGCTGGACCCAATTGCTCTGTATCCCTGTTTTGGGGTTACACACTGCCTGAAAAGCTGGTTTGCATGTATATATAGCAAGAAGTAACTGCTGTGGATTCCAGCTATTTTTTGGGGGGGGGACACCCCTAATAAAAGCTGTTTTTCACGTATATAGCAAGAAGTAACTGCTGTGGATTCCTGCTATTTGTGGGGGACACCCCTAATAAAAGCTGGTTTGCACGTATATAGCAGGAGGTAACTTCTCTGTATTCCTGCAAATTTGTGGGGGGGGCACCCCAAAGAAAAGCTGGTTTGCACGTATATAGCAAGAAGTAACTGCTGTGGATTCCTGCTATTTTGTGGGGGACACCCCTAATAAAAACTGATTTGCACGTATATAGCAGGAGGTAACTGCTCTGTATTCCTGCAAATTTGTGGGGGGGACACCCCTAACAAAAGCTGGTTTGCACCTATATAGCAACAAATATCTGTTCTATATCCCTGTTTTCCACCGTCCATGGAAAGCTTGACTCCTGTCCCTGCAGTGTATAGCTCTGAGAAGAGCTGTTATTCTTCGTTTTTTTCCTGCCTATCTGAAGCTAATGCCTATCTAGCCCTCAGCAGATATGTTTCTCTCCCTATCTCTCACTGTGAAATCACACAAATATGGCAGCGGCCGTTCTTATGAATGGGAGGTCACATGTTTTCGGCAGCCAATGGGTTTTTTCAATTTTTTTAGACTGCCTTCATTGTCGTAGTTCCTGAAACTTCATTTACTTGACTCGACTTTTTCCCAGAAAACCTAGGCGCAGTGAGCGATGAACATGGCGAGCGCTTCCACCAGGATAATTTCGGTGGAGTCACGCTATCACGGTCGGTGGAGTGCAGCGATGTTGGCAGACTACTGTTGGACGCTTCAGCGTGATTTGTCAACTCATCAGTATAAGTGGAAGTCCACAGCCAAGAAATTTAAACCATGAACATGTTTAATGAATTTTTGCACAGATTTTACAGATATTAGACTTCAACCTGAATGTTTGTTTATCATATAATTATGTATGTTATATATAATTTCAGTAGCTATAGCCACGTATATGTTTACGTTTATTATGCATGTAGCAACAACTTTTAAAATACATGTTTTTGTGCAAAAATTACATTTCCTATGGTTTGAAGTAATTGATTGAAATATAAAATTTAAGAGTGTGGATATTTCAAGAATAGAGGGTGATACAGAAAAACGGTTTGCATATTCGAAATCAGCATGATTAAATTGACTAAGATTGATTATTGTATATGAAGATATCCACGGAAAGGTTTTTTTTGTTATTCAGTGTTATTTGTGGTGTTCTAAAAATCTATTTATTTGTTTATGTCAGACCTGGCAGAGTTCCAAAGGGGAGTTATTGTTAGTGCCGACCTGATAAGGGCATCTGTGACCCGAGTCCATGTTCATATCTCAGTATGCAAAGAATGGTAGTAAATCTGCAGACAGAAGCCGCTTTCAAAGTGGTCGAAAGTCCAAGCTTGAAGATACTTAGTTGAATTGTAGCCAAAAATAGAAACGTACAACTGCTCAAATTACTGCAGAGTTGAATGCAAGTATCAAATAAAGTATCAAAAGGAAAAAAGATCATGCATCAGCACATGCTGCATCAAAGTCAGCGATACATATATGAAATCCTTATCCTCATATCAAATCTGTAACATACACACGTGGTCTAAGGTGATAGTCCAAAAAGCAATATACAGGGTTATACTGTATATAGCCCCTGTGCCTGAAACTGTCGGTCAACTGGGGGGTTTCTCCATATTTTGTGAGCCTTGGGGCAGAGATACAGGCTAAAAGTAAGTGGACCAGTCATCAATAACCCCCAAATATTGGGTATAGTCCTTTCCCTATAGGTGCTGTTGTGAGTTCATAATTTGAGTTGATGTTTTCCAAGACTTTTGGGGAATTGATGATAGTTAGCATGTTAAAGAAGTTCTCCTCCCTGCTGCAGATGGTATGTCCTTCTCCAAAGTAATAGTCAACCCAGTTTGTTGTGGTTCTTGCATCTGGCAAATTCTCCCAAATGACATCATATTTTCCGAGCCTTCATTACAGTTTTATTTGCCCCAAGCTGCTAATACTCTGTTACTCTTCACATGACATTTTGGTCTTGTTATTACTGCAGATTCTTCTTTATTACAATGATGTAAAGTTTCAGAAAACACATTTGTCACTAGAATACGTGTCACTGGGGGTGACAAGCAACTCATTTAAAGTCACACCACTAGGAGGTGTCAGAGAGCAGAAAGCCGAGGCTGGTACACAATGTATGTAAATAGGGAATGAGGAAAGTGTCTGGCACTGGATCAGGTCATGTGGGAAAGACATTGTGCAGCATTCACTGACGAATAAGAGCTTCTTTGTATCACTCTATAGAGTAGAGTTTCTCTCTACAGTATCTCTGCTTTATCTCAGCCCTCTCCTCTCTTCTGTAAAGAAGAGTAGTTTTGTCTTCTGAAAGTATGAAACTTTCAAGGGTTTTATTTCATTCTTTTTTGTTTCTTCTGTTTTTACATTTTTCAAACATCAAAATCTGCGCTTGTAATGAAGAATCCAGACCGACAAGTGCAGCACAGAGGGTTAAGCATGCGGCTGCCAAACCCAGAGTCAGGAGAGGGTCACCGGGACTAGGATCCAAGAAAGATGCTGGGAATTTAGGATACCCAAGACTTATCTATTCTCCAACCACTGGATTACCAGATGTGAATCGAATGCAGAATGACTCCTCACAGTCACCCACCTGGGGACCCAAGCTGAAAAACTCACTATATCCTCTGAGTGAGAACTCACTTAGTGCTTATGGAGTACTTCTGCTGTCACTAGTGGTATTTGCAGTGGGCATTGTTGGTAACCTGTCCATCATGTGCATTGTGTGGCATAGTATGTCTATGAAGAGTGCCTGGGATTCCATTCTGGCTGGCGTCGCACTGTGGGACTTTCTGCTTCTCTTCTTCTGTTTGCCTGTAGTTGTCTTCCAAGAGATCACCCATCGAAGACTTCTGGGGGATCTGTCCTGTCGCATTGTACCATTTATGGAGGTGAGATTTTTTTTTCTACATTAATGTACATGCAGAGAGCAAACTGAATCAAAATAATTCTGATAGGCGTAACTTTCCAATTTTCCTTCCTATAATCACTGGATTTTATAGTTACATTGTTTTCTATTAGCAATTGGCCAAATCATCCATGACATCTTTTTAGATAAGTGGGTCCTGAGCAGAGACTAAAGGGGTTTCCCAGTTGTATGGAAATAAAGTTTAATCCATTTGCTATCAGTATATTGAAGCATTCACGGGTATCTAGTGTAATATACTGATTGGTGGGGCTCATAATAATAATAATAACAATAATAATAATAATAATAATAAAAGTTCTTCATAGGATAATGCCCTTAAAGGGGAGCCTCGATTTGGAGGCACATTTGCAATTGTAATAGGAAATCACATACAGAGACTTAAAGGGGTATTTAATTTCAAGTTCATATTTCACAGCATACTGAAGCTTACAATAAATACTTTATACTTACCTGGCTGTCAGTTTGGCAGGGACCTAGTGGAGAGTCTCCTTTCGGGAGACTGTAATAGGGCTACCTACTAACCCTGTACCCTTTATTATACGGTTGTCTTTTAACATTAAAGAAGGCCTTTGGGCCTTCTCAGGCACCAGGACCTAAATGCCAGTTGCTACCCTCATAACCCTTTAGCTAAGTCCCTGAGTATTTCCCATAACTGTATCCACATCCCTCTATATAGTATATAGTGAACGGATATTATGACAGCAGAGAACAATGTACATAGACAGTGCTGGGGGACAGAGTAGAATAGCTGCAAAGCTATAATGTGGGAAGATAGTAGGATATCTTGAAGAAATAAATGTTATTTCTTGTAAAGTCTCTACAAATCAATTATCCAAATCTACGACCTTTGGATTTTATACATGCATTATTATCACAACTATGTGTTTTATCATTACTTTTAACATACTCCTAATAATGACATTACACCAATGTATAAAATCTGCTAGATAAATTCAGTTAATGTGCTGTAAGTCAGAGACCAAGTGAATCAGAAGAAAGGTTGGTAAGAAGTAAAGTAGCGGATCAATGACACATTTTTCTTATAATACACAACTGCACAGTTCTATCACAGTTACCTACTGCACTAAATAATATACCCCATGTGTGCACAATTGTGGATCCTATTTTATCTTAACTACACATTAGAACTCTACTGTTGGGCTTCTCCACCACTTTTTGAACTGCCCACAGGCATCATCACAGATATCCTGCTGTAAGCTTTGTTGGATGCATTTACCACATCCGTCTATACGTGTGGAGTGGTCTGGTTATGGCTGTCATTCTGCCATTTATGAAAACAATCTAAATATCTATTATGTGTTTCTCTTTTGGCATAGGTTTCTTCCCTTGGTGTTACAACATTCTCCTTGTGTGCACTGGGTATCGATCGCTTCCAGTCCATAACTTCATCCCAGTTACCTCCAAGACCAGTAGAGCAGTGCCAATCTATCCTGGGAAAGGTATCGGTTATCTGGATTGGATCCTTGACTCTTGCTCTCCCTGAAATCCTTTTGTGGCAGCTGAACCAGGAGCGCTCTCCAGTGTCGGGGTTGATCAGTGATTCTTGTGTGATGCATCCCTCTCCTGACCAGCTTCCAGCTCTGCACTCCTTAGTCCTGACATACAAGCATGCTCGGATGTGGTGGTTCCTTGGCTGCTACTTCTGCCTACCCCTCCTTTTTACTATGACATCACTTCTGGTGACTCTGCGAATTGTTGGAAATACAAAGAACATGAAAAATAGCCAGTGTCAACGTCAGCTGAGCTGGATCGTGGCTGGTCTAGCTATTGTATATGGAGTGTGCATCCTCCCTGAAAATATCACAAATATCTTGGTGGCTTATACCAGTTTGGATCTCCCTGAGAATCTCTTAACACTTATCACACAGTTTTTCTTGTTCTTGAAGTCTGCAGTCACACCCGTCCTCCTATTATGTGTCTCTAAACCATTAGGACAGGCTTTCCTGGATTGCTGCTGTTGTTGCTGTGATGATGAGGCTAAACCGGGGGATGCCCATAATGCGGATGAAAACAGTGCAAAGTCAGAACCACTAAACCCCCCCTACAGTGCCAATGATTCAGCACTACAACTGGGCACCCCCTGCTAAGTATGAGAAAATGAATGCAAATCGTTTAGATATTGGTAGTGATTCTAACCTAACAAGAAGGGAATATGTGGTATATGACAAAGAGAGCACAACTAAAACAGTCAGAGAATGGGTGAGATGAACAGAATAGATAAAACTGAATGGATACAAATGTGACATGTAATGCTAGTTTTGGACAGATTAGACTATACAATGTAGGAAAAACTAAAGGGAGATATAGGGAACCTATCATGTCTATTTGGGACACTAAACAACTGACAGGTCCTTATGGACTAGTGGCTTAAAGGGAGTCTGTCACCAGGGTAAGACATATTAAACAAGCAACACATATAGGTTAGGCTCACCTAAATGTAACATCTCTTTCCCATCAAAATTCTCACTTCTGTTGCTGAGATTGTCATTTATTTCAGAATATTCAGAAGAGCACCAAGGGCAGCTCCATTATACATAACTGCTATGCAGCACACCGCTATACTATACCCTCCTTCTCCTCTCTCTTCTTTGACAGGACAAGGGAACTATGTTGAAATATTGCCTAGCCTTGTGTGCTCGAATTTCTCAGGCATATTAGAGCAGTATGGGGCCGAGCAGTTTGGAGAATTGGAATTGCCCTCATTGCTCCAGACTGCTCATTGGCATACTGTATTGTGAAATAAATATCCTAGCAATGGAGACAACAATTTCCATGGGGAAAAAGGAGTTACATTCAGGTGAGCCTGTTCTATCTGTGTTGCTGGTTTAACAAACCTATTCAACAAGCTATTTTACACCCTATTAGATGGGCCAATATTCAGGGCGATTATTGACAGCAAGTACTCCTAGGAACACCTTTTGCCGATAATAGCGCTGTCGTTAAGCTGGCCATTGAGTGTTTATAGGACTGCTGATCGCATCTTTTAAGTAGATTATTGGCGGCACATCACCCCATGTAAGCAGGGCAGTGCTGCCAATAATCCATGCAGCAGAGATCATTCCCCCACTATTCAGTTTCCATCGTGTATCAAAGCATTTCCTATTGACTGGCACTCGGCCGTAAGAGATCTCGCTGTCTATTGCCATTATTAGTGTCTCAAATAGTCCTATCCTAACTGTTCATGGACGAAAAAAATTAATTATACTAATTGTACTTACCTAGAGAGGAGTTCAATGAGTTTCCTAATTTCTGGTGCTCCTGGCGCCTGTGCAGATCTCCAGTGAAACAAGGGAAGTATACCTCAGCCTTGCTTGTGCATGTGCCTGAAGTCTGGTGAGACTGAGGTGTACTACTCCAGCTTCAGTGAAGATCTGTACAGTCATCAGTACTACCAGAAATACACTCACCGGCCACTTTATTAGGTACACCTGTCCAACTGCTCGTTAACACTTAATTTCTAATCAGCCAATCACATGGCGGCAACTCAGTGCATTTAGGCATGTAGACATGGTCAAGACAATCTCCTGCAGTTCAAACTGAGCATCAGTATGGGGAAGAAAGGTGATTTGAGTGCCTTTGAACGTGGCATGGTTGTTGGTGCCAGAAGGGCTGGTCTGAGTATTTCAGAAACTGCTGATCTACTGGGATTTTCACGCACAACCATCTCTAGGGTTTACAGAGAATGGTCCGAAAAAGAAAAAACATCCAGTGAGCGGCAGTTCTGTGGGCAGAAATGCGTTGTTGATGCCAGAGGGCAGAGGAGAATGGCCAGACTGGTTCGAGCTGATAGAAAGGCAACAGTGACTCAAATAGCCACCCGTTACAACCAAGGTAGCCAGAAGAGCATCTCTGAACGCACAGTACGTCGAACTTTGAGGCAGATGGGCTACAGCAGCAGAAGACCACACCGGGTGCCACTCCTTTCAGCTAAGAACAGGAAACTGAGGCTACAATTTGCACAAGCTCATCGAAATTGGACAATTGAAGATTGGAAAAACGTTGCCTGGTCTGATGAGTCTCGATTTCTGCTGCGACACTCGGATGGTAGGGTCAGAATTTGGCGTCAACAACATGAAAGCATGGATCCATCCTGCCTTGTATCAACGGTTCAGGCTGGTGGTGGTGGTGTCATGGTGTGGGGAATATTTTCTTGGCACTCTTTGGGCCCCTTGGTACCAATTGAGCATCGTTGCAACGCCAAAGCCTACCTGAGTATTGTTGCTGACCATGTCCATCCCTTTATGACCACAATGTACCCAACATCTGATGGCTACTTTCAGCAGGATAATGCGCCATGTCATAAAGCTGGAATCATCTCAGACTGGTTTCTTGAACATGACAATGAGTTCACTGTACTCCAATGGCCTCCACAGTCACCAGATCTCAATCCAATAGAGCATCTTTGGGATGTGGTGGAACGGGAGATTCGCATCATGGATGTGCAGCCGACAAAGCTGCGGCAACTGTGTGATGCCATCATGTCAATATGGACCAAAATCTCTGAGGAATGCTTCCAGCACCTTGTTGAATCTATGCCACGAAGAATTGAGGCAGTTCTGAAGGCAAAAGGGGGTCCAACCCGTTACTAGCATGGTGTACCTAATAAAGTGGCCGGTGAGTGTATGTGGTAAATATAAAGGTTTTTCTTTTTATTTCAGCAACAGATTTAGTATAGTGTATAGAGTATTTAAAACACTCTGTTGCTTTCATCTTTGTCAGTTTTTGCATCTAATTTTATTTTTTTTAAACTAATCCACTCCTCCTTTTTTAGCTGATGTTATTCATGTCAGCTATTGTTCTAGAAGTGGGCATGTAACGGATGTTTAATAATATCAATTACATGTCCATTTCTCACTGTCATGTGTGGTTGTAACTGATGTAAAAAATGGCACCATTGTCATTGGATGAAAGCTAGTGTGAATTGTAAGCCCTGATACTATAAAGTGAACCATTGATATAAAGTTGGGAAGAAGTCTTCAGACACGTCCTGTTTTCTTTATTTAGCCGGAGTTTTTCCTTTACCCAAAGTGTCCTTGAGAACTAAAAGTTCATTGGGGTTCATAATGAAATTCTACCACAATGTGTGCATGGGGTCTTACCCACTGATCCAAAAGGACCTGTGGGTGGTTAAGTGCCCCAAAAATGCCTAACAATTTCCTATTAGGCCTTGCTCACACAACAGTGCCATTTTCACGGACCTAACATTCATGAAAAATGGCTGTGTCTGTGTGTCAAAGTCAGTTGAAATAGCTTATTCACATGACGGTGAATAACGGTGACAACCATTTTTCCAACAGACACAACAAGGTTGTTTTAAAACCCATGAATGTTCATAGGTTTATTCATGTCAAAATGGCTGTGAAAAATAGGACATAAAAAAGGAAGTGTGAGCAGACTCATAGACATACATGGTTTTAAACACAACCATGTGAAGAACATTTTTCAATGTTTTCTGAAATGCAGACTTTACATTTGGTTGTTAAAGAGGACCTTTCACCACTTGGGGCACATGCAGTTTTATATACCAGTAGAAAGCGTATAGACGAGTACTGGGGAGGCGTTCCTCACCGCTCTCACTCTACAGCGCTATAGATGCTACTGTGAGGAAGGGCGTTCCTGACTGACTGTCAGAAATGCCCTTCTGACGGAGAAGAGCTACAGTACCGGCACCGATAGCTCTTCACTAGGGGCACAGAACATGAAAGCTGTCGGCTTTCTAACGGTATATAAAACCGCAATTGCCCCAGTAGGTGAAAGGTCCTCTTTAAATGGAGCAGACTAGAAGATGGACCGTCCTCCTCGGGGGGAGAAGACTGAAGAACCGCGCTCACCCAGAAATTTCAACAAACTAAACTTTGTTGCACAACGCATTTCGAGCTGGTATTGCTCTTTTTCAAGTGCATACAATTCACCTTTCCAAATTGGAAGTTTCTATATGGAGCAAGCACATAGATTTCTGCAAACCCTGTTTGGATGAATAGGAGAGTTGGAGAATTTTTTGCTAAAATCTTTTGCATGTGTATGTACACTGACAGGAAACCATATTCATCACAGTGCTCTTGCCATGATTTTATTAGATTTATAATATTATGATATACTTGTCAATTATTATTACATCACATCATATATGCATATACAGTGTCAGCAGAAACCAGCTGCCTATATACTGTGGTCGTTCTGCTCAGTATATAAGTGCTGAGTTATAGAGAGGAGTAAAACCTGTCATTCTCATCTAATACATTTAGCAAGAACATGTTCAGCTCATGCCAAATTTTTAAATATATTGAAAAATGTCAAATCCTGGGTATTTTAATGTGTATTTGTTTCTGTAACTTTAATAGCTGTTCGCTACATAATAATGAATACTGGATGGTTGATGGACGTCCATAATGACCATGTAGTGGTAACCCTGTGAACAGCGCCACACCTCCCATGAGGCGACCTGAAGCGAGCGCTTCAGGCGGCGCTATGCCAGGGCCCCTGGGAGGGCAGCATTTTTTCTTCCCTAAGCCAGTCCAGGACAAGCTGTCCTGGACTGGCTTAGCACCGAGCGGTGGATTGGGGAGGCCACTGGAGCAGCGCTGCTCTGACAGCCTCCCCTCACGCTCAGGCAGAGAGCAGGTTGTCTCCGTTCCTGCTCTCTGCCTGCGAACGGCGCTAAGCCCCGCCCCTACACTAAGCCCCACCCCTCCGTTACGCCCCCTCCTCCGGGGGGGGGGGCTTTCTGTAGTTCGCTTCGGGTGGCGAAAGGGGCAGGTTCACCCCTGCCTGTGAAATGCAACTCTTGTGGCCTATAATGTATATGCTAAGGTTGGTTGCTGAGGAAATAAATAAGTAGGTTAAATAACTATGATTTAATTGTTTAGATCAAAGGCCATGGAAATACGTAGCGAGTTGCGTGATTTTATTATTGCATAGTATTCCCTAAAAGAGTGTCTTACTTAGTGTCCTTGAAATAGTGATATACAGTAGATATACTGTGCTTGAATTGCCTGCATTGCTGGTGATATTCACTGTTCACATCTAGTGCCCTATGATTTTTGTATGATTGTTCATATATCAATGAGATAAAAATGATCATCTAATGATCCTCATGGTTTTAAGGGTTAATGCTCACAGCAGTATTCAGGATTGGTATCACTCAGTACCACATATAAAGCATGTGCAAGGGGGAGTATAATGTAAGGTACAGTACCTAATACAGAGCATATAATGCCATGTCCAAAGTGGTTGAATAACGTACCTGGTCATGAGCTATACCTGGAGTGAGTTAAAGAAGACCTTTCATGTCCTCGGGCACATGCGGTTTTATATGCCACTAGAAAGCGAACAGTGCACTAAATTAAGCGTACTGTCGGCTTTCTCGTTATGTGCCCCGGGGCTGGAGATATCTGTGCTGTTACCGATATCTGCCCAGTGTCAGAAGGGCATTCCTCACAGCCCAGCTAGACTGTCAGGAACGCCCTTCTGACTGTGGGCAGACATCAGTAATGACACCGATATCTCCAGCCCGGGGCACATAATGAGAAAGCCGACAGTACACTGAATTCAGCGCACTGTCGGCTTTCTAGCGGTATATAAAACCGCATGTGCCCGAGGACATAAAAGGTCTTCTTTAATAATTGTTGTTCATCTGGCACCAGCATAGTATGGATGAAGACTCACAGAGGAAACGCTAATCTTAATAAATTGTTCCCAATGTTTATGCTGTAGATTTCTGAAATTTGCTAAATTTTTCTCTGTATTTGGAGGAGTTTTTAAAAACTCCATCTAGATAAAAAAAAAAAGTCACTATATGTAGTAAAAACTATATCACTAAAAATCACTAAATGTACTATAAATGGTCACAAACTTTCAGTGTGGAATCTGCTCCGCAATTCTGCGTCACATCCACCAAACCTGAACATGGCCTGATAATATTCACTCTGCTGTTTCTGTCTCAACTTGAGAAATTCTACTAACTATAATGTATCAAACATGGCGTAAATCTGAGAAGTGAATTTGTATTTTATTTTATAAAGGTTACGTGTATTTATATAAAACTGGCCTACTACTTTAAGCGTATATTTCTTTTGCCGGGTTGCTGTATTGTTTTTGGCAAGTAAAAAGTGGAGAAAGCATGGACCATAAAAATAAAATATAAGATAAAATCTGTATTGTATCTGCTATGTATGAATTAAAATGAATACTGGAGCAACTGCTGATGAACTAACTGCGATATGTCCGCTTCCTCACATGTACTCAGCTATATGCCGTATATAATGAGACTTGTGAACGGCATCTACATTGTATCTATCAGCTTCACATTACACGGCTAGCATGAAGTAGTGCACATAGTATAAACTTCTTCTTCCTACAGCCTTTCTCTTTGCTCGCAGACTATTTGTCTATTTCAGATTGCAATCACATTATTTCCATGTATTAAGAGTTAGATAAAAGATTATTCTGTACAATAAAGTCCTCCTGCTGGTCAAAGGCGGCCTCATCTGTTCTTCTTTATCGAGACTAAAAAGGTCTCATTGTTTTCTTTGGGTTGTGTGGGAGTGGGGAACAGCTAGTGGAGTGAAAAGAGGGGGAAGCATGGGGACGCGGAGGTTGCTATGAGAACCAGACTCTTAACCAGCTACAACAAAATCATCTACGTGTCCTGAATGGGAAAGTGAAAGAAACTCATTCATTGCCCCGACAAAATCCGGGATTCCTGGGGCTGACGCTGAGGGGGCTTTATCAAAATGGCCACAAAGATATAGCAAAGGGAAGCCACTTTAATGCTCAGTGGTCTTTTATATATATGAAAGCAGCAGCCTTATTGGTTATTATATATTATTGCGGTATTAGGGTAGCATGTCTTTTGCCCTGGAGAATGTGGAGACATACTGCACTATGGTACACATTATGTGGAGACGCGTCTAATGTGGAGATATGCTACACTAATACCGCCTAAATCTACTTATATTGATCCAACATCCCAGTGTCCCCGAGATTCAAGCTTCATATCAACATTCTCCTATACATGTTATCAGGCCTATTAGACTTCTTTGGCCAGCACCGCACTTGACCTGACTGTGGAAAATATAGAACTCCACTGTAGGCATCTGGTTGGCAATGGCACCGTACAGAGAAACGTCTGAAGAGGCCAAGACAGTGAGTCACTGGAATCAGATGGCATATTCCAGCCCTGGGTCATCCCTCTTTATGGTGGGAATGTTACGTCACAATGGATATACTGTATCTGCTTGGCTGGGTGTCTAAAGTTTGAACAGTTTAGAGACAAATAGAACTTCAGTGCTACATAGTATTACACTGACATTCCTATATATATGGTAATTAGTTGTCTTATTAGCATCATTATTATTTATGGCTAAGCTACTTTTTTTTCTAGTTCACAGATGTAAATTTTCTCTCTTTAGGTTTTTTCAAGTTCCAAACCAGTCCTGTCATATCCCAGCAGAGCTTTGCTCCTCTCTGCTTCCTGGGTAGTGCTGGGATAATGCCTTTACATTACCACACCATTAAAATCCCCCGAACTCATTTGATATGTGCATAGATGAAGAAACACAGACCCCGATTATGTATTTACTATTTCTGAGCTCAATCCAACAGGGGGTACAAGCTCTACATTTTAATGCACTCCCACCCGCCTACATTTTTCCACACCAGCCTAAGCTCAGAGAACTAATCCAATAGACTAGTCGCATATAGACTGAAGTCTAACTTGTACCCTACTTTGCCCCATCATGAGATTACATTTTATGCTCATAGTATTTCAGGGCTAAATTGCTAAAGTGACAGATTCCCTTTAACCACTGCCGGACCGCCTATTGGGTTTTATGTCCGGAGAGTGGTTGTCTAGTTCTGCAAGGATGTACTGGAATGTCCATGCAGTTTTCATGGTACGGCTACCCTCTGACCCAGTGGTCACGTGATCCACCGGGATCAGAGTCTGTAAGAGTTGCTGGGTCCTACAGAATCTAGATCACCTCTATAGTTATGGGCAAGAGGCTAAATGTACCTGCCCTAGTTACAAGGGAAAATCAGCCTCACACACGAAGAAAATTGTGATCAGATTAATATGACCATATGGGGACACGTTAAAAAATATATATATATAAAAGAAAAATAATAATAATACATCAATAACACACCCTTTTTACAGGTTCTAGCCACACCCCCGACGACACCATACAAAATAAAAATTACTGTAACAGAGAAGAAAAACTATTTTATAAAGTTTTTTAATAGCACTTTATTCTATTAGATAAAAATATAAAAAATTTAAGTGAAAAACAGACACGTTTTCCCTCCTTTTTTGTTTATATTTTCCCAGGTATAATAAAAATTAAAACACATGCAATAATAAAAACAACCTAAAAATAAAGCCCTATATGTCACTGAAAAAAGGCGCAGAAATTAGTTGAATAAGCAAAATGATAAAAATGTTATAGGCCTGAAAACAGGACATACAGAAAACCTGAAAATGTGTCTGGTTCTGAACCATAAATCGGCCCGTTACTGAAGTGATTAATTATGGTGTCTCATCTGGTTGATCAGGACAAAAGCTGGAAACACTTCTTATTCGCTTCCTTCTGGTGGCATTTTTCTATTATCATTTTTGACTCCCTGCCTTCAAAACCCGTTTCCAGTCACAGAGCCATATGCATGCTTAAAGGGGTTTTCTGGGCAAAATATATTTTTTCAAAAAACGTCTTTTAGTCCTACTAAAATATTTTAAATGTGAAAGTTTGTGTGTTTGTTCCTCAATCACGCAAAAACGGCTGAACAGATTTGAATGAAATTTGGCACATAGATAGATTGTAACCTCGATTAAAACATAGACTACTTTTTATCCCAGTAAATGACATGTCTTCACGACTGTTATGAATTTATGTTCACATACTATATTACACAGCTCTTATCTCAGCTTCTGAGAGAGCCAGAGCTGTTATCTCTCTGTGTAAAAACACAGCTAACCCTCTGTGGTTTATCTACAGACATTTGCATATTATCTGATCTGCTCCGGGTACTGCTGACACACTGGATGGGAAAACACCTTTAATCCAAATTGGCAGTTTGCCAATTTTAAACATGCCTAGAAAAAGAAAATCTAATTTGTTGCAAACAACAAGAGCTATGAAGGAATCCAGGAGTCGCAGAGTTCGCCTCAAACGAGCTGCTGAGATACCGGAACAATCATGGCCACAGCTCGAGGAATAGGTTCAGCTTCATAGCTGCCGAAACCCTGGAGCAGGTGGATCATCAACGCCAACAACACTCTCATTATATGACATTCCAGCAAGGTGCTGAGATACCGGAACAATCACAGGCACAGTGCAAGAAACGATTTCAGCGGCAGGCCAGCTTGAGAGCTGCCAAAACGCTTGAGCATGCGGATCATCAACGCCAACAACACGCTCATTATAGGGCATCCCAGCGTGCTGCTGAGATACCGGAACAATCACGTGCACAGCATGAGGAACGAGTTCAGCTGCAGGCCAGCTTGACAGCCGTCGAAGCACCGGAGCAGGCGGATCATCAACACCAACAATTCACTCATTATATGGCGTCCCAGCGAGCTGCTGAGATACCGGAACAATCACGGGCAAAGCACGGGGAACGAGTTCAGCAGGCAGATCATCAATACCAACAAAACGCTCATTATATGGCGACCCAGTGAGCTGCTGAGATGCCGGAATAATCACAGGCACAGTGTGAGGGACAAGTTCAGCAGCAGGACAGCTTGAGAGCTGCCAAAATGCCGGAGCAGGCAAACCATCGACGCCAGCAATTTGCTGAATATAGGCGGATCATCGATGCCAACAACCCACAGACGAAGTTGCGGGCAGAAGCTAGTGCTATTAATATTTAGAGCTATTAATATTTTAATAAGTGCACCCAAATACCTTTAGCAGTGTTTTAGGTGATTTCTGGGTTATACTATGAGCTCCTGGCACAGAACGTCACTGTTAAAATTGGTGATGTAGGTGAATATAGATTTTTGGTACACTGAGTAATTTAGAAGGTAGAAGGTATTAGGAGGAGGGAGGTGTATGGGCTTTAGCTTAGATTAGAGATATCAATTTATCCCGAACAACCCCTTTAATGTTTGCGGCCCAAACTCTCCTTCATAATAGTGCCATTTATTATTCTGTACAATGTACTGGGAAGCTGGAAAAATATTTAAAATAGGATAGAATTGGAAAAAAAATGCCTCTCTGCGACTTTCTTACGGGCTTCATTTTTATGGGCCTAGTCTGGAGAGAGGTGTCGCGAGGCGGACGCCGCGGCTGAATTAGCCACAGAAACTGTCTGAAGAAAGGGCAGCTCACTTCTTTTTTGCGTGAGCGGGAGCAAACCGCTAGTGGTTTATATAGACCTCTATTGTGAGGGGGCGGATTTTGAGGTGGATTTGGCATCAAAATCCGCCCTCTCTTGCCCCGTGTGAACTAGCCCTTAGTTTTAATATTTAAACAGTATATCCCAACCAGTGCACGCGCAAAGATGGTAGGGAGGCATTCACTAGAAGCACTCCAGGAAATCCCAGAGACTCCCACCCAAGTCCCCCAGCTCAGATACAGAATAAAGTACAATGCTAAAACATTATTTATAAAGCTTCTCTCCCTTTTGTACGATGGGCCACTCCTCGGTCACCAAGGAATGTGGAGGGTGCTTTCCTGAAGGACTAGCTAGTGGTGTAGGTTTCAAGTCCCATTAATGACATAATTTGATGGCCGCCTCAAGACCATTGGCTATCACTTTGGAACCATTGTGAGAGATAAGAAGACACACAGGAAATCCCCATTTATACTAAATGCCATGATCACGCAAAATTGTAGTGAGTGTTGCAAATGCTCATCCGTGAACCACAGTAGCAGCCGACAAATCCACAAATATCCTTAAAGCGGTCCTACAATTCAGGATTCTTGACTACTGCCATTATTTTCTCTTTGGTGTGGTAGAAATATACTACAAAAAAGCAATTATGTCACGTGGGACTTCTGTTGGCAAATAATTGGGCTTGGGTAGCCTATGAGCCCTATCAATCAGTAAGTCCTGAGAGTTTGCAACAGGTAAGAGTAGTGTGAAGTAATGTGTTACGAAGGGCACAATTTCGTCACCTTTCACTGATTCCGGAATTCCACAAAATCGCACATTATTACGGCGAGACCAGTCCTTTATAACAGCCAGTTTTAACTTCAAAGCCCCCGCCACTTCTTTCATTTCAATAAAAACATCCACTAACTGATTTTGAGCCGTTCAGTTAGGCCATTTTGTTTTATAAATGAGAAGTACGGTCCCCAGGGAGTGTAGTTCAGATTGCAAAGTCCCGATAAGGTGTTTCAGCTCAGTTTGTATAGCTGACTTTAAATCCGCAAATAGGGCTTTCATTACTGCCTCAGAGATGGGTTAAGAGGAATTGGCTGCCACTATGCTCGAGGAAGAGTGAGTGAGAAGGCCGTAAGGACAAAGGGTAGCTGACAAGGATGGCGCCATAATTGAAAACAAGACAGGTGATGCAGGTAGGGGAGGGTGACTAGGTGAGTCCTCCAACGCATGGGATGCCGGACTACTGGCTGACGAGGGTAGTAATGAAATGCATTGGGAGTTTGCTGTACGACACTCACCGATGCCTTCTCCAGTCTAGCTGCTAAGGCCCTCTGCGCAGATGGAGTAGTGAGGTATACTCCATCTTGGATACCATCCCACTTAGCTGTAGGAAAGATTCAATGGGCTTTTCTTCTTCCTACTGTGAACCATTGCAGTCAGGGTGATGCCAGGAGAATCTGTGCCGGTTTTGTATCTGGTGAGTATGCTGTGAGCTGGTGTGAGCTGCTATTATGACCAGTGAGCAATGGAGCCTAAAGACTACACGTCCTTCTCCATGCGCCACAGGCCACGCCCCCTTTCCCCCTGCTTTTTCTTCTTTAAAGGGGTTGTCCCATCTCAAGGATCCTATCTATATTGCTTTAGAAACTCTGCTTTGTTTGCCTCGTATGTGAAGTTATTCCTCTCATTGTTTACACTGTGTTGCTATAACCACGGACCTGGGAGATAGGACAAGTGACGTCACTTACTCAGTGCCAGCATGACAGTCAGCTCAGCTAATTGCACTTTGCTGAAAAAGCAGAGTCTGTTATTTTTCTATCTAAACAAAAAGATAACACAGAGTTTGTTCGGTACAAGAATCTGCAGATTATCTGACCTGCAGAAGTGTTGTTTGTCCTGTTCAGCAGGAGGAAGGGGGAAGGGAGAGAAATACAGAAAGTGAGAAGCAGACTCTGCATGCAGCCTGGCTGAATGACTGACATGGGAGAACCTCTTTAACCTCTTTTGAATATGAAAGTGACGTTTTAGTAATTTTATTTACATCTCCCAATGTTAATTAAATCTATGAAATGACTGTGGGGTTAAAATGCTCACTATGTCCCTTGATAAATTCTGTGTGGGGTGTAGATCACAAAATAAGGTCACTTTTCAGAGGATTTCCATTGCATTGGTACTCTAGGGGCTCTACAAATGAGACATGGCACCTGAAAACTTTTCCAGTAAAATCTTCTTTTCCAACGTCCATTGACACTCCTTCCTTTTCTGGTGCTGCCGTGTGCTCAAACATTAGTTTACACCTACGGCTGGGTTCACACAATGTGTTTTGGCTCGTAATGTGGCACGTAGACGGTGCGGGAGCTTTTGTGGGCCGTATACGCTCCCATTGATTTCAATGGGAGCCGGGACCATATACGCGGCGCTATTTTGTGGCCGTGATTTTGCGGCAGCCGCAAAATAGCGCCGCGTATACAGTCCCGGCTCCCATTGAAATCAATGGGAGCGTATATGGCCCTCAAAAGCTCCCGCGCCGTCTACGTGCCACATTACGAGCCAAAATACATTGTGTGAACCCAGCCTACATGTGGGGTATTTCTGTGCTCTGGACAAATTGCAAAACAAATTGTGAGATGCATTTTCCCCTTTAACCCTTTGCGAATGTGGTAATTTTAGGGCTAGTGAAAGAAAAATGAAATGTCTAAATTTCACATTCATATTGTGAATTATTACATATTACTGTGAACTGCTTAAAGGGTCAACAAACTTCCCAAATGCTATTTAGAATTATTTGAGGGGTGCAGTTTTGAAAATGGGGTAATTTATGAGGGTTTCTAATAGATAGGCCTTTATAATCCTCTTCAGAACTGAATTTGTCCCTAAAAGATTAGTTTGGGAAATTTTTAAGTAATTCTGGAAAATCAGTGTTACCCCTCATTCACATCTGCGTTTGGTAATCTGTTCGGGAAGTCCGCATGGGGACCCCCCCCAACGGAATACCAAACGCATTGGCAAGCGGTGTGCTGTAAAAGCACACGGACCCCTTAGACCAGGGGTCAGCAACCCCTGGCACGCGTGCCAAGAGTGGCACGCGAGGCATATTTTGCTGGCACGGCAGCCAGCCTGCAACTTTCATACACAAAATTGAGAGAGAGAGCGTCCCTTCAGTGCTCTGCTAGAGCTGAGGTGTAGGACACGCCCCCTTCTCTCACTGCCCACCAATCAGTGGTGAGCCTCTCACTGCACAGGATAAGGGCTCCCTGGACCTGCTGCTACACGTGAGGAGCTCCTGCCGTCTGCAGCCCTGAGGAGGAGAGGAAGCTCCGGTGAGTAAAGTGAAAGTAAAAACACTAGGTACATGTGTGTTACTAACCATTCTTATTACTGTCAGGCATTTGGTTTTATTAATTTAGTTTTAGTAACTCCATGTGCCTCACATTAATAGCAGTTAACCCCATCATGTCCCTCACATTAACGCCTGTGTGGCTCACATAAGGCTGTATTCACACTGAGTAACGCTGGCGTTTTTTGTGCTTATTTTTGCACATAGCGCCGTGTTAACGCCGCGTGTACACCACGTTAACGCGGCGCTATTCTGCGGTGGCGTTGACCGGCGTTAATGCGGCGCTACGCGGCGCTATGTGCAAAAATAAGCACAAAAAACGCCAGCGTTACTCAGTGTGAATACAGCCCAAGGGTTACGGATATGTGAGACATATGGGGGTACTAATGAAGGACCTATATAATGAAGATATTCACTTATTACCTCCATATGTCTCACATAACAGTGTCAATTATGTAAAGCACACAGGGGGTTAATGTGCGGAACATGATGGGGTTAATTGCTATTAATATGAGGTACATTGAGTTGTAACCTGCAATGCACATGACCAGACTCTTTATCTACAACTGTGGATATAAGTACAGACCTATATATTTCAATTGACCCATATATACAGCCATTGTTTTTGTGGCTGTGTATCTGGGCCAAATTGAAGAGCTGAAAACTATGGAGCAGGTCCTATATGTGTCCTATACATCCCCTATATCTGTCTGCATTTGCAGCCCTGTCAATTCATTTTTAACATATAGGTCAGTGAAAACCACATCCATGCCACTTGTATGCAGGAGGCGTAAGGCTGAGACCCCACATTGCAGAAATGCAGTGTTTTTGTTGCAGATTTTGATGCAGTTTATTTCAACCAAAGCTAAAAATGGCTACAGAAGGAATGGGAAATGTATAGGAAGCTTCTTATACGTCTCCCTTCTGCTCAATCCACTCCTGGCTTAGGCTCAGAAAAACACAGCAAAATATGTAACAAAAAAAGCTGTGTTCCCTGTGCCTCAGCCTTAGGCTAAAGCCCCACGTTGCAGAAACAGCTTTTTTTCATTGCAGATTTTGCTTTTTCTTTTTAGCCGAAGCCAGGAGTAGATTGAGCAGGAGGGAGACATATAAGAAGCTTCCTATATATTTCCCGTTCCTTTTCTAGCCATTCTTGGCTTGGACGGAAAAAAAAAACGCAGCTAAATCTGCAATAAAAAAAAGCTGCATTTTTGTAATGTGGGGCCTCAGCCTTAGTGTGATTCTATTGGGTGGTGACACTGTAACTAGATGCAATTTTAGCCAAATCTAGTTCCTGGGCACCAGTGCGGTCACTTTGTTGAAAGTGTGACCCCAATTAATTCCTGGCTGGGGTTTTGTTGTTACTGCACCGCCAGGAACCAAAAGTGACTGAAATTAATCTGCGTTTCACTTAGGGAGCGTAAACACTACCGTCTGTGTCCAACAGCTAGTGTCCGCTGCTAATGTCTGTTCAAAATCTTGTGCGGACATTAGCAGCGGACACTAGCTGTGTCTGTGACATTTTGTATTGATTTAAATGGACATCGGGTGCGTTCGTTTACTGTACATGGGTGTCCTTAAGTGTCCGTTCCCAAAGATGTCCGACTTTTCAAGCGGACAGCAAAAACCTTACATCAGGCAGCATATTCTGGTGACAGATAAGCTTTAAATGTTAGAATAATACAATAAAAAAGGAGAAGTTTCAATGTTGACAAAGTTATTAATTTATTAGACAGCAAAAAATAAAATATACACAAGAAACAGACTTCAAAAAACAAAAAATCTTTGTAATAAGTAGACTGTATACACAGTGCCAATGATGGCACTGACTAGGATATGGCAAATTGTTCTGAATATCTATTATTAACAAACATTTGCTGTAGTCATAGACATGAGCAGCACTTGAAATACTCATACATAAAGAATGCAGCTTTTCTGTATTTCTACATGAGACAAGTACTTCATTAAAGATGCATTTTCTTATAACAGGTGGTGAGCACCTCGATTAAAATCATCCAAAACCTTTTGAAACAATACTAAGTCATCTTATAAAATAAGTTCACGCAGAAAAAAATATTGAAAAGGTTTGATCCACCTTTTGTTTCCACTCCTTAAGATGGCTGACATATCTTCAGGTGAAGATACTGGGTCGAGGAGAACACAGGCCATTAATACCTATATATTTTGTCTTTTATAGCAGGTTTATATAAATAGTCTAGAAAAATGGCCCATTTTTTTCGGTTACATTTCTGTTGTGAACTGAGACATTAGTTTAGACAAACCAGTCTGCGTACTATTATATGATATTTCATACATACATACATATATATATATATATTGACAAGGTGGTCTATATAAATTAATATCGATATGTTATCAGTCAACCAGCAGATAACTAAATTCTTACATTTAAATAAAAACAAATAAAATCAAATTATATACATGTACACGGGGATAGATATATACACACACACTCCAACAACAAGAAAGGGGTATCAAGAGTAATGGCTGAATGAGCTCAGAGGTGGACCATATCTTACAATGGAAGTGAGGACAGTGTAAAAATACCATTAAAATAGAGACGTAAGGAGATGAGAAGAAAGAAGATATACC
Source organism: Leptodactylus fuscus (assembly GCF_031893055.1). Lineage (NCBI taxonomy): Eukaryota > Metazoa > Chordata > Amphibia > Anura > Leptodactylidae > Leptodactylus > Leptodactylus fuscus. The sequence continues at coordinate 96,349,167 of NC_134266.1, read as the reverse complement.
CAAAAAGAGAAGAAGGAGAAAGAGAGAATTCCAAGGACTTGGACACTTTTCCTTTATCTTAGTATTTGCGGTAAGTCCTAGAAGGAACACATTCTCCAGGATATTTATAGTGGTAGTCAGGGATTTGGTGTTTTCAGCTTCTCCGGGACTTTGAGTGCTGGATAAGCCACTGTAGAGTGATGTCTGGAACAATCATACGAGAAAAATATTACACATACAAGTATATACTGTAGACAATGTAGAACTGGCAAAGCAAACACACAGGATTTAAAGTGCACGTTTCGATACAGTATAAAGGGAGACCCCCCCACCCAACCACACCTGGGCATATTGTTTGAACAGCAGAAGAAAAGAGGAAAGGGGCCATCATACTGAATTCAGAAGGCTCCCATTCACATAAGATCATCTGCCAAATTCTGATGAAATCAACACATTTTACCTAGTGCATCAGTTTTGCATAATGTGTGACACGTCTATGTGAACTATAGACAAGAAAAACTAATACAATACTGTACAAACAAAACCAGAATCTTTACGGACCCCACTAGAGTTAAGATGCACCAGACAGTGTCTTATGGATATGAGGTAGAATATCGAGAGATCAGCATCTGAATAAACGTTTCTATGTTCTCCTTGTGTGCGTGTTATTCCTATGCTGATTCTAATGGCTGTCATGTGCTGTTTGTGTAGAGAAGACCACTGAGGTCTGTGATTTGCTGCAATAGTTCCCTAGAAGATCAGGCCTTCCCCCTTCGGAAATTAAGGGAGTCCAGGGGAGAGACAAATAATGTTTTTTTGATGTTTATGTCCATCTCAACAGAACTATTACATAATGTAAAAAATAAAGTCGTAATCCTCTTTTAGGCTAAGGCCCCACAGGCCGGAAAGAACCGCAGCGTGAACGCATTGCGGATCTTTCTGCAGCGCTTTTAAGAGAAAGTTCACAGAGTTTTCCTCTGCAGACTTTCTCTTAACATTATATCTATGGGAAAGCCGCCGGCGTTTCTGTAGATATAATTGACATGCTGTGATTTGCAAAGCCGCAACGGATTTGCAAATCACAGCGTGTCCGCGCTGCGATTTCTTCCGCAAAGTGGGCATGGGATTCGCATGAATCCCATCCCCTTTGCTTGCACTGTAAAACGCCACGATTTTTCCCGCAGAGTCTCCGCTGCGGGCAAATCATGGCGTTTACGTCCCGTTGGGCCCCGGCCTTAAACTTGAAGTGCTTCTTTGTGTAACACAGGGAACATATGAGGTTGTAAGATTATGTAATTACGGTATATATTATGGCTTGTTATGGGAACACTAAATGTGTACAAGCTGCATGCTGTTTTATGAGGTACATTATATAAGTTATTGTTGTTATATGTTCCCTATTGTAGATCTATTATACTATTGCCTTTTGTTACCCACCAATGTTGTCCTTTTCTTTGCAAGAAATGGAGTAGCAGCAGATCTCCCGATCCTGGATGGCAGAGAGGTTCCTAAACAAATAAAACTGAATGAATATAAGCAGCACCACACCTGTAAAACAGTACATTACACTAAAAGTATCGGACAGAATTAGGGCTGGCCTATTATGACTCAAATCAAAATGAAAAATAATTTGGCATTTTATCCTGATTATGATTATTGAATGATTATTTTAGGACACTCCCCTTTTTACATAGCGTGCCTCCTATTTATATGGCATAACACTCCACTCAATTCCACTGACTGGATATCGTACAGTTAGTGACAAATCCTTTGGCCAATGGAGGTGTGAGACAGGATGACAATGAAAATTCACAGTCATTAATTGAGCTTTCAATTATGATAATTTTCTGTTCAATTGTGTGGGTCCATATTTGATCTACTATTTCCCCTTCTATATTCATTTTAATATGATTTTCTCAATTATCTTTTACATCCAAGCTGAATTTGATTTTGACTAGGACCACCTTCAGCTTGGGCAGGAGAGAGGATGTAAAAGATAATGGAGAAAAACATACTAAAATGAACATAGAGGAGAAAACGGCAGACTAGACAGGGACTACTTCAGACTTCAGCCGTATTACATGCCAGTTCTCTGGGAAGAAAGTGGAACATTTTGATACAAATTAAGACTGTGCGTAAATATGTGCCACTTCTATGACAGTCTTCAGGTGTAGGTGGTTTTGTAAAATCCCTCCATTGTCTGAAAAAGAGACCTAAGCAGTCCCAAAAGCTGCATCTCTTTAGCCAATAACAAAGGTATCCCAGGTATCCTGCTAGCACCCTCTTCCAAATATTGCTGTGGGATACCTTTATTATTGGCTATGCTGTGAACTTTCCTTGGAATAGCTAGTCATGTTAATAATGGACAGCTGTATATGACATACTCACATTCTTTCAATTAATTCCTTCTCATCGAGAGCTCCTGGAATGTCTCTCTTGTTCCCAAGAACAAGGACCTGAAACAAATACATAAACACGGGCTCAAAATTCATCTTTGAGACTGTGATCTTGTAACACAACAGTGATTGACCTATTGTACCAGAATATCCAGAGACACACTCAATACATTACATGTAAATAATTCCTTTCCAGAATCCCCATACTAGCCAATTCACTTCTTTTATACAATGCAGCTGTGGGGAACTCAAATTCCTGGCACCAATAACAGAAACTAGGTGTCATTTATGAACAGAGCAAAGGAACTCTTACACTGTTAACCTGCAGAAATTTCTCCAAATCTCATCCAAATGCAGTGCAGAAAACCCAACGTATCAAGTGACCTGCGCTGCAGAATTTCAATCCACTGCATGTTAGTTACTGCTGTGGGTTTTATCAGTAGTTGCCTGGTGAAAACAGCTGTTTTTGGGGAGGTGAATTACAAAAAGATATGCTGCTAAATTTTCATCAATGCATCTGCTTTATGTAACCCCCCTGCCCTTGGCGTTCTTGAACATGTGTTAGTAGGAAAGGGGATCGCTCACTCTTTACCATTGCAGGGACGCTCATCTGGATTTTCATTGACAAAATACAAGAGTAGTAAATACTGCCTGCACTCTGCAGCCATGAGGAAGGTCATTTCCCCAATTACCTATCCTATATTACGTATCACTTAGGTACTGTTCCATTTCAGGTCCTAGACTAGTTGTTTGACTTTCCTTCATACTCAAGACTAAAGCCTCATGAATACAACAGTAAAAAACATCTGTGTGACGCCAGTTTCTGCAAAAGTTATCACACGGTCACTTTTAGAACACACTGATTCCAATGGAGCAATTTGCATTTCAGTTTTTTTGACAATCTGGTTTGATGGACCGGCAAAATATAGGACATATCTAGAGACGAGCGAGTACTATTGGAAACTGCCGTTTCGAATAGCACGCTCCCATAGGAATGAATGGACGCATCCGGAACGCTTAACCCCCTGCGTGCCAGCCGCTCCCATTCATTCCTATGGGAGGGTGCTATTCGAAACGGCAGTTTCGAAAAGTCATTGCTCATCTCTAGACATATACTAATTTTGTCTGTTTTCACAGATCTTTCAATAGACTTAAAGGGGCTCTATCACTAGGAAAAGTCATGTATAACTAATCACATCCTTGCATAGCCCTTAGAAAGTCTATTTCACACCTACCTTTTGTATGTAGATTGCTTCAGTGGTTTCTGAATAAGTCCGTTTTTATTCATATGCTAATTAGACTAGTGCACGATAGATGGTGCACACCTCTCTCTGCAGTTTCCTATGGGAGGCTGCTGCTGCTGACGACTCAGCTTCCTGTTTGCTTCACACACACATATAGAAGATAATGGGAGAGAGGAGGCTGCTGGGAAATTCCTGAGCTGGCTGGAGGCTCATTAGCATATGAATAAAAACAGACTTATTCAGAAACCACTGAGGCAATCTACATACAAAAGGTAGGTGTGGAATAGCCTTTCTAAAGCCTATGCAACCATGTGATTAGATAAAAATGACTTTTCCCAGTGATAGAGCCCCTTTAAAGGGATTGTGCAGAAAAAATGGACACCCTTTTTAACTTTTAAATCAGCCAGGGGCCTTGCAAAAATTTTTATTAATTCATATTCACATGTCACCAATGAACCCACGCGTCCTGCTGAACAGTTGTCTTCTGGAGTTCCATTGAAGCAGCCGATTGGCCTCAGCGGTCATGTGAGACTGAGGTCAATCAGCAGCTTCAACAGAGCTCTGGAAAAGACCCGGCAGAAGCTGCCACAGCTGTTATTATGGAAACAGGGGTCTCTACTGTAAATGGGATACTATAGTATAAAGCCAGTGATTGGGACTAGCCAAAGAGTAGAGGGTCACCTTAAATTCAGATGAACATTATATCTTGCAACCTGCTGAATAGCATTTCTATGTGGATATATGTGTCCATAGGAGAAATTGTATTGAGTATGATTGAATGCATTAAAGGGGTTGGCCACTAACAGTCTGTATTGTGTAGCATAAAGATAAATAATAAACTTTCTCATAGACATTCATTTTCAATTCTACTTCTGTCTCTTTATTTTTGAAGCCATGTCCCCCGCTTACTTGGCTCTGCTCTCTGACACTCCTCCTCTGACCACTGAGCTCGTGACATGGAGGGGCATGTGACACAGCTTGACCATGTCACGTGTCTGTGCCTGCTCTGCTCTTCTGCCTGGTCTTTCAGTACTCAGCAAGGACCTTATGATGTCACAGTCACATGACTCTCTAGTCTTGTTACTGGGTAGGCGTGTCTGTGATTGCAATAAGGTCCTTGAACAATGTAGAAAAGTTGTATCCCATTGCAGTGGAGGAACATCCAGAGATGTGAGGTGCCTGGTGTACTGTGGGGATGTGAAAGATGTGGGGTTTATTGTGTAGTGTGGGTGAGATGTAGGGTTCATGGTGTACTGTGGAGGGGAGGACAAATCTGGGGGAGAGATCTGGGCTGCATTGTGTAGTGGAGCTGAGAGATGTAGGTGCATGGTGTACTGTGCAGGGGGGGGGGGGGGGTTAGATCTCAGGTGCATGGTGTACTATGGATTAGAGCTGTAGGGTGCATGTTGTAGTGTGGAGGTGAAGAGATGTGGGGTGCATTGTATAATGTGGAGGAGATGTGGGGTGCATTGTCTAATGGGAAGAGATATGGGGTGCACAGTGTACTGGGGGGAGATTTGGGGTGCATTGTGTAGTGGGGGTGAGAGATGTAGGGTGCATGGAGTACTGTGGGGGGGAGATCTTGGGTGCATGGTGTACTATGGTGTAAGAGTTGTTGGGTGCATGTGATAGTGTGGAGGTGGAGAGATGTGGGGTGCATTGTATAATGTGGGGTGTAGTGTGTACTGTGGGGGGAAAGATGTGGGGTGCATGGTGTACTATGGAGGAAAGATGTGAAGTGCATAGTAGAGAGGCACGTGGAGAGCTGGGGGGTGGTTGTGTGTGCTCCTTGCACTGAAGGTACATTCAGGAAGGGGGGGTTTGGCGATGCACAAGAGGCTCATGAAGAATGGAGGAATCTTTCATATCTGTGTTAGGTTTGCATGAGAGGCAATGTGAATGGCTGTATCAGATAGGGATTGACATCATCATCACATGTTACCCTTTACCTATGAAGTCATAAATATAGGCCAATTTTAAGGAATACTATTAAAAGTTATGTTTTAGAAGTGTTTACTCCTACAGTGATTTAGTCTATACGTGAGTAACTACCCGTCAGTGACAACTATTTGGAGTGTTATGAGCTGTGGAGTGCTTATTAACACTATGGGGGTGCACTAGAAAGGTATAGAATGCTTGTCTGGGGGTGCACAGGAAATATATGGCTATTGGTGAAATAACTGCTAGCAGTGCGGGGGTAGACTTACAGGGGCTCTCTGCGATAAGTTATCCCCTCCCCTGTGGGTATCTTGCAAGGGGGTCATAAAAATTTGAACTTTTCTCTGGAATTTGGACTGGTGAGGACCTGGTCCTTCTGGAGTAGGGGATTTAGCCATTTTACTGTGAGCTGGCTAAATACTACTTCAGTTCAGATCCTGACCACTAGGGGGTAAAAAGGTCCTGACCAGTAATGTGAAACAGATCACACTGAGGCGGCTAATACTATACGTGATAAGGAGCAGGTCCTTACTGAGTATAGTCACAATCCTATTGTAATCGATGGTGTCCGGTGGCATTTTAATGATTAGTCAATTTGAATTTAGCGCTAAAGAAGGTGTTTTGGGGCTCCATTCAAATTGGATGAATGATAGCGGCCCTCAGTGGCTTTTAGTTTCGCAGGACCCCCTCGGATTCCACCCAGTGATGTGACAGTGACAGCCATTGTGAGCGCATTCTGCTAGCCGGAGGTGCTGAGGTGAATAAAGCTGTGTGATCACATCCTATGTATGAGCAGCTCTGTGATGTTCCTCAGCCTGGAATGTAGGCCAGGAGTTTCACTTTCAGTTTATTGAAGTCCCGCCCACACAGGCCGGCTGAGTTCACACTGCAAAATCTCATTTTAATGGGGAACAGGTAAGATAAATTTCATTTTTACAGCACATTTGTCCTATAACCATCTCTCTGAGTTGCCTGGGGCACAGTGTTTTTTTCAGCTTAAGGGTGGCCAACCCCTTTAAATAAACACGGCCTCTCAAACACCAGTATGTTGCAGAAGAGTTACCATTACATTCCCAACAGATGTCTTAATACTAGCACATCAATCTGGTGGAAATAAAACATTTTTATCAAATGAATACTTCCATTCCCCTATGTGAAGTATCTCCAACTTGAGATTCACTTTAACACCCTCCTCACTTAAAGAATAGGCAAATATTTTGTATTTCTCTCTGAATTTATGGACAGATTTCACATCAAATTCTGGTCAGAATTCATAATTTTGCCAGCAATGCACATAAATGTGTTTTTCATGCCACAGCTATATTGTATAATTGAACATTAGGGGACAGTGACAGAAACTTACCGGAATACCTTGCAGTTGAGCCTTATCCAGTAAATTATGTAGCTCATTTTTTGATGCTTCAATTTTGTCTTGATCCGCTGCATCTACCATGTATCTGTGGAAAATAGTTGATATTGCTACAATAAATGACATCAATCAACACTCTGTATATTATCACCTGTTAGTTTTACATAAAGTTTTTTTAATTTATTTTTTAATCTAAGGTTCTTTATTGTCCTAGGAAAACTGCTTCTAGTTTTGGATATCCAAATCCCCCAAAGCTTCAGGATTGTAAATAGTTTGTGAATACCACATTTCCTCTCAAAAAGTGGCTATATAAGCACAAAGACAAAAAAGCTAGATTTCCTAGTATAGGCCGGGGCCCCACGAATATGCAGTGGCAAAAACTATCACGTATTACAGTATCTGCAAAGTGGATGGATTCTAGCTAATCCCATCCACACACTGCAGAAAAAAATCTGCAGCAGAAATGTTGTGATTTCAAAAACTGTCACATTTTTGTAAATTGCAGCATGTCCTGATGGCGATATATAAGTAAATGAAATAAATAAGTAATTAATAAATAATGTCAATTATACCTATGGAAACAATGGTGTTTCCCATATAGGTATAATGTGAAATTTTTAGCAGCGATTCGAAGTGTGTCTCACGGTACAGATGGCTGGAATCTCCTTCAACCCTCCCGTTGTACAGACGCAGGGTTAGGACACAGGGTCCCATGGGCCCTCACCGGACTGGAATATAGCAGTTATCGTTCTTGGGGATGGCTGTAAGAGCCCTTTTTCCTTTTCATTGTCTGGACCCCAGGAAGTAAATAAGACAAGGGTGTATTGGTTAAGGGTTAACTGCTTATTGTTATATGATCATTTCCTTTTGCTGTACATTCTGGGTAACCCTTGATAATACTTGGACATCCAGAGACTGAGCATTTACCCCTACACCTACAACTTTTCATGTTGTTATGCTGATATAGTTTTTCTAATATCCTATATATAGTTGGAATACACAAGTTTGCACCTGCGTGGCCACTCTCTTTTATGTAGCATATATATTATATGTAATGTAATGTATATGTTACGTTTTTTCTGTTGTTTATTTTCTTTTATATCTACTAAATAAACTTTATAGTTGATTAAGAAGGGGGAAGATAGAAAAATAGATGGCCTATATAAGAAGAGGTGTCTGAATTGCAATTGAACCATATTTGTTTAGTGTCACACCCACATATAGCCAATCATGTGGGCTGGTTATGTAGGCTACTTTGGTCTGCAAAGGGTCAATACCACTATATACGTATTCACATATACACACACTTCATAGCTAGTAAACCAGTAAGGGTCCCTTCACACTGAGTTTTTTGGTGCTGATTTTGACGCTAAATCCACGTCAGAATCCACATGGAAAAAAAGCCTGCCATTGACTTTAATGGGAGGCTTTTTTTCCTTGTAGATTCCGACGCAGATTCAGCGTCACAATCAGCGCCAAAAAATTCAGTGTTAATGGACCCTTAAAGATCAAGTGACTAGCGACTAACTGACTAGTTCTCTTTAATAGTTAAAATTAAAAGGTGAAATCCACATAAAGCTGGAGCTGTAAGGCAGTGCTTGGACTGACTTTACAATTGGATGGCAAGATTACATTGTTATTATACAGGGATGAGTCGATGTCGCACCCTTCTGATGGAATAGTCATCGTATATACTTATCTCATAAGCAAACAGCTTTCCCCATTTGTGCTGCACCGGAAGATGTGGGTTTTCACAAATTAACATGTGATAACTGGTATATTCAGGTATACATTAACACAATATGAATCACTTGTGCTGTATTACAAAAGAAAGAAAAATTCCCTGGGATATATGTGTTTTATGCAAAAAAGCAACACTGTGAATATATCTGAAAAAGGAATTTCATAAAGGCTCATTTATGATAGGGTAACAGCTATCTACTATGACAATACATGCAGCAGCAATGCCAATGTACATGAATAAAGAAGCTATAGTGTGCAGGCTTTTGAAATAGAAGTAACACATCTCTGAAATGTTTTACACATAATTCAGAAAACCAATCGTACATAACTATCAGTGAGATAAATACAACCTGTATGCATTATTTTTACTTACACAATGGCGCTCACACCTCGACAATATCTTTCCCACATGCTTCGGAAACGTGGTTGCCCTCCGATATCCCAGAGCTAAATAAAGGAAAGGATAAAGTGCATGTATGTATTAGTCAAACAGGTATTATTTATAATGTGTGCAGGCTTCAAACTGGAAGGCATCCCATAATTCTTTCGCTGACGGCAGCAACCTCTAGTTTAGCAGCATAAAGCTACATGCACATGACCATAGTGGTTTTTACTGTCCACAAAAACAAATCCATATTCCTTATCCTGCATCTGTATGTCACCCGTCATCACAGATCTGCAAAAAAACTGGTATGGGTCCACGCCGTAAAGACAGACTCCTGCTCCATATATCGTGCATTGTTTATACGGCCTAGAGACCAACACTAAAGACTATGGACATGTATATAGGGCTATAGAAATGACTGGGTCTGTATACTACCTGTAATTATGGATCCAGAAACTATAATCATGTGCATGGGACCTAACTGACTGATAGTAGATTCGAATACTTCGCTCCCATAGGAATGAGTGTTAGCGGCCGGCGCCGCCGGCCGGAGTTTAACACCTTGTTATTCGGCCACTTACATGCATTCCTATGGGAGCGAGGGAATTCAAAACTATTCGTTGAATACTATTCGCTCATCTCTATCTGGGGTCAGGAGACATATGACAACAGAGCAGTATTTTATTCTCTCATAGACATTGAGCCTCTCCTCTATACATTCAGCACTTTTATACCATTACATGTGCATTCTTTTCTTTATGACCATTCCCCTTCTCTTCTGCCAGCACAGTGCCAGGTCAAGTAAGTGCCATGCCTGTCAACTTGCAATAGATTTAATAAATCTTCAAGGCTATACTGGATTTAAATTGGATTACATATTGGATTTAGTAAGATTTTTTTTTAATGCAGACGTATATTAGAGCGACTCTCCAGGATTGTACTGGCATTGTTGTAAAATAAATCATCTCTCCATGTACAGACTTCCTTGGGGGCTCATAGACTTGTGGATATATACAGCAGCCAGCCGGGAGTCAGAGTTTTAAGGAAATAGGAGAGGACAATAGCCTGAACCATTTATAAGACAGGAGGTATGCCTCAGGCATCTCACACACCCTGTAGGCACTCTAGTCAAAACTGTTCTGCTCTAATGGAGCGAAGGCAAAAAGCAGCCAAAAAGCACAGGAAGGCCTGAGGAAAATAAATAACAGGCAGTCATCTTCTGTAGATGCTCACTTACATGTGGACATCTATGGGACAGGCATTGAGATAATCAAGACCTATAAGTACCTGGGTGCGCTCCTCAATAATAAGCTGGACTGGGCTGATCGCCTGGGTGCGCTGCACAGAAAGGGTCACAGCAGACTCTATCTGCTCAGGAGGCTGGGGGCCTTTGGAGTTCAGGGGGCACTTCTTAGGGCCTTTTTCAACTCTGTGGTAGCATCAGCCATCTTCTTCAGAGTGGCCTGCTGGGGGAGTAGCATACCAACCAGGGACAGAAATAGACTTGACAGGCTTATCAGAAGGGCCAGCTCTGTCCTGGGGAGCCCCTTGACCCAGTACAGGTGGTTGGTAACAGAAGGATACTGTCCGTGGTGAGCTCCATGCTGGAGAATAACTCCCATCCCATGTATGAGACTGTGACAGCACTGGGCAGCACTGTCAGTGACCGACTGCTTCACTCCAAGTGTGAGAAGGAGCGCTATTGGAGATCCTCCCAACCACAGTCAGGCTGTATAATCAACATCAGGCTAAGCGAAGATCACTCCGCACAGAGAACTAAATGATCCTGAGTCCTTATCTTTCTTCTTAGTTGCTATGACTCCTAGTATCTTTTCTATCTGCTATGAGCTTGTATGTGTTCTTTCTTGTAATATATTACTGTATTATCCATGCTGCTGTAATACACTGAATTTCCTCATCGTGGGACTATTAAAGGATTATCTTATCTTATCCTATATCCCTTCTAAACTCCAGATGGAATAGTCATTTTGAATGTAGCCAATCTAACATGCAATTTCTTGAACAATTTACAGCTAAAGTGGAAAGATCTTGCTACATAACGTGTAATGTAAGTGGCTTTACCTTGATGGTTACGTTTCCTTTGGTAATTTTCCTCATATTAAAACCAACGGTTGGAATCATGTCTTCATTAAACTGTCCTGACTGTAAAAAAGAGAAAAATAATTGTGAATCATAAAATTCAGAGACGTCAATTGCTGTATTTTTGGCTTATGTAATGCACTTTGATAATTCTAGTCTGTGTCTAGTCATCCATTTATGACTCACAAAATGATAATGTTATTAAAATTGCACCCTGAAGAGAGGTGGCTGCATGTTATGAAGAATTTGGTACAACAAATCCAATGTATGATCGATAAGAAACACTGGAAATGAGGTAACGTTACAAATGTATAGGTTGTAGGCTGACAGGAAAAGTGAAACTTAACCCCCTAATAGACCCATTCAAATTGCAAAAACCCTCCTGAAAATGTCACTTTTTTTATTGAAGATTTTGAATGTATGGCTCAAATAATGTATGGCGGTGGCTTCAAATTTCTAGTCCTCGGGCCTATGGCAAAGCTGACTGCGCATGCCCACCGGCCACAAGAAAATGGTTGCTTACACAGTATTGTAAGCGGCCATTTTACATACATAGCGGCCACAGCAAAAAAGAGCTACGGGAAAACACAGCGGCAACACACTGCGGTTTTTCCAACTGTGCATTTCACGCAAACTCCACAGAGGTTTCCTCTGTGTACTTTCTACTTCCATCATACCTATAGGAGACCGCCAGCATTTCTGTAGGTGTAATAGACATGCTGCAATTTCCAAAACCACAATGGGAGTCAAAGGATTGTCTCAGGAGAGAAACTGATGGCATAACAGCTAGGATGCCGGATCGGGTCCAAATTTTGGGAACTGACTGCTAGAATGTTTGCTGTCATTTAACAGGTAGAACAACTGATGACTCCGAGTTGATGGAAAATTTGCCCTGGTCATGTAATAGACACACAGGTGAATGGCTTGCCACAGCCCTAATACACATACTGTAAGGCTGGGTTAACATTTTCCTGTAGTCTGATATATTTTTCAGTGCGGTTCTTACTGACAAAATACAAGGTTTAACTTTTAGGATTTTTTTCTCAGAAACTAAGCCAAAAAATAGGTGGCATAAACTCCAACTAGACAGTCTGAGGCTCCACATTGCAGAATAGCTGCTTTTTCTGTTGAAGATATTGCAGCATTTTTTGAGCCAAACCCAGGATTGGCTATAAAATTAATGGTAAATATCAAGGAAGCACTTATACGGGGTCGTTCGCATGGCAGAAAATGAATTCTTCCTCATTTTCTGGCCACTGGTTACTGTGGCAGAGTGCCGATGCAGAGTGTCAGAATCTGCCCCCAATTCAGCGTCAAATTCCTATGTGTGAATGGCCCCTGCCTCTTTCTTCTGCTCAATCTACTCCTGGCTTTGGCTCTAATAACTTTAGCAAATTCTGAAAGAAAGAAAAAAAAAAAGGTGCCTCAGGTTTATCAACCAACATCAATCACTGTGGTAAATCTGGAGCATTTTAAAACTGTCAAGTCTAAGTTTGCACTACTAGGCTAACGCCCCAAGTAGTGAAACGCAGCTGAAAAAAAGGAGCAAAAACATTTAGCTTTTCCTGCATTTTTTCTTCCCCTATTAAAACTATAGGGAAAATGTACATACAAAAAATACAGTTTTGGTATTCACTGGTTCAAATTTACTAGACAATTTAAGGCAGATTTGTTGCAAACCATAAAATTGAAGACGTGTGACGTGTATCAAATTTGTTTTAGTTTTTGGGAGAAACAACCAAGAAATAATACAGTGTAGAGTTATAACAGTCATGATTATAACAGCTAACTGGGTCCAGAAGCCAGAGGGACTCACAGATCACCCTCAACACACCAGGATAAACGTATTTGATCTCCTTTCTGATTTGCTTTGATGGCTAGCAGACTGTCCACTGTAAATTTATAACCCCTGCCCTCTGATAAAATGGATTGAGAAGATTTATGATGCACAGCATCTCTCGGTCAGAAAGGATAAGATTAACCAATGACTGGCAGAAATAGTAGCTGAACAGCAGCATATAGTCAATGAGAGACTCTATGGGTGAAATATGGCACAAAAGGGGAATGACTACTATTTTTTTCCCTATCAGTATGTCTTTGTAGAATGGGAGGAAATCCATGCAAACATGGGGAGAACATACAAACTCCTTGCAGATGTTATTCCTGGCTGGATATGAACCCAGGATTCCAGCGCTGCAAGGCTGCAGTGCTAACCACTGAGCCACCGCATCACCCTGATGGAAGGCTTGTTTGTGCAGACAACCCTAGATTAACCCATTTATGCCTCGACTTCCATTATTACAACTCAAAAAATACAACCTCAGGCTTAAATGGGTTAAATAACCTATTCTAAGGACAGGTCAAAAATTTTAAAAGGCTGAATAACATTTAAACTAAATTAATTCTCAAAGTGATGTTAAAAAGTGCAAATATTTGGCTCATACCTATGTCTGCTAGACTACATCAGTGCAATAAGGCAAGGTGTGCTCTCCTCGCATGGGATAGCAGACTAAAGCTCATCAAAATAGGCAAACTGAGAGGCTGACATAATGGGTGTCACTGGGTGCTGAGCTCTGGACATTCTGCTGGTATAAGGGACCCAAATCTTTAGACAAATTCCCTTTAAAACATGTAGGGCTTACAATAATTCTGGCATAATTTCCTAAATATCTCCTTTACATCAACTAGAGGTGAAAAAAAGAAAAAAAAATCATACTTATCTGTGCCTGATGCTCTGGTGTCCGTCCAGTGCGGTCCAGTCCTGTTGCTCAAAGTGAAACCCCTGACCAACTTTGAGGTCCCGGATCCCTTCCATGAAGCTGCTGACTGGCCTCAGTGGTCCAGGATCAGGGTCAATCAGCGGCCTCATGAAGAATCCCCCAGGACATCACAGATAGTGGCCCCATCGGTCAAGTGCGGAGGGAAACTTCCGCCCAAAGACAATAATGGACCAGCAGGACTGGACCGCGCTGGGAGGTACTGGAGCACCGGAGAAAGGAGAACATGATTGATTTATTTTTTCACCTCCCCAGTCTATTTAAAATATTAACTGTTTGCCTATACAAGCCATTCAAAAGAGTGAATACCTGCTACTACTGCATTACAGAGAAAAATACAGTGATAAACAGCCTACCTATTAAGTCTTATACAAATGAGGCAGTTGGAGCACTAGGGGCGGGCCTTTAGTTCTGGGAGTACTGACCTTGCTGGGAAGGTAGGATGGAAGATCTCATTGCAGTGGGAGGATCATCTCTCAGTGCAAGGGGTGACGCTGGCAGGAGGTGAACAGAAAAAGCAGAGCCACAGGCAAATGAAGGCCGACCCCCAGTGCACCAACTGCCTTATTTCTGGAAGATTCTCAAAATTGTTTTTCAAAAAATCTACAGAGTGTTTCAGTGTATTGTGCTCTGTAACACAGTGGTAACAAACAGTTAAATATGAGCAAGGGCTAAATATACTGTAATAGAGGCATAATAAACAGGGCTGTGAAATACCTACAGTATGTACATGTAATGGATGTACAAGGGTGTATTCAGAAATAGTAGTCATATGACAATGGCAATCTACAATACTTAGTACGGTACTATGGATAGCATGTCTTCTATTGCTGTACAATTTACCTGTAAGTTTGAAGCCACAAAGGGCCCGGAGAGAAAGCTGCAAGTGGGCTGCAGCAAAAACCACTCCATTTTGGCTTCTTTTTGCTGCGGTGACTCACATGAGAACATACTGCTGTGGAAATACTTAGACCTCAGCCTAAAGATACATGACAGTTACATGAAGTTGCAGTCTAAAGTTTAGCCTTTTGATGTGTGAAGACCTGAATAACTGGATTTGGCCCAACACCCCACCCATCTGTCCATATGATGTTTTCAATGTATATGAAAGGGAAGCCATGGGAACTTAAGTCCCCTGGGGCGTTCCCGACAGTCCATCAGCAGACATCTTACTACAGCTTATATTACAGTTTGTTGGAAGAGAGGCCTGCATCTGCTGCCATCTTGTAGCCTTATTTTCTGACTGTGTTTCTATATATATGTACATCTTAGCAAACATCTAGTACATATGTGTAACTTCACTACAGATAAAACATCTTCTGTAATGTACATATCAGGGGTGGATGTCAGCAGAAACTGAGGGTCAACTAGAAGAGGTTTGGATTTCATAGAATGAGCAGTGCAGCTCCAGCATGTCAACATTACAGGGAAGCGTACTGCCCCACAACATCTGATGCTAAGGATAGGCCATCAATATTAAAATCTGGAAAATCCCTATAGGAACAGCTCTCACTCTGGAGGTTGAGCATCAACCATATCATTACATGGTAACCCATTTATTTCCATCGTCTGTTCCCCTGGGTATCATTGTCGTGGGAGCTGCTTTAGTAATAAGTGTCCTTCATTAAAGTGAAACTCCAAGAAAAAAAAGCATGGATCACATGTACAAGGAAGTATTTGTATGCAAATTCCCTGTAGCCTTCTCCTTAGTCAATATAAGCAAAAGCTATTTTTGTACACTATGATACAACTGCAACTTTAGGGCCACCTAACTTCCTAGAGTTATGGAAGTTATCCCCCGGAGTACAAGTACAACAGGATAAAAACCCAGTGACTCGGGCAACTACAGCATAGAAAAAAAATCAGAAAAACAGGCTTCAACAGAAACTGTCAATGAGTTGCTTTAGTGGGGAACATTCATTGGGAGGCGGGAATACAAAACATTGGGGCAGTTTTACTAAGACTGGTGTGCAGTAAACCAGTTTTAATCATCTGTTTAGCCAGAGTCACATGAGCCACAATTATTAAAAGGCCCACCTCTCCAAGGCCTACATCTCTAAGGCTCCGTTCTCACGGAGTAACGCGCCGCTCATTTAGTCACGTAAACACATGTCAGAGCGAGGCGCTTCAAAACAGATCCCATTGACTTCAATGGGTGCTGGCTTACATGCGCTACACATTGAGGGTTACAAAGCCTCCCATTGATTTCAATATGTAGCGTGCATAAACCGGCACCCATTGAAGTCAATGGAATCTGTTTTGAAGCGCCTCACTCTAACACGTGTTTACGTGTCTAAATGAGCGGCGCGTTACCCCATGAGAACGGAGCCCAAGGCCCACATCTCTAAGACCCACAACTCCAAGGCCCACATCTCCAAGGCCCACATCCCTTCACCCTTCCCACTCTGCCACACCCATTCTTTTCCTGAGAAGGTGTGTGCAGTGTAAAGATGATAAAAAATAAGTGCTACAATTTTTGGTGCAAATTGCAGTGTGCCAAACATCACACCATTTCTACAGCAGAATTCCCCAATGGGTTCTCATTCTCAATTGTCCTAATATATCTTAATCTTTAATATACTACCTTTATTCCTACCTATTACTATATTACCAAATACTCCCCCAATATCTCCTGAAATATAATGCTCTGTAGGTAACAGAACTATCACTCCTGAATGCTTTTGGGGTTTTTTTTAATTGAAAAGACCTTATTTTTTTCCTGCTGAAATCAATTCCTCGTCTTAAAAAACTTTTTTTTTTTTCATTTGCCAAACTCCTGAATGTTTTTTGTTTGTTTTTTTTCTACTGAAAAGACCTTATTTTTTTTCCTGCTGAGATCAATTCCTCTTCTTAAAAAACAGTTGTTTTTTTTTTTTTCATTTGCCAAATTCCACTCTAGAGCAAGAGATATTCTCTTCAATCACTTTATAGAAGGGTCCTTAGCAAAGAAACCTCCTCTATACCGTCCATATACCCTAAGACAAGAATAGCGACGGGACTTGACCAAAGTGGAAAACCGTTGGGATTGAGGCTACATGTTGTTGAAAAGCTGTGTTTTTTATTGCAGAGCCAAAGCCAGGAGTGGATTAAAGGGATTATATCATTGGAATTTTACATTTTTAACTAAACCTATCTTCATGTAGCCTTTAGAAAGGCTATTGTAGACATACTTTTTGTTTTTGGATCGTTGCAGCCAATTTCAAGAAAAACTCATTCTCTTCTTATGCAAGTCAGTTTTCTGGGAGCACAGGGGGTGTTCCCCCTATGCTCTGAGCACCCCCCGCGTCATCATCCTGGACCTGCAACGCCGACCCCTTCCTGCTTGCTGTTCACTCCTCCCAAGATGGCGTCCACAGCAAGCACTGTACACTCAGACCCAAAGCTGAAGTGGCTGAGAGTACAGTACATGCGTAATATTTAATTTGCGCCGATGGGACAAGAAGGGAAAGCAGAGGAGAAGGAGTGAATAGCAAGCAAGAAGGGGGTGGCGATGTAGGTCCAGGATGATGACGCAAGGGTGCTCGCAGCATCGGTGGAACGCCCCCTGTGCTCCCAGAAGACTGATTTACAGTATATAAGAAGAAAATGGTTTTTTCGTGAAAACACCTACAACAATCAGGAAACAAAAGGTATGGATACAATAGCCTTTCTAAAGGCTACGTGAAGATAAGTTATAAGCTTAGTTAAAAATGTAAAATCCCAATGATAGATACTAGAGATGAGCAAGTATATTTGATCGAATACATCCGCCGCATAGTTCTTGGAGTAAAAAAGCGCTAGGGAAGGTGGGAGGGGCATTTAATTTTTTTCTGCCCCTCCCACCTTCCCTGGCGCTTTTTTATACCAAGAATTATGCGGCGGAGGTATTTTCTATTGAATATAGTCGCTCATCTCTAATAGACACCCTTTAAGTACAAGGGAGATCTAGAAGGGAACCCATTATATTTCCCATTCCTTTTTTAGCCACAATAAGTATCTGATCTGCAGATTCACTCCATGTAAGGGAACAGGTAAGTGGATGAAGTGCAACACGCAGCTGATGGATATCTATGTATGACACATACATGTGGATCGTATAATGCAGGGTATAGGTGATACTTTGCCATATTCCTCCCCTTGTAGGTAAGGATGTGCTAGGAGCTGGGCCTCTCCCTCTCTGGCCTACTAGCCCCCTCCATCTCCTCCTCTAGTCTGTATTATAAAGGCTGATAAGAGCATCTGCAGCTCCTGCTATGGCCCAGCAGCACACACCACTCTGCTATACAACAAAATGGCTGCAGTGCATCCCAATGATGTACCCAGATATAGCAGGCCCATTCTCCACATAGCAGCCACCTATACAGCACCAGGGCAGGGGTTGTGTCTGCCATCACCCCCTCCCCATATGCTAGCAGGCCTGACTTTGCCCAGCTCTCACCGCAATCACGTTGACAAAGGTGGTCTTCCCGGAGTACTGCAGCCCCACCAGGGTGAGCTCCATCTCCTCCTTCCAGAATAAAGCCTTGAACCAGTCCAATAGCTTGTTAAAGAGGGCCAACATGATTGTAGCAGTGCTGGGAGGGCAGGACACGATCCAGACCCCGCGAGCGGCCCGAGGCGAGCTGTGCAGCGTCCTCACTGACTCCGTACGGTGCCAAGTGTCTTCACCCCGGCAGTGATGGGCAGCGAGGACGGCTGGCGCAGCCAGAGGTGGTACAATACCCGGAGCCTAGGTAGCGCTGATCATATATGGGTGGGGCGATGAGCGGTACCCATCCCTGCCCCCTCCTCCCTCCTCACAGACAAAAGGAGGATGAGAGAGCTGATGGCGCCTCCTCCTCACTGCCTTCCTGCTGCCCTCTGGCTTGGAGGAATCACCAGAGGAACTGGGATGAGATCAGGCGATGACTGCAAACGTCTGTCTGACGGCAGATATGAGAGGAGGTGTCCTTGTAGCCTGCAGAGATCACCTTCTAGTAGCCTGGACAGTGTAATGGTCGCCCAGGACCAGTGACCGATCCAGCAGTGGTGTATGACAGGATCGCACACTTTATCCTATCACCTTCTAATAGCCTGCATAGTATAATGGTCGCCCAGTACCAGTGGTGGATCCAGCAGTGGTGTATGTCAGGATCACACACTATCCTATCACCTTCTAGTAGCCTGCACAGTATGGTTGCCCAGGACCAGTGGTGGATCCAGCAGTGGTGTATGACAGGATCACACACTTTATCCCATCACCTTCTAGTGGCCTGCATAGTGTAATGGTCGCCCAGGACCAGTGGTGGATCCAGTAGTGGTGTATGTCAGGATCGTGCACTTTATTCCATCACCTTCTAGTGGCCTGCACAGTATGGTTGCCCAGGACCAGTGGTGGATCCAGCAGTGGTGTATGACAGGATCACACACTTTATCCCATCACCTTCTAGTGGCCTGCATAGTGTAATGGTCGCCCAGGACCAGTGGTGGATCCAGTA
Source organism: Leptodactylus fuscus (assembly GCF_031893055.1). Classification (NCBI taxonomy): domain Eukaryota; kingdom Metazoa; phylum Chordata; class Amphibia; order Anura; family Leptodactylidae; genus Leptodactylus; species Leptodactylus fuscus. The sequence goes on along the minus strand of NC_134266.1, from coordinate 96,329,780 downwards.
GTGGTGTATGTCAGGATCGTGCACTTTATTCCATCACCTTGTAGTAGCCTGCACAGTGTAATGGTCGCCCAGGACCAGTGGTGGATCCAGTAGTGGTGTATGACAGGATCGTGCACTTTATTCCATCACCTTGTAGTAGCCTGCACAGTGTAATGGTCGCCCAGGACCAGTGGTGGATCCAGTAGTGGTGTATGTCAGGATCGTGCACTTTATTCCATCACCTTGTAGTAGCCTGCACAGTGTAATGGTCGCCCAGGACCAGTGGTGGATCCAGTAGTGGTGTATGACAGGATCGTGCACTTTATTCCATCACCTTGTAGTAGCCTGCACAGTGTAATGGTTGCCCAGGACCAGTGGTGGATCCAGTAGTGGTGTATGACAGGATCGCACACTATCCTATCACCTTCTAGTAGCCTGCACAGTATGGTTGCCCAGGACCAGTGGTGGATCCAGCAGTGGTGTATGACAGGATCACACACTATCCTATCACCTTCTAGTAGCCTGCACAGTATGGTTGCCCAGGACCAGTGGTGGATCCAGCAGTGGTGTATGACAGGATCACACACTTTATCCCATCACCTTCTAGTGGCCTGCATAGTGTAATGGTCGCCCAGGACCAGTGGTGGATCCAGTAGTGGTGTATGACAGGATCACACACTATCCTATCACCTTCTAGTAGCCTGCACAGTATGGTTGCCCAGGACCAGTGGTGGATCCAGCAGTGGTGTATGACAGGATCACACACTTTATCCCATCACCTTCTAGTGGCCTGCATAGTGTAATGGTCGCCCAGGACCAGTGGTGGATCCAGTAGTGGTGTATGACAGGATCACACACTTTATCCCATCACCTTCTAGTGGCCTGCATAGTGTAATGGTCGCCCAGGACCAGTGGTGGATCCAGTAGTGGTGTATGACAGGATCGTGCACTTTATTCCATCACCTTGTAGTAGCCTGCACAGTGTAATGGTTGCCCAGGACCAGTGGTGGATCCAGTAGCGGTGTATGACAGGATCGTGCACTTTATTCCATCACCTTGTAGTAGCCTGCACAGTGTAATGGTTGCCCAGGACCAGTGGTGGATCCAGTAGTGGTGTATGACAGGATCGCACACTTTATCCCATCACCTTCTAGTGGCCTGCATAGTGTAATGGTCGCCCAGGACCAGTGGTGGATCCAGTAGTGGTGTATGACAGGATCGTGCACTTTATTCCATCACCTTGTAGTAGCCTGCACAGTGTAATGGTTGCCCAGGACCAGTGGTGGATCCAGTAGCGGTGTATGACAGGATCGTGCACTTTATTCCATCACCTTGTAGTAGCCTGCACAGTGTAATGGTTGCCCAGGACCAGTGGTGGATCCAGTAGTGGTGTATGACAGGATCGCACACTTTATCCCATCACCTTCTAGTGGCCTGCATAGTGTAATGGTCGCCCAGGACCAGTGGTGGATCCAGCAGTGGTGTATGACAGGATTACACACTTTATCCCATCACCTTCTAGTGGCCTGCACAGTATGGTTGCCCAGGACCAGTGGTGGATCCAGCAGTGGTGTATGACAGGATTACACACTTTATCCCATCACCTTCTAGTGGCCTGCACAGTATGGTTGCCCAGGACCAGTGGTGGATCCAGCAGTGGTGTATGACAGGATTACACACTTTATCCCATCACCTTCTAGTGGCCTGCACAGTATGGTTGCCCAGGACCAGTGGTGGATCCAGCAGTGGTGTATGACAGGATTACACACTTTATCCCATCAGCTTTCACCATATTATAGCATAGCGTCACATTCTACAGCTTTACAGATATAGTTAAAGGGCTAGTCCAGGATAACCAAGGATAAGGAAGTCTATCATTTGAAAAACTCATTTTCAATTAAAGGCACGTTAGAATAGGCTTTAAAAAGGTTACTTTACTCTTACTTTTACTTCTGTGATTCTTCCGATGTTTCTTCAAAATTCAGTTTCTTCTGGTATGCTAATGAGGATCACGGAGCACCGGGGGCTTTTCCCCACCTCTCCAAGCACCCCCCGCGTCATACATATACACCGCCTCTTTCATGCTTGTGCTCCGTCCCCTCCTCCTCCTCTTCTCCGGACCTTGTGCCTTGCACAGACCTCTGATTCTGCGCTGTACCCATCTAAAATCTCGGGCAAGTGCAATTGGCTCTGCCGTGTTTTCTTTTGGAGGAAGTCCAAATCGCATGTGACTAGGGCCGCTTTAGTCATAGGGCCAACTGTGCAGCCCCCTCTGATGAAGCGGGACAGTTCTGCATTTTGCAGTTCTGCCCCGGAGGGCCCCGAGCCTTCACTATTAGTCCTCTTTATGGGACCCTACCGGACCTCCACTGTCTTTTTTTAAAAAGATTCCGGGGGTTAGAATTTAGTGATTCAAATAATTTTTTTTTCTTCAAAATTTAGAATTTTTGTAAAGTTGTTAAAGCATGAAAAAATCTATCTAAATTTAAATCTAAAACTATCTAAATTTGGTATCACCATGGTCATACTGACTGAAGAATCAAACTAACACAACATTTTTACCTTTAAAGGGGTTGTCCCATCACAAGGATCCTATCTATACTTCTGGTTAATGTGGATGTAAGACTTTTCCTAAATACACTGCTTCAGCAAAACTGCTTTGTTTGTCCACTATCTTACTTTATTCAATTTTTTGTGGCCACAGCCCTGACCTAGCTGCGTCAAGTGATGTATCTGCTACTCTCAGGGGGGAGGGAGGAGGGGCTAAGTGCAGGGAGCGAGCCTGTGTATCTAGCTATTCCTGTGTCTACACCACGTGACCTAGGTCCTGCACTCAGATAGAGGAGCTGCTTTCATTTCTTCTGTTCTCCCAGTTATCAGGCTAGCTAATTCAATTGTGTTCATTATGGCAGAGACAGGCAGTCTCTGTATGTAACACAGAATGGAGTTGCTGCTGCCTGTACTTCATAGTCCAATGTGGGTGGGCGGAGCTACACGTGAATTTGGGGGCGGAGCTAAACGGCAGGTTGCCTGTGAAACCCCGCCCACCAAATGATGCAAGAAACCAGGAAGAAAGAAGATTTTACAAGAGTGAAGACTGCTGAGTATGTGAGGTGGGAATACCCCTTTAAGTGGAAGCAGTAAAAAAAAAATTCCTGCACGCACTATTATGCCCCATAGTTGCCCCTTCACCCAGTATTATGCCCCATAGTTGCCCCTGCACACAGCTTTATACCCCTTAGTGGCCCTTTCACTCAGTATTATGCCCCATAGTGGCCCCATCACCCAGTATTATGTCCCATAGTGACCCCATCACCCAGTATTATGCTCCATTGTGGACACCCATTAACAATTATTATACTCTGGGGTCTGTTCAGACCCCAGAATATAATCAGAGACCGAGAGGGGATACAAACATGAACACTGTTACTTACCTATCCCTGCGCTCCCCGCTGTTGGCTATCTTCAATGACTTCAGGGACGTCATGTGACTGGGGCCTGCGTCACGACGCATAAGGACGCAGGCCCCGGTCATGTGACGTCTGAGACGTCACACAAGTAGGCCCTGAAGCCTTCGCGGAGCGTGCAGAGGTAAGTAACACTGTTTGTTATGTTCGCTTACCTCTCCCGGGCCTACGTCTGAAAAGACCCCTGAGTATAATAATGATGTTTGCGGGGCTCGTTACTGGCTGGCCAGTAACGGCCTATTAAAAAAAAAAAAAAACGCAGCGGTAGCGGCTGTCGCGGGGCCCCCTAATTTCCCGGGCCCTGTGGCAGCTGCCTCCGCTGCTTCCCCGGTAGTTATGCCACTGGGTGAAAATGATTATATTATTCTCCTGTCCCAGTAACTTCAGATAACCCCAGGGAAGGAAATAACATGGACCTCTATTCATGATATCACCTCCCAATTGTCAATCAGGAGCATACTTGCCATTTAAATCGTATATGCTGTGGTCAGTGCTGACCACAGCACCTAAGTTTTGTTTTTTGGAGGTTTTTTTTACAGAAAAGTAAAACAGACTTTTTTCCCCCTTGCTAATGAAACGCCCCCCCACACACACACACACAATTGGTATCACCCCATCCAAAACAACCCCTAAAATAAAATTAGGATGTTATTTACTTTACATGGTAACGCTATAAACATAAAATTCAGAAGCCAGAACTGATGTGATCATCTCGCCTCTCAAAAAAAGAAAGTAAAAACTGATCATAAAGTCGTATGTACCTACACAGTGTAAGGTCTCATGAAGCTGAGACTGCGTGAGTGAATCAGAATTTAAGACAGTCGCTTCCTGTGGTGAGTAGTGGTCTTTCCTTCTGCTAACCCCCTTTTTTTTTACTTTTCCTCTCTCTTTTCCGACCTTCCCCCTTGTCCAACCCCTCCTTTTGTTCATGTGTATACAATATTACGTTCTCAACAGTGGCCCCCACAGTATTATTTGCTCCATAGTGGCCCACAAACAGTATTATATGTTCTACAGTGGCTCTCACACAGTATTAAATGCTCCACAGTGGCCCCCACAGTATTATATGTTCCAAAGTGGCCCCCACAGATTATTATATGCTCACAGTAGCCCCAACACAGTATTATGTGCTCCACAGTGGCCCCACACAGTATTATATTTTCCACAGTGGCCTCCACATAGTATTATATGCTCCATAGTGGCCCCCACACATTATTATATGCTCACAGTGGCCCCCACACAGTATTATGTGCTCCACAGTGGCTCCCACACAGTATTATATGCTCACAGTGGCCCACACAGAGTATTATATGCTCAGCAGTGGCCCCCACACACTATTATATGCCCACAGTGGCCCCCACACAGTATTATATGCCCACCATACTAGTATGGACAACACAGACACCATCACCACCACACAGCAAGCGCAAAGCGCTGTCTTCACCAGCGCCGAGCGCTCCTGTCTTTACAAGCGCTCAGCACTCCTGTCCTGCCTGCCAGCGCTCACCTGTGCCTCCACAAGTGCTCCGCGCTTCTAAACATGGACTCCCCCACTTCTTCTTGCAAAATAAGTCTCCGCCCCCCAGCATTAGGACACACGCTGAGGGAGGAGACATTGTGTAAAGTCCTGTTCAGCCCTGCGCGGGGTGGAAAGCAAACACCCCGCAAAGGCTAACAAAATAGGTCACTCACGGTACCGCCAGTAAGACCGGACCCCCCCCCCCCTCCACCCACCGGAGAGGAGGGGGGGAAGGGCCCGACCTTTCAGAAGTAAAAAATAATAATAATAATTTTTTTTTTTAGATAGACACGTCGGGGGCCCGGGCCCCCTGACGTGTCGGGCCCTGTGGCAGCTGCCTCTGCTACGGCGGTAGTTATGCCACTGTGCAGGCTGTAAACTCTATTCATTTCCTGGTTTTCTCCGTGAACTGGTGGGCGGTAGTGTTGAGCAAATAGTAGATACGAATACCTCACTCCCATAGGAATGCGGCCGGCAAATATTCATTGCGCTAAACCCCTTGGTGTTCGACCGCTTACATGCATTCCTATGGGAGCAAGGTATTCGACGAATAGTTTTGAGTACTATTCGCTCAACACTAGTCGGCGAGGTTTCACTTGCTGTCTCATAAGTAAAGCCAGGACGAATTGCTTCTATGGCTGGCCTTGCATGCCTCCGTGCTCCCTTATCAGCTAAATTCAATTAGCAGAGCTGATAACTGGAAGAGCAGATAGATAAACAACTCAGAAATACTGTCAGGATACGGAGTCGCCGCGGTCTCCTTGCTGCGCGGCGTCTCCCTGGGAGACGTGTTAGGAGTTCTATTGGGTGTGCTTATGTCATTAAGGGTTAATCTTTTCCTTGCCTTCAGTCTCCATGTCATTAGCCATCAGGTGTGTTCTCTGCTGCTATTTAAACCCCACCCAGGCATGGATCCTTGCCAGCCATTCACTTTGTGTTTCCTGGTTCCCCTGCTCAGTCTGATTCCCTGTCTGTTTGTATTCGGTCTGTTCCTTGGTATATACCCGGCTTGTATTTTTCACTATCCCTTGTCTTTTGATTCGGTACCTCTATTATTATCTCCTGGCTCGACCTCTTGCTCGTCTGACCTCGCCTTCTCTTCTGTGTCTTGCTGGGACTTGTGGTCCTCCCTGGTTCCATGCTGTTTAGTCTTTTGTTTTGCATTGCATTTACAATGTGCTTTCTGTTTAGGTGTGACCCCCGTGACTCCAGTCCCTAGGACTTTCAGGGCCTCCTCTTCCCTTATCCTAGCCGCCGGGATAGAAGCGTAAGGAGTCGTGGTAGGCGCACTTCAATTAGGAAGTGCATTGATCTGCCTCATCTCAGATACTACAGCATAGTCATAGCCGCAGCGCATACGACCCCTTTGGTCATTAGTTGCACAGTGTTGCTTTCCCAGATGTGTCACTTTGCACTGCCTGACCCTGACTCCAATCCTTACATAATGGCTGGTCCTTACCCTAGGCAGGCTGCCCGGCGGTTTAGTATGGATGCCGAACACTCCGTAACTGACCGACTGGATGAACTGTCAAGGCAGGTGCAGGGCATGGCTGGGTTAATTAACCAAGTCTCGCAGCGTCTGGAGGCTTTGCCTGATCCAGCATCAGCCGCTGCAGGTTCTTCTATTCAAACGCCAGTTCTTCCTATATTGAATACCCGTCAGGATCCTAAAATGCTCTTGCCTTACCGTTTTGACGGTAAACCAGACAGATTCCGAACATTTCGGGAATCTTGCCATTTATTTTTTCGTTTTAATTTCCTTTCTTCTGAAGCAGAGCAGGTGGCGCTGGTGGTGTCCCTTCTACGAGGGTCACCACAAGACTGGGCCTTGGCTCTACCTGCTGGAACTCCTGAATGGAATTAATTAAATAAGTTTTTTGAAACATTAGGTCAGATTTATGATGACCCTAATAGAGTTGCCTTGGCCGAGTCCCATCTGTTGTCTATTCAGCAGGGAGTTAGAACGGCCGAGGACTATTGTACCGAGTTTCATCAGTGGAGCTCTCAGTCAGGGTGGACAGACAGACCTTTGTTAACCCTTTTTAGACAAGGCTTATCTGATTCTGTAAAAGATGCTCTAGTAAGTCATCCAGTCCCTGAAAATCTAGGAGACTTTATGTTCTTGGCTATTTCCATTGATAGGAGGCTTAGGGAAAGGCGTAGAGAGAAATTAAGCAAACCTGGGTCCTCAGCTAAATCCTGGTCTGTCCTTTCGGAACCTATACCTCCTTCTGCTGTTCCTACCTCTTGTTCTATTCCTGAAGAAGAACCAATGATATTGGGGTCCACATCCGCCTCCAGGAGAAAGTATCGCCTAGAAAACGCTCTGTGTCTGTATTGCGGCAAACCTGGACATATCCTGAGAAACTGTCCAACCAGACCTAAACCACCGCCGGGAAAACGCCAATGCCTGAGTGATTTCCGGGAGGGTCACTCAGGCACACAGGTACCTCCTAATAATATTGAGAAATGTTTACTCCCTGCTATTCTTGTTAATGGTAATAAAACTTTTGCATGTCAGGCGATGGTGGATTCAGGTGCCGCCATGAACTTCATCCATGAAGTGGTGGCGCAAGCTCTAGGAATTGAATTAATTCCCTTGAAATACCCATTTCAGGTATCTGGAGCAGATCTAACCCCTTTGTCTGAAGGGAAAATCTTAGCCCGTACTGCTGAGGTGCAGTTTTTTGTCGGCAGTTTACATGTTGAAAAAGTGTCATTTTTTTGTTATGAAAAAACTGTCTGCAGACGTTATTCTTGGTTTACCCTGGTTGCGTGTACATAATCCAGTGTTTGATTGGGAAACTTCGGAGTTGGTTAGATGGGGAGATTCCTGTACTTCTCATATTAATACTATTTGTACTATCAAAAATGATATCAAAATTCCGGAATTTATTACCGAGTTCAAAGACGTCTTTGACGAGCTCAGTGCGGAGGCCTTGCCTCCACATCGACCTTATGACTGCGCAATTGATTTGGTTCCTGGAGCTAAACTACCCAAAGGTCGCATTTTTAACCTTTCAGCTCCAGAGCGCGAGTCCATGCGCCAGTACATTAAAGAGAGCCTATCTAAAGGACATATCCGACCTTCAGTTTCTCCTGTGGGGGCGGGGTTTTTCTTTGTTGAAAAAAAAGATGGTGGCCTCCGACCTTGTATTGACTACAGGGAATTGAATAAAATTACGGTCAAAGACCAACATCCTCTGCCATTCATCCCGGATTTTTTTAACCAGGTGGTGGGGGCTCGGTGGTTTTCTAAAATTGACCTCCGCGGAGCTTACAACTTGATTCGGATAAGAGACGGGGATGAGTGGAAAACCGCATTTAATACCCCGGAAGGTCATTTTGAATACCTAGTTATGCCTTTTGGTTTGAGCAATGCTCCGGCGGTATTTCAACGTTTTGTGAATGACATTTTTAGGGATCTGTTAGGTAGATATCTATCAATTTATTTAGATGACATCCTCATATTCTCACCGGACTGGGAGTCACATCAGCAACATGTAAAAGAGGTTCTTCTTAGGCTACGTCAAAACCACCTCTGTGCTAAGTTATCCAAGTGTCAATTTGGAGTCCAGGAGATAGGTTTTTTTGGGATACATCCTTACTCCTGGTACCATTGGTATGGATCCCAGAAAGGTATCTGCAGTACTTGAATGGGAGAAACCTACTACCTTAAAAGAAGTTCAAAGGTTTCTAGGTTTCGCCAACTATTACCGAAAATTTATCCGAAATTTTTCTTCTATTGTTAAACCTCTCACCGATTTGACCAAAAAGGGGGCGGATCCTGCCTCCTGGACACCAGAGATGGAGATAGCGTTCGCCACCTTAAAACAACTTTTTACTTCTGCCCCAGTCCTGGTCCATCCTGATCCTGAATTGCCCTTTATTGTAGAGGTTGACGCTTCAGAAGTAGGTGTAGGAGCGGTCCTGTCTCAGGGCACTGAACCATTTACCAACCTCCAACCTATCGCCTACTTTTCCAGGAGGTTCTCCACTACCGAGGCCAATTATGATGTTGGCAATAGAGAGCTTCTGGCGATTAAGTGGGCCTTTGAAGAGTGGAGACACTTCCTGGAGGGGGCCAGACATAAAATTACTGTACTAACTGACCACAAAAACTTATTATATTTAGACAAGGCAAAAAGATTAAATCCCCGTCAAGCCAGGTGGGCTCTATTTTTCACTAGGTTCCACTTTGTAATTACCTACCGTCCCGGCTCAAAGAATACTAAAGCAGATGCCTTGTCTAGAAGTTTTGGTCTTAGTGGTAGTTCTGATGGGGAACCTGAAAATATACTTGCTCCTGGGGTGGTAGTGGCAGTTTTGACCTCAGATCTTGAAACCCGTATTCTCAACACTCAGGATGCTGCCCCTAGTGCGCTACCACCAGGTAAATTGTTTGTCTCTAGCCACCTCCGCTTGGAGCTCTTAGAGGAGATCCACTCCTCTGTTCTGGCGGGTCATCCAGGCATTGCTGGTACTGGGAATCTGTTATCACGAACGTATTGGTGGCCATCTTGGCAACGAGATGTTAAAAATTTTGTTCATTCTTGCGAGACCTGTGCCAGATCTAAGGTGCCCCATGAACTTCCAGCGGGTCTTTTACATCCACTCCCGCTACCCAATAGACCCTGGTCACACATCTCCATGGATTTTATTACCGATCTCCCGTCCTCTAAAGGGAAATCGGTAATTTGGGTTGTAGTAGATCGTTTTTCTAAGATGTCCCACTTTGTTGCCTTGAAAAAATTGCCTTCAGCTAAATTGTTGGCCTGGTTGTTTATCCGCCACATTTTACGTCTGCATGGTATTCCTTCAAATGTGGTGTCGGACAGGGGCGTACAGTTTGTGTCCAGGTTTTGGAAAGCCTTTTGTAACAGGTTGGGAGTCTCGCTTTCTTTTTCCTCAGCCTTCCACCCAGAGACTAACGGTCAAACAGAGAGATTGTATCAATCTTTGGAACAGTATTTGAGGTGCTTTGTGTCTGATTGCCAAGATGAATAGAGTGAATATTTGTCCATGGCTGAATTTGCACTAAATAATCATGTCAACTCCTCGACTCGGTCGTCTCCTTTCCACATTAACTATGGTTTTCACCCCAGATTCTCCTCAGGAACAGGCAATGAATTCGCCTTTTCCTCAGTAGAGGATGTTGCTAAATCTCTCTGTACTGTATGGGCTGAAAGCCTGGCATCGCTGAGAAAAGCCCAGGCTAATCAAGTAAATTTCGCCAACAGAAAGCGCCGCCCTGGACCTGACTTTGCGGTGGGTGACAAGGTCTGGTTATCCACTAAAAATCTCCAACTTCGTGTTCCATCTACTAAATTTGCCCCGCGTTTTATTGGTCCATATCCCATATCTGAAATAATCAACCCTGTGTCATTCAAATTATCACTTCCTAGGTCCCTCCATATTCACCCAGTTTTTCATAAGTCCCTACTCAAAAAGTATGTTCCGGCAATGGTCACTCGTTCCCCACCCGAACCAGTGATCGTTCAGGGGGAACTAGAGTATGAGGTGGAACGGGTCATTGATTCACACAGAGTGCGGAATTCCCTTCAGTTCCTCATACATTGGAAGGGGTATGGACCAGAGGAGCGTGTTTGGGTGGCAGCCAGAGACCTTAACGCTCCTAGATTGGTGGAGAAGTTTTACCGTTCTTACCCTACTAAGCCAGGGGGTCCTCTTGAGGGTCCGGAGGCCCCTCCTCAAAGGGGGGTACTGTCAGGATACGGAGTCGCCGCAGTCTCCTTGCTGCGCGGCGTCTCCCTGGGAGATGTGTTAGGAGTTCTATTGGGTGTGCTTATGTCATTAAGGGTTAATCTTTTCCTTGCCTTCAGTCTCCATGTCATTAGCCATCAGGTGTGTTCTCTGCTGCTATTTAAACCCCACCCAGGCATGGATCCTTGCCAGCCATTCACTTTGGGTTTCCTGGTCCCCCTGCTCAGTCTGATTCCCTGTCTGTTTGTATTCAGTCTGTTCCTTGGTTATATACCTGGCTTGTATTTTTGACTATCCCTTGTCTTTTGATTCGGTACCTTTATTATATCTCCTGGCTTGACCTCTTGCTCGTCTGACCTCGCCTTCTCTTCTGTGTCTTGCTGGGACTTGTGGTCCTCCCTGGTTCCATGCTGTTTAGTCTTTTGTTTTGCATTGCAGTTACACTGTGCTTTCTGTTTAGGTGTGACCCCGTGACTCCAGTCCCTAGGACTTTCAGGGCCTCCTCTTCCCTTATCCTAGCCACCGGGATAGAAGCGTAAGGAGTCGTGGTAGGCGCACTTCAATTAGGAAGTGCATTGGTCTGCCTCATCTCAGATATTACAGCATAGTTATAGCTGCAGGGCCTACGACCCCTTTTGTCATTAGTTGCACAGTGTTGCTTTCCCAGCTGTGTCACTTTGCACTGCCTGACCCTGACTCCAATCCTTACAAATACAAGTTGCTCCTAGAACTCAGCTCCCCCTCCCCCTACCTTCCTGAGAGCAGGGAGCTACGCCACTTGTCCTGGGCGGAGAGATAAACAGCTCAGAAATATAAGCACAAAGCACTTAGCTTCCTCTCCCCCTTCCTTCCTGAGAGCAGCTATGTCACTGGTATTGGGCGGGGAGATAAGACCATCCCCAGGTCCATGGTTATGGAAATGCAGTGTAAACAATGAAGTGAATAAATTAAGATAATAGCCAAACAAAGCACTTTTGCTGAAACAATGTATTTAGTTAAAGTCTTGAATCCACATAAGTTAGCAGTATAGATAGGATCCTTGAGATGGGACAACCCCTTTAAGGTGCCACATGAGCCTATCACCTCAGGTCACCTCATGGAAAGTGCGCCCCTAGGTGTGACCGATCAGGATGGGCTAAATTATAATCAATGGCTATAATGTGGATTAAAAGAGATGGCTGACAGACCAGCAGAGAAGTGAGGATAAGTGAGTATCAGAGTTTTTTTTATGTTAAACGTTGTAGGCAGATGGAGGGGGGACATTAAACTGGGGGCAATTGAAGAGGTATATTAAACTGTGGTGGTCTCTGGACGATACTTTAAACTGGGGACAACTGGAGGAGGACATTAACCCTCGAGGGTAGCTGAAGGGAGACATTAAACTGGTTGGAGCTGGAGGGGGAAATTAATGTCTACCTCTAGTTGCCCCCAGTTTAATGTCCCCCTCCAGCTACCTACAGCTTAATATTACCCTTCAGCTGCCCTTGTTTAAAGTCCTCCAGACTTTATACTGTGGGGTCAATTGGAGGGGACATTATAAGGTGGGGAATATAATATTAGGGTGACTGTAGGAGCATTATACTGTGTGGCTATACTGCACAAAAGAGAATTGGATGGGAGTGGGCGGAGTAATTGCAGAAGTGGGTGGGGCTAAATTTGCCACGGCACATATACTGTACCACATATTCTGTCCCTCTTTCTGCCCTTTGAAAGTTGTGAGGTATGTGAGCATTATGATTCAGTAATAATACATTCACAAATGGGATTCTTTCATCACGCCGTCCCCTTTCAGTTTGCCTGGTTTTATAAATGGCATATGCCATTTATATGGTATGATAATTTATAATCCCGTCTACTGCCTCCTTTGGTAATGGACCCTCCTCTATGCGATCTCTATGGGCCCTGCGCAAAAAAAAAAAAAAATCTTCTTACGCTAGGTTCACACTAGCGTTCGGGTCTCCGTTCTCAGCTTTCCGTCTTCTGCCGGCAGAAACCGTTTTTTTAAAACCGGACACAGAGTACTGCATGTCCGACTCTGTGTCCGATTTTAATAAAACCGTTTTGTGGCGGAGAGCATAAAACGCTCACCACCGCTCACGGCCGGACATCTTTCAAACCCATTCAAATTAATGAGTATGAAAGACTCCTGCAGGTTTCCGTATATCCTGCAGAACTGAGACCGGGCGCAGATGTGAACGAGCCCTTAGCTAAATATCTGTTTTTGGGCTTCAGAAAATTGATGGTCTTAAAGGGGTATTCCCATGACGCTTGTTCACTAACCTGCAGGCTGTTGTGCTCTCTTCACTTCCTGCTTTTCTCGGCACATAAGTGGGCGGGGTTTCACTTGCACAGGATTGGTTGTAAATGAATTACCACAGTGTGAAGCTGATGTAGCAGAGCTGATTGAGTCAGTTTGCATTACTTTCAGAGGTAACGGACTCCCTATCTCAGCCCTTATCAGTCAAATTCAATTAAACCGACTGATAAGAGCTCAGAAATCCCAGAGCTCTCACCTCCCCTATATGAAAAGCTCCGCTACTTATCAGACACAAATAGCTCAGAGCTGCTCCCAGCCCCTCCCTCCCCCCTAAGAGCAGGCAGCTACATCACTTGACAAATGAGCAGATAATCCCAAGGGCCATAGAAACAGAGTGTAAACAATGAAGTGAATAAATTAAGATAGCGGCCAAACAAAGCAGTTTTAATGAAGCAATGCATTTAGGAAAAGCCTTAAATCCACATGAACTAGCAGTATAGATAGGATCCTTGTGATGGGACAACCCCTTTAATGGTAGAAAGAATCACCCTGCTCCCCCCACCTAATTGTATACACGCATACCAATGTAATAAACTGATAACACACGCTTAAACAATACATTCACTGTACATATCCATATGAACACTGATTCAGTAATAATACATACACAAATGGGCGACTTTCATCACAGTCTTACAAATTTCATGGAACCGTACAATGTCAATGTAGTGTTGTATCTAAAACACCTGCATAAAATAAGAACTCTCTTTGTATTATACAAGCCAGATTTTTATCTATATCTTTAAATTGTATTTGTGATTTATTGCATTGTTCCAGAGTTGGAACCACTCTCCTAATGATTCCTTGTCGCTGTGTGCCCCAGTTTCTAGCACTAGAGGTCACTATGGTCGAGTGAAACAAATACAGATGATAATGTTACTAAACTGTGATTCAAAGCCTCAAGGAGAGAGGAATAAGGAGAATGTGCTCTGCTGTATGGTAAATTCATGTTTCAGTGTGTAGGAATGATCTTGGAACTAGGTAAGTATATCTTGCTTTTTATGAAACTTTCATAATAGATACTGGAGGTGTTCGTTTTTTATTTAATAGCCTTGTTTTAGGGAACAGCAGTGGTGTAACTATAGGGGTGCAGATAATGTTCCCCCCATGTAACTATCTGCTACATAAAAGAGAATAGCAGCATTACAAATAAATGCGATAGGTAAGGGCTACAATTTTAGCACTGGGGGAGCTCAAACTCCAGATCTGGGGAGCAGTCACTTTCACTAAAATAAATAGATCTCTCATCATAGGGTGTCTGGTTACTGAGACATACAGAGAACAGATGTAAGCAAGTGCTAAAGTCCCCTGCAACAACACCAGCAAACCTCTCACTCATCCCAAATTCAGTGGGACAGTCCTGTATTTCAGGAACTGTTCTGCTGTTCTGACGAATTCTAGAGTTTCCTAATCTAAAGGCACTGAAGAGCAGAGAGCTACACATAATGCTAGGTTTCAGAGCAGCTCTGGAGGGTGTTCCCTCCAGGCTACATTTATTATACCTCTAAATAGTAAAACATGTCACATAAAATTACATGAAATAATATATGAACTGTCTACGTGTAATTTTTGTGCGGTTATAAAATGGCTAATACTGTTTTATACCTTAGAAGAACATTTTAGAATAAACAAATTACGAGTGATCACAGCATCTGTAAGGTAGAATAATTGTTCCATCTCCTCATCGTCTCAATCGCCCGTGTCTGTAAATGAGGGAAACCAAACATGGTACACACACAGAAACTTTGTGGGCACCATGCCAACCGGGTGTTAACATTATACATGGGTGACAATTTTGGCAGGACAGTTGGAGCTGAGGCCTGATCAAACATGACCGTGGTATCTCAGGGGGTTTATTATTAGAGATGAGCGAACAGTGTTCTATCGAACTCATGTTCGATCGGATATTAGGCTGTTCGCCATGTTCGAATCGAATCGAACACCGCGTGGTAAAGTGCGCCATTACTCGATTCCCCTCCCACCTTCCCTGGCGCCTTTTTTGCTCCAATAACAGCGCAGGGTAGGTGGGACAGGAACTACGACACCGGTGACGTTGAAAAAAGTAGGAAAAACCCATTGGCTGCCGAAAACATGTGACCTCTAATTTAAAAGAACAGCGACGCCCAGCTTCGCGTCATTCTGAGCTTGCAATTCACCGGGGACGGAGGTTTCCGTCTAGTTAGCTAGGGCTTAGATTCTGGGTAGGCAGGGACAGGCTAGGATAGGAAGGAGAAGACAACCAACAGCTCTTATAAGAGCTAAATTCCAGGGAGAATCTTGTCAGTGTAACGTGGCACTGACGGGCTCAATCGCCGCAACCCAGCTTTCCCAGCATCCTGAATGGAATACACTGACAGTGTATTCCCGTATACCCTATATATACACCCCCGATCCACGTTCCAACGGTGTGCCCACCCCACCTTCACCCCAGAAATACCCTGCAAGTCCCCTAGCAATAGAATTGGGGCTATATACACCCACTATGTTTGCTACTGGTATATACTGCCATTTTCTGACTGGGAATTCAAAGAATATATTGGGGTTACAAATACTCTTAAGTCTTGCTAATGCCATATAGTGCCAGTTTCTGACTGGGAATTCAAAGAATATAATGGGGTTACGTGCACCCACAATTTTTGCTACTGGTATATACTGCCATTGTCTGACTGGGAATTCAAAGAATATATTGGGGTTGCGTGCACCCACAATTTTTGCTACTGGTGTTTACTGCCAGTTTCTGACTGGGAATTCAAAGAATATATAGGGGTTACAAATACCCTCAAGTCTTGCCACTGCCATATAGTGCCAGTTTCTGACTGGGAATTCAAAGAATATATTGGGGTTACAAATACCCTCAAGTCTTGCTATTGCCATATAGTGCCAGTTTCTGACTGGGAATTCAAAGAATATATTGGGGTTACAAATACCCTCAAGTCTTGCTACTGCCATATAGTGCCAGTTTCTGACTGGGAATTCAAAGAATATATTGGGGTTACAAATACCCTCAAGTCTTGCTATTGCCATATAGTGCCAGTTTCTGACTGGGAATTCAAAGAATATATTGGGGTTACAAATACCCTCAAGTCTTGCTACTGCCATATAGTGCCAGTTTCTGACTGGGAATTCAAAGAATATATTGGGGTTACAAATACACTCAAGTCTTGCCACTGCCATATAGTGCCAGTTTCTGACTGGGAATTCTAAGAATATATTGGTGTTTACAAATACACTCAAGTCTTGCTACTGCCATATAGTGCCATTTTCTGACTGGGAATTCAAAGAATATATAGGGGTTACATATAACTTCAATTCCAGGGAGAAGCTTGTCAGTGTAACGTGGCACTGACGGGCTCAATCGCCGCAACCCAGCTTTCCCAGCATCCTGAATGGAATACACTGACAGTGTATTCCCGTATACCCTATATATACACCCCCGATCCACGTTCCAACGGTGTGCCCCCCACCTTCACCCGGGAAATACACTGGAAGTCCCCTAGCAATAGAATTGGGGCTATATACACCCACAATTTTTGCTACTGGTATATACTGCCATTGTCTGACTGGGAATTCAAAGAATATATTGGAGTTACGTGCACCCACAATTTTTGCTACTGCCATATAGTGCCATTGTCTGACTGGGAATTCAAAGAATATATTGGGGTTACAAATACCCTCAAGTCTTGCCACTGCCATATAGTGCCAGTTTCTGACTGGGAATTCAAAGAATATATAGGGGTTTACAAATACACTCAAGTCTTGCTACTGCCATATAGTGCCATTTTCTGACTGGGAATTCAAAGAATATATAGGGGTTACATATAACTTCAATTCCAGGGAGAAGCTTGTCAGTGTAACGTGGCACTGACGGGCTCAATCGCCGCAACCCAGCTTTCCCAGCATCCTGAATGGAATACACTGACAGTGTATTCCCGTATACCCTATACATACACCCCCGATCCACGTTCCAACGGTGTGCCCCCCACCTTCACCCCGGAAATACACTGGAAGTCCCCTAGCAATAAAATTGGGGCTATATACACCCACAATTTTTGCTACTGGTATATACTGCCATTGTCTGACTGGGAATTCAAAGAATATATTGGGGTTACGTGCACCCACAATTTTTGCTACTGGTGTTTACTGCCATTGTCTGACTGGGAATTCAAAGAATATATTGGGGTTACGTGCACCCACAATTTTTGCTACTGCCATATAGTGCCATTGTCTGACTGGGAATTCAAAGAATATATTGGGGTTACAAATACCCTCAAGTCTTGCCACTGCCATATAGTGCCAGTTTCTGACTGGGAATTCAAAGAATATATTGGGGTTACAAATACCCTCAAGTCTTGTTAATGCCATATAGGGCCATTGTCTGACTGGGAATTCAAAGAATATATTGGGGTTACGTGCACCCACAATTTTTGCTACTGGTATATAGTGCCAGTTTCTGAGTGGAAATTCCCCAAATAATTTGGGGATACATTCACCCTACATCTCAGGCTCTTGCCATATTCACCCAGGTTGTCAGTGCTGCACCAGCTCGTTCCCAGACAGCTCGGCCCGAAAAACACATTACCTATATAGAGGATTTTGACAATGAAGACAACATGTTCTAAATCTAATCTGTCTGCACCTTCTCCTGAATTAAAATGAAGGCAGCTATTAACTTTCAAATAGCACTGCACAAAGGAAGATCTTATCAGCTTGTCTCATGACATGCTACTAAAAAGTGTCATTTGTGTATCTTAATGTAAATATAGTTGTATAAGCTTGTTGGGTTTTAGAGCTCACAGCTTTGGTTGACATTTGTCTTGCTCTCTGTTGGTACCAGCTGTCTTTTTGGATACTATAAAGTTATGTTGACTTTATTAACATCTATAGAAGCTTTAGCCAGGTTGTGACGGTGTGTAACCCTAACAACACTAAGTGGGATACACATTAATAGTCAGTACGCTAAACGCATCACTGAAGTAATTTTTTTCCCCTCTCCCCTAATATAAGAAAGGAACAGACATTAGACCTAGACCGTGGTTCGAGGCTTGTAAAAATCCAGTATTATTTGTTCTCCATGATGTAAAATATGCGTTAGACTCTTGAAAAGCAACCCAACATGAAGTCAGCCATGTGTGCCAGTGTGTTACTTGGCATGCCTTTGCTGGCCCCAACTGTAAGGGTCACTCTCCATTTCCTCCATTTTCCACTCCTTCACACCATTTGTGGTGAAGCAATGGGATGCACTGAAGTGCACCCTCTAGCCTCGTGTGGGACAGGGACATCAGATGCCACTCCAACCCCCTCGTCTTCCTCCGCCAGCCAACGGTGCGAAGATGAGAGGAGTGTGCTCTGAATGTTTTCTGCCTAGCAGAGGCTAGTTCTCACTTACGAAAATGGCCCCACTTTGACCTGTATATTAGGCACAATGGTGTAGGTTTCAAAGAAACATGGCACCAACAAGTTGAAAACGTGGGTCATGTGTGGACCGTGTTTGACTCTGGCAAGCTCCAGATCTGCTACCAGGTTGCAGCCATTATCACAGGCGCAAAAATGCCAGGCCCCAGGTGTAGCAGGGAAAAAAACATTGCCATCTCAGCCAGGATGGCATCCCTGACCTCGGAGGCACTGTGCTGTCTGTCCCCCAAGCTGATGAGCTTCAGCACGGCCTGCTGACATCTCCCCACGCCAGTGTTACAGCATTTGCCGCTAGTAGCTGGGGTGGAGGTTGCAGCGTAGTAGGGTTTCAGTCTACTCCTGCAATGAATTTTGGCCTGGGAGAGGAGATAGGCCACCCCAGTTTGCACTCGGGGACCAGACTCCACCACATTTACCCTGCCTGTCCTTAAAGATAAGCACTGCAGCATCCCTGACCACAGGCGCTTGTCCATGTGTCGGTGGTCAAGTGGACCTTGCAGCAAAGCGCAGAGCTCTGGGCCCGACTGATGTTATGGGACACATGCAGGTGCAAGGCAGGGACAGCACACCAAGAGAAGTAGTAACGGCTAGGCCCAGCATAGGGAGGTACCCCAGCTGCCATCTGCTGACGGAAGGCCTGGGTATCCAGAAGCATAAACACCAACATCTCCAGGGCCAGCAGTTTATCGATGAGGCCATTAAAGGCTTGGGCATGTGGGTGGCTTGCGCTGTACTTCTGCCTGCAATGAAACGCCTGGGAGATGGGGAGTGGCTGGGAAGAGGCGCATTATGGTGCAGGACAAAAGGGCGGATGAGGGTGAACTCCCCAATGTGTCACAGACAGATATGTAGGTGTCCTTGCATCATATCCTTGCACCATACTTGGCTGGATTGGACTTTCATTTTGTGCCAAAAAGTGGTCAAGACAGCGATCCCTCAGCTAATCCCATTACACCATCCATTGCCAACTGCAGCACTGAAATTACCATCTCTGGAAGTGGTCCAAAATCTTTCTCTGCATTTAGCCAGGCTCGATGCTATGGTAGGCTCCAGGGTTCTCTTAATGCATATTGCATGGGGGACTCAGATGTGTTTCTCAGCACTGAGACCACCACTTCTGAGATCCCAAAGGAAGTAGGCAAGAGATGTGCAGTGCAGAAAAAAAGATGAGAAAATAAGTGTAGGCTGTAGAGCACAGAGGGATCGGAGAGGACAGAGCTGGTGTCGGCCAGGTATTCCCACAACATGCGCCTATACTTGTCCCTCCTGGTGACACTAGGCCCCTGAGTGGCAGTAATTTGTCCAGGGGGGGCCATTAACGTGTTCCAGACCTAGGAATAAGTCTTCCAACAGGGTAGAGTTTTGCATGCCTTTGCTTCAACCCACTGTTTTTGCTGCTTAGCTTCCCTCCACATCTACACTGCTTTCGCCCCTAAACATCACCCCAGTTTATGCATCTGCTTCTACCCTGTTTTTTTGTTGAATTAGCTTCCCTCCATATCTACACTGCTTTCGCCCTTAAACATCACCCCAGTTTATGCATCTGCTTCTACCGTGTTTTTTTGTTGAATTAGCTTCCCTCCACATCTACACTGCTTTAGCCCCTAAACATCACCCCAGTTTATGCCTTTGCTTCTACCCAGGTTTTTTGTTGATTTAGCTTCCCTCTACATCTACACTGCTTTAGCCCCTAGACATCACCCCTGTCCATGTGGGGTCGGTGGCCTCGTCATCCACCAACTCATCTTCCAATTGCGCACTGTCCCCTTACTGCAAACCGCACATGACCACAGCTTGCCCTGATGGCAACTGTGTCTCATGATCCCCACTGAGGTCCAGAAAAGTCGGTGGCGGGTCCAAAACCCCAAAATTGGAAGGAAATGGCGGATGCTGCAGTATTTCTAACACCTGTTCCTGGTGCTCGGGCCTGGTCTGTGTTGTACCCTGCACCCTGCTTAATGCAGCTGCCATATCCAGAGTTGTGATGAGCGCATGCTAATGTTTCGTGTCCAGTGCAATGGATGGGATGGGATTTCACATAAGTCTGCAACCCATGGCCACTCATGGTTGAGCAACTGAGGGAGTTGACTTTGACGAACCCGAGGGTTTTGGAGTTGGAACTACATCAAAGGTCTGTGCTGCTCACACACTCTGCTCAACAGATGATATGTTTAGTGCCAGCAGTGTGGAGACGTCGCACAACAGCCGTTGTTCGAGCAGGTACAGGCGCTGTAGGAGTGCATAGAGGCTAGCAGCGGCAACTATAGACTTTAAAAACTATCCACACAAGTGCCACACTTTCACCAGTAGCTCAGGAACATTGGGGTACCTTTTTAAAAAGATTAGCAGCAATGAGTTAAAAACGTGGCCCAGGCATGGAATATGTTGCAGGCTGCCAAGCTACAGAGCCGATCCCATGTTACGGCCATTATCACACATGACAACATGCCTGGGCCCAGGTGCAGTGGCAAAAACCACATTGCCGTGTCATCGAGGATGGCATGACTCACTTTGTAGGCAGTGTGCTGTCTGGCCCCAAGCTGATGAGCTTCAGCACGGCCCGCTGACGTCTCCCCACACGAGTGTTGCAGCGTTTCCAGCTCGTAGCTGGGGTCAATCTAACAGCGGAGGAGGAGGAGGGTGGTGTTTCAGCCCTCCTCCCAGGAATGTTGTGTGGGGAGACAAGTCAGGACAATTCTTGAAACAGGGGAGAGTTTTGCATCTTTGCCCTTGCTGCCTATGGATATCCCTTTGCCTCTAGCCACCATTTTCCCTGCTTTGCTTGCCTCCACATCCACACTGCTTTTGCCCCTAGACATCATCCCAGTCCATGCCTCTGCTTTTACCCCCAGTTTTTTATGCTTAGCTTCCCTCCACATCGACAATGCTTGTGCCCCTAAACATCACTCCAGTTTATGCCTGTGCTTTTCCCCAGCTTTTTTTGTTGATTTAGCTTCCCTCCACATGCACACTGCTTTTGCCCCTAGACATCACCCCAGTCCATGCCTCTGCTTTTACCCCCAGTTTTTTATGCTTAGCTTGCCTCCACATCCACACTGCTTTTGCCCCTACACATTACCCCTATCCATGCCTGTGCCTCTAGCCATAACTCTGCCACCCATGGAAACTCATGGTGCAGAAACTTTGGGAGCTGACTTTGAGGAACCCTTGGGTTTTTTAGATGGAACTCCATCAAAGGTCTGTGCAGCTCACACACCCTGCTCAAGATATGGTATTGTAGGGTTTCAGCGTGTGTGAATGACGGACAACAGCCTGTGTTTGGACAGATGTAGGCCTTGCTGGAGTGTTTTTAGGCTAGCAGCGGCTACTGTAGACTTGTGAAAGTGGGTGTCCAAGCGCCGCACTTTCACCCTTAGCTCAGCTAATTTGGGGTATGATTTGAAAAATCGTTGCACCACGACATTGAACACGTGGGCCAGGCATGGAACGTGTTGGAGGCTGGCAAGCTCCAGAGCCCTCCAAAAAGACAAAAAAAAGCCTGTCCCCAGGGGCAGCGGGGATAAAAAAAAATTGCCATCTCATCCAGGATGGCATCCCTGACCTCAGTGGCAGCGTGCTGTCTGTCCCCCAAGCTGATGAGCTTCAGCACAGCCTGCTGACGTCTCCCCCACACCAGTGTTGCAGCGTTTCCAGCTCGTAGCTGGGGTCAATCTAACAGCGGAGGAGGGTGGTGTTTCAGCCCTCCTCCCAGGAATGTTGTGTGGGGAGACAAGTCAGGCCACCACATTTTGCGACCCGATCCACGCCTCAACTACATTCAACCACTGTGCCAAAATTGAAAGGTAGCGTCCCTGTCCGCATGCACTTGTCCATTCGTACCTGGTCACGTGGAACTTTTGGGCTAAGCGCTGAATTTAGGGACCGCCTCATGTTTGTGGGAAAGTGCTGGTGTGGACGGCACAGTGAGGTGGCGCAGTAGACACTCTGCCCAAAAAGGGCAGAGTGTCCCCCAGCCGGGACTCCAACATCTCCTGGGCCAGATTTTTTTAGATGAGGCCGTTGAAGCTTTGGGCATGTGGGTGGGTTGCGCTGTACTTTAGCATGAAATGAAAGGCCTGGGAGATGGGGAGTTGCTGGGAAGAGGCGCATGATGGCGCAGGCAAAAGGAGAAGTGGCAGGAAAAGGGTAGGATGAGGGTGAACTCCCCAAAGTGTCAGAGGCAGATGTGGAGGTGTCCTGGCTGCTGGTCTGGACTGCAGCACCAGCCCTGTCAACAGTGGGAGAGGCAGTGGCCGCAAGGCCAAACGACGATTATCCTGTGCTTGCTCTCACCCACTGAGCCCAGGGCTTGCCTTCCAAATGATGGCACCCGCAAGAGGTGGTGAGATTCCTCTCTGCAGATCTCCAACCCATCTTGGACTTGCAAATTGCACTAAATTTGTCATGTAACTGACATGTATATGATGAGTCTATCCATTGTCTGTTCATTTTGGTGAAAGTCAGCCTGTCAGCTGACAGACAGCTGTGCTTGTCAGTGATGATGCCACCGGCTGCTTGTACCCCCAGTTTTTGCTGCTTAGCTTGCTTCCACATCCACACTGCTTTTGCCCCTACACATCACCCCTATCCATGCCTGTGCCTCTAGCCATAAGTCTGCCACCCATGGAAACTCATGGTGCAGAAAGTGAGGGAGCTGACTTTGAGGAACCCTTGGGTTTTGTAGATGGTACTCCATCAAAGGTCTCTGCTGCTCACACACCCTGCTCAACAGACGGTATCTAGGGTTTGAGCGTGTGGTGACCTCGCACAACAGTAGGTGCTTCAGGCAGATGTAGGCGTTGCTGGAGTGTATTGCGGCTAGCTCCAGGTACTGTAGACTTGCCAAAGTGGGAGCTTAAGCGCCACACTTTAACCAGTAGCTTGGGTACATTGGGTTAAGTTGTTAGAAACCGTTGCACCAATAATTTGAAAACGTGGGCCATGTGTGGACCGTGTTTGAGTCTTGCAAGCTCCACATCTGCTACCAGGTTCCGTCCATTATCACAGGTGCAAATATGCCAGGCCCCAGGTGTAGCAGGGGAAAAAAAATGCCATCTCAGCCAGGATGACATCCCTGACCTCGGAGGAACTGTGCTGTCTGTCCCCCAAGCTGATGAGCTTCAGCACCGCCTGCTGACGTCTCCCCACGCCAGTGTTTTAGCCTTTGACGCTAGTAGCTGGGGTGGAGGTTGCAGCGTAGTAGGGTTTCACAGTCTACTGCCATGAATTTTGGCCTGGGAGAGGAGATAGGGTACCCCAATTTGCACCCCGGGACCAGACTCCACCACATTCACCCTGCCTGGCATTAAAGATGAGCAGCATCCCTGACCACAGGCGCTTGTCCATGTGTCGGTGGTCAAGTGGACCTTGCAGCAAAGATCAGAACTAAGGGCCCACCTGATGTTGAGTGACACGTGCTGGTGCAAGGCGGGGACGCCACACCGGGAGAAGTTGTGACGGCTAGGGACGGCATAGCGAGGTGCCACAGTTGCCATCAGGTCCGGGAAGGCCGGAGTTTCAACAAGCCGGAACGCCAACATCTCCTGGGCCAGCAGTTTAGCGATGTTGGCGTTCAAGGCTTGCGTGGGTGGGTGGTTAGCAGTGTATTTCTGCCGGCGCTCCAATGTCTGAGAGATGGTGGGTTGTTGTAAAGAAGCGCCTGATGGTGCCTTTGATGGTGCAAGAGAAGGAGATAAGACAGGAACAGGGGAGGATGAGGGAGAAGTCAACAAAGTGGCAGAGGCAGATGAAGTGATGTCCTGGCTCATCCTCTGGAGTGCATCGCCAGCACTGTGAGCAGAGGCAGTGGCATGAACGGTGGGCGACGTTTGTCCTGCCGTTGCTGCCTGCCACTGATTCCAGTGCTTGGATTCCAAATGACGATGCATTGAAGTGGTGGACAGGTTGCTCTTCTCAGAGCCCTTACTCGATTTCGAGAGGCAAATTGTGCAGACGACACTATATCTGTCCTCGGCGAATT
Organism: Leptodactylus fuscus; assembly: GCF_031893055.1. Lineage (NCBI taxonomy): Eukaryota > Metazoa > Chordata > Amphibia > Anura > Leptodactylidae > Leptodactylus > Leptodactylus fuscus. The sequence goes on along the minus strand of NC_134266.1, from coordinate 96,305,382 downwards.
CCTTGAAAAAACTCCACACCTTCGAGAAACGTGCCCTCGAGGCGGGAGTTTTTCGGGGCTGGGTACAAACTGGAACATCTTGGGAGATTCCGGGTGTGGCCTGGCTTCGCCTAAGCTGCTGACGTCTGCCTCTAGCTACCCTTTTTGGTGCTGCACCTGCCTCAACATCCACGCTACTTTCCCAGCTTGACATTCGCCTTGTCCAGGTGGGGTCGGTGTCCTCGTCGTCCACCACCTCCTCTTCCAACTCCTGTCTCGCCTCCTCCTCCTGCACAATGCGCATGTCAACTGGCTGCCCTGACAGCAACTGCGTCTCATCGTTGTCGATGAGGGTGGGTTGCTGGTCATCCTCCACCAAATGGACCGGAGATGGAGGAGACTCTAGTGTTTGAGCATCTGGACACAGATACTCGTCTGTTAGGTCCGTGGAATCGCGAAATGGAGGGGCAGGTTGCGGTACAGTCAAAGGAAGGGAGAACAGCTCTGAGGAGCAGGGACAGTTGGGGTTATTGTTCTGGGAAGATTGGGAATTTTGGGTGGAAGGAGGCCAAGACTGTTGGGTAAGAGGAGGAGAGGAGGTAGAGGCTGACTGGCTGGTGGACAATGTGCTTTAAGCGTTATCCGACAGCCATTGCAAGACCTGTTCCTGGTTCTCGGGCCTACTAAGGTACCATTCTTTTGTGCAAAGCGCAGAACTTAGGGCCCGCCTGATGTTAAGGGACACACGCTGGTACAAGGCTCAACTCACCCTAAGGGCCAAAAACACTGCTGGTGCAAGGCTCTACTCATGCCAAGGGCCTCAATCTCTGCTGGTAGCTCAGCTTAAGGTCCTGTAACTTTGTTTGGAAGGGTTCATGTTAAGGGCTAGAAAAGTCAATTTTGGAAGGTCTTACCACATCACACACACATACACACACACACACACACACACACACACAATGACAGTTGTGGGTGAGGACTAAAGGATTTCCCATTGCCTATTCCATCTGTGGTTGTCATGGTTTAAAGGGGTGGTTGTTACTGTTTGTTGAGCTTAAATTGGGTTTTTTGTCCATCCATTTGGGGAGTAAAGAAGGTTTCCAGGTATTTTCCCACTTTGATAGAGGTTTTTTTGAATGTGGAAAGTGTGTAGTTGTTAGGCTGTGATGTTGGGGTAATAGAGGGTCTTTGGTGTGTTAGATGCCCCCAGACATGCTTCCCCTGCTGTCCCAGTTGTATTCCAGAGGTGTTGGCATCATTTCCTGTGGTGTCATAGTGGACTTGGTGACCCTCCAGACACGGATTTGGGTTTCCCCCTTAACGAGTATATGTTCCCCATAGACTATAATGGGGTTCGAAACCCACCAGTGAGCGGCTGTTCGAATCGAATTTCGAACCTCGAACATTTTAGTGTTCGCTCATCTCTATTTATTATCTAATGTTCCCCTGATCAGTCCTCCACAACGTGTACGTGTGTGGATCAGTGACCTTGAGTCTGCCCCACCATATCCTTGGTTGATCCTGCCCATAATAAAGGCTGTGAGCCTATGTGTCTGCATAGACTGACAATCTTCTATACAATGCAATACATGTATAATTGTACCAACCCAAAGAATAAAGGTAACATGTTATTTATCATGTATGGTGAAAAATGAAAATGTTAAAGGGGTTGTCCCGTCACAAGGATCCTATCTATACTGCTTGTTAATGTGGATGTAAGACTTTTCCTAAATACATTGCTTCAGCAAAACTGCTTTGTTTATCCACTATCTTACTTTATTCAAGTCTTTGTTGACACAGCCCTTGACTTATCTGCTCAAAAGTCAAGTGATGTATCTGCCTGCTGTCAGGGGGGAGGGAGGAGGGGCTAAGTGCACGGGAGCGAGCCTGTGTATCTAGATATTACTGTGTCTGCACCACGTGACCTAGGTCCTGCACTCAGATAGAGGAGAGGAGCTGCTTTCATTTCTTCTGTTCTCCCAGTTATCAGGCTAGCTAATTCAATTGTGTTAATTATGGCAGAGACAGGCAGTCTCTGTATGTGACACAGAATGGAGTTGCTGCTGCCTGTACTTCATAGTCCAATATGGGTAGGCGGAGCTACACACTAATTTGGGGGCGGAGCTAAACAGCAGGTTGCATGTGAAACCCCGCCCACCAAATGATGCAGGAAGAAAGAAGATTTTACAGCAGTGAAGACTGGTGAGTATGCGACGTGGGAATACCCCTTTAAAAAGCAAAGTCAGATTTGATGTGGTTTTTTTTGTTTGTTTTTTTAAATCCCACCCAGAAAGAACAAACTATCAGTGTACCCAGTATGTGTATCGGTGCTGCAGATAAAGTATCTCTCCACTGTCAGAATGGTGGGCTGTGTAGTCTCTGTGTCATCACTGGGTAAAGCGGAATGCCCTCCCCTTTCTCCGACAGTATTCTTCCATAGCCTTGTAGTGTCAGGGGGGTTGTTAATCACAGCTGAACAAAACCTCTATTCCAGGGTTAGACAACCTTCGGCACTCCAGCTGTTGTAAAACTACAACTCCCAGCATGCATACTTGCTCAGCTGTTCTTGGAACTCCCATGGAAGTGAATGGAGCATGTTGGGAGTTGAAGTTTCACAGCAGCTGGATTGCCAAAGGTTGCTGACTCCTGTTCTATGTGTTTTAGTTGTGTTTGGCCATCTCTCTGGATACAAAATTAATGCTTCTAAATCAGAGGCTTTGCCAATCCAGATCCCTCTGCCACATCTAGCCCGCCTTCGAGTTTATTTCCCATATAAATGGCAGACCTCCTCCTTAAAATAATTAGGTATTCACCTTACTGATTCTTTCTCCCGTTTGTACCAAGCAAATTTCCCTCCTCTATGTAGACAAATACATGCACTTCTTACTAAATGGCAGACTGTTTCACTGTCTGTCTTCAGACAGATATTCGCTGTGAAAACGACTATTCTGCCTAAATTACTTTACTTCTTTGAGACGCTCCTGACCCCTATGAAGGACCTGCGTTTTACCGGGCACTATATTGCGTTTCGTCTGGGCTAGAGGGAGAAAACAGGATTTTCAGGCAGCTCATGATGACACCGAAACATAAGGATGGCGTGCCACTCCCTAATCTAGTTCTTTATTATTGGGCTGCCCAACTCCGGAGAATTATGGTTTGCGCTACCCTCTTAGCATATTCAATGTGGATGACCCCTGAACCACCCTTATTCTCTGCTTTGGTCTAACTCCTATTCCTCTTCCACCACCCTTTTAGGTCCAATGGCCCTGACCTGTGATGCTAGGCTTGTTTCGACCATGACCGCTTTTCTTCTCTACCCACATTATCCACCGGGTCTCAGGACCAGTGCCGCACCTCCCATGAGGCGACCTGAAGAGATCTTGTTTAACACTTAAGCTAGCTTCATAATAGCATTCAGGTATCCATCCTTCAGGTCCACATGGGGGCCTGAAAGACAGAGGCCCTACTTAAAAAGCAGTTACACGTGGAAAACGTGGACCCCATAGACTATAATAGGGTTTCTTCTGTTTCTGATGGTTTTACTGAAACCAGCAAAGAGAAAGGTCCTCCTTGCAGGACTTTTCTCTGACAATTTTAGGCTAAGGCTCCACGTTGTGGAAATGCAGCTTTTTTGTTGCAGATTTTGCTGAAATTTTTTGAGCCAAAGCCAAGAATGGCTATAAGAAGAATGGGAAATATATATGAAGTTCTTATACTTCTCCCCTATGCTCAATCCACCTCCTGGATTTGGCTCAAAAAACCCTCAACAAAATCTGCAACAAAACAAGTGTTTCTGCAACGTGGGGTCTCAGCCTTAGGCCCTGTTCCCATGGAGTAACGCGCCACTCATTCTGACACGTCAACACGTGTCAGAGTGAGTGCTTCAAAACAGAATCCCATTGACTTCAATGGATTCCGTTTAACACGCGTAACACATTGAAAATCAATGAGTTAAAAAGCCTCCCATTGATTTCAATGTGTAGCGCGTGTAAGACAGAACTCATTGAAGTCAATGGGATTCTGTTTTGAAGCGCTCACTCTGACACATGTTTAAGTGTGAGAATGAGCGGCGCGTTACTCCGTGGGAATGGGGCCTTAAGAGGATTCTGCAACGGAGACTTCAATGCAAGTGTGAATGTTGGTGCTGTTTTGGCTTATTTAGGTGTTTAGTTTTGATAATAGCGGTTTCCAATACAGAGGCCTATCAAACCCCTTTCAGAACAGAATTAGTCCCTTGTAGTCCGGTGCAGTTTTGGAAATCGCAGTATGTCAATTGTATGTATGGAAACGCCGGCGATCACCACATAGATATAATTGAAACAAAGTCTGCATTGGAAAACTGTGTGAACTTTCTGTTTAAAGCGCTTTGGGAAGAACTGCAATGCATTGCTGCCACGGTTTTTCCGGCCGCTCTTTATAGCTGCAGGTCATCCCGTAGGGCCTTAGCCTAAAATAGGTTTTGGAAATGTTCTTGTAAAATTCTGAAATTTGCCGTTTGACTTATAATTCTTATGAAGTCAGTAAAAAAAATAAAGGAGGATTAAAGTTTGATGCCAACATAAAGCAGAGATATGGTAAAATTATAGATTTATGAAGTAATTTGGGTGGTATGAAATTATCTTTCTTGGAATTAAGCTCTCGATCATTATGATGACATCATTCTCAGGGCATGGAAACATGATTTTCTTGCAATGGGATGCATGTACACATACAGGCGTCTATTCAGCCTTCACTAATGTAGAAATTGTCAAGAAAAAAAACAAAAAAAAAACAAAAAAAAAAAAAACACACAAGGACTGTCAGCCGCGGTTCTAGTGCTCCCTGGTATCTGGTACACCCAGATTTCAACTTGTGAGCTCCAGGAAATTGATCTAGATTTGAATAGTAGTATACAGTTGAGAATGAACCTTTGTCAGTTTGCTGCCAAGTCCATAAATAATCAGTGAGTATATCTGATTGATGATACTGTATGGGATGGGTGAAGTAACGCCCAGTTTTGAAAGTTCCTCCAGATAGTATCTCATATGGAGTGAGCTTGATTTTCTTGTTTGGGGTTACTCTTACTGAATATAGCCAGTGGCAGACAGACAGTCATGAATAAATAGGCAGAAGGAACCAGGAATATGCTGAGGAAAGCTCATAGGAGTACTCATTAGGCCTTCAGACTGCCGGGAGCAAGGGGGAACCCAGCCTATGGCCAGGACTAGGTCCAACAACAAAAGGAAACCCACAACAGCATGGAGAGTAACATACCACATAGTCCACATTGCAGAATGTATAAGGAAAAAACAAACAAAAAAAAAAAAAAAACACCTCTATATAGTTTCTTAATATCTTGATACTATTAGAGTTCCCTGGCAGCCTTGTGGTTTTGCTTTACGGCTGACAACACAGTAATAGCTTTACACTGATGAATTGTACTGTATTATACCAATATGAAATATATCATGAAACATTAAAGGCATATTTTATTCTTGTGTTCAGTTTAGTGTGCTTGCATGCTCAGAAATGATTTCTCTTTGGTTTATAAACACCCCCATTTATTTCATGATTCCATGAATGAAAGCAGCAAAAAGTACAGTACAGTAGTATATTGTAATTGTGTGTTTACAATTAGACATTTGTGACATTGACAGTGTATCTGCTTTTCATGGTAATAATTTGGTAACAGGAATGCATATTCTATATGAACATATGTAAAACATCACATACAGTTAACCCCTTTAAGACGAAGGGTAGTTTTGGTGTTAGGGTGAGTTCACACGTAGGAAAGTGGTGCGCAATCTGGCACGTAGACACGTGTCGGCAGATTGCGCTCCGCAAAAGCTCCCATTTATTTCAATGGGAGTGAGGATTGTAGATGCGGCGTTATTTTGCGGCCGCAAAATCACGGCCGCAAAATAGCGCCGCGTATACGATCCCGGCTCCCATTGAAATCAATGGAGCGTATATGTGCCACATCACGCGGCACTTTACGCCATGTGAACTCACCCTTAAGGGTCAGCTACCTTTTACATATTTTCATCTCCTACTTCCATAATTTCATTTTTATGTCAACATATGGGTTCATTCTTTGTGCAGCAAGTTGTACTTTTAGCTGCCACAGTATTGGGGTACATGTAATGTTTGGATTAGCTTTTATTAACTTTTGGTAGGTCTGTGTGGAAAAACAAGGTTTTGTCATTATTATCGCTTTTATGGTGTTCACTCTGCATTCAAAATGACTTGACAACTATGTCTGGCGGGTCCTTAACATTATATTTTACCAGTATTTTTGGATTTAATGCCATTTTGCAAAAATAAACTATTTGCTAGGGGTCACTATTGTACAGAATTTTTAATTCTACAGAAAATTGTGTGTTTTTTTAACTACTTGTTAACATTTTATCTGTTTTTGACACTTGATCGCTGGCATAATATACTGCAATACTTCTGTATTACAGTTTACTGTAACTTGTATAATTACAATACCATGTTTTATACTTCACTAATATATTTTCACTTCATTTTCTACATGTTTTAGCATAGGATTCCACCAATCTCCCGTATGGGCTGGTGTGTATTTTTTGGTAAACTGTCTACAGTATCCTGATCTTGAAACAGATTGAGCTTTAGGATTTTTTAGATCTATCTACACCAAGAAACAGGCCATAAGCATGTTGCAAGAATGGAAGGAGTCAAAATCATTAAGCATGTAAATGCCCCATGCTTTTGGGTTCCCTCCACTTTGAACTAAGACACTCTAAATCAGCTCAAGGGGTGGTCACAAGCTATTCAATGGAAATATATAAATGAAAGCCTTAAATAAATAGTTAAAATGAATTAAAATGACATCTTATGTAGTCTATAACTTTGATTCCCAATTTGTCCATGTGTAGAAAACGGTGTTGTGACAAACAACAGGAAATCCAAACTTGTGACTTGTGTTATTTCGACTGCAAAACGTGTTTAAGACTATTAAAGCTGTGCACTGCAACAGCAACAATGTATACATAAACCCTGGTTACAGTATCTATAGTTTTTTTTGTGACAATCTATTTTTTTTTCAGTGTGAAAGACTGTCAGTATTTAAACAGGCTATTCATATATCTATACATATAACACGTTCTCAAAATATACACAAAAATATATGAATAAAAATCTTGTGTCAGTTGTGGACTGGCATCTTGGTCATTGTGGTGTTTAAAGCTGTGTAAAAGTCTTGAGGAATGGTTACAACTACTTGGTTCCCATGCTCAGGGTTACTTGGAAAGTTTGCTTATTACTCTGATTAGAGCTCCATTTTCATCCTTCAGGCGCTGATTGTCAGATTTGAGGTCTGTGAGTGTCTGCAAGAAGAGAATAAAGTAACGAATTAGTACGAATATGTAGAAAGATCTAGTTTAGGTTAAGACCTCCCAAGTACCAGCCCACAGCGCTAATCACAGAAAGTTCGCAGAGGTTTCCTCAGAGTACCTTTTGCTTCAATTATACCTATAGGGAAACCGCTGGTGTTTATGTAGATATAATTGATATGCTGCGATATCCAAAACCATGATTGCTGAATGTCTGCTGTGCGTATTTCACTGTACTGTGGGATTGGGATTCACTATAGAATCCCATCCACTACACAGTGACTGTAAAATACCGTGGTTTTTTCCCACAGCATTTACAACACGTTGGGCCCCAGCTTTACTTGGCAGAAATAAAAAACAGACAAATAGTAGGTGGCAATATCCTTCTTCAATGAGAAACAGTAGGGTCTCCTATCCCACTCTTGGTGGTGCTCAGACGAATCCAGTTTCCAAAAGTCACAATAAAAGAAATGAAAGTCGACACTCACCATCCATAAAACTGTCTATTTACTAGGTAATATCTTCCAGCATGGTCACACAGTAATATGTCTGCTGTCACGTTTCCTCAAGGCCTCCCCTGCAGACTTTCTGTGAAAAGTGCTCCGGAAAAACTGATGCGTTGCTGCTGCAGTTTTTACCGCAGTGCTTCTTTGCTGCGGTCCGCTATGTAGGGCTTTAGCCTTAGGGACTCGTGTTTAGGTTTTTTGTTTTTTTTTTATATAGTTTATGATGCATAGAACAAGAGTGGATTGAGTACCATCAGTCATTTATAGGTTCTCACCTTTATGATCCACACCTGGTTTTAGCTCAAAAAAGTGCCTCAAAACCTGAATGTGTGTTCTTTCCATCAGTGACAACCAAGTTCTGTTCCCAACTATTGCACCAAATGTTTTTATTCAACTTTTATCATAATAGTTCTGTGCACCTTTCTTCTAAAGAGGTGTTCGAAGGAAGTAAATTCGGGTCCCAATGTTAGAAAAAAATCCAGATCAAGAACAAACTTCTGTATTTGTATTCTTTTTATTCTCCTTTTTGCATCTTCGTTTATATATATATAATATTTGATTACTGGGAAAATCATTGTATCTAAGATATACAAGCATACGTTGTATTGTTCATGCCTGTATATCACTGATACATGATAATATTAATGTAAATAAGAGCACCAAGTGCTGTACGGTATATACACATGGATACATTTTTACCTTTAGGTCTTCTTCCATTTCAGACATCCTGCGCTCTAAAACTCTTTTCTCCTGCAGTAACAAATGGTGTTCAATATTTACATGGTTTACAGTAAGTCTATGATTGATATGTACCAAAAAAAAAAAAAAAAGTCACTTACTCTTTTTTCAGCTTCCAGTAGTCCAACCTGACTTGATGAGTGATCCTGTTTCTGGGGCAAAGAGCATATGGTATTTAATAACTCACATTAACAAGATGTTATAAGCAAGTTAAACTTCAAGGAAATGTTGTAGGAATTCCACCATTCCAAGGGGTACCCAACATTTTGTGCTGTCAGACACATTCAACTTTAAAAAAAAAAAGGAGACAAGATATTAAATATGGAAAATATTCAGTACTAGTGATGGAAGGAAAACAAGACCGACGTGCTCCTAATACAGAACCAGTATGATAAGTAATGGAGAACAACCAAAGGCTGTGGCTGCTCACCTATTTTAGTTATGTGTAACCACAGTTTTTACCCAAAGTTTTTGCGTCACAAGGACTCAGAGGGCAGTGGCCACTGGTTTACGGATATCCGGAGTTTCCTAAGTCATTAAGAATACAACTTAGCATCTTGGGTAAAATACCACCCCAAAAAAAAACAAAAAACAAAAAAAAACCCAGGATGTGCACACCTCGTTCAAAATACAAGACTAGAGGCTATCACAGGGCTTGACAACACATGGAGGTTTATTAAATCAATTATATGGATAACACGTTTCCTTTTAACTTCACTAAGAGTGCACCCCTTCTTCAGAGTTGTAGGACTTGATGTACAACTCCTGGTGGCAGATTACAGTTACTATATGTTGGATCTAAAGAAGGGGTGCACTCTGAAAGCAAGTTTACACAGGGTTCTTTGGTCAGGATTTTGAGGACATATCCGCCTCAAAATCCTGACCAAAAAGACGGCTCCCATTGAAATCAATGGGAGCCGGTCAGTTATTTTTTTCAGGAACCATTTGTTCCGGCTCCCAGAAAAAGAAGCGACATGCTCATTCTTTCAAGTGGATTCGCCTTGCGACACCCGCCTGAAGACACCTCCCTCCCATTCATTTGGGCCTAAACCGGAGCGGAGTGCGCGACTGGATGCCGGTGGTATTCAGAATAGTTGCAATCTATTTACTGCCAACATAAAAAGGAGGACCTGGCAAATAGGAAGTTGAATATATGAAAACACACATCAGCCTGAAGCAAAGTTATGTTTTCAGAGACATGGCGCAGTCACAGAGCTCTAGTCCTCACCTCTTCAGAAAATCTATATAATATAGTATACTGAGAGAATGTCTGGATTCCAAGAGTTGGAAGACTTATTTAAGTTTTGCATATGACTACCAAAGGAGATTGAAGTTTATGGGCAATATTTTGCCTAATTATACTGTAGTTGCTTTCTCCATGTAGAAAGTAATATTTATGTGCTTGACCAGTTCTGAGTAGGAGATAACAGCATATAGCTTCAATGTTCAGCTATTAAATACATAATTTGATAAGTAACAAATTTCAGTGGCGATGGGATATGATCTTGGTCTAAGAATCACAGCACTAGTCCACGGGAGAAATGTGTTTTTATCAAAATTAAACAAATAGAGTTTAAAAAATAAATAAATAAATTGTATCCATTTACCTTCACAACTCTTTCCAGCTTAGCTTTGATATCTGCAAGCTCTTGTTGGGCTTCTCGCAAGTTGCTTTTGAGCTTTTCATTTTCATTGAAGGCGCTTTCATATAGCTTGTAATGTAGAGAGTACATAGAAACAGTACGATTATTGGAAATGTATATATTGTCATGAAATGTTTTCATCCTCAATTATTTACTGAATATATATTTTATGCACTAGGTGCTGTTCTAACGTTAGGCAGGGTTCACACTACCGTTGGATTCTGCTCAGAAGGTGCCCATTCAAAAAAAAACCGGACACCTATCATAATGGACGAAAACAGACACTAACTGATGGCTATCAATTACTGTCCGCTATAAGTCCATTGGCCATAGACTTTAATGTTTAAAAATAATGGACACTTCTGTCAGTTAGAAAAAACAGACACCAAGAGTCCTGCATGTAAGATTTTTTGTCTGCTGGAAAAAAAAAAATGGACGTGGGTATAAACAGACACAAACGGACACTAAGACCCAAGAGAAAATCTCATTGAAATGAATGGAAATTTGACGGTTCAGCTAGTGTCCATTGCTAAAAAGTTGTAACGGACAATAGCCACGGACACTGCTGATGGTCCCAATGACAATGTGAACGCCCCTTAGTGTCCTACATAGTGTAATGCACAATTAGAATGTGTGGGGTCACCAATAGGACATTTTACCATGTGGAGGCCACTAATGGTGAGTTCTGCTATCTCTTCATTACTGGCCTGGTAAAGTGTTCACTTGAATGGGATGGTGCTGCTGCAATTTGCAGTACCAGGTATGGCTATACAGCTCTGTCTTGTAAACGATGAAGAGACTGCAACTCCAATCAAACACCTGACCGGTGAGTGTGACTATAGTGTAACCCCCACTGATCTGTAATCAATGGCTTAAAGATAGACAAGCAATATTAAAGTCCTGAAGAAATGCTTACATGATACATTATAAAATAATAGGAAATCACTATGTTAAATTAGGGCGGGTTCACACCAGCACCCGATCTCCGTTTTGCAGGTTTCCATTTTCTGTCGGCAGAAGACAGAAACCTGCATTCTGCCGGTGAGTGCCCGTGAGAATCTTCTGCTCTCCGCAGCAAAACAGTTTTTTTTTTTTTAAACCGGACACATAGTCCTGCACGTCCGACTGTGTGTCCGGTTAAAAAAAAAAAAAAAAAAAAAAAAAAAATAATTGTTTTGCCGCAGAGAGCAGAAGACGCACACGGGCAGACACTTTACAAACCCATTCAAATTAATGGGTTTAAAAACTGTCTGACGATTTCCGTCTCCTGTCCAGTTTCTCGGGCAGGCAACGGAAATTTCAAAACTGAGACTGGGCGCAGATGTAAACCCGCCCTTACACTGCCAGAAAACCTAGAGTTCAATGTCTCAAGAAGTTATTTGGTCTAAGGCCAGGTTCACACTTTTGCATGGCTTTCATCCGGGGATTCCATCCCCAAATCTGCTTGAAAAATGCGGATAAGAGTCCAGCAAGCAGCGCTTTTCTCTGCATTTTTCAGGCGGAAACCTGGTGGACCCTATTATAGTTTGTGGTCTGCGGGTAACTTCTTTTTTGCAGATCGGGTTTCCGTTTTTCAGGTCTGCAAGCGGACCCAAAGAACAAGGTCCTGAACGCAGAAGTGAACCTAGCATAAACATGCATTAAACTCTTTCTAAAGCCCAATATCTTTAGATAAGAAACCTTTTTGAAATCTCTATGTGGTTCCTCCTCTGTCTTACTCCCACTTGATGGCAAGCGATTGTCTCTTCGCGTGTATGCACTCGTCCGAGTAGATGCACGATCGCTGTCTGTTGATGTGAGACTGGAACCCCCAGAATCTAATCTGCAATGCAGTAAGGCAGTTACATAGAACATTTATTGCATTTATATGCTCATATCGTGATTTTTTTTTTTTAATGCTCAATTAATTGACATAAGCATTAGAGATAAGCGAACAGTAAAATGTTTGAGATTCGATATTTGTTTTGAATAGCCGCTCAACATTCGACTATTCAATCGAATATCGAACCCCATTATAGTCTATGGGAGAAAATGCTTTGCTACAGGGGATCCTACCATTCGACTCAGGAGAGTCACCAAGTCCACTATCACACCCCAGGAAATGATGCCAACACCCTGGAAAGCAACTGGGACAGCAGGGGAAGCAGGTCTGGAGGCATCAAGTACCTTTATTATGTCGGGATCCCGTCAGCTTGCGATATGCCGGAGCTGACTTTTTTCGCATAGGATTGCATTGACCAGCGTTGATTGGCCAGTCTACAGGATTCGGCCAATCAATGCTGGTTCTGCCTGAGGAGGCAGAGTCTAAAATCGGTCCACAGCAGTTTCCATTCTGGTCCGATTTTAGACTCCGCCTCCTCAGGCAGAACCAGTGTTGATTGGTCGAATCCCGTAGACTGGCCAATCAACTGTCATGACCTGGTTGTTTGTGTATGGGGATTTGATCCGGGCTCCTATGTTCTGCTGGTGGTTGCTTTACCACTGGACCATCTGGTTTGGTATTGGTGCCAGTCCTCTTAGCAGACTTGAGGTTCCAGGAATCGAACCTCAGGTGTTTAATTTGCCATCACCCTATGGGAGGATTCTGGGGCCTTTTTAAGGAAGAGGGCTGGCTCCACATGTTGCCGGTTTTCGTGGTTTACACCCTAGGATTCTTGGCTTTAGGAGGAGGATTGTTTTGGTGAAGGTTCCAGCAGATTAGGAAGTGGTGTGCAAGTTGCCTGTTGTGTGAGTCTAGTTTGTTCCCTCGCACTTCGTCTCCACCCTGTCCTTCTGCTCTGTGTGCCTGGCACTTTCTTGTGGTTTGAAAGGTTTTGGGTTCCGGTGTTTTCCCCCAGTCCTGTGTTTACCCTTGCCTCACCTCTCCACTGTCCCTCTCCTCGTTTTCTTGTTTTGTTTTGTGTTGTGCTGCGTGTCTGTTGTCCAGCACCTCCCAGCCCGTTTGTCTGTCTGCAGCTGCACCTGGATTTCTGTAGGGGTCACCACTTTAGAAACCCCAGTCCCTGGCTCTCCTGTGGCTCTTGCCCTATCTGTCTGCTGGGTCGTCGTGCTGGGGGGCCGGAAGTTGTCGGGGCTGGCTTGGGGGCAGCTGGCCACCGTGGTGCCGGGGATAGACTCCCTTCCCTGTTTCCTTGGCAGTGCAACCTGCAATCCGGAATCTGGGTCTGGACTCAGACAAGAACGTATCAACGCTGGTCAATGCATTTCTATAGCAAGATATAGTAGAGCTGGCACTACACCCAACCATCCCTCCAGCTACTCCTCCTGTACTAACACGACTAGCTCAGCTTGGCTATTCCTTAGTACTACTAACACGCTCAGCTCGGCTATTCCTTAGTGTAATAGCCCAGCTGAGCGTGTTAGTACTACAAACCCCAACCCACCCCAGCCCCAACCCCTCCCCCCCCCGGTGTTCGCTTACCTTCAGCTCCCTGTTCTTGGTCAACTTCGGTCCATGGTCCGGGTTTCAGAGCGCCCTGCCCCCCTCTCCCCGACTAGTATTATAGAGAAGGCGGGGCTTAGGAGAGTATGGGCGGGGAGTCTCCCCACCCACACTCTAAGCCCCAACTTCTCAATAATACTAGTTGGGGAGAGGGGGGCAGGGCGCTCTGAAACCCGGACCATGGACTGAAGTTGACCAAGAACAGGGAGCTACAGGTAAGCAGACACCAGGGGGGTTTGGAGCCATCCAGGCCAGTGACTGTGCACTTGAGGAAGGACTACCATATGTCCGAAATGCGTCGTGCTGTTCCATTTGTTATTAAAGATATTTCTGTCATCTTCTGGGTGAGCGCTGTTCTTCAGGCCGATCATTGTATCAGGCCGGCCCCAATTTTTCGTTTCAGTTAATCAAATGGTAAATCCACCATTCGTCTAAATTGGAGGTTCTGTTTCCAGCCGCCAATTCCTTTTTCAGATTTTTTTTCACTGCCTACGTTGTTGTATTTCCTGTCCCACCTCCCCTGCGCTATTATTGGTGCAAAAAACGCGCCAGGGAAGGTGGGAGGGGAATCAAATTTTTAGTGAATTTGCCACCTGGTGGTCGATTGGAATCGAACACCTCGAACGGCCTGATATTCGATCAAATATCAATTAGATTGAACGCCGTTTGCTCATCTCTAATAAGCATATTTCTATTGATTTTAATTTGAGGCAAATCACCCCTCCTTCCTTTCCTAGACTACATATTAAAGTTAAAAAAAAAAAAAAAAATTACAGTGAAACACTAGGTATCCCTGTGTCTGAAAAGCCCCGGTCTACAAACTGATAAAAATATTTTATCCATACGGTGAACACCATAGTGGTAAGAAAAGAACATTTAAACCGCTGTTTTTTCACCTCTGACATTTTTTTTCATAAAAAAATTTGAATAAAAAGTGATCAGAGCAATAGACATTCAAAATGGTGATTGAAAAATACACCTAGCCCCCCCCCCCCAAAAAAAAATAAAAAAAAAAAATAAATAAAAAATCCATTTAAGTAAAAAAAAAAAAAAGAAAACACTGGGGGAGGTGAGGGCACTATTAACATCTGTTTTCCTGTTCCTATTTGGGTCAAGGATCAATGTCTCCACTGTTTGGTGCGGTCAGTAAATCATAAGGCTGTTTTCATTAATATTGCCTAGATATCTTTTTCATAGCTAGAGGAAGGTCTGGTTCCATTTCCTGACACGTTCTGCTGCTCAGAGCTCCACTAAATCAAGTGGCCACCTGGACACTGGAAATATTAGATCAGTCATAGCTTTACAGATTTTTGCTTTGTATTTTACAATAAAGTACTGTACAATTTTAGGAACATGAGGTTTTACAAAATCTGTAGCTCCACCTCTGATTCACACAAATTAAAAGAAAAGTCTTACCTTGCTAATCTTTCATGCTGTAAAAAAACAAAACAAAAACATAAATTAGATGGAAAATATCAACAGATTAGAAAACATGGTTAATGCCAAGATACCAATACTATAAAATTAGGTTTAAAATCATGTTAAATATGTGAGAGTCAAGAGTGGCTTAGGGTTAGGTTCCAGGTTGCGGAAACAGTTTTTTGGTGCAGATTTTGTTGCGGTTTTGAGCCAAAGTCAGGAGTGCATTGAGCAAAAGGTAGAAGAACTGTATATAGCTAAATCCAATGGTGACTTCTCTCTTCTTATTCTTCTGGACCTCTCTGCAGCTTTTGACAGTGTTGACCATCATCTCTTCCTCACTATGCTCCTCTTTGTCGGCCTCAAGGACACTGTGCTCTCCTGGTTCTCCTCTTATCTCTCAGACTGCACTTTCAGTGCATCATTTGCGGGCTCTGTTTCCTCCCCTCTTTTCCCTTGCTGTTGGGGTTCTTCAGGGCTCGGTCCTAGGCCCCTTGCTCTTCTCTCTACACATCCCCCATTGGACAAATCATCACCAGATTTTGCTTCCAGTACCATCTTTATGCTGATGACACCCAATTATACACCTCTTCCCATGACATCACCCCTGTACTCATACATAACACTAGCAACTGTCTTTCTGCTGTCTCTAATATCATGTCTTCACTCTAAGACTAAACTACTACTGTTTCCAACATCTAATAGAGCTGTCCCTGATATATCCATTGTAGTCTCAGGCCTTACTAGAACTGCATGCCCGCTGCCTCGGGGTTAT
Organism: Leptodactylus fuscus; assembly: GCF_031893055.1. NCBI lineage: Eukaryota > Metazoa > Chordata > Amphibia > Anura > Leptodactylidae > Leptodactylus > Leptodactylus fuscus. Next base: position 96,289,546 of record NC_134266.1, on the reverse strand, counting down.
GTTTGACGAAGACCTTTCCTTCACCCCTCATATTGAATCACTTGCACGCTCATGTCACCTCCACCTGAAAAACATCTCCAGAATACACCCTTTCCTTACCAGAGATACATTAAAGACACTTATTGTCTCTCTGATTCATTCTTGCATAGACTACTGTAACTCCTTACTACTCGGTCTTCCCCTCACTAAACTCTCCCCTCTACAATCTATTCTGAATGCAGCGGCCAGGCTCATCTATCAGTCTAGACGCTACAGCGATGCCTCTGGTCTGTGCCAGTCGCTACATTGGCTACCTATTCATTACAGAATAAAATATAAAGTTATCACTCTCATCCACAAGGCTCTCCATAATGCCGCACCTCCCTACATTTCCTCCCTCATCTCTTCTACCGCCCAACCAGTGTTCTCCGTTCACTCAATGACCTAACACTTACATCCTCTATTATCAGAACCTCCCACGCTCGTATACAAGACTTCTCCCGAACTGCACCACTTCTCTGGAATGCTCTATCCTGGACAATCAGATCCACATGTTAAAGAACACGACTGGTGACGGCTCATAAAGTTTTATGTTTGTGTAATGACAGTCACCTCTATTACGAAATTGTCTGACTACTGTATAAGCAATGCCGCCCCTGCTACCTCTTGTGTCACCCCCTCTACCTCATAGATTGTAAGCTCTTGCGAGCAGGGCTCTCAGTCCCATTGTGTGAAATGACTTTTCTTGTAATATATCTTTCTGTCTGTATTTGAACCCTACAAATTGTACAGCGCTGCAGAATATGTTGGCGCTATATAAATAAAAATTATTATTATTTATCGAGTTTCCATTCCTTTTGAGGCCATTCTTGGCTTTGGCTCAAAAAACTGCAAAAAAAAAAAAAGCAGCGTGGGCCTCAGCCTTTAAAACGAATGGGAAGTATAAAGGGTAGCATTTATACATTTCCCTTCTTCTAAATCCACTCCTCACTCCAGTGGCTCAAAATAAAGAAATATTTAAATAAAAAACAAAAAAACAAACAAAAATACCCCAAAAAAACACAAGTGTCAGTGTGCTATCAGTTTTTCTCGGATAGCCCACTGACCCATTCATTTCTATGGGCCTGTACACATGACTGAGAATTACACAGGCATGTGTGTGCCCCAACAGTCAGGGCCACAAAATATGGAACAAGTCCTATTTCTGTGATATTTTGCGGCCCAGCTTCCATGTCTCCTTTTCATTCAATGAAAGGGGACGAATAAGCACGGCTTGTGCACGGGAATACGTCTGTGCGCTACCCATAAAGTTCGTTCAGGGGCACCAGTTAGCACACGTCATGTACAACCGGCTTTGTCAGTATTTTCCATCAGTATTTGTAAGCCCAAATAATGTAGTTGCAAATTCTTTCCTTTATATTTTTTCCCTGTTTACGTTCCATTCTTGGGTTTAGAATACATTTGAGGACAAATATTGGCTAAACACACACAAAAAATTGGTTGTACATTTTACCATTACCAAACCACCTGTGAGATAGTATTTGGGGTAATGAGAATTCACTAGAAATCGTGTGTTTAATTCTTCCATGCTAAGCAGAATGACATAGGGGTTCCTAACACTTTATAGATGGCTTCTTTGAATAGGCCATCAATATCAGATTGGTCTGGGTGCACGGTGTCCATCCCCACCAATTAGCTGTCGTGGTCTGAACAGTGTACAGAGCTAGCAGCAGCCAATTTCCTACACTAGAGGGAATTCATCGCCAGTTTTATGGAGTAGAGGGATGTTACTGAGGTGTAAGTTTGGCACAAGGTCTTTTCTTGCACCAAAACTCTGCTGCAAGCCCTGATCCGCACCTCGCCTGCCACATTCTGCGGGGATGCCTTGGCTTAGCCAGTTTATTAAAACGCATGACATTTGCCTGGTGTGACTTTGAATAAAAAGCTCCACCAATTCTATACCAAACCTCCCTATTGTATAGCGGTGTTGTTGGGCTGCTGCAGTTCTGCTCAATTCAGTGCACGGCTGGCTTTCTAGCAGTCTATAAAACCGCATGTGCCGGAGAACATGAAAGGTCTTCTTTAAGGAAGAATTTGAAGTGGACTTCAATTTATTACAGCTACTAAAGTATGGATTAGTACCTGGTAAACAATAGCAGTGAATTGTTGGACCATGCCCATCACATGTTAATAGCTTATCTTGAGGTATAGTATCCCCCTCCTTCACTCTCTTTTCTAAATGATTTTTTTTTGCTGTACTGAATTATTATTATTCTATTATTCCAGGAAATGTGGATCATGCAGCTCTGATGAGCAGCTTATTACTTCCTCATGTTATATCCCAAATTGGCTGACAACTTAACAACCAGTAGGTGGCAACTGCAGTCAGCGGATATTTTTATACTACATTAAATGTTATTGATATGATCTGAAGAGTCAGAGACTGAAGAGCAGAAGTGATAAACCACAGATAAGGCCAGAATGATTTTTCAGTCAGTATTAAGAACTAATTGGAAGTTATGTAAAAAATTGGTCCTCAAAATCTATTACTTCCTGTCCTTATAACATTAGTACAGCACTACAGCCATGGAAATCAAAATCTGTCCTTCACACTGCTGTATAGAATTATCTGTTTCTGGCTCTGTACACCGTATAGTACAAGGATCAGATGCAGCTCCATATACACTATAGTGGCGAGGGGCAGTACTGCATCTCAGCTCCCTTTCCTGTACACCATTTATATTTATATAGGAATCTAGGATGAATTCAACGTCACACAGTGAAGGTAGACATGGTTAAAGGCTGAAATTTTTGCAGGGGCTTGCAGGGCTGTCTATTCTGTGAAAGCCTTCGTCCTTGGAATCAGTATTTCTGATGCCAATAATCAGATTATGGCTATTGCACATTTTAAGTTTATCTGTCATAGAGGAGGAGTGTACAGTAAAGAACAGTCCAAAAGCCAATAGTGCAGTTTGGGGCACTTTTAGGAGGCTGTTGCCACTTGTTGACCAATGTCTCTCAAGGTGTGCCCATTGCAGTGATAGTAATGTGGCACTATTAGGGAGCTAAGCACTCCGAGTACAGGAAAGTCTCATGAATGTCAGAACACATGAGACTTTCAGAGAAAAACAAAACAAAAAAAACAACAACTTGCTTTTACAGGCATTGTTGCAATCTCTTGGTGGGTCCTTGGCCCTATACTGTTATTCCTTCCGTTGAGTCTCCAGCCTACACAGGGAAAATGTCCCAGAATTGCAAGATAACAGGCTGTAAGTTACGGCTTATTTAAGTTAAACAATCCACATGGCAGTCATCTTCTGAATCAAACCCAATGCATCATAGTGATCTACATAGCGAACTCGCTGCTTCATAGTGTTCTGTCTGACCACAGGTTTACTGCCTTTTATTGACACCATCACTTGAGTATGGGATTCAGATTCAGCTGACCTTTGGTTGGTCGATGAAATGTAACCTTTAATCATCTGTATTCACCCGAACAGCTTTTACATCAAAATATAGATAAAACTCAAGTTATTTTATGCTCTTTTGACCCCCCCACCCTTCCATTTCTCCTTATTTTGTTCCTTACTTTTTCCCAGCTCCTATAAATATTTTATCCAGACTCTGTACAGTGTGCTTTGGGATTTTTCTTGTTGGAGCCAGGTAGTCTCTTTCCATCTAAATGTTTATATACATACGTATATATTATATATATATATATATATATATATATATATATATAGTACAGTGTTCTTTTATTATATAAACTACTGACAACATGTCTCACAAATTCAAAGCCAAAAATTTGATATTTATTTGCAGCAAATGAAAAATCGTGAAAATAATAAAAAAGAAGCAGTGCAGTCAGGCTTCAAATAATAACAGAGGTTCCAATGGAGTTTTCCAGAGGTTTTCAATGGGGTTCAGGTCTGGAGATTGGGCTGGCCATGACAGGATCTTGATGTGGTGCGCCCTCATCCACACATTGATGGACCTAACTGTGTGGCATGGCGCATTGTCCTGCTGGAAAAACCAGTCCTCAGAGATGGGGGAACATTGCCTGAGCAGATGATGGAAAGCATGCCAAGAGGCATGAAAACTGGTATTAAAAATCATGGTTATTCCACCAAATATTGATTTCTGAACTCTTCCGGAGTTAAAATATTAGTATTGTTGTTAATAAATGAATATGAACTTCTTTTCTTTCTGTTAAGGCCTGCTTTTTAATTATTTTGACGATTTCTCATTTGCTGCAAATAAATATAAAAGTTTTTTGCTTTGAATTTCGGAGACATGTCAGTAGTTTATATAATAAAAGAACAATGTACATTTTACTCAAACATATACCAATGAGTAGAAAAATCTGAGAAACGGAAAATTTTGCAGTGTTCCCTTAATTTTTTCCAGAGCTGTATATATATTTCTTTTTTTCCTGTTTTTGTCTGTTGGATTTGCCTTTCTTACGTAGTTGCAGTTTATATGCTGTATAAAAATATTAGTGACCAAGTACTGCTTCCTTGTTTTCTCAGTAGAAACGGCCGCATTCATCTACTGATCTCTGTCTATACATATGCTGTATGCGCATTGCTTGTTAAAGAGGGCTACTATTGAGGGTCTACAATGGGTTGGAGAATGTAGACTGGGTAAAATCTAGGGGTCTTTTAGTGTATAAATATGCATGCCTTCAGAAATTGCGTCATACCATGCCTGATGAAGAGATCTAGTAGTTTTGAAAACTTGCAATCTGTCATTTTTGTTAGCCATTAAAAAGGTATCAACTACTGAAGACTCTCAATCTTTATATCTCTACACTGTGTGCAAAGAGGGACCGTCTACTCAAAGTAGAATCCTCCTCCACCAACAAGAGTATTGAAGAGAACTAGAGGAGGGGCACTGCCAGGCATCAAAACCTCTCCTACTGGAAAGAGGTTACAGAACAAAATGTTATTTTAGCAACAAGCAATCACTCCCCAACCAGATTGTATGGCCTTATAGCACGTTCTGGCCTGCTTTAAAGGGAGTTTGTCAGCTTCAAAATGCCTTCCAAAAAAAAAATAAATAGTGCTTTGTAGAGATCTCAAATAAGAGTAGAAATAAAAACCGATTAAGTTAGCAGTGTGAACATGACCGGATAGGAACGGTGTCTGTAGTCAGCTGGAGAAGAGGATCTAATAAGATGCTGAAGAAAGCCAGATGGAGCGAGGATGCCCAGGAGAGGTGAGTCAAGGTGCACTGAAGAAGAGAGTCGAACCTCACTATTTGTCGAATTTGGTGGGGTTCGCCTGAGCCTGCTCTGGGGGGGCCACTGTGAGGCATATAATATTGTGTGTGGGGACACTGTGGAGCATATTATACTGTGTGAGGGCAACTTCATTATTCACATCATACACCATCTGTTTTAAAGCAGCCGTGCACTATTATTACAGACTAATAACATTGTGTGGAGATTATAAAACAGATACTGTGCAATGTAAATAGAGAAGGAGTGACAGTGCTCGCCAAATCACCACAGTACTGTCAAACAGTTGATCAGCAGGGACCCCCACTGATCTCTTACATCTCTTAGCCCCCTTGTACATGACTATATGAATGCTCAGTGAGCTCTCCAGGTTTTTCCCCAGATAGTACACGGACCCATTCATTTATATTGTAAGCTCTTGTGAGCAGGGCCCTCAGTCCCATTGTGGGAATTGACCATTTCTCTATAATGTATCTTTTGGCTGTACTTTAACCCTACAAATGGTACAGTGCTGTGGAATATGTTGGCGCTATATAAATAAAATGTATGAGCCCATACAAATTACCGTGAATTACATGGTCATGTGTGCGGGCTGACAGTCTGGGCTGTAAAATATGGAACAGGTCCTATTCACTTAATGAAAGGGGTTGTGGAAAAACGGCCGGTACACAGGCGGCACATGGCTGACATTCAAGTGTCCCCCCGCATGCACCACCCATGCTGCTCATTTACGGCAGCTGCCTTTAGACTGTTAGCTAATCGGTCGGGTCCTATTTCCCACAGCTCCCAGTATTATTTACATGCCGGGTGCTGCACTGCTCATTCATTGTATTCTTGGTAAATACAGTTGTGGGTACTATAGCTGTATCCCTTTCAAGTATCTGAGATATCACTGCAGCATCTGTAACCATCACTATCAAGAATTCACTGTAAGGGGGTTGGGGGCCCCGGACAAAAGCTTGCACTGGGGCCCACAAGACTTTAGTTATGCCACTGCGAGAGATAATCATCTTTTTGTGCATATTCATATCAGCCTGTAAGTGCAGTGGAGACCAAGCCTGAATTGCCAGATTTATATACAAATGGCTGCAAGCGATTTTGCTTTACACTGGAACTGCAGTGCAAAGATGCCCCTGTCGTTGTGAATGATATTTTCAGCAACTGCCTGCAGCTGTTTGTAATGGCCAGTTCACACGGTTTTGGCAAAACCCGCCTGCCACGGTTTTCCACTCCGGAGTTGGCTCAAATGAATGAGCCGACTCTGGAGGTTGCTGCCGCCAGGTGGACGCTGCAGCTCAATGAGCCGCTTAACCCGCCTGTAGAAAGGGCAGCTCACTTCTTTTTTCCACAACATGGTACTAGCGGTAGAAAAAAAAAAAAAAAAAAAAAAAAAAAAAAAAAAAAAAGGAATGCTAGCGGTCTCCATAGACCACCATTGTGAGGGGGCGGATTATGACGTGCATTACGCGCTATAATCCGCCCCCTCTGTGCCCGTGTGAACGGGCCCTTAGGTGAATCTCCCAAATTGACCTCTCCCCCGATGCACTTGCAGCACTGATCAAGTTTCAAATACTTATATATGGCACCATTAATGATTTGGGAGGCATTTTAGACCTCACAGACTCCCTATAAATAACTAAAGAAAAGTTGCCTATAAAGTCTTTAAAAAAAAATTTTTTAGGCTGAATATTCCCAGCACGCAACAACCAAAGTGTGGCAAAAAAGGCTCAACTCTATGAACTCATAGAACTCTATGGAGAGGCTTTTTAACCGCGTGGATTCTGGCAGCAATCCCGCACGGAATTCACGCGGACAACACATGATTTCCACGCAGAGTCACGCCAGAATTCAAGCTATTTTGCCTCATGTGAATGCCCTCTTACAGTGATTCTGAGAGCAAGGTGCACTGTCCAATCGAAGATATTAGACCTACTTTTTCCCAGACCCTAAACAGCTGTGATATATAAAAGAGAAGCTTAGTCTCCTGTCTGCATTTTGCGTAAGACACTGCTTCCAATTCCATATTAGGACAAGACAGAGATGAGCTGTATGAGCAAGGGAACAAAAATAGTATTGAAGTCACAACAAAGAGAAAATATCGAGACCATAAAATGTGAGTTCTGTGCAGCTTTGGAACAAAGTTTTGTATAAGGCATGCACTATGCATGGCTCAAAGTAGTGTAACTTCAGCAATTTCTTATGCTACAGACCAGCGATATCCCTTGTGTTCTGCACTAGTGATACAATGGCTGAGATGGTAAAAGACCTGCACACGTGTGATACAATAACTAGGTGATGGTCAAAGTCTTGTGCACTTGAGATTCAATGGCTCAGTGATAGTAAAAGCCCTGGTCAGTTCAACTTCCACAAACAGCATCACAAACGCTGCTCCATTTAAAAGGAGAAACCAATAAACGAAAGATGGGTGCAGATTCTAACCTCAGGCTTTTATTTGCGTCTTTTTGTGAGATAGAAGTCCGAGATCAGAATCTGTGTCCATATGACTTTCTTTACAACTGTTAAAACCCTGAGCACATGTCATACAATAGATCAGTGACGGTACAAGCTCTGTGTAGTTGTGTTACACTGGCATAGTGATGGTAAAAGCACTGTGCAATAGTCATGCAATGGCTGTGATGGTAAAAGCACGGTATACCTGTGATACTATAGTTCAATGGTGGTAAAATCACTGTGGCCTACATTAACTGTACATTAGACAGTGGAAACTTGGAAATGACCCAGACTTATCATGGTGACTGATGTATGATAAATCTGGCATGTCTTTACACTGTCTGGTGTCATTTTATTCCCCTTTTAGCTGGCTTGAGACAGAATTTAAACACAATTTTGCTAGTTATTTAATGTACTAAGCCATGACCCCTTTTTTTTTTGGAAAATCTACACCCACATGTCTAACAAGTCAAAATATTTTAGCTCAAATAGGACAGGCCTATCACAATTCCTAATGTAAACACTTATTAGAATCCCCAAAATTTAACCCTCCTCTGTCCTCGCTCCTACATTACCCCACACAATATGATGGCATTTCAGGCTAACTCTATATGTCCAAGCTCCATCCACATGTTAAAGGACACGACTGGTGATGGCTCAAAGTTTTAAGTTTGTGTAATGACAGTCACCTCTATTACAAAATTGTCTGTCAATAAGCAATGCCGCCCCTGCTACCTCTTGTGTCACCCCCTCTACCTCATAGATTGTAAGCTCCTGTGAGAAGGGCCCTCAGTCCCATTGTGTGAAATGACTTTTCTTGTGATGCATCTTTCTGTCCGTATTTGAACCCTACTTATTGTACAGCGCTGCGGAATATGTTGGTGCTATATAAATAAAATTTACTATTATTATTTATGCCAATGTCTAGTAACCACAATAGTAAATCTGGGCCACTGTGTTCTATTGATACAATAGCTGAATGTTGACAAAACGTTGTACACTGATACAATAACTCACGGTCACAGTCTTGTGCTTGTAGGAATATTCGTTCAACGATAAAAGCACTGTGCTGTAAGATGATGGAAATGTAGGATATAAAAACTAGGTAAGGCCGGGGCCCCGCATGGTATAAACGCCACAGGAAAATCGCAGTGTTTTACAGGGCAACGTGTATGGGATTCTAGTGAAACCCATGCCCAATTTGCGGTATAATTCGGCACGGTTTTGGAAATCGGAGCATGTCAATTATATCTATGGAAATGCCAGTGGTTTCCCCATAGGTATAATTGAAACATTCCGCAGAGGAAACCCCTGTGAAATTTCTGTCTGAGGCACTGCGGGAAGAACTGCGATGTGTTCCGTTGTGATTTCTCCTGCATCGATTTTTGCTGCAGGACGCCACGTGGGGCCTTAGCCTAAGGCTGAAGTCCCACGTTGCGAAAATGCAGCGTTTTCGCTGAAAAACCGCTGCGTTTTACAGTACCTGCAAAGTGAATGGAATTGTGGCTGATCCCATCCACACATTACAGAGATAATCTGCAGCGGAAAAACTATGTTTATGAAAATCACAGCATGTCAATTATACCTGTGGAAACACGGGAGTTTTTCCTGTAGGTTTAATCAGGGCATAAAGTCCACAGTAAAAAAAAAAAAAAAAAAAAAAAAAAAAAAGACTCTGAAAACACAAAAAATGCTGTGGGAAAAAAAAATGTGATGCGTATCTGCTGTGTTTTTCTGCTACATTTTGCCTAAGGGTGAATTCACACTGAGTAAACGCTAGCTTATTCTGAACGTAAAACACGTTCAGAATAAGCGGCGTCTAAAGCAGCTCCATTCATTTCTATGGGAGCGGGGATATGAGCGCTCCCCATAGAAATGAATGGGCTGCTTCTTTCACTCCGTGCAGTCCCATTGAAGTGAATGGGGAGTGCCGGCGTATACGGCAAGCTCTGCTCATGCCGGAGCGTACACGCCGGCACTCCCCATTCACTTCAATGGGACTGCACGGAGTGAAAGAAGCAGCCCATTCATTTCTATGGGGAGCGCTCGTATCCCCGCTCCCATAGAAATGAATGGAGCTGCTTTAGACGCCGCTTATTCTGAACGTGTTTTACGTTCAGAATAAGCTAGCGTTTACGCAGTGTGAATGCACCCTAAGGGTATGAGCCATAATATATTATTCCTAGTTACGGGTTTTACATCAGTGTTTGGAAGCCAAAACCCAAGAGTGGTAGCTAGACAGCAATAAGGTATAATGGGAAGGTGAGCACTTGTTCTGGGTTTATGACCGGCTTCTGGTCTTCACATACAAACACTGATGTGTGAATATGAACTTGTCTGAACACTATGCACAAGCAATACAGTAGCTCAATGACACAAGTTATAGAAAATCTCCATGTGAAATACAGTAGTGGCACAATAATATTTGAAGCATGATGAGCAACACAAACTTGTGAGGCAAATGTTCAGAGACTGAGTAAGAAATATAGACAATAGATCAGTGAAACAATCCCGTGTACTATCATTCTACATATATGACACAATAACTTAGTGATACTGCAAGTCTTGTTTGCACATGCTATAGTAATCTGTGTTGTTCCAGTAGTTGTGACAATCTCTGCATGAGATATTTTGTGGTGTGCCATACCTTTGTATACAGTAGGTCAGTTACAGTAAGTGCCTTGTGGCAGTGTAAGTGTGCAGGCAATGGTGCTAAGCTGTCATGTAATATATTCATAAGGCAATGCCAGTACTTGTCTCTTGTACTTGCAGGACTGCCAGGGTATCACACACCTAGGCTTGGCATGACAGTGAGCACACATGGCTGGCACTGCCACTGATCTATTGGATCGGGCTGGTACTACCCCTTATATTACCAGTATCACTGATCACTGTAGATGTGACACCACAGCTCAGGGATGGCACCAGCACCTGTGCCCATTATACACTAGCTCAGTGCCATGGTGAAGCCTTGGTATTGGCTATAAAGTCGTCTTCCCACTGCAAACATTTCTGACAGATTTGGATTTTCCAACACTGTCTCATGGCGGAGGTCTGCTGACTCTTACCGGCAGCTCCTCATGGAGATTGCGGCCCCCTTTGGTCGGATTATCAGTCAGACCGCCACAATCAGGCAGGTATTGTATATCCAATCCATACACCATGATGTGTGCTGGCACAGCGGGGGCATAGCTGAGGGGAGTGGAAGCTGGCAGTGATGGGGTGACCTGGGCACTTGTGAGAAGCAATGCTGGCAGCCATAGCCGTGAGAGCAGATGCAGTTCCTAGGCGGTGAGCGCTTGTTGTCCTACACACAGATAACACAAAAAGTTTCGTACACGTAGTGTCTTTGTGGTCGGTGCAGGGGAAGATGGTGGAGAGTCCGACTGAGAGATCCGGGACCTCGTATAATCCTTGGACCGGCTGTACAGGGAGGACATGGCGCCGCCTGGGATGTGGTCCTGAGTTCAGACGTCTCCTCGGCAGCGGCACCGGGCGCTGCTGCTCCGACTATCCCGCCTGAGAGGACGAGCCCCAGCCAGTCACGTCCGGAGCGGGGCAGAGGCGAAGCATGTTACAGGGAGAAGCACACAAATAACAGACGGCGACATGTAGGGCGGCGGGCTCCTCTTATGGACATGGGAGGGGCGGCAGCGGCGGCTTCTATATGCCCCGGTGCCATCGCCTATTCCTGGGAAACAGTCCGACACCTCCATCACTGTCCCCTGGCACTCGTGGCTCTTGTATCAAAGTCAATCTAACATTTCCCGCAAGATCTGAGTAAGAAAGACAGGCAGTAACCCATCCTGCCTGAAGTAGTGTGGAGATTTCAGGAAGTGGAACTTTATAGTATTGCCCTATGGCATGGCCCCTACAAGTACTGCACAAACCTCTAGGTCGGGCCTTCTCCGGAAGACATTACATTGCAGTGACTGCAAACTCTCTGGTGCTTAGTCTACACTGACTTCTAACAAGTTTCCATTAGGAGACTCCATGACAGTGTCCATCTGAAGTCGGAGGACAGAAAAGTCTTGCATGTACAATTTACTGGGAACATGCACACAGGGACCTGTAACCATGGAAACACTATCTGCTTAAAGGGGCTCTATCAGCAAAATCCTGCAGATAAAGGCTATGCACGCATATGTAGGGCTCTAAAAAGGCTATTCAGGCACTGTAAATGTTAAATTAAACTACCCCCCCCCCCCCCCCCGTTTTAATATAACTTAAAAAAGAATGTTCTCTACTTACGGAACGTGCACCCTGGGCGGGCATTCTGGGTGCGTCTTCATCTTCTTCCCCGCCTCTTCTTCCTCTGACGTCTTCGGGTCCCGTCCTCCTCCGGCGCTTACTCGCAGACACTGATAAAAAAAAAATAGCCCGGGCGCATGCGCAGTAGCACACGGCTTCTACTACGGCTACTGCGCATGCGCCCGGGCTATTTTTTTTTTTATCAGTGTCCGCGAGCAAGCGCCGGAGGAGGACGGCACCCGAAGACATCAGAGGAAGAAGAGGCGGGGAAGAAGATGAAGACGCACCCAGAATGCCCGCCCAGGGTGCACGTTCCGTAAGTAGAGAACATTCTTTTTTAAGTTATTATTTTAAAACGGGGGGGGGGGGGGGGGTAGTTTAATTTAACATTTACAGTGCCTGAATAGCCTTTTTAAAGCCTATGCACGCATATGTAGGGCTCTATCTGCAGGATTTTGCTGATAGAGCCCCTTTAAGGCAAGTTTCTATTACAATTATACCTATGGGGAAACAGTTGGCATTTCCGTAGATATAATTGACATCCTGCAATTTCTAAAACTACGTCAGTTTTTGAAATCACGGCGTGTCCGCACTGCGGTTTTTACCGCAAAGTGGGCATGGGATTCCCTAGACTCTCATCCACTTTGCTCTGACTGTAAAAAAAAAAAAACGCCACGATTTTTCCCACAACCGTTTCCACCGCAGGCAAATCACGTCGTTTTCATCCTGTGGGGGCCCACATTGCGGAAACATCTTTTTTGTTGCAGATTTTGTTGAATTTTTTGAGCCAAAGCTAAGAACGGCTACAAAAGAAGTAGAGGAACATATAGAACGCTTTTATACGTCTGCTCAATCCATCCTGGCTTTGACTCAAAGAACTGCAGCAAAAAAAGCCACATTTCTGCAATGTGGGGCTTTAGCCTAAAAAGCAGTTACCAGCAGATATGTAGACTATAATGAGAGCTGCCAAAATCGGCAAACAGAAGTCCTGCTAGCAGGACTTTTTGCTCTGCATATTTTAAGTTGAACAGGGACGGAGTCTCTGAATGGTCACATGTTAGAGACATCAAGCGGTCCCCATAATAAAGTATGTTGCAGAGTTCCAAATTAAATAATTAATTAACAGGCCTAGATGGACTGCAGCCATCCTTTTAGGCCTGGAGAACTGATTAAGACACAGATGGTGGTGTATCAAATGAGTTCTGATTTTATTTATACAGACAAAAGCAGGTTCCAATGACATGATTGGTTATAACATAAGGTGTGGCACATGACTATTGGCTAAAGGCCTAATGTAATTCGCATCTCATTATAACTTTCCAAACTAGGATGGACTTTGTCCTTAAACACAGAAAGTTTCAAAATACTTATGTGTGAACTAACATCTCACACTATGTCTATATGTACAGTGGGGCAAAAAAGTATTTAGTCAGTCACCAATAGTGCAAGTTCCACCACTTAAAAAGATGAGAGGTGTCTGTAATTTACATCATAGGTAGACCTCAACTATGAGAGACAAAATCAGAAAACAAATCCAGAAAATCACATTGTCTGATTTTGTAAGAATTTATTTGCAAATTATGTTGGAAAATAAGTATTTGGTCACCTACAAACAATCAAGATTTCTGGCTCTCACAGACCTGTAACTTCTTCTTTAAAGAGTCTCCTCTTTCCTCCACTCATTACCTGTAGTAATGGCACCTGTTTAAACTTGTTATCAGTATAAAAAGACACCTGTGCACACCCTCAAACAGTCAGACTCCAAACTCCACTATGGTGAAGACCAAAGAGCTGTCAAAGGACACCAGAAACAAAATTGTAGCCCTGCACCAGGCTGGGAAGACTGAATCTGCAATAGGCAACCAGCTTGGATTGAAGAAATCAACTGTGGGAGCAATAATTAAAAAATGGAAGACATACAAGACCACTGATAATCTCCCTCGATCTGGGGCTCCACGCAAAATCTCACCCCGTGGGGTCAAAATGATCACAAGAACGGTGAGTAAAACCCCCAGAACCACGCGGGGGGACCTAGTGAATGAACTGCAGAGAGCTGGGACCAATGTAACAAAGCCTACCATCAGTAACACACTACGCCGCCAGGGACTCAGATCCTGCAGTGCCAGACGTGTCCCACTGCTTAAGCCAGTACATGTCCGAGCCCGTCTGAAGTTTGCTAGAGAGCATTTGGATGATCCAGAAGAGTATTGGGAGAATGTCCTATGGTCTGATGAAACCAAACTGGAACTGTTTGGTAGAAACACAACTTTTCGTGTTTGGAGGAAAAAGAATACTGAGTTGCATCCAAGGAACACCCTACCTACTTGTAAAGCATGGGGGTGGAAACATCATGCTTAGGGGCTGTTTCTCTGCAAAGGGGCCAGGACGACTGATCCGGGTACATGAAAGAATGAATGGGGCCATGTATCGTGAGATTTTGAGTGCAAACCTCCTTCCATCAGCAAGGGCATTGAAGATGAAACGTGGCTGGGTCTTTCAACATGACAATGATCCAAAGCACACCGCCAGGGCAATGAAGGAGTGGCTTTGTAATAAGCATTTCAAGGTCCTGGAGTGGCCTAGCCAGTCTCCAGATCTCAACCCTATAGAAAACCTTTGGAGGGAGTTGAAAGTTCGTGTTGCCAAGCGACAGCCCCAAAACATCACTGCTCTAGAGGAGATCTGCATGGAGGAATGGGCCAACATACCAACAACAGTGTGTGCCAACCTTGTGAAGACTTACAGAAAACGTTTGACCTCTGTCATTGCCAACAAAGGATATAGAACAAAGTATTGAGATGAAATTTTGTTACTGACCAAATACTTATTTTCCACCATAATTTGCAAATAAATTCTTACAAAATCAGACAATGTGATTTTCTGGATTTGTTTTCTCATTTTGTCTCTCATAGTTGAGGTCTACCTATGATGTAAATTACAGACGCCTCTCATCTTTTTAAGTGGTGGAACTTGCACTATTGGTGACTGACTAAATACTTTTTTGCCCCACTGTATATATCATGGCAAGATAGAGAAGATTACATGCTGGTGCCAATCAATTCCAACCTTGAAGATAACGAACAGGCTACATAAACTCTAAGTATATACACTCTATGTGTATACATCGAGTAAGAGAGATAAGAGATATACAAATAGTCAGCTGCATCTTCAAAAGATGAGACCCTTGAGATAGACAAAGATAAAGATTCATCCACACAGCATTCCTTAACCACCCAAAAAGGCCTCTTGAACTTTAAACAGACATACGTATACAGTTTATATGAAAAAGGTTACAAGATGGCTCACAAAATACAAAGATGGAGGACTTAACTCTAACACACACAACGCTAGTGCTTTCAGTATAGAAAGAACAGGCACATGACACACCCCGTTGTAGTCATTGGGGGCATCAGTATGAGTCTTTCCAAATTATATCCCGTCAAATGAAATTACCACAGATAGTCTCCAAGATTAAAATCTCAAGTTCAATCAAAGTGAGAGGCCTTCAGAGGGTCTGAATGCACGTTTCCATATAAATTTTTTTATTTTTTTTATTTTTTTTTTTTTTGAGTCTACATAATAAATACAGCGCAGACAAAGAACAGAATGGGATTTAAAGAAGCAGGAACAAGTGACTTCTCTGAATCTGCAAAGATGGCTTCAAATCCATTCTCAGAGCAAACTTTGCCCACAAAATACAAGAAGGAAAAGCAATTCTTAAAGGGGTTGTCCCGTCACAAGGATCCTATCTATAATGCTTGTTAATGTGATTGTAAGACTTTTCCTAAATACATTGCTTCAGCAAAACTGCTTTGTTTGTCCACTATATTACTTTATTCATTTTTTTTGTGACCACAGCCCTGACCTAGCTGCTCCTGAGTCAAGTGATGTATCTGCCTGCTCTCAGGGGGAGGGAGGAGGGGGGGGTAGTTTACCCTTTGGGGGAAGGGGCCGCCAATGCAGGGTTAGACGCCGGCACAGGGTTAGACGCCGGCACAGGTGAAGCCAGCAACATCGCTATGCTTCTGCCTTGCATGAAGCAAGCACCGGCAGAAGCGATGCTGCTATTCCGGGGGGGGGACGGAGAAGCGGAATAACAGCTTCGCTTCTGCCGCTGCTGGCTTCATGCAGGGCAGAAGCATAGCGATGTTGCTGGCTTCACCTATGCCGGTGTCTAACACTCCCCGGCATCCGCTGTAATAGAGAGGCGGATGCCGGGGACAGTTAGACACCGGCACAGGTGAAGCCAGCAACATCGCTATGCTTCTGCCCTGCATGAAGCCAGCAGCGGCAGAAGCGATGCTGTTATTCCGCTCTGGGGTCACACATGCAAAGCCAAGCGGCGAGATGCCGCCGGCCCTGCGTGTGCGCTCATACACCAGTCTAGCCTTCACAATGCGAATACAGACCCGACACGGTGAAGGCTAGATTGGTGTATGAGCGCGCACGCAGGGCCGGCGGCATCTCGCCGCATGGCTTTGCATATGTGACCCCGCCCACCAATGACGAAACAAAGCCGGAAGACAGAAGATTTCAAAGAAATGAAGACTGGTGAGTATGCGACGTGGGACAACCCCTTTAAAAGAAGAGTGTGGCCATGTCTGCCCCACCCTTTGCCCCCGCTAGCTACACCTCTGCTCTGCATTCATGCAGTTAAGCACTTGAGTTGGCAATGCATGTAGCACATATTGCAAAAAAGGGGCATAACTTACTTGGGCCCAAAGTAATAGGGGGCCCTGGCCTGCCCCTATTTTGCCAAGCTTTGCAGCATCATGACATCAGTTGCGGAAAGTTTGATTCCTTGTCTACTGTCCTGTATAACTTTTTAATATAATATAATATAATAGATCTATCTATGGAAGCTGGGGGTAGGCTGCTCCGGTGTCTACCAGTGCAATCCAGTTCTGTTGCTCTGATGTTGCCTTCCAGCAGAAGTCCCTGCCACAATCTGCGGCTACAGCAAAGGACACGGGATGTCATAGGTAGTGACGTTCCGTGTTCATTCTTTAGGCAGTTAAGGCAGATTATTATCCTCAGCAGTCGTGTGACTAATGAGGCCAATCAGCGGCCTAAAGAAAGGACAGTTTTTTTTTGTTTTTTTTTGTTTTTTTTTTTACACAGAGGCTCAAGTGTGAACACCCCTTCAGTCATCAATAAGAGGTCAGTACTTAGAGCCCCTGGTGATCATCTGTTTGAAGGAACTGCGGCGCTTATACATCAGTCATGGTCCGTTTTATAGTGACTGTGCTTTGTACGGTAAATACAGCCTCATCCTACAGAAGTGAATTGTATGTAATTACATGGCACGGTCGCTATGAAACAGACAGCATGTAATGTACAGTAGCTCACCCAAGCACTATAGTCCCCTCAACCAGTTGTTCAGCAGGGATCTTGGGTGTTGGTCATTAATATCGAGGAGGTTATCCACCTGTTAAAAATTGATGGCCTTTCACCACCTGGGGCACATGCGGTTTTATATACTGCTAGAAACCCGACAGTGCACTAAATTCAGCGCACTATCGGCTTTCCCGTTCGGTGCCTCCGGTGAAGACCTATCGGTGCCGGTACTGTAGCTCTTCAACAGTCAGAAGGGTATTTCTGACAGTCAGTCAGGAACGCCCTTCCTCATAGTAGCGCCTATTGCTTTGTACTGTGAGTGCAGTGAGGAACGCCTCCCTCCCCTCCCAATAGTACTTGTCCATAGACCAGTACTGGGGGAGGCGGGGGCGTTCCTCACTGCACTCACAGTACAAAGCAATAGGCGCTACTATGAGGAAGGGCGTTCCTGACTGACTGTCAGAAATACCCTTCTGACTGTTGAAGAGCTACAGTACCGGCACCGATAGGTCTTCACCGGGGGCACAGAACGCAAAAACCAATAGTGTGCTGAATTCAGCGCACTGTCGGCTTTCTAGCAGTATATTAAACTGCATGTGCCCCAGGTGGTGAAAGGCCCTCTTTAAGATAAGCCATCAAGATTGGTGGAGGTCTGACTGTCAGGATCCCCACTGATCAGCTATTTCCCAGTGCACACATCTCCTTGCTTTTATTTTTTGTGTGCTGTGCTGCTTCCTCACCTTATTTCTACAAATAGGTTGTGGGTATCGTTTATGCATAACTTTTAAGTCTATGGAACAACTCAAGTACCCATAGCTGCCGATATTAAGAATATGCTGTAGAGATGGGGTAGGGGGCCTTAGTCAAAGTTGCAACCGAGACTCAAAGGACTTTAATTACATACTATTAGAGATGAGCGAACACTAAAATGTTCGAGGTTCGAAATTCGATTCGAACAGCCGCTCAATGTTCGTGTGTTCGAACGGGTTTCGAACCCCATTATAGTCTATGGGGAACAGATACTCGTTAAGGGGGAAACCCAAATCCGTGTCTGGAGGGTCACCAAGTCCACTATGACACCCCAGGAAATGATGCCAACACCTCTGGAATGACACTGGGACAGCAGGGGAAGCATGTCTGGGGGCATCTAACACACCAAAGACCCTCTATTACCCCAACATCACAGCCTAACAACTACACACTTTACACACTCAATACCACCTCTCTGACAGTAGGAAAACACCTTGAAACATGTGTATTTGGCACTTGCAGTGAGGAGAGCTTGTCACCAGCAGTGAATTTGGCCCTTGTAGTAAGTTGAGGTTGGCACCAACATTTGTTTTGAAAATCAGGGTGGATTGAGCCTCTAACCAGCAGAGTTTGGGCAAATTCATGGTGGAGGGAGCCTCTAAACACCCCAGTTTGGACCAATTCATGGTGGAGGGAGCCTCTAACCAGCCCAGTTTGGGCAAATTCATGGTGGAGGGAGCCTCTAACCAGCCCAGTTTGGACCAATTAATGGTGGAGGGAGCCTCTAACCAGCCCAGTTTGGACCAATTAATGGTGGAGGGAGCCTCTAACCACCCCAGTTTGGACCAATTCATGGTGGAGGGAGCCTCTAAACAGCCCAGTTTGGGCAAATTCATGGTGGAGGGAGCCTCTAAAAAACCCAGTTTGGACCAATTCATGGTGGAGGGAGCCTCTAACCAGCCCAGTTTGGACCAATTAATGGTGGAGGGAGCCTCTAAACAGCCAAGTTTGGACCAATTCATGGTGGAGGGAGCCTCTAAAAACCCCAGTTTGGACCAATTCATGGTGGAGGGAGCCTCTAACCAGCCCAGTTTGGGCAAATTCATGGTGGAGGGAGCCTCTAAACAGCCCAGTTTGGGCAAATTCATGGTGGAGGGAGCCTCTAACCAGCCCAGTTTGGACCAATTAATGGTGGAGGGAGCCTCTAACCAGCCCAGTTTGGACCAATTAATGGTGGAGGGAGCCTCTAACCAGCCCAGTTTGGACCAATTAATGGTGGAGGGAGCCTCTAACCACCCCAGTTTGGACCAATTCATGGTGGAGGGAGCCTCTAACCAGCCCAGTTTGGACCAATTCATGGTGGAGGGAGCCTCTAAAAAACCCAGTTTGGACCAATTCATGGTGGAGGGAGCCTCTAAACAGCCCAGTTTGGGCAAATTCATGGTGGAGGGAGCCTCTAAAAAACCCAGTTTGGACCAATTCATGGTGGAGGGAGCCTCTAACCAGCCCAGTTTGGACCAATTAATGGTGGAGGGAGCCTCTAAACAGCCAAGTTTGGACCAATTCATGGTGGAGGGAGCCTCTAAAAACCCCAGTTTGGACCAATTCATGGTGGAGGGAGCCTCTAACCAGCCCAGTTTGGACCAATTAATGGTGGAGGGAGCCTCTAACCAGCCCAGTTTGGACCAATTCATGGTGAAGGGAGCCTCTAAAAACCCGTTTGGACCAATTCATGGTGGAGGGAGCCTCTAACCAGCCCAGTTTGGGCAAATTCATGGTGGAGGGAGCCTCTAAACAGCCCAGTTTGGGCAAATTCATGGTGGAGGGAGCCTCTAACCAGCCCAGTTTGGACCAATTAATGGTGGAGGGAGCCTCTAACCAGCCCAGTTTGGACCAATTAATGGTGGAGGGAGCCTCTAACCACCCCAGTTTGGACCAATTCATGGTGGAGGGAGCCTCTAAAAACCCCAGTTTGGACCAATTCATGGTGGAGGGAGCCTCTAACCAGCCCAGTTTGGACCAATTAATGGTGGAGGGAGCCTCTAAACAGCCAAGTTTTGGGAAATTCATGGTGGAGGGAGCCTCTAACCAGCCCAGTTTGGACCAATTCATGGTGGAGGGAGCCTCTAAACAGCCCAGTTTGGGCAAATTCATGGTGGAGGGAGCCTCTAAAAAACCCAGTTTGGACCAATTCATGGTGGAGGGAGCCTCTAACCAGCCCAGTTTGGACCAATTAATGGTGGAGGGAGCCTCTAACCAGCCCAGTTTGGACCAATTAATGGTGGAGGGAGCCTCTAACCACCCCAGTTTGGACCAATTCATGGTGGAGGGAGCCTCTAAACAGCCAAGTTTGGACCAATTCATGGTGGAGGGAGCCTCTAAAAACCCCAGTTTGGACCAATTCATGGTGGAGGGAGCCTCTAACCAGCCCAGTTTGGGCAAATTCATGGTGGAGGGAGCCTCTAAACAGCCCAGTTTGGGCAAATTCATGGTGGAGGGAGCCTCTAAAAAACCCAGTTTGGACCAATTCATGGTGGAGGGAGCCTCTAACCAGCCCAGTTTGGACCAATTAATGGTGGAGGGAGCCTCTAAACAGCCAAGTTTGGACCAATTCATGGTGGAGGGAGCCTCTAAAAACCCCAGTTTGGACCAATTCATGGTGGAGGGAGCCTCTAACCAGCCCAGTTTGGGCAAATTCATGGTGGAGGGAGCCTCTAAACAGCCCAGTTTGGGCAAATTCATGGTGGAGGGAGCCTCTAACCAGCCCAGTTTGGACCAATTAATGGTGGAGGGAGCCTCTAACCAGCCCAGTTTGGACCAATTAATGGTGGAGGGAGCCTCTAACCAGCCCAGTTTGGACCAATTAATGGTGGAGGGAGCCTCTAACCAGCCCAGTTTGGACCAATTAATGGTGGAGGGAGCCTCTAACCAGCCCAGTTTGGACCAATTAATGGTGGAGGGAGCCTCTAACCAGCCCAGTTTGGACCAATTCATGGTGGAGGGAGCCTCTAAACAGCCCAGTTTGGGCAAATTCATGGTGGAGGGAGCCTCTAAAAAACCCAGTTTGGACCAATTCATGGTGGAGGGAGCCTCTAACCAGCCCAGTTTGGACCAATTAATGGTGGAGGGAGCCTCTAACCAGCCCAGTTTGGACCAATTAATGGTGGAGGGAGCCTCTAACCACCCCAGTTTGGACCAATTCATGGTGGAGGGAGCCTCTAAACAGCCAAGTTTGGACCAATTCATGGTGGAGGGAGCCTCTAAAAACCCGTTTGGACCAATTCATGGTGGAGGGAGCCTCTAACCAGCCCAGTTTGGGCAAATTCATGGTGGAGGGAGCCTCTAAACAGCCCAGTTTGGGCAAATTCATGGTGGAGGGAGCCTCTAACCAGCCCAGTTTGGACCAATTAATGGTGGAGGGAGCCTCTAACCAGCCCAGTTTGGACCAATTAATGGTGGAGGGAGCCTCTAACCACCCCAGTTTGGACCAATTCATGGTGGAGGGAGCCTCTAAACAGCCCAGTTTGGGCAAATTCATGGTGGAAGGAGCCTCTAACCAGCAGAGTTGTGGGAAAGCAGGGTGGAGGGAGCCTCTAACCAGCAGAGTTGGTGGAAATCAGGGTGGAGGGAGCCTCTAACCAGCAGAGTTGGGGGAAATCATGTTGGAGGGAGCCTAGTATTAGCAGAATTGTGCAACGCTTATGGTGGATGAGTATGAGGATGCGGAGGAATTGGAGAGGTTGAGTACAGACATGGAGTTTCATGTTGGGGTGCTTTACACAGGTGGGCACAAAAATGAAGGCTCTATCCAGTGGTGGTTCATTTTTATCAAAGTGAGCCGGTCGGCACTCTCAGCTGACAGACGGGTGCGCTTGTCAGTGATGATGCCACCGGCTGCACTGAACACCCTCTCAGATAGGACGCTGGCGGCAGGACAGGACAGCACCTCCAAGGCATATAGGGCAAGTTCAAGCCACAGGTCCAACTTCGACACCCAATACGTGTAGGGCGCAGAGGGGTCGGAGAGGACAGGGCTGTGGTCGGAAAGGTATTCCCGCAACATGCGCCTATACTTCTCACGCCTGGTGACACTAGGACCCTCCGTGGCGGCACTTTGGCGAGGGGGTGCCATCAAGGTGTCCCAGACCTTAGACAGTGTGCCCCTCGTTTGTGTGGACCGGTGAGAACTTGGTTGCCTACTGGAGGAACTGCCCTCCCTGCCGCCAACGTCACATGCTGGAAACATCTCCATCATATTCTGCACCAATTGCCTGTGGCAAGCATTGATGCGATTGGCCCTCCCCTCTACCGGAATAAAAGACGAGATGTTGTTTTTATACCGGGGGTCAAGGATAGCAAAGATCCAGTACTGGTTGTCCTCCATGATTTTGACAATACGCTTGTCGGTTGTAAAGCACCCCAACATGAACTCAGCCATGTCTGCCACAGTGTTAGTTGGCATGACTCCTCTGGCCCCACCGGAAAGTTCAATCTCCATTTCCTCCTCATCCTCCATGTCTACCCATCCGCGCTGCAACAATGGGACGATTCGAAGTTGCCCGGAAGCCTCCTGTATCACCATCACATCATCGGACAACTCTTCTTCCTCCTCCTCCTCCTCCTCCTCCTCCATTAAACGCAGTGAAGCGGACAGATGTGTGGACCTACTCTCCAGCTGTGACGGATCGGATGCTATCCCTAACTCCTCTGTGTGATCTGAGTTATCCCTGATGTCAATCAGGGATTCTCTCAGAACACACAAGAGCGGGATTGTAAGGCTCACCATCGCATCCTCAGAGCTCACCCTCCTTGTGGACTCCTCAAAGACCCGTAGGATGTCACAAAGGTCTCTCATCCATGGCCACTCATGGATGTGAAACTGAGGCAGCTGACTTTGTGGCACCCTAGGGTTTTGTAGCTGGTATTCCATCAAAGGTCTCTGCTGCTCAACCACTCTATTCAACATCTGAAACGTTGAGTTCCAGCGTGTGGGGACGTCGCACAAAAGCCGGTGTTGTGGCACATGCAGGCGTTGCTGGAGAGATTTTAAGCTAGCAGCGGCTACTGTCGACTTGCGAAAGTGGGCGCACATGCGCCGCACTTTCACCAGTAGCTCTGGAACATTGGGGTAGCTCTTTAGGAAACGTTGCACCACTAGGTTGAAGACGTGGGCCAGGCATGGAACATGTTGGAGTCCGGCAAGCTCCAGAGCTGCTACCAGGTTCCGGCCGTTATCACAAACGACCATGCCTGGGCCCAGGTGCAGCGGCTCAAACCATATTGCCGTCTCATCGAGGAGGGCATCCCTCACCTCGGAGGCAGTGTGCTGTCTGTCCCCCAAGCTGATCAGCTTCAGCACAGCCTGCTGACGTCTACCAACGCCAGTGCTGCAACGTTTCCAACTCGTAGCTGGGGTCAATCTAACAGCGGAGGAGGAGGCGGTGGCGGAGGAGGAGGCGGTGGCGGAGGAGGAGGCGGTAGAGGAGGAGGAGGAGGGGGGTGTTCTTCTCGTGTCCCTGCCAGGAATGTTAGGCGGGGAGACGAGGTACACCGGGCCAGTTTGGGAAGCAGTCCCAGCCTCAACTACATTCACCCAGTGTGCCGTCAGTGAAATGTAGCGTCCCTGTCCGCATGCACTTGTCCACGCGTCGGTGGTCAAGTGGACCTTTGTGCAAAGCGCGGAACTAAGGGCCCGCCTGATGTTGAGTGACACGTGCTGGTGCAAGGCGGGGACGGCACACCGGGAGAAGTAGTGACGGCTAGGGACGGCATAGCGAGGTGCCGCAGTTGCCATCAGGTCCAGGAAGGCGGGAGTTTCAACAAGCCGGAACGCCAACATCTCCTGGGCCAGCAGTTTAGCGATGTTGGCGTTCAAGGCTTGCGCGTGTGGGTGGTTAGCAGTGTATTTCTGCCGCCGCTCCAATGTCTGAGAGATGGTGGGTTGTTGTAAAGAAACGCCTGATGGTGCCTTTGATGGTGCAGGAGAAGGAGATAAGACAGGACCAGGGGAGGATGAGGTAGAAGTCAACAAAGTGGCGGAGGCAGATGAAGTGGTGTCCTGGCTCGTCCTCTGGAGTGCATCGCCAGCACAGTCAGCAGAGGCAGAGGCAGTGGCAGAGGCAGTGGCAGTGGCGTGAACGGCAGGCGGCCTTTGTCCTGCCGTTGCTGCCTGCCACTGATTCCAGTGCTTGGATTCCAAATGACGGCGCATTGAAGTGGTGGACAGGTTGCTCTTCTCAGAGCCCCTAATCAATTTCGAGAGGCAAATTGTGCAGACAACACTATATCTGTCCTCGGCGCATTCCTTGAAAAAACTCCACACCTTCGAGAAACGTGCCCTCGAGGTGGGAGTTTTTCGGGGCTGGGTACGAACTGGAACATCTTGGGAGATTCCGGGTGTGGCCTGGCTTCGCCTAAGCTGCTGACCTCTGCCTCTGCCTCTAGCTACCCTTTTTGGTGCTGCACCTGCCTCAACATCCACACTACTTTCCCCGCTTGACATCCCCCCTGTCCAGGTCGGGTCAGTGTCCTCATCATCCACCACTTCCTCTTCCAACTCCTGTCTCATCTCCTCCTCCCGCACAATGCGCCGGTCAACTGGATGCCCTGACGGCAACTGCGTCACATCATCGTCGATGAGGGTGGGTTGCTGGTCATCCACCACCAAATCGAACGGAGATGGAGGAGACTCTAGTGTTTGAGCATCTGGACACAGATGCTCCTCTGTTAGGTTCGTGGAATCGTGACGTGGAGAGGCAGGTTGAGGGACAATGAAAGGAGCGGAGAACAGCTCTGGGGAGCAGGGACAGTTTGGGTTATTGTTCTGTAAAGCTTCGGAATTTTGGGAGGAAGGAAGACAAGACTGTTGGGTAATAGGAGGAGAGGAGGCAGAGTCTGACTGGCTGCTGGACAATGTGCTGTAAGCGTTCTCTGACAGCCATTGCAAGACCTGTTCCTGGTTCTCGGGCCTACTAAGGTTTGTACCCTGCAGTTTAGTTAATGTGGCAAGCAACCCTGGCACTGTGGAGTGGCGCAATGCTTGCTGCCCCACAGGAGTAGGCACGGGACGCCCTGTGGCTTCACTGCTACCTTGCTCCCCAGAACCATTCCCCCGACCTCGCCCACGGCCTCGTCCACGTCCCTTTCCGGGAGCCTTGCGCATTTTGAATTCCTAGTTAGAAATTGGCACTGTATACCAGTAGTAAAAATTGTGGGTGCACGTAACCCCAATATATTCTTTGAATTCCCAGTCAGACACTGGCACTATATGGCAGTAGCAAGAAATGAGGGTATTTGTATTCCCAATATACTCTTTGAATTCCCAGTCAGACAATGGCACTGTATACCAGTAGTAAAAATTGTGGGTGCACGTAACCCCAATATATTCTTTGAATTACCAGTCAGAAACTGGCACTATATGGCAGTAGCAAGAAATGAGGGTATTTATAACCCCAATATATTCTTTGAATTCCCAGTCAGACAATGGCACTGTATACCAGTAGTAAAAATTGTGGGTGCACGTAACCCCAATATATTCTTTGAATTACCAGTCAGAAACTGGCACTATATGGCAGTAGCAAGAAATGAGGGTATTTGTATTCCCAATATACTCTTTGAATTCCCAGTCAGACAATGGCACTGTATACCAGTAGTAAAAATTGTGGGTGCACGTAACCCCAATATATTCTTTGAATTACCAGTCAGAAACTGGCACTATATGGCAGTAGCAAGAAATGAGGGTATTTATAACCCCAATATATTCTTTGAATTCCCAGTCAGACAATGGCACTGTATACCAGTAGTAAAAATTGTGGGTGCACGTAACCCCAATATATTCTTTGAATTACCAGTCAGAAACTGGCACTATATGGCAGTAGCAAGAAATGAGGGTATTTGTATTCCCAATATACTCTTTGAATTCCCAGTCAGACAATGGCACTGTATACCAGTAGTAAAAATTGTGGGTGCACGTAACCCCAATATATTCTTTGAATTACCAGTCAGAAACTGGCACTATATGGCAGTAGCAAGAAATGAGGGTATTTATAACCCCAATATATTCTTTGAATTCCCAGTCAGACAATGGCACTGTATACCAGTAGTAAAAATTGTGGGTGCACGTAACCCCAATATATTCTTTGAATTACCAGTCAGAAACTGGCACTATATGGCAGTAGCAAGAAATGAGGGTATTTGTATTCCCAATATACTCTTTGAATTCCCAGTCAGACAATGGCACTGTATACCAGTAGTAAAAATTGTGGGTGCACGTAACCCCAATATATTCTTTGAATTACCAGTCAGAAACTGGCACTATATGGCAGTAGCAAGAAATGAGGGTATTTATAACCCCAATATATTCTTTGAATTCCCAGTCAGACAATGGCACTGTATACCAGTAGTAAAAATTGTGGGTGCACGTAACCCCAATATATTCTTTGAATTCCCAGTCAGAAACTGGCACTATATGGCAGTAGCAAGAAATGAGGGTATTTGTATTCCCAATATACTCTTTGAATTCCCAGTCAGACAATGGCACTGTATACCAGTAGTAAAAATTGTGGGTGCACGTAACCCCAATATATTCTTTGAATTACCAGTCAGAAACTGGCACTATATGGCAGTAGCAAGAAATGAGGGTATTTATAACCCCAATATATTCTTTGAATTCCCAGTCAGACAATGGCACTGTATACCAGCAGTAAAAATTGTGGGTGCACGTAACCCCAATATATTCTTTGAATTACCAGTCAGAAACTGGCACTATATGGCAGTAGCAAGAAATGAGGGTATTTGTATTCCCAATATACTCTTTGAATTCCCAGTCAGACAATGGCACTGTATACCAGTAGTAAAAATTGTGGGTGCACGTAACCCCAATATATTCTTTGAATTACCAGTCAGAAACTGGCACTATATGGCAGTAGCAAGAAATGAGGGTATTTGTATTCCCAATATACTCTTTGAATTCCCAGTCAGACAATGGCACTGTATACCAGTAGTAAAAATTGTGGGTGCACGTAACCCCAATATATTCTTTGAATTACCAGTCAGAAACTGGCACTATATGGCAGTAGCAAGAAATGAGGGTATTTATAACCCCAATATATTCTTTGAATTCCCAGTCAGACAATGGCACTGTATACCAGCAGTAAAAATTGTGGGTGCACGTAACCCCAATATATTCTTTGAATTACCAGTCAGAAACTGGCACTATATGGCAGTAGCAAGAAATGAGGGTATTTGTATTCCCAATATACTCTTTGAATTCCCAGTCAGACAATGGCACTGTATACCAGTAGTAAAGATTGTGGGTGCACGTAACCCCAATATATTCTTTGAATTACCAGTCAGAAACTGGCACTATATGGCAGTAGCAAGAAATGAGGGTATTTATAACCCCAATATATTCTTTGAATTCCCAGTCAGACAATGGCACTGTATACCAGTAGTAAAAATTGTGGGTGCACGTAACCCCAATATATTCTTTGAATTCCCAGTCAGAAACTGGCACTATATGGCAGTAGCAAGAAATGAGGGTATTTGTATTCCCAATATACTCTTTGAATTCCCAGTCAGACAATGGCACTGTATACCAGTAGTAAAAATTGTGGGTGCACGTAACCCCAATATATTCTTTGAATTACCAGTCAGAAACTGGCACTATATGGCAGTAGCAAGAAATGAGGGTATTTATAACCCCAATATATTCTTTGAATTCCCAGTCAGACAATGGCACTGTATACCAGTAGTAAAAATTGTGGGTGCACGTAACCCCAATATATTCTTTGAATTCCCAGTCAGAAACTGGCACTATATGGCAGTAGCAAGAAATGAGGGTATTTGTATTCCCAATATACTCTTTGAATTCCCAGTCAGACAATGGCACTGTATACCAGTAGTAAAAATTGTGGGTGCACGTAACCCCAATATATTCTTTGAATTACCAGTCAGAAACTGGCACTATATGGCAGTAGCAAGAAATGAGGGTATTTATAACCCCAATATATTCTTTGAATTCCCAGTCAGACAATGGCACTATATGGCAGTAGCAAGAAATGAGGGTATTTGTATTCCCAATATATTCTTTGAATTCCCAGTCAGACAATGGCACTGTATACCAGTAGTAAAAATTGTGGGTGCACGTAACCCCAATATATTCTTTGAATTCCCAGTCAGACACTGGCACTATATGGCAGTAGCAAGAAATGAGGGTATTTGTATTCCCAATATATTCTTTGAATTCCCAGTCAGACAATGGCACTGTATACCAGTAGTAAAAATTGTGGGTGCACGTAACCCCAATATATTCTTTGAATTACCAGTCAGACACTGGCACTATATGGCAGTAGCAAGAAATGAGGGTATTTGTATTCCCAATATATTCTTTGAATTCCCAGTCAGACAATGGCACTGTATACCAGTAGTAAAAATTGTGGGTGCACGTAACCCCAATATATTCTTTGAATTCCCAGTCAGACACTGGCACTATATGGCAGTAGCAAGAAATGAGGGTATTTGTATTCCCAATATATTCTTTGAATTCCCAGTCAGACAATGGCACTGTATACCAGTAGTAAAAATTGTGGGTGCACGTAACCCCAATATATTCTTTGAATTACCAGTCAGAAACTGGCACTATATGGCAGTAGCAAGAAATGAGGGTATTTGTATTCCCAATATATTCTTTGAATTCCCAGTCAGACAATGGCACTGTATACCAGTAGTAAAAATTGTGGGTGTATATAGCCCCAATTCTATTGCTAGGGGACTTGCAGGGTATTTCTGGGGTGAAGGTGGGGGGGCACACCGTTGGAACGGGTATCGGGGTATATATCGGGTATACGGGAATACACTGACAGTGTATTCCATTCAGGATCCTGGGAAAGCTGGGTTGCGGCGATTGAGCCCGTCAGTGCCACGTTACACTGACAAGCTTCTCCCTGGAATTTAGCTCTTACAAGAGCTGTTGGTTGTCTTCTCCTTCCTATCCTAGCCTGTCCCTGCCTACCCAGAATCTAAGCCCTAGCTAGCTGGACGGAAACCTCCGTCCTCGGTGAATTGCAAGCTCAGAATGACGCGAACCTGGGCGGCGCTGTTCTTTTAAATTAGAGGTCACATGTTTTCGGCAGCCAATGGGTTTTGCCTACTTTTTTCAACGTCACCGGTGTCGTAGTTCCTGTCCCACCTACCCTGCGCTGTTATTGGAGCAAAAAAGGCGCCAGGGAAGGTGGGAGGGGAATCGAGTAATGGCGCACTTTACCACGCGGTGTTCGATTCGATTCGAACATGCCGAACAGCCTAATATCCGATCGAACATGAGTTCGATAGAACACTGTTCGCTCATCTCTACATACTATGACTGCTTGTTGCATATGGGGCTACACAGCTGAGGACTGTTCAGACTGCCCCTGTGGACCCTTTTTTCCCCACAGGAAAACAAGGAGGCTACATCTCACAACTTAAAGGATCTGATGCTAGGTTAGAATTCACTAGGACTAATCCACATGTGGACACCTGCTGTGGGTTTCATGTGAAAACTATAATAACAAGTAATTTCTTTTTTTCTATGACATGTATTTCTGTGTTGAAAATCAATGGTGTGAATATGCTTTTATTGTTCTTTTTAGGCCCACTTCTTCATTTGGCATTAGTCCTTCAGATAGTTGGTTGAGATGTCTCAAGACTATGGCTGCCAATAAAAAGGTCCATATGTGCAATGATCGATTCCAAATGCCGTGTAAACCAACATCAGCACCATCACTTGCCGATAGTGAAAAACTTCCTTTACTGATGAATTTTGGTACTTTAAATCAACAAATAAGGGTGTGAATAAGCCCCAAAAGCTTTTGATAGTGTACATGACATCACATTGTATAGGAGGTCAAATTGCCATTAATTTCTGGAAGATACATCTGTTAAAGCCTAGCACTATGAATGCCTAACATTGTGTAATAAATTTTATTTCTATGTAGACGGTATACTACATAGTAATTACATAGAAGCATTGAAAGCAGCTCTGATAGTCGTGAGCTGTCAACTCAAGTGACTATTCTTCCTCCACCCTATAATTAAATCATAAAGTATGGTATAGTATTATCATATTTATCACTAGTAGGCTATTTTTACAGGTGTATTCCTTAGTATTTTCTGTATATCCTTGTTTTAGACAATTTGGTGTGGGGAGGGGGAAATTAATAATCCACCTATGACCAATTTGTCGTATAGATGGGTTTCTCGTATACATGGGTTACATCTTTGTGCACAACACCTTCGTGCTTCAAAGATGTCCCACATGACAAGTTTTACAAAAGTGGGTGAAGCTGGGGAGAGACCAAGGCAGGCCTATTGGGGGACAGCCTAAGTATGCACATTTACTAGAAACCTGCCATGAGTTATAGCTGAAAACTTGATTTCAATTCTGGCAGTTTGGAGCATGTCTGGCAATTCAGGCAATAAGTGATTTGCATCAGTGATGGCAAGACATAACCAGGAGTAGTGAATACACAGAAGTAAAGTATAATGGAAAGATTTCTACCTGTTCTGTGTTTGGGCTTGCAGTCACTGATAACCGATGTGTGAAAAAGCCCAAAGGAAATGAGTCTTGATGTTTTCCTAATATCTGCCATACTATTACAAATGTGATGGAGGCATCTCCTTATCATCAGCGCATGGGCCCCACCATCTTGATACAATTGTCGCCCCACAGAATGAGATTTGGGGGGGGGGGGGTCGTGATTTGTTACTATGACAGCTAGGCGCCTGTTGAAGACTCTTAGGTTTGTCATCATTTTATTTCTATTGCAGGCTATACTAGACAACCTGTGATAGAACTCCATTTTTTACAATACACTGCAAGGAGATGCCTTAGATGCCTCACCTCCCAAAAAATTTTTAATAGAAAATGCTCAAAACATCAGACGTTCGCCAAAATGGTATAACTAAAAAGTACATATGGCCCTTCAAATACAGCCCCGTATATGAATATATAATATATAGAGATGAGCGAACAGCACGCTCACATAGAAATGAATGGAAGCGGCCAGCACGCGGGAGGTTAAGCGGCCGGCAAAGTCTGCATGCCAGGTGCTTCCATTCATTTCTATGGGAGCGTGCTGTTCGGATCGGCTGATCCGAACAGTGTTCGCTCATCTCTAATAATATAATATAATGGATATTTTTTTAAAGGTGTTAAAAAGTAAGAAAAAGTATATAAGTTTGGTATCACTTTAGTTGTAAGAAAATCACACAAATTGAGTTTGTATCAAATATTAAATGGTACATTAGGAAGTAGATATTGCAGATTGGGAAACAGGAGTGGTGGTTACAGGTGAACGCACATATAAGGACACACAGATCTGGTCTGTCTACCCCAGACCTGACCGTGGCTAAAAACAGCCACACACTAAGGGTGCATTCACACTGAGTATACTCTCACTGATTCTGAACGTGTAACTTGTTCCAAATCAGCGGCGTTAAAACAGATCCCATTGCTTTCTATGGGACGCAGCATACGTGCGCTCCCCATAGAAATGAATGGGCTGCTTTTTTCCCTATTACTTTCAATGTGAGAAAAAAAAAAAAATAAATAAATCGCAGTATGTCAATTATATCTACGGAAATGCTGGTGGCTTCCCTGTAGATATACTGTAATTGTAACAAAGTCCGCGTAGGAAAACTCTGAACTTTCTGTTCAAAGTGCTGCGGAAAGAACTGCGATGCGTGCACGCCTTGGTTGTACCCACAGTGCTTTAGTACTGCGTTTCCGGCCCGTGGGGCCTTAGCCTTAAAGTGTCTCTTGCATACAGACTTATTTGTAGTATGTGAATAGGAATTTTTGAAATCCCATCCAGTACACTGCTAGTGTAGTTCAGCTGAACTGTAGCAAACTTGCACCATGTATTCCAATCTTATATTTTTCGCAAAGTTCACATAAAACTTTTAAAGAAACACCCATGCACCTATTTCTCGGATATATATCATTCAGCCAGTATTACCTGACCTAGCTAGTCCTTTCTATTTGAAAATTCAGGGTTTCTTCTCTTCGAGTGCTGTGATCCTATGGTACCTGAGAATAACATGGCTTTCTGCTTTACCAGTGGGGAGCACCATCTTAGTCTGTCCTATATAATTCATCAGTATATGTAGGAGAGCATAGAGAAAAGGATAGCTCCACTGTCCTAGCAGCAGCGATAGTACAATTCTCTAGCTGCCCATGTGTGCAGAGAGGCATCATGAGATTAATAACACAGCAATGAGAACGACATCATATAACCCAAATGATGAGCAATATCCCAAAGGAAAAAAAACCTCTTGATTTTTAGTGAGTAGAGTACTTGCCCAACTGCTCCGCAGGCTTTCAGTGTAACGTGAGGGCTTCTCTCTCAGATGTGAACCAAACCTTTCATAAGACGGAGAGTTCATCAACCAGCGATGTTCTGTCATAACTGAGCGTCTACTTGTTCTGTTTGTATATCCAAGCTGTCAACTATAAAGATAATGTAGGGCGGATTTATAATTTGTGAGCAGTTCTCTAAATGAATGCTTCCTGTGGTAGGTGTGTCTGCCTGTTCCATGTCCTCCACCCATCAGATGCAACAGGTTCAGTAGCACATGTTGGTGGATTGTATTTACCATAGAAACAATGGACTGTAAGTTAAAGACGTCTGGTAAAGGGCATATTGCTTTAGACTGAGGCTACACATTTTGGAAAAGCTGTAGTTTTTTGATCCGAAGCCAAGAGTGGCTTAACAAGGAGGGGAAAATATAAAGGAAGTTCTTATACCTCGCCCCTCTGCTAAATCCACTCCTGACTTTGGCACAAAAAACCTCAGCAAAATCTGCAACAAAAAAAAGCAGCCTTTATACACCATGTGTATACAGCCTACAACACACCTTGAGGATAAGGCCCCACATTGGGGGAAATGCAGCTTTTTTTGTTGTGCTTTTTTGATAAGAATTTCCTAGATTTTCCCTATTCCTTTTGTAGTCACTCCTGGCTTTGGTTCAAAAACCTGCAACAAAAAACACTGTGATTCTGCAACGTTGGGCCTCAGTCTGACTCGACTAAAGATTAGAGATGAGCGAGTACTGTTTGGATCAGCCGATCCGAACAGCACGCTCGCATAGAAATGAATGGACGTAGCCGGCAAGCGGAGGGTTAAAGGGGTTGTCCCACGTCGCATACTTACCCGTCTTCGTTCCTCTAAAATCTTCTGTCTTCCAGCTTTGTCTCGTCATTGGTGGGCGGGATCACATATGCAAAGCCAAGCGGCGAGATGCCGCCGGCCCTGCATGCGCGCTCATACACCAGTCTACCCTTCACAGTGCAAATACAGACCCGACACCCTGCGGGTCTGTATTAGCATTGTGAAGGTTAGACTGGTGTATGAGCTTGCGCGTAGGGCCGGCGGCATCTCACCGCTGGGCTTTGCATATGTGACCCCGGAGCGGAACAGCATCGCTTCTGCCGCTGCTGTCTTCATGCAGGGCAGAAGCATAGCGATGTGCCTGTGCCGGCATCTAACAGTCCCCAGCATCCGCCTATTACAGCGGATGCCGGGGAGTTAGATGCCGGCACAGGTGAAGCCAGCAACATCGCTATGCTTCTGCCCTGCATGAAGCCAGCAGCGGCAGAAGCGATGCTGTTATTCCGCCCCCCCGCCCCGGAATAGCAGCATCGCTTCTGCCGCTGCTTTCTTCATGCAGGGCAGACGCATAGCGATGTTGCTGGCTTCACCTGTGCCCCAAGGGGTAAACTATCCCCCCCCTCCAGGCTCGCTCCCGTGTACTTAGCCCCTTCTCCCTCCCCCCTGAGAGCAGGCAGACACATCACTTGACTCAGGTCAGGGCTGTGGCCACAAAAAAATGAATAAAGTGAGATAGTGGCCAAACAAAGCAGTTTTGCTGAAGCAATGTATTTAGGAAAAGTCTTACATCCACATTTACAAGCATTATAGATAGGATCCTTGTGACGGGACAACCCCTTTAAGCAGCTGGTCGCCGTCAAAGCGGAAGTACCAGGTGCATCCATTCATTTCTATGGAGCGTGCTGTTCGGATCGGCTGATCCGAACAGTACTCGCTCATCTCTACTAAAGATCTATGGCCTCCTTATATTAATGTAAAATTCACAACCTACAATAAAGAGGGGACCAATAATAAAACATCAAAATATCAATTTTTTTACATACCATGTGACCTCTCCTCAACATTGGTTCCAAAACTGCAAGAAAAACCTAATTCATATTGTGTTAGAAGCATACATATCTTCCATATTCATAATTCCTTGTGGCAGTGACAGTACAACTCATTATGAATGGGGCATCAGTGTGGCAGCAACCAAATACACTCGCTGACAAAAAAAAAAAACCTCACCAAGAAGGAGTTGAAGAAGTCATAGTAAACTTTTTGGGACACATTTATTAACCCTTTCACAACATCTGTGGTAATTGTACTATTTAAATATGGCGGCTATTCAGCAGCTCAGCGGTCACTAAAGCTATATAGAAAAAAATCAAAAGAGCTGAACTGACATTTTTTTTCCCTTTACAAGAAAATATATAAAAGTTACAAGTATCAGAATATGGTGAAACCAAGATTTTTTTTTGTTTTTGCAAAGTTCTTTTTTTAAAGGGTTAAAATGTAAAAAAAAAATATATGTTTCGTATCGCCATAATTTTACTGACCCATAGAGTACGGGTCACATGACATTTTGGCTGCACAGTGAATGTCATAGAAAACAAATCCTATAATAAATTCTCGCAAATGCAGTTTTTGTACTAATTAATCCAACCTATTTAGAATTTCTTTCCAGCTTCTGGTACTTCATATAGAATATTAAATGGTACCATTATATAGTACTATTTTTTTTTAATATAGATTGTGAGCCCCATATAGGGATCACAATGTACTTTTTTTTTTTCTTATCTTTGTCTTTGAATGGGAGGAAATCCACACAAACAGGGGAGAACATACAACATTGCAGATGTTGTTCCTGGCAGGATTCAAACCCAGGACTACAGCGCTGCAAGGCTGCTGTGCTAACCACAGAGCCACCGTGTTGCACCACAAAGTACTATGTTTCCCACAAAACTAAGCCTTCATATGGCTACGTGAATGGAAAAATAAAAAAGTTATAGATTTTGGAAGGCGTGGAGTCAAAAATAAAAATGCCTACAGCAGAAAGAGGTTGGCATATATTATGCTTTTTTGGGGCTTGTTTGTTCGTTATTAGAGATGAGCGAACAGTGTTCTATCGAACACATGTTCGATCGGATATCAGGGTGTTCGCCATGTTCGAATCGAATCGAACACCACGTGGTAAAGTGCGCCAAAATTCGATTCCCCTCCCACCTTCCCTGGCGCCTTTTTTGCACCAATAACAGCGCAGGGGAGGTGGGACAGGAACTACGACACTGGGGGCATTGAAAAAAATTGGAAAAAGTCATTGGCTGCCGAAATCAGGTGACCTCCATTTTAGACGAATAGTGGATTTCAAATCCGGGTCATATGAGAATGTGAACTTTGTGACTATGAGACAGGGATAGCTGTACAGGCAGGGATAGCTAGGGATAACCTTTATTTAGGGGGGAATGTTATTAAAAATAACTTTTTGGGGCTCTATCGGGTGTGTAATTGTGATTTTTGTGAGATAAACTTTTTCCCATAGGGATGCATTGGCCAGCGCTGATTGGCCGAATTCCGTACTCTGGCCAATCAGTGCTGGCCAATGCATTCTATTAGCTTGATGAAGCAGAGTGTGCACAAGGGTTCAAGCGCACCCTCGGCTCTGATGTAGCAGAGCCGAGGCTGCACAAGGGTTCAAGCGCACCCTCGGCTCTGATGTAGGAGAGCCGAGGGTGCACTTGAACCCTTGTGCAGCCTCGGCTCTGCTACATCAGAGCCGAGGGTGCGCTTGAACCCTTGTGCACACTCTGCTTCATCAAGCTAATAGAATGCATTGGCCAGCGCTGATTGGCCAATGTATTATATTAGCCTGATGAAGTAGAGCTGAATGTGTGTGCTAAGCACACACATTCAGCTCTACTTCATCGGGCTAATAGAATGCATTGGCCAGCGCTGATTGGCCAGAGTACGGAACTCGACCAATCAGCGCTGGCTCTGCTGGAGGAGGCGGAGTCTAAGATCGCTCCACACCAGTCTCCATTCAGGTCCGACCTTAGACTCCGCCTCCTCCGGCAGAGCCAGCGCTGATTGGCCGAAGGCTGGCCAATGCATTCCTATGCGAATGCAGAGACTTAGCAGTGCTGAGTCAGTTTTGCTCAACTACACATCTGATGCACACTCGGCACTGCTACATCAGATGTAGCAATCTGATGTAGCAGAGCCGAGGGTGCACTAGAACCCCTGTGCAAACTCAGTTCACGCTAATAGAATGCATTGGCCAGCGCTGATTGGCCAATGCATTCTATTAGCCCGATGAAGTAGAGCTGAATGTGTGTGCTAAGCACACACATTCAGCACTGCTTCATCACGCCAATACAATGCATTAGCCAGTGCTGATTGGCCAGAGTACGGAATTCGGCCAATCAGCGCTGGCTCTGCTGGAGGAGGCGGAGTCTAAGATCGCTCCACACCAGTCTCCATTCAGGTCCGACCTTAGACTCCGCCTCCTCCAGCAGAGCCAGCGCTGATTGGCCGAATTCCGTACTCTGGCCAATCAGCACTGGCTAATGCATTGTATTGGCTTGATGAAGCAGTGCTGAATGTGTGTGCTTAGCACACACATTCAGCTCTACTTCATCGGGCTAATAGAATGCATTGGCCAATCAGCGCTGGCCAATGCATTCTATTAGCGTGAACTGAGTTTGCACAGGGGTTCTAGTGCACCCTCGGCTCTGCTACATCAGATTGCTACATCTGATGTAGCAGTGCCGAGTGTGCATCAGATGTGTAGTTGAGCAAAACTGACTCAGCACTGCTAAGTCTGCATTCGCATAGGAATGCATTGGCCAGCCTTCGGCCAATCAGCGCTGGCTCTGCCGGAGGAGGCGGAGTCTAAGGTCGGACCTGAATGGAGACTGGTGTGGAGCGATCTTAGACTCCGCCTCCTCCAGCAGAGCCAGCGCTGATTGGCCGAATTCCGTACTCTGGCCAATCAGCACTGGCTAATGCATTGTATTGGCTTGATGAAGCAGTGCTGAATGTGTGTGCTTAGCACACACATTCAGCTCTACTTCATCGGGCTAATAGAATGCATTGGCCAGCGCTGATTGGCCGAATTCCGTACTCTGGCCAATCAGCACTGGCTAATGCATTGTATTGGCTTGATGAAGCAGTGCTGAATGTGTGTGCTTAGCACACACATTCAGCTCTACTTCATCGGGCTAATAGAATGCATTGGCCAATCAGCGCTGGCCAATGCATTCTATTAGCGTGAACTGAGTTTGCACAGGGGTTCTAGTGCACCCTCGGCTCTGCTACATCAGATTGCTACATCTGATGTAGCAGTGCCGAGTGTGCATCAGATGTGTAGTTGAGCAAAACTGACTCAGCACTGCTAAGTCTGCATTCGCATAGGAATGCATTGGCCAGCCTTCGGCCAATCAGCGCTGGCTCTGCCGGAGGAGGCGGAGTCTAAGGTCGGACCTGAATGGAGACTGGTGTGGAGCGACCTTAGACTCCGCCTCCTCCAGCAGAGCCAGCGCTGATTGGCCGAATTCCGTACTCTGGCCAATCAGCACTGGCTAATGCATTGTATTGGCTTGATGAAGCAGTGCTGAATGTGTGTGCTTAGCACACACATTCAGCTCTACTTCATCGGGCTAATAGAATGCATTGGCCAATCAGCGCTGGCCAATGCATTCTATTAGCGTGAACTGAGTTTGCACAGGGGTTCTAGTGCACCCTCGGCTCTGCTACATCAGATTGCTACATCTGATGTAGCAGTGCCGAGTGTGCATCAGATGTGTAGTTGAGCAAAACTGACTCAGCACTGCTAAGTCTGCATTCGCATAGGAATGCATTGGCCAGCCTTCGGCCAATCAGCGCTGGCTCTGCCGGAGGAGGCGGAGTCTAAGGTCGGACCTGAATGGAGACTGGTGTGGAGCTATCTTAGACTCCGCCTCCTCCAGCAGAGCCAGCGCTGATTGGTCGAGTTCCGTACTCTGGCCAATCAGCACTGGCCAATGCATTTCTATGGGGAAAAGTTAGCTTGCGAAAATCGCAAACTGACAGGGATTTCCATGAAATAAAGTGACTTTTATGCCCCCAGACATGCTTCCCCTGCTGTCCCAGTGTCATTCCAGGGTGTTGGTATCATTTCCTGGGGTGTCATAGTGGACTTGGTGACCCTCCAGACACGAATTTGGGTTTCCCCCTTAACGAGTTTATGTTCCCCATAGACTATAATGGGGTTCGAAACCCATTCGAACACTCGAACAGTGAGCGGCTGTTCGAATCGAATTTCGAACCTCGAACATTTTAGTGTTCGCTCATCTCTATTCGTTATGCTTGATTCATGACACACTGCGCCATTTTTCCAAATGTTTTTCTTCCCTTGCTATTTTTTTTTTGCTTTTTTGGCATGGCCAAAGTGGAGTCTCATTTCTTTCTGTATTTATAAGTTGTGCCTTTTTAACAAGGTGCAACAAAAATTTGCAAATGCACTCAAGTATATGGGCTTCATAAATATTCCCATCATGTCACACATCATACATATCACACGGCATTGGAATCACAATTCCTTGTGGTACATTTTGCACAATATTTATTACTCAAGTAAATAAAATAACTAACATGTTCACAACATTTAAAGGGGTTGACTGGGATAAAAACTAATCCCTACACTATTCTAAACACCCTCCCCTTGTCTACTTTCTAAATAACATAATTTATCAAAAATGTATATTTACTCTAATGACCGCCCCAGGAACATTTGCTAGTTATCCAGTGATAATCCATTTCCCTGTTTCCGGAAACGTAACGTCACTGATACTCCCATCCCATCCACTCAGTCATATTTACCTATTTTCCTTCCAGGCTTCTTCCTGCAGAACAGCTCCTCCGTCTTTTCTAACTACTGGCGCACGCTATTGTCCCAGCGCTTTTCTGTGTGCTGCAGCTGATAATTCACCTCTACTGCGCAGCTCCCACGTCTGTCCTGTAGAGGTGGATCGTTGACTGCAGAGCACAGAGCAGCGCTGGGACAATAGTACCGGCAGAATCAGAAAAAAATTAGGACCCATCCAACAGGAGCAAGACTAGAAGGAGAGGTGAGTATATATTGGAGTCGGGGGCTAAGCTGAGTAGGTAGGGAAGGGCTAGTAGTGGGTAGGATAGCTGGAGAGACTCAGGCGAGGGGGGTGAGTGTATGGGAAGGAGAGAGGAAGGAGTGGGAGTGAGGTGAGAGGTAGCTAGCGTGGAAGTTACACAGCAGGAAGCTGAACCTAGTAAACAAATGCAGAAGATACCAGTAGCTACCAGAAACACCCAGAAATCACTGAAAACACTGCTAAAGGTATATGGATGCATTTATTAAATCATTAATACAGCTAATAGACTTTTTTTAAAAAAAAAAAAAAAAAAAAACATTTTTTGCCTGGAAAACCACTGAAAACCTCTTTAATAAAGGAATTTGCCTACATCATAAATAGACACCACAGCAAAACTAGTCTAAAAAATGCACACCTATAAAAAAAATTCAGCAAGAAAGCTCAGATGACAAATAACCCGTACATGTGAATGTAGTGATGATATATGTGATTACAATATTTGAGTGAAAGAATACTTTTTTTTTTTTTATCGAAAACTGTACAACTGACAGGAGCCTTTAGAATCCTGTTGTCCAAATCAAGCCTAGTTTCAAGATGAGAGGCAGTTGGAAATAGAGGCATACAGGTTCTATATGGTATCTTGTGGTACACTTGCCCACAGATATGAGCCTTTAGATCAGTGATGACGAACCTTTTTGAGACCGAGTGCCAAAACTGTAGCCCAAAACCCAATAAATTATTGCAGAGTGCCGAAACAGCAATTTAACCTTAAAACTCTGTGGATCCAAAATTGCGGACCCACAAATTACATTCCTGTGAACGGGGCTTTACAGAGCTTGTACTGAAAGGTAAAGGTCTGTACATAGTACAATCTGCCCCACAGTGGCCCCAACACACAGTACAATCTGCCCCACAGTGGCCCCCACATAGTACTATCTGCCACGCAGTGGCCCCGACACACAGTACAATCTGTCCCGCAGTGACCCCCCCCAAAGGATTATATCTATATACTCCACTGTAGCCCCTTCCCCACACAACATGAAATTGTCCACAGTAGCCCCCTCCCCACACAGCATGAAATGGTCCACAGTAGTTCCCCCTCCATACACAGTATGAAATGGTCCACAGTAGTCCTCCTCCCCACACAGCATGAAATGGTCCACAGTAGCCCTCCCCCCACACAGCATGAAATGGTCCACAGTAGCCCCCCCCACACACAGCATGAAATGGTCCACAGTAGCCCCCCTTCCCAGACAGTACACTCACAAATATACTTACCTGAAGGGTTGCCAGGCATCCTCTCTCCTATTCACTGCGGGCGCTAATGACTTACGTCATTACGCCTGCATCGGTGCAGAGGTCACACTCTGTCTAGTTAGTGTAGGCTGTGCATACCGCATGGCCTACACTGACAGCTTTCAGCTGGATGTGCATTTGCAAAACCAACTGAAAGCAGCGATCGCTCACTAACGGGGAATCCTGTACCGAGTGACCGCACGCATGCCAGCAGAGGGGGCTCTGCGTGCCCTCTCTGGCACGCATGCCATAGGTTCGCCATCACTGCTCTAGATCCTGTCTATTCATAGTTTGCCGAAGCTGGTGTCCAGCAGGACCCATAAATGCATGGCAGTAAATCTGGCAACTGGGCAGGGCAAGAAAGTGTTGCAATCTGGTGGACACTTTTCTGGGAAACCCTTGCTGTGCCTGGGGGGGCATTATCCCGCTGAAACCTGCCAGCTGGAAGCCCTGCCAAGAGAAGCAAGACATGTGATTGCAGGATGTACTGCACATATATCACTAAGCTGGTAGTGTCTGTCATATCACAACTAGGGTGACTGAATGGTGTATGTGATGCCTCCCCACATCATCATGTAAGCAGTTGGGACAGAGTGTCACTCCACAGCAAAGGCAGACTTACCACAAGGCCTCCATATTTGAACCTGAGCATCGTCTGGACACAACCTGATCTAGTACATGGCAGTTCAGAGTTCGGATTCTTGACACAACTACAAATGAGGGCGACATTCCCTGGCTGACAACGGCAGGAAATGTAATAGTTGATATCTTTTTGTTAAGCACTTGGCCAATGGAAAGGGGTGTGTAATGAAGGCCTGTTCATTGCGTGTGTGTGTGCCCTCTCATATATATCCACGGCTCCTGAAATCTTTCAGCTAGTGGAGAAAAAAAGCGACGTGATCTATCTTCAGGCGGATTCAGCGTGAAAAAACCCTTTGAAGTCAATGGGAGGCGGAATAAAACGGAACACGTTTTTTGGGAGCATTTTTTTCATAAAAACATTTCAAAAACCGCTAGCATTTTTCAAAGAGAAGTTTTCAGATCCATACATTGTGCTTGACCAAAAAAAAGCTGAAAACGCATCAAATGCTCCAAAAATCACATCATAAAAAAAACAATTCCTAATTCCTGAAGCTGATATTTTCAGCTTGCAAAAAAACTCTGTGTGAACATACCCTAATAGTAAGTATAGTCTGACATATATATTCTTAGATTATTTTGCAATATTTTTAACGCGCTTTCTACTCTAAGAATTCAAAGATGTGGCAGAGAAGGTTAGTGGCAGCCCTGTAGGAAGTTAATCCCTAGTACCCACTAGGGTAAAGCCAATTTACCTCAGTATATTTTTGAAAGTGTGAAAGAAAACTACCAGTAAATTCAGCGCACTGTCGGCTTTCCCAGTATGTGACCCAGGTCAGTAGATATCGGTGCTGTTATTTTTAGCCCCTATATCTCCCCATGTCTAAAATAATCTTGGCCCTTCAAGGTACCCCGTAAAGTGGCCCCTGGTCAAAATGAGTTAGACACCCTTGGTCTATCAGTTCTGAGCCACTGATTGGCTGGCGCACTCGTGCTTAGTATGCAGAAGGTAAACAAAGACCGTGACCTGAACGGAGACTCTTGTTGGATCCCAGGCCAAGCGGACAGATATGTACTATTTAATATTTTAAAAGGGTTAGAAAAATAAACTGGAAAACCCTTATAACCTGGAAGTTATCAAGTTGAACTCATATGCCTAAAATAAGGAGTATTTCATTTAGTCCTGATTTAATTAATCTGTATAGGCATCACTTTAGACTCCCATTGCCATATTCACCTCAGCTTTTTTAAATTATTTTTTTGTTGTTATTCTTTCTTTTGATTTCAATATGGAACCCCCCTTCTATGGAAAGAAGGCATGCCTTATCTGTATGAGGCGTGCATATGCATTCTGTATGGTGATGCTGTTATCCATATGAGCTATTTCAGTCGTGCCCAGTGGCGTAATTAGGAATGGCAGGGCCCCGTGGCGAACTTTTGACATGGCCCCCCCCCCAATCGACACCGACGTTGAAGACCTCGACCGGCCCCCTCCTCCGCACTCTATTATGTCCCTTAGTGGCCCCTGCACACAGTATTATGTCCCTTAATGGTCCCTGCACACAGTATTATGTCCCTTAGTGGCCCCTGCACACAGTATTATGTCCCTTAGTGGCCCCTGCACACAGTGTTATCCCCCATAGTGACCTCTGCACACAGTATTATGTCCCTTACTGGTCCCTGCACACAGTATTATCCCCCATAGTGGCCCCTACACACAGTATTATACCCCATAGTGGACACCCATAAACAATTATTATACTCTGGGGTCTTTTCACACCCCAGAGTATAATAATCGGAGACCCGGGGGAATAAAAACATAAAAAATTACTGTTTCTTACCTGTCCCCGGCTCCAACGCTGTCTTCTCCACTGCCGTCCTTCTGAAATGACGTCAGACGTCACATGACCCGGGACGCAGGCAGGGTTCATGTGACATCAGAGACGTCAGAAAGGATGTCAGGAAGGAGGCCTGACAGGATCGTGGAGAGGTAAGTAACAGTATTTTTTACGTACCCTTACCTCTCCCGGTCCGCCGATCATTATACTCGGGGGTCTGTGAGTATAATGATAGTATTTGTGGGGCCCACGGTATCACTTGCCTATCCCGGCCCTACCAGGATCAGCAAGTAAATAGGGCCCGTAACGGCCTATTAAAAGAAAAAAAAAAAAAACGCAGCGGTAGCGGCTGTCACCGGGCCCCCTAATGGCCCGGGCACTGTGGCACCTGCGTCCGCTGCCTCTACGGTAGTTACGCTCCTGGTCGTGCCTTATATTGAATCATGGATGGCAAGCATTATTTTTTAACATTAGTGACTATGAATAATGAATGGTAACAGACAGTCATCAGTTACCATCTGCTATTTTGTGTGTTTTTTTTCTGAACGACAAGTCAACTCTGAGGATACATGTGAAAATTTATTTTAAGCTGAAGCCCCACATTGCAGAAACACAGCTTTTTTTGTTGCAGATTTTGTTGCTGTTTTTTGAGCCAAATCCAGAAGTGGATTGAGCAGAAGGTAGAAGTAAAATAACTTCCAATATATTCCCCATTCCTTTTGTGGCCATTCTTGGATTTGGCTCAAAAAACTGTTTCTGCAATATGGGGCCTCAGCCGTAAAATGTATATTTATGTAAAAAGTTGTGGTTAAAAAAATATGCAATAAAAAAAATTAAAATAAAGGTTATTTTATTAAAAATAAATGAGTTTTTAGAAAAAAAAAAAAACAGAGGTATCCTTAGGGCTAATCCTGATTCTGATTCAGGAAGCCACATCAGAATTGGACCAAAATGCGCCTGCCACGACGGTCGTGGCTTCTGACAGTCGTGGCTTCCCCCTCCGAAGTAGGCTCAAATGAATGGGCTCATT
This sequence comes from Leptodactylus fuscus, assembly GCF_031893055.1. Taxonomy (NCBI): domain Eukaryota; kingdom Metazoa; phylum Chordata; class Amphibia; order Anura; family Leptodactylidae; genus Leptodactylus; species Leptodactylus fuscus. The sequence goes on along the minus strand of NC_134266.1, from coordinate 96,245,561 downwards.
TCTTTTTTTCCGTGAGCCAGAACATACCACTCATGGAAAAAAAGGAAGGTAGCAGTCTACATAGAACTCTGTTGTGAGGGGACGGATTCTGAGGTGGATTCGGCATCAGAATTCGGCGCCTCTTGCCCCGTGTAAACGGGCCCTTATCCTCTAATGACACCATGTGCAAAACACAAACAGAGTCAACACTAAATAATGGTATTATAAAATGCTGAAAATACTGTGGTAGTTGCAAGGACTGGTAGGACTCTGCAATAGGACAGAGACTAAATATAGTTGGTTTGTTTTTTGGACAATGAAATTCTAGAATCTAAATCCATCCTGCCAGTCCACCCAACCTGCATTGGAAAGAAAAAAAAATGCTGCAAAGTTTTCCCTCATGAGTCTGACAGCAATTGTTGATCTTTGGCCAGATGAGTCGAGACCATGTAACCAAGACCCTGGGCGTCAACCGGCAATGCTTGGTTCCTGTCAGTCTGTAATTGTAGATTTTTTTCTGATAGTTGAGTTCACGACTGAAATATGTTTTTTTTTTTTCCACATATCTGTAAGGCCTCATCGTCAACAACCACAAATGGCATAGGAGGTCCATCAGTTCCAAGAATGGCTTTGGTGTTGACAATCCAAAATTTCCAGAATATAGTCTCTGTCCCATTACAAAGTCCTTGAAAATTCTAGAGTCGTTGATGCGGCCATATGCCCCAATGTTCACACCCACATATCGATACTGGACATCAGCAATGGCCATCAGCACAATCGAAAAATACTTCTTGTAGTTGAAGAACAGGGAGCCACTCCTTGCAGGTTTCTGAATACTGATGTGCTTTCCATCAACTGCTCCTACACAATTTGGAAACTGTGTTTCATCTCAGAACTTGTTTGCAATTCTTTCCATTGTACTGTTTTTGGATGTGGGAAAAATTAATCACAAAGCAAATCCCATAGGGTCTGGCATGTATCCCAGACGATGTAGGAGGATGCCAGGATGAAACTTTAAGTGCATGGAGGAGAAGCTTTCACCTGTTGCCAGATATCTTCAAAGAAAAATAAATATAAATGTATATATGTAGTAGAAATACAATGTTGATACTCACTGAAGGGTCACTATCAAGAGCTCCTCTGTTGATACACTTGTCCATAAGAGGGTTTCACGTTTTTTTTACAGACACTTTCATAACAGAATCCTGATGGTAGTGTGAACAGTGCGAATAACAGCAACAGTAATTTGCAATTGCTGATTATCTTCTGAATCACACAAAAGCAATGTGAAGCAGCCAAACCTTCTGCAAGTGAAATGGAAAAATGTTATCTGACATTTTTATCTATGAACCGTAACAGTACAATGTGATGCCTCATAGCAGCTCAACAGGTTTTTATCTTATATACCACTATAAATGGCCGTTTTTGTTTTTTGTTATAACTACCTTATATTATTAATATCTTTGTGTTGTAAGTCCTGTGCAAGTAGTAAGACATAGCACTCGTTGGGACAAGGCAGTTATGCCATCATGTCAGCGTGCAGGTTGTCAGGTTTTATGCTTTCAATGCATTGCCTTGTAGTGGAGGATGCTGTGCGCTCTGTCGGGACATACCTTACCATATATGGTATCTTGGCAATGGCTTAGGGTAGATTTACATCTCCCAAACTTTTACCTAAAAGAGGAAATCTCTGCTGCTTGCTGCAGATTCTGGGATATGGAATAACCTAACTGCTGCAAGCGCTGACAATATATTTGCTAAACGTGGGATGAAGATTGTTCTACATCTATGCAGAAATAATCCTGTTTCTTCTTACGCAGATTTCTCATCTCTTTAATTATAGTTGAGTCATCAGCATACAGTTCACAGATACTTGCAGAGTTATTTGTGTGCTATGCATGGTGGTATTTGTAGTCATAATACGGATAATCATGAACACATTAACCTCTTCATAAATTCAGGAACATGACCAGGCAGTGCCTTGTGGTAGCAAATACTAATCTTTTGTCTTATCCATCTATCATCCTCTCTGCAACGTGTTCTTCAGTTTGCTTCTTCTGGCTTTAAATGAGACGCACGGGCAGTCGGCTCCGCCATGCCTGCGGCCATTTTCTTGTGGCCGTTTACACAGTATGCTCGTGTAATCGGCCACAAGAAAATGGCCGCTGGCATGCATAGTCCCCCATCTCTGCCCCCAGTTTCATGTCCCTCCATCTCTGTCCCCAGATTCATGTCCCCCATCTCTGCCCCCAGATTCATGTCCCTCATCTCTGCCCTCAGTTTCCTGTCCCCCCATCTCTGCCTCCAGTTTCTTGTCCCCCCATCTCTGCCCCCAGATTCATGTCCCCTCCATCTCTGCCCCCAGATTCATGTCCCCTCCATCTCTGCCCCCAGTTTCATGTCCCCCCATCTCTGCCCCCAGATTCATCTCCCCTCCATCTCTGCCCCCAGTTTCATGTCCCTCCATCTCTGCCCCCAGATTCATGTCCCCTCCATTTCTGTCCCCAGATTCATGTCCCCTCCATCTCTGCCCTCAGATTCATGTCCCCTCCACCTCTGCCCCCAGATTCATGTCCCCCCATCTCTGCCCCCAGATTCATGTCCCCTCCATCTCTGCCCCTAGTTTCATGTCCCTCCATCTCTGCCCCCAGATTCATGTCCCCTCCATCTCTGTCCCCAGATTCATATCCCCACATTTCTGCCCCCAGATTCATGTTCCCTCCATCTCTGCCCCCAGATTCATGTCCCCTTTATCTCTGCCCCCAGATTCATGTCCCCTCCATCTCTGCCCCCAGATTCATGTCCCCTCCATCTCTGCCCCCAGATTCATGTCCCTCCATCTCTGCCCCCAGATTCATGTCCCTCCATCTCTGCCCCCAGATTCATGTCTCCACATCTCTGCCCCTAGATTCATGTCCCCACATCTCTGCCCCCAGTGTCATGCCGTCCTCTCCTTCATCTGCCCCCAGTTTCACGTTCCACCTTAGTGTACACATTACACTTACCTTCTCCTTCGCTCCCTCGCCACTATCTGCGCGCCTCTCTCTCTGACACAGTTGTAAACGCGATGTGATGTCATCACATCGCGTCTACACAGCCAGTAGGCGGCGTGCATCAGTGAAAGAAGGAACGGACCTGTGTCAGCTCCTTGCTTTAGCCGCATATATTTTCAACTCAGATCTGCGTCCTCTGGACGCAGATCTGAGTTGAAATCGGGACATTCCTCCCTCCAACCGGGACCGTGGGACACGTCACCGGAATCGTGAATGTCCCGCGGAAATCGGGACGGTTGGGAGGTATGTTAATGGCAATTTCAGACGGACCAGCTAGTGTCCATTGCTAAAATCTTGTACAGACAATGGACATTGCTGACAGAATCCAATGGTAGTGTGAACGCCCTCCTAACAAATTTTTACTCTCCAATCCACATTTCTGTCCAGGCTGGTCTCTGCAGCTGCCTCTGGATAATGTACTGTGGGGGCCAAAAAAGGTGGTCATATACTGTGGGTGGGCCATATAATGTGTGGGTGCCAAAAAAATGGGTCATATACTGTGTGGAAGCCAAAAAATGGGGACCACGTACTGTGTGGGAGCAAAAAAAGGAGGGCCATATACTGTGGGGATATAACAAAGTGGTCATATATTGTGTGGGTCATAAAAGGGGGAACTTATACCATGTAGGGGCCAAGAACAGGGGAGTCATATACTGTGGTGGGAGGGCTATTAAAAAAAGGAATCCTATACTATGGGAGAGCCAAAAAAGGAAGAGAGTACGGCTCTACAGGGTATGGCCAAATAGAAGAATTTGTTGATCTGCAAATGCGGGGGGTTTGTCGTACAATTTTAATTAGGGGAGTCCAAACACGCAACCAAATCAAACCCCCTCATGCAAGTAAGAAGATTGTCTGCTGTCATTTTCAGCAACAATCTTCTTAAAGGGGTTGTCCAGGATAAATTAATATTTTAACAATACGCCCCCATGCACCCCTCTTCAACTTTCTAAAAAACATTTATTAAATTTTCTTATTAGTTTTACTGTAATACGTTTGCCATTTCACCTACATATATTACATTTTTTGCCTCTCCGCTGCCGTTCCAGGGTCTCGTTCTAAGGGATATCCACAGCCTGGAACGTCACTAGAAAGAAGCCCGCTCCCCCAGACCCATTATATTTACCTGTTCTTCCTGTAGATGTCCAGATCCCGAGATGTCATTGCTGGAAGGTCACCTCTTCATTGTGTGTACCGACCATGCAGGCATGCGCAGTACAGTGAGTGTCCAACATACGTCACAAAGAGGTGGTGTCAGCTAACAATGAAATCCCAGGTCTGGACCAGAAAGGGAAGCAAAGGTAAGTGTAATGGGTCTGGGAGGCAGGCCAAAGAGGAGGCGCCAGCTGGTACACGTCACAAAGAGATTGTGCTGGCTGGCGCCTCCATAGAGTCATGTATGCCTATAATATGGACTGCGAATGTGAATGTGCTTGGGTCACCATTGAGCATATTATACTGTGCAGGGGCCAGTATGGAGCATTATATTGTGTGGGGGCCTCTGTGGATCATATTATACTGTTTATATATGATAGTATATATTATGAATGTATGTATGTATGAAGAAAAGCATGAAGAATTCATTGTTGTTTTTCTGAGGCTTTCTCTGTGTGACTGTAATAATTGTATACAGAGGTAATTACAATATTACAGCCAAAGAAGAAGGTTATTGAGTGACTGACAACTAAGAGTCTAAAGATGGCTGCTCAATGTGCAGTGGGAGGGCTAGCTAGGGAAACAGGGAGGGGGAGTATACGAGAGAGGGAGGTATTTATAGGAAAACACAGGAAAATACCCATGTAAACAAATGCAGATGATGTTAGGAGCTCACAGAGAACCCCTGAAAACAGTCAAAACACTGCTAAGGGTATTTCAGTGCACTTATTAACCCATACCTCCCAAACGTCTCAGATTCAGCAAGACAGTCCCGGATTCTGGGTCCTGTCCCACTGTCTTGGTCAGCGGGATGTATGTCCCGGTTTTAACTCATCTGCATCTGAAGGATTGCATCTGCAGCTCACTGAAGACTCCAGGAGAAGAAATTACAGGCAGAGCAGCAGGAGAGTGAGGAGAGGTGAGTATCAGGTTTTTTTTTTTTAAACTTTGGGAGATGAAGAGAGACATAAAACCATGGGGGCAGCTGGACATTAGTGTTAAAGGGATTCTACCATTAAAAAACTATTTTTTCTAGGTAACACGTCGGAATAGCCTTTAGAAAGGCTATACATCTCCTACCTCAGGAGATGCGATGGGGGCGTCCCCATTGCTGCTCGAAAACCGACTGCAGCGCCACCTCTATGTTCTTCTGTATCCTCCCCTTCCTTCATCAACTTGATGTCGGACGCCTGCGAAGTACGCTCTGCCGACACCGCAATTTCGCGCATGCGCAGTACGTTCCTCGAAGTCCTTGCCGAACAGAGCGTACTGCGCAGGCGTCCGACATCAAGCCGAAGAAGGAAGGGGAGGATACAGGCGGTGCTGCAGTCAGTTTTCGAGCAGCAATAGGGACGCCCCCATCGCATCTCCTGCGCTGGGGGACGCCCCCATCGCTGTGAGAGAACTAATTACCATACCGGTACAAACCGGTATTTCGAACGAACGGCGCAGCGGAGAGCACTTCCAAACGTAGGAGACGAATAGCCTTTCTAAAGGCTATTCTGACGTGTTACCTAGAAAAAATAGTTTTTTAATGGTAGAATCTCTTTAAAGACAAGATTGACAACATCCACCTGGAGATTACCCAGTCTCGGAGCAGTATCTTCCTCTTCCCTCCCTTGCTCCTCCTTGTGAACTCTCATTCTACTTGCACAAACAAACCTATCCCATCACACCTCCTCTGGTTTTTTTCCCCTGCTGTTACAATTTACCTTACTATAATTTTTAACCTCTTTCTTCTGGAATCTATCCCTCCTCTTTCAAACCTGCTGTCATAAACCCACTACTAAAAAACCCTCCTTCAATCCATCCCGTGCTGCTAACTATCAACCAACTCTAACCTCTCCTTCATCTATAAACATCTTGGTCTATTCTCACCTAATCTGCTGTCTCTTTGCTAACTCTGTTCTGGATCCCTAGCAATCTGCTTTCCATGCACTGTACTCTACAGAAATAGCCCTTACAGGAGTCTCCAATGGTCCCCTGATGGCTAAATATAATGGTAAGTAGTCACTACATATTTTTCTGGATCTCTCAGCAGCATTTAACACTGTAGACCACTAACTCCTCACTATGCTTCACTCTATTGGCCTCACGGCCTCTCTCTTGTTTTTCCTCCTATCTTTCTGATCATTTAGTGTATATGCTGGTGCTATTTCTTACCCGCTTCCCCTTGCTGCTGAGGTTCCTCAGGACTTAGTCCTAGGCCCCCTCCTCTTCTCCCTCTACACAGCACCTATTGGACAAAATATCAACAGATTTGGCTTTCATTACCAGCTCATGACACCCAATTATATACCTCATGCCATGACATCACCCCTGCACTAATACAGAACACAAGTGACTGTCTCTCTGCTGTCTCTAACATTATGTCTTCTATCAACCTAACGCTGGCATCTCTATTTCAATCTACGATATTACTACAATACAAAATGCTATGTCCACTGTCTCGGGGTCGTATTTGACTCAGACCTCTTCTTCACCCCACCTATTCAGGTACTTGCATATTCATGTCACGTGCAAATCAAAAACATCTTCAGAATCCACTGTGGAAACATCAAAAAAACCTCACTGTCTGTCTGATTCTCACTCGGCTATTGCAATTGTCTTCTGATTGGGCTTCCTCTTACTAAAGTCTCCCCTCTACAATCTGTCCTGAATGCAGCCACCAGACTCATCTTTCTGTCACACCAGTACACAGATGAATCTACCTTGTGCCAGTCACTGCGTGGTTGCCATACAGCTGGCTCATTCAGCTTCAGTTACGGTATATGGCCACATTCACACGGTGTAACGTGCCGCGTGATGTGGCACGTGTACGCCGCGGGACCCTTTGCGTGCCGTACACGCTCCCATTGATTTCAATGGGAGCGGGGATCGTATGCACCGCGCTAGTTTGCGGCCGTGAATAAATGTACGGCCGCAAACTAGCGCGGCGCATACGATACCCGCTCCCATTGAAATCAATGGGAGCGTGTACGGCACGCAAAGGGTCCCGCGGCGTACACGTGCCACATCACGCGGCACGTTACACCGTGTGAATGCGGCCTATAACCTTATTTATTAATAGATGGCTGGGCCATTCTACCAAATGAGCCCTCTGACCTCTTGTGTCTCCCTCTCTCCTTATAGAGTGTAAGCTCCCGTGAGCAGGGCCCTCACTACTACTGTTTGATATGCTAACTATTTTGTCACATGGTAATGTTTAATATTGTCTGTTCATGTGTCCTCTGATTTGTAAAGTGCTGTGGAATATTTTGGCGTTATAAAAAAGCAATTATTATTTTCATTGTTAACAGGCCCAATTTTATTTATGGATAATCAATTCTTTCTTTGCCTTTGTATACTTTATACAGTCATGCTAAAAAATGTTGCCTTCTTGGAATTGCTGGTATAACAATTGCTACTTTGGCCTTTACTTCTTATGGAATCTTCTGAACTAACCAAAACAAAATAGTGTGATATATTTGCTTGTTATTTCAGTAGTGGCCACTTGAGGGCAACAGAAGGTCACATTTTAGCTTCATTGCTGTGAAATGCGCCTAGTTCCAATCCAATATGAATTTAGTTCAGCTCCCATTTTACTCAACTATCATCAATCCAATGATTTATTGGAACAGCATGGCACATGCAAGACAACCTACCAGGTGTAACAACACTGCAAGGAGGTGCAGGGGAGCAACACCATTGTTCTAGAGATTGCAGCTACCCCACTGATAGTGCCATACCTCCCAACTTTCAAAGGACAGAAAGAGGGACAAAATTTAGCCCCTTCCACTTCTAAATTGACTCCGCCCATTCAGATCCTTTTCTCTTTGTTCTCCCCACACAATAACCCTAATATTATATGCCCTACATTATAATGTTCTCAAATTGATCCCACAGTATAAATTATTTCTCCTGGTACACCCACAGTTTAATGTCCCCCCTCTAGTTATGCATAGTTTAATGTCCCCCTCCATCTGCCCCCACAGTTAAAGGGGCTCTATCAGCAAAATTATGCTGTATGAGCTCCACATATGCGTGAATAGCCTTTAAAAAGGCTATTCAGGCACCGCTAATCTTATTTTAAACCCCCCGCCTGTTTTCAAATAAGACTATAAAAATACCTTTGCATGCATGCTGGGCGGTCGAGCACGATCTGACGTAATCTTCGGTCCTGCCTTCCTCTTCTTTCTTCTTCCAGCGACGTCCTCCTGTCCTGGCTCTTCTCCGCCTTCATCTTCTGTTGTTCCGGCAGGTTGTGTTCAAATCCCGTGCGCGCCGACGCCATTTTTGTTGTAGATCTAAGTATCCCTTAGAACTACGCGAGCATGCGCAGTACGCTCGCGAACTTCTTCACTCTGGAAGAAAAGAAGATGAAGGCGAAGAAGAGCCAGGACAGGAGGATGTCGCTGGAAGAAGAAAGAAGAGGAAGGCAGGACCGAAGATGACATTGGATCATGCACGACCGCCCAGAGTGCATGCTGAGGTATGATTTACATATACGTTTTTATAGTTTTATTTGAAAACGGGACGGGGGTTTAAAATAAGATTAGCGGTGCCTGAATAGCCTTTTTAAAGGCTACTTACGAGTATGTGTGGCTCATACAGCATAATTTTGTTGATAAAGCCCCTTTAATGTCCCTCTCCAGTTTTCCCCACGACTTAATGTCCGCCTCCGGTTGCCCCTGTTTAATGTCTCCCACCAGCTAACGCCACAGTTGGAGATATGCAGCGTTTCGGTGCACTTCTGCAAGCCGTTCAAGTGTTAGGCCTACCTCTTCTTCTTCATCAGTTCGTTGTTCAGCTTCCTCTTCTTCACTCACTGACTTGGTCATCTCCTCCAGATCTTCGTTTGTCAGTGGTAGGCCATGCTCGTCAAGAAAACCATTGATTTCATCGGCTGTTATGTCACTGAAGCCTTCTCCACCCAGTAACTGTGCCAGCTTCACAGATTTTTGGACTGCAAACATTTGAATTTCACTGGGAGCGAATCCCTTGTTATTGTGCACCACTTCTGGCCACAATTTCTTCCAGCAGGCATTCAGTGTCTGTTTCTTCATATCCGTTAAGGCACTCTGAATGTTCTTCAGACATTCGTGTAGTCACGCCAGTAGCCCTTCAATGTGAAGTTTTCGTCAGCATCCATTGCTTCGACAAGGCTCCCAAGGGAATCGCGCGTGTACAGCGCCTTAAACGTGCGGATTATGCCTTGATCCATCGGCTGAATAAGTGATGTGGTGTTTGGTGGCAAGAATTCGACTTGGACCCCATCATGCTCGTGTGCCAGGTCATCATGACCTCCAGCATTATCCATTAGGAGAAGCACTTTAAAATCAAACCCTTTGTCGGGCCAGATAATCCTTCACCTGCGGCATAAAGCACTGATGAAACCAGTCCTGCATGAGGGCTTTCGTAATCCATGCTTTAGGATTATGCATCCAGTACACTGTAAATGCATTCTTATTTTTGTTCTTTAGGGCTCTGGGATTTCGGGACTTATAAATGAGGCCTGGCTTGATCATGAAGCCAGCCGCACATAATCAAAGTTACTCGATCTTTCTGGGCCTTAAAACCAGAGGCTTTGGCTTCATCTTTCATTAAGAAAGTGCGCGATGGCATCCTCTTCCAGAACAGGCCCATTTCGTCCATGTTAAAGACCTGTTCGGGAAGGTAGGCCCCTTCTGCGATCCTCACCTTAAAGGTCTCAGGAACGAACTCCTCGGCTGTACGTTTATCTGCCGAGGCAGCTTCTCCGAGCGATGACACGCTCCTCAGACCATAGCGCTTTTGAAAATTATCAAACCAGCCTTTACTTGCAGTGAATGTGGATTTGGTCGAAGAAACAGTTAATGTTGATGGCTGGGGGTCATCTAAGTCATTGGCACTGTCATCAACATCTTCTTCTTCTTCTGCATCATCTCCTTCTTTATTCACCAGATGGTCGTAGAGTTGTTTTGCCATTGTCCGGATCGTATTGGAATCCAATGCAACGTTCTTCTTACAGCAGTCTTGTATCCATACAGACAAAGCAGCTTCCATTTTCATAATTCTTTTATTTCTAGGCACCACCATCCTTTTTTGCTTCCTTGTTGAATGTGATGACAGCTGTTTCTCTTACCTTCTTTTCATCCTTACAAATGTATCTCACACTCGATTCGTTTATTCCATAATGGCGGCCAACTTCCGCATATGAGCGACCCTCTTTCAACATATCTAACAGTTCAACCTTCTGTTTAATCGTTAGCATCTTCCTAGTCTTTTTACTTTCGCGGCCTACACTCGGCGCTCGACATTTAGGAGGCATCTTGGGTATGTCGCACACAAACACCATACCTGTACTAGCGAGACTGTGGTACTGTGACCTAGCGCGCATTCAACCAGCCAATCAGGATCAGGATGTCACCAAAGGATGTACAGTACAATATCACTCCGCTCAACTAATAGCGGTACCTGTACAGTACATGTACACTCACCGGCCACTTTATTAGGTACACCTGTCCAACTGCTCGTTAACACTTAATTTCTAATCAGCCAATCACATGGCGGCAACTCAGTGCATTTAGGCATGTAGACATGGTCAAGACAATCTCCTGCAGTTCAAACCGAGCATCAGTATGGGGAAGAAAGGTGATTTGAGTGCCTTTGAACGTGGCATGGTTGTTGGTGCCAGAAGGGCTGGTCTGAGTATTTCAGAAACTGCTGATCTACTGGGATTTTCACGCACAACCATCTCTAGGGTTTACAGAGAATGGTCCAAAAAAGAAAAAACATCCAGTGAGCGGCAGTTCTGTGGGCGGAAATGGGTTGTTGATGCCAGAGGTCAGAGGAGAATGGCCAGACTGGTTCGAGCTGATAGAAAGGCAACAGTGACTCAAATAGCCACCCGTTACAACCAAGGTAGCCAGAAGAGCATCTCTGAACGCACAGTACGTCGAACTTTGAGGCAGATGGGCTACAGCAGCAGAAGACCACACCGGGTGCCACTCCTTTCAGCTAAGAACAGGAAACTGAGGCTACAATTTGCACAAGCTCATCGAAATTGGACAATTGAAGATTGGAAAAACGTTGCCTGGTCTGATGAGTCTCGATTTCTGCTGCGACATTCGGATGGTAGGGTCAGAATTTGGAGTCAACAACATGAAAGCATGGATCCATCCTGCCTTGTATCAACGGTTCAGGCTGGTGGTGGTGGTGTCATGGTGTGGGGAATATTTTCTTGGCACTCTTTGGGCCCCTTGGTACCAATTGAGCATCGTTGCAACGCCAAAGCCTACCTGAGTATTGTTGCTGACCATGTCCATCCCTTTATGACCACAATGTACCCAACATCTGATGGCTACTTTCAGCAGGATAATGCGCCATGTCATAAAGCTGGAATCATCTCAGACTGGTTTCTTGAACATGACAATGAGTTCACTGTACTCCAATGGCCTCCACAGTCACCAGATCTCAATCCAATAGAGCATCTTTGGGATGTGGTGGAACGGGAGATTTGCATCATGGATGTGCAGCCGACAAATCTGCGGCAACTGTGTGATGCCATCATGTCAATATGGACCAAAATCTCTGAGGAATGCTTCCAGCACCTTGTTGAATCTATACCACGAAGAATTGAGGCAGTTCTGAAGGCAAAAGGGGGTCCAACCCGTTACTAGCATGGTGTACCTAATAAAGTGGCCGGTGAGTGTATATCGGGCAGCCGCGGGAAAACCCATGGTGTTCAAAAAAACCTTCCATTAATATTTTTTGAAAACCCGTGGTATAGCCCTTCCGTGAACGTCGGACCCGCGATAGTCAAGGGACAACTGTATTCTGTAGTTACTATAGGTACGTTCATGGTCTCAGTGTGTTCTGTAGTTACTATAGGTACGTTCTTGGTCTCAGTGTATTCTGTAGTTACTATAGGTACATTTATGGTCTCAGTGTATTCTCTAGTTACTATAGGGTCGTTCATGGTCTCAGTGTATTATTTAGTTACTATAGGTACTGTCAGGACACGAAGTCGCCGCGGTCTCCTTGCTGCGTGGCGCCTCCCCTGGAGACGTGCTAAGAGTTCTGTTGGTTGCGCTTAGGTGATTAAGGGTTTAATCTTTTCCTTACTCTCAGTGCCCTATGCCATTAGCCATCATAGGTTTTGCGTGTGTTTTTCTCTGCTGTTATTTAAACCCCACCCAGGCTTGTATCCTTGCCAGCCATTCACTTTGTGTTTCCTGGTCTCCTGCTCTGTCAGATATCCTGTCTGTGTATCTTTCAGTCTGTGTATTAGTTGCAGTGTACCCGGCTCGTATTTGACTATTCTTCGTCTTCTGATTTTGAACTTCATTCTGATATCCTGGTTTAGACCCTCTGCTTGTCCGACCTCGCCTTCTCTATTGTGTTCTCGCTGCGACTTGTTGTCCTCCCTGGTTCCATGCTATCTTGTCTTTTGTTTTGCATTGCATTTACACTGTGCTTTCTGCTTAGGCATGACCCTCGTTACTCCAGCCCCTAGCACTTTCAGGGCTATCTCTTCCTTCACCCTAGCCGCCTGGACAGTAGTGTAGGAGTCACAGCAGGTGCACTTCAATTAGGGAGTGCATTGGTCTGCCTCACCTCAGATATAACAGCATAGTTCTAGCCACAGGGCCTACAACCCCTTTTGTCATTAGTTGCACAGTTTTGCATCCCAGCCGTGTCATCTTGCACCGCTTGACCCTGACTCCAATCCTTACAGGTACATTCATGGTCTCAGTGTATTCTCTATTTACTATTGGTACGTTCATGGTCTCAGTGTATTCTGTAGTTACTATAGATAGGTTCATGGCCTAGGTGTATTCTCTAGTTACTATAGGTACATTCATGGTCTCAGTGTATTCTCTAGTTACTATAGGTACATTCATGGTCTCAATGTATTCTGTAGTTACACGCTGGGGAAACTGTTCAACAGCATCATCAACCACACAATCCTCACCTTCCTCACACAACACGGGGTCCTCAGCAAGAGCTAAGCAGGGTTCATGCCAAACCACCGTACCACAGACCATATATACACCCTTCACAGCCTCAAGACCCATGTCCACAACACCAAAAGAGGCAAAATATTCGCCCGCTTTGTGGACTTCAAGAAGGCATTCGACTCAGTATGGCACCCGGGTCTGCTCCTGAAGCTCCTAGAGAATGGAATAGGAGGAAGAACGTATGACGCCATCAAGAGCTCCTACACCGGAAACCAGTGCAGTGTGAAGGTGAACGGGAAAAGGACAGCATACTTCGAACAGGCCCGAGGGGTCAGACAGGGCTGTAGCCTGAGCCCAACGCTCTTCAACATCTACATCAATGAACTGGCTACAGTCCTGGAGGCATCACCAACCTCAGGCCTCACCCAAAATGATCGTAAGGTGAAGTTCCTACTATACGCCGACGACCTCCTACTCCTGTCCCCCACCGAGAATGACCTCCAAGAAAGCCTGTCAGTGCTGGAAAAATTCAGCACCACATGGGCCCTACCCATCAACCACAAGAAAACCAAAGTCATGGTATTTCAGAAGAAGGGCTACAATAAAGCCTCCACCCCACAATTCACAATGAACGGCTCCACACTGGAGAAAACCAACAGCTACACCTACCTGGGGCTGGAGCTTAGCCAATCAGGAAGATTCAAAGCAGCAATAGAAACCCTGAAAGTAAAAGCCTGCAGAACCTTCTACGCCATCAGAAGACAACTGTACCACCTCAAACCACCGGTGAGGGTCTGGCTGAAGATATTTGACGCAGTCCAACATGGCCTGCAGGGCAGAGCTAGGCAGACTCCCCCTATGGCTCACCATACAGAAGAGGGCGCTAGCTTTCCAGGCGCACATTCAGGGCAGCAACCCTGACTCCTACCACCACCAAGCCTGGCTGAGCCACCGACACCTGAGCAAACCAGAAACCCCCCAACCAAACAACAGCCAACCACCAAACCAAAAACACCAACAGATGATGACCAAGGCTGAAATAAAGGTGACCACAGAGGCAAACAGAGAGCAGTACATCAAAGAATGGAGAAACGAAATAAATAACTCCAAGAAACTCACCGTGTACCAATCCCTACAAAGGGACTACACCATGGCCACCTACCTAGAGAGAATACCCCACCTCAAACACAGACAAGCCCTGAGATGGTACAGACTGAGCGCCCACACCCTAGAGATCAAAATAGGCTGACACAGGCAGATGTACAAGCCACAGGAGAACAGATTGTGCCAGCAATGCGACCAAGGGGCCCTAGAAGACCCACTTCCTGCTCTACTGCACCAAATACTCAGCTGTGAGGGCCCGCCACTACCAAAGACTCTCTGCCCACATCCCAGACTTCACATCTGCAGACGAGAAAAGGAAACTCTACATCCTACTGGGAGAAGAGGAGGCCACTGTGGAGATCGCTGCCCAATACGTGTCCAGCTGTCACCAACTAAGAGGAAGATGAGACTCATGGACTATCAAACCCTCCACCCCCAATGGACTATTAAACCCCCACCCAACACCCAAAAGACCACTAAGCCCCCCCATCACACGTCTACCCCATACGCACCAAGATCCACATGGCCCAAACAAGAATGACGAAACCCTAAGGACACTCAAACCCACAAACCCCGTACCCATCCCCTCCACAACCCCCAACCTCCTTTTTGCTTTGGCAACACCAAATGTTTTATTCTCTGGTAATGCTAATAAAGCACATTTGTATCTTTGCATCTCGTTTGTATCTATAGGTGCGTTCATGGTCTCAGTGTGTTCTGTAGTTACTATAGGTACTTCATGGTCTCGGTGTATTTTGTAGTTACTATAGGTAGGTTCATGGTCTCAGTGTATTCTGTAGTTACTATAGGTAGGTTCATGATCTCAGTGTGTTCTGTAGTTACTATAGGAAGGTTCATGATCTTGGTGTATTCTGTAGTTACTATAGGAAGGTTCATGATCTCTGTGTATTCTGCAGTTACTATAGGTAGGTTCCTGGTCTCAGTGTATTCTGTAGTTACTATAGGTAGGTTCATGATCTCGGTGTATTCTGTAGTTACTATAGGTACGTTCATGGTCTCGGTGTATTCTGTAGTTACTATAGGAAGGTTCATGATCTCGGTGTATTCTGTAGTTACTATAGGTACGCTCATGGTCTCGGTGTATTGTGTAGTTACTATAGGTAGGTTCATGATCTAGGTGTATTCTGTAGTTACTATTGGTAGGTTCATGGTCTGGGTGTATTCTTTAGTTACTATAGGTAGGTTCATGGTCTGTGTGTATTCTGTAGTTACTATAGGTACGTTCATGGTCTCGGAGTATTCTGTAGTTACTATAGGTAGGTTCATGGTCTCAGTGTGTTCTGCAGTTACTATAGGTAGGTTCATGGTCTCAGTGTGTTCTGCAGTTACTATAGGTAGGTTCATGGTCTCGGTGTATTCTGTAGTTACTATTGGTAGGTTCATGGTCTGGGTGTATTCTTTAGTTACTATAGGTAGGTTCATAGTCTCAGTGTGTTCTGTAGTTACTATAGGTACGTTCATGGCCTCGGTGTATTCTGTAGTTACTATAGGTAGGTTCATGATTTAGGTGTATTCTGTAGTTACTATTGGTAGGTTCATGGTCTGGGTGTATTCTGTAGTTACTATAGGTAGGTTCATGGTCTCAGTGTATTCTTTAGTTACTATAGGTACGTTCATGGTCTCGGAGTATTCTGTAGTTACTATAGGTAGGTTCATGGTCTCAGTGTGTTCTGTAGTTACTATTGGTAGGTTCATGGTCTCGGTGTATTCTGTAGTTACTATAGGTAACCCCAACCCGTGTTCTCCGTTCACTCAATGACCTAACACTTACATCCTCTATTATCAGAACCTCCCACACTCGTATACAAGACTTCTCCCGAGCTGCACCACTTCTCTGGAATGCTCTACCCTGGACAATCAGATTAACTCCCAAGTTTTACAGTTTCAAACGCAAACTAAAGACACATCTTTTCAGACAAGCCTATCACAATTTCTAACGTAAACCCTTAACCCTCCTCTGTCCCCGCTCCCACATTTCCCCACATATGACGTCATCTCATGCTAACTTTATAGGTCCAAGCTCCATCCACATGTTAAAGGACACGACTGTTGACGGCTCATAAAGTTTTATGTTTATGTAATGACAGTCACCTCTATTACGAAAGTGTCTGACCTCTGCATAAGCAATACCGCCCCTGCTACCTCTTGTGTCACCCCCTCTACCTCATAGATTGTAAGCTTCTGTGAGCAGGGCCCTCAGTCCCATTGTGTGAAATGACCTTCTTTGTAATGTATCTTTCTGTCTGTATTTGAACCCTACAAATTGTACAGCGCTGTGGAATATGTTGGCGCTATATAAATAAAATTTATTATTATTATTATTATTATTATATTATAGGTACATTCATGGTCTCGGTATATTCTGTAGTTACTATAGGTAGGTTCATGGTCTCAGTGTGTTCTGTAGTTACTATAGATACGTTCATGATCTCACTGTATTCTGTAGTTACTATAGGTAGGTTCATGGTCTGGGTGTATTCTGTAGTTACTATAGGGAGGTTCATGGTCTGGGTGTATTCTGCAGTTACTATAGGGAGGTTCCTGGTCTCAGTGTGTTCTGTAGTTACTATAGGTAGGTTCATGGTGTGTTCTGTAGTTACTATAGGTAGGTTCATGGTCTCAGTGTGTTCTGTAGTTACTATAGGTAGGTTCATGGTCTGGGTGTATTCTGCAGTTACTATAGGTAGGTTCCTGGTCTCAGTGTGTTCTGTAGTTACTATAGGTAATTTCATGGTCTGGGTGTATTCTCTAATTGGGTAGGTTCTCTATAGGTAGGTTCATGGTCTCATTGTGTTCTGTAGTTACTATAGGTAGGTTCATGATCTCAGTGTATTCTGTAGTTACTATTGATACGTTCATGATCTCAGTGTATTCTGTAGTTACTATAGGTACGTTCATGGTCTCGGAGTATTCTGTAGTTACTATAGGTAGGTTCATGGTCTCAGTGTGTTCTGTAGTTACTATAGATACGTTCATGATCTCACTGTATTCTGTAGTTACTATAGGTAGGTTCATGGTCTGGGTGTATTCTGTAGTTACTATAGGGAGGTTCATGGTCTGGGTGTATTCTGTAGTTACTATAGGGAGGTTCATGGTCTGGGTGTATTCTGCAGTTACTATAGGGAGGTTCCTGGTCTCAGTGTGTTCTGTAGTTACTATAGGTAGGTTCATGGTGTGTTCTGTAGTTACTATAGGTAGGTTCATGGTCTCAGTGTGTTCTGTAGTTACTATAGGTAGGTTCATGGTCTGGGTGTATTCTGCAGTTACTATAGGTAGGTTCCTGGTCTCAGTGTGTTCTGTAGTTACTATAGGTAATTTCATGGTCTGGGTGTATTCTCTAATTGGGTAGGTTCTCTATAGGTAGGTTCATGGTCTCAGTGTGTTCTGTAGTTACTATAGGTAGGTTCATGATCTCAGTGTATTCTGTAGTTACTATTGATACGTTCATGATCTCAGTGTATTCTGTAGTTACTATAGGTACGTTCATGGTCTCGGAGTATTCTGTAGTTACTATAGGTAGGTTCATGGTCTCAGTGTATTCTGTAGTTACTATAGGTAGGTTCATGGTCTGGGTGTATTCTGTAGTTACTATAGGTACGTTCATGGTCTCAATGTATTCTGTAGTTACTATAGGTAGGTTCATGGTCTGGGTGTATTCTGTAGTTACTATAGGTAGGTTCCTGGTCTCAGTGTGTTCTGTAGTTACTATAGGTAGGTTCATGGTCTGGGTGTATTCTGCAGTTACTATAGGTAGGTTCATGGTCTGGGTGTATTCTGTAGTTACTATAGGTAGGTTCATGGTCTCAGTGTGTTCTGTAGTTACTATAGGTAGGTTCCTGGTCTCAGTGTGTTCTGTAGTTACTATAGGTAGGTTCATGGTCTGGGTGTATTCTGCAGTTACTATAGGTAGGTTCATGGTCTGGGTGTATTCTCTAGTTACTATAGGTAGGTTCATGGTCTCAGTGTGTTCTGTAGTTACTATAGGTAGGTTCATGGTCTCAGTGTATTCTGTAGTTACTATAGGTAGGTTCATGGTCTCAGTGTGTTCTGTAGTTACTATAGGTAGGTTCATGATCTCAGTGTATTCTGTAGTTACTATTGATACGTTCATGATCTCAGTGTATTCTGTAGTTACTATAGGTACGTTCATGGTCTCGGAGTATTCTGTAGTTACTATAGGTAGGTTCATGGTCTGGGTGTATTCTGTAGTTACTATAGGTAGGTTCATGGTCTGGGTGTATTCTGTAGTTACTATAGGTACTACTATAGGTAGGTTCATGGTCTCAGTGTGTTCTGTAGTTACTATAGGTAGGTTCATGGTCTCAGTGTATTCTGTAGTTACTATAGGTACGTTCATGGTCTGGGTGTATTCTGTGGTTACTATAGGTAGGTTCATACTCTCAGTGTATTCTGTAGTTACTATAGGTAGGTTCATGGTCTCAGTGTATTCTGTAGTTACTATAGGTACATTCATGGTCTGGGTGTATTCTGTGGTTACTATAGGTAGGTTCATGCTCTCAGTGTATTCTGTGGTTACTATAGGTAGGTTCATGCTCTCAGTGTATTCTGCAGTTACTATAGGTAGGTTCATGGTCTGGGTGTATTCTCTAGTTACTATAGGTAGGTTCATGGTCTCAGTGTGTTCTGTAGTTACTATAGGTAGGTTCCTGGTCTCAGTGTGTTCTGTAGTTACTATAGGTAGGTTCATGGTCTGGGTGTATTCTGCAGTTACTATAGGTAGGTTCATGGTCTGGGTGTATTCTCTAGTTGCTATAGGTAGGTTCATGGTCTCAGTGTGTTCTGTAGTTACTATAGGTAGGTTCATGGTCTCAGTGTATTCTGTAGTTACTATAGGTAGGTTCATGGTCTCAGTGTGTTCTGTAGTTACTATAGGTAGGTTCATGATCTCAGTGTATTCTGTAGTTACTATTGATACGTTCATGATCTCAGTGTATTCTGTAGTTACTATAGGTACGTTCATGGTCTCGGAGTATTCTGTAGTTACTATAGGTAGGTTCATGGTCTGGGTGTATTCTGTAGTTACTATAGGTAGGTTCATGGTCTGGGTGTATTCTGTAGTTACTATAGGTAGGTTCATGGTCTGAGTGTATTCTGTAGTTACTATAGGTAGGTTCATGGTCTGGGTGTATTCTGCAGTTACTATAGGTAGGTTCCTGGTCTCAGTGTGTTCTGTAGTTACTATAGGTAGGTTCATGGTCTGGGTGTATTCTGCAGTTACTATAGGTAGGTTCATGGTCTGGGTGTATTCTCTAGTTACTATAGGTAGGTTCATGGTCTCAGTGTGTTCTGTAGTTACTATAGGTAGGTTCATGGTCTCAGTGTATTCTGTAGTTACTATAGGTACGTTCATGGTCTGGGTGTATTCTGTGGTTACTATAGGTAGGTTCATACTCTCAGTGTATTCTGTAGTTACTATAGGTAGGTTCATGGTCTCAGTGTATTCTATAGTTACTATAGGTACATTCATGGTCTGGGTGTATTCTGTGGTTACTATAGGTA
Organism: Leptodactylus fuscus; assembly: GCF_031893055.1. Taxonomy (NCBI): domain Eukaryota; kingdom Metazoa; phylum Chordata; class Amphibia; order Anura; family Leptodactylidae; genus Leptodactylus; species Leptodactylus fuscus. The sequence goes on along the minus strand of NC_134266.1, from coordinate 96,225,811 downwards.
GGTTCATGCTCTCAGTGTATTCTGTGGTTACTATAGGTAGGTTCATGCTCTCAGTGTATTCTGCAGTTACTATAGGTAGGTTCATGGTCTGGGTGTATTCTCTAGTTACTATAGGTAGGTTCATGGTCTCAGTGTGTTCTGTAGTTACTATAGGTAGGTTCATGGTCTCAGTGTGTTCTGTAGTTACTATAGGTAGGTTCATGGTCTCAGTGTATTCTGTAGTTACTATAGGTACATTCATGGTCTGGGTGTATTCTGTGGTTACTATAGGTAGGTTCATACTCTCAGTGTATTCTGTAGTTACTATAGGTAGGTTCATGGTCTGGGTGTATTCTGCAGTTACTATAGGTAGGTTCATGGTCTGGGTGTATTCTCTAGTTACTATAGGTAGGTTCATGGTCTCAGTGTGTTCTGTAGTTACTATAGGTACGTTCATGGTCTGGGTGTATTCTGTGGTTACTATAGGTAGGTTCATACTCTCAGTGTATTCTGTAGTTACTATAGGTAGGTTCATGGTCTCAGTGTGTTCTGTAGTTACTATAGGTAGGTTCATGGTCTGGGTGTATTCTGCAGTTACTATAGGTAGGTTCCTGGTCTCAGTGTGTTCTGTAGTTACTATAGGTAGGTTCATGGTCTCAGTGTATTCTGTAGTTACTATAGGTACATTCATGGTCTGGGTGTATTCTGTGGTTACTATAGGTAGGTTCATGCTCTCAGTGTATTCTGTGGTTACTATAGGTAGGTTCATGCTCTCAGTGTATTCTGTGGTTACTATAGGTAGGTTCCTGGTCTCAGTGTGTTCTGTAGTTACTATAGGTAGGTTCATGGTCTGGGTGTATTCTGCAGTTACTATAGGTAGGTTCATGGTCTGGGTGTATTCTGCAGTTACTATAGGTAGGTTCATGGTCTGGGTGTATTCTGTAGTTACTATAGGTAGGTTCATGGTCTCAGTGTGTTCTGTAGTTACTATAGATACATTCATGGTCTGGGTGTATTCTGTGGTTACTATAGGTAAGTTCATGCTCTTAGTGTATTCTGTGGTTACTATAGGTAGGTTCATGCTCTCAGTGTATTCTGTGGTTACTATAGGTAGGTTCCTGGTCTCAGTGTGTTCTGTAGTTACTATAGGTAGGTTCATGGTCTGGGTGTATTCTGTAGTTACTATAGGTAGGTTCATGGTCTGGGTGTATTCTGCAGTTACTATAGGTAGGTTCATGGTCTGGGTGTATTCTGCAGTTACTATAGGTAGGTTCATGGTCTGGGTGTATTCTGTAGTTACTATAGGTAGGTTCATGGTCTGGGTGTATTCTGTAGTTACTATAGGTAGGTTCATGGTCTGGGTGTATTCTGTAGTTACTATAGGTAGGTTCATGGTCTGGGTGTATTCTGCAGTTACTATAGGTAGGTTCATGGTCTGGGTGTATTCTGTAGTTACTATAGGTAGGTTCATGGTCTCAGTGTGTTCTGTAGTTACTATAGGTAGGTTCATGGTCTCAGTGTATTCTGTAGTTACTATAGGTAGGTTCATGGTCTGGGTGTATTCTGCAGTTACTATAGGTAGGTTCATGGTCTGGGTGTATTCTGTAGTTACTATAGGTAGGTTCCTGGTCTCAGTGTGTTCTGTAGTTACTATAGGTAGGTTCATGGTCTGGGTGTATTCTGTAGTTAGTATAGGTAGGTTCATGGTCTCAGTGTGTTCTGTAGTTACTATAGATACATTCATGGTCTGGGTGTATTCTGTAGTTACTATAGATACATTCATGGTCTCAGTGTGTTCTGTAGTTACTCTATGTAGGTCCTCCATACAGCAACTCCATTCTAGCTGTCTCGCTACAGACCTGACTAGAAACTATGTGTGAACTCAGCCTTATGCTGTAGCTCTGCATCAGTATTCTAACCTGAGGGCTGGAAAATGAAGAGAAATCTGAGGCCAATGTAAACCCTAAATTTCTCATCATTTACCACCATATAAACCTGTCCTAAGACATCATAAGACATACTTAAAACATAAACACATAGATAACAATATCAGTTGAAGTAGTTAGTTACACATTATGTTTGTGTGGGACACCATATCTGTAAAAGGTCTGGTTTAAATTTGCATATTTTGGTCAATGTTTTGTAATCAGTATAAATTAAGAACAAAAAGAGTTTCAAAACTTTCCAACACACGTTTCTCTGCAAAATGTGTAAGGCTCCATTCACACTGAGTATCACTGGCGTTTTTTGTGCTTATTTTGGCACGTAGCGCCGTGTTTGCGCTGCGCTATTTTGCGGTCGCGTTGTATGGCGCAAACGCGGCGTTTACGCGGCGCTACGTGCCAAAATAAGCACAAAAAAACGCCAGCGTTACTCAGTGTGAATGGAGCCTAAGTGTGAACTAAGCCTTAAAGGGGTTCTCCAGGATTTAGGATTTTATGGCCTAACCTTAGGACATAAAGTGGGGGGCCAACAGCTACCCCTTACCCTCGTCATCTAAATGCGGCCACTTTCAAAGCCCATACCATGCACAACACAAGACTGAAAGCTGATCCCTGTATAGTGGTCAGGTGTTGATACTGTAGTTCAGCTCTCATTGACTTCAACAGGAGTTGAGCTACAGTACTGGTGCGTGGCCAATATACAGGCTATGGACCCAACTGCTTCTGAAACTATTTTTTGTATTGTACGGGTGTCAGAAGCAGCTCTGTATAGCTGATCGGTACGGGGCCAGCTAAAGCCTGGACAACCCCTTTAAATATATATCAATGTCTTAGTAAATGTATAAGCATTACTATTTGAATAAATACCAATTTGCTGAAGATTTTATTAAAAGTAAAGGCTATGTAAAACTTATTCATTCAAGTTCTTTATGTGTCCATGCTCTCAAACTACAAAAAGGAACCAATTTCATTTATTAGGTCAAATCAAAAGTTCAGTACATTTACTCTATAATAAAGAGATATGGTCTTTGTCAGGCGTATGTATTTATTGGCACTGCAGTAGATTATAGGATTAGTTCAAGTACATACTTTTTTTTTATCTCAAGGTCAATGACATGTATATCACACAACCCAGACGCTATGTCAGCAAAGTAACAAGAAACTCAGTGAACCTAAAGCAATCACCTCATGTGAAACCTAGCCCAGGTATAACTAGCAGAGCATTCAGTGTACATGGGGTACAAATTGTGGAAAAGTAGCTCGGTAGCAGCAGAATGGATGCAAAATATCAGAGACAGGGACACATTAAAAAGACTGACTGGTTTTGTTGTGTGTGTGTGTAATAAAAATATCCTCTATCACAAAAATATCTGGACCACTGTATAAGCAATGCTACCTTCTATACTGCTACCTCCTGTATCACCCCCTTTACCTCATAGTTTGTAAGCTCTTGCGAGCAGGGCCCTCAGTCCCATTGTGTGAAGTGACTATTACTCTGTAATGTATCTCTCTATCTGTACTTTAACTCTACAAATTGTAAAGTACTGCAGAATACTAGGAATGGCGGGGTCCCGTGGCAAACTTTTGACATGGAGTCCCCTAGCCGAAACCAAAGACCTCGACCAACGGACCCCCCCCCCATATTTCTGCGCACACTATAATGCCCCATAGTGGCCCCTGCACACATTATTATGACCCATAGTGGCCCCTGCACACTGTATTATGTCCTATAGTGGCCCATGCACACAGCATTATGCCCCATAGTGGCCTCTCCACACAGTATTATCCCCCATAGTGGCCCCTTCACACAGTATTATGACCCATAGTGGCCCCTGCACACAACATTATCCCCCATAGTGGCCCCTGCACACATTATTATGACTCATAGTGGCCCCTGCACACAGCATTATGCCCCATAGTGGCCTCTCCACACAGCATTATGCCCCATAGTGGCCTCTCCACACAGCATTATGCCCTATAGTGGCCCCTGCACACAGTATTATGCCCCATAGTGGCCCCTACACACAGTATTATGCCCCATAGTGGCCCCTGCACTATAGTCCCTGCACACAGTATTATGCTCCATTGTGGACACCCATGAATAATTATTATTAGAGATGAGCGAACACTGTTTGGATCAGCCGATCCGAACAGCACACTCCCATAGAAATGAATGGAAGCACCTTGGCACGCAGACTTTGCCGGTGGCCGGTCGCTTAACCCCCCGCGTGCCGGCCGCTTCCATTAATTTCTATGGGAGCATGCTGTGAGCGTGCTGTTCGCTCATCTCTAATTATTATACTCTGGGGGAGAAAAACATAAAAAAACACTGTTACTTACCTATCCCCGACTCTGTGATGTTTATGGACGCAGGTCCCGGTCATGTGACGTCAAGCAAGTAGCCTGCCCGGAACGCGGAGAGGTAAGTAACACTGTTTTTTATGTTTAGTTACCTCTCCTGGGCCTCCGATCATCATACTCCGAAAAGACCCCTGAGTATAATAATGCTTGTGGGACCTGCAGTGTCACTTACCGATTCTGGCCCCAGCCGGTAACAGCCTATTAAAAAAACGAAAACACAGTGGTAGTGGCTGTTGACAGGCCCCTAATGCTCTGGCCCCTGCTACCCCAGTAGTTATGCCACCAGTTGGTGCTATATAAATAAAATGTATTATTATTGGCAAATGGTGAAAAACAAAAATCTTTAGCCTTCTGTATCCACAACATTTTTAGTGAATTATATGCTGATGTGCACTGATATAGACATCATAATTAAAACTACGCAGTTAATGGTGTATTACAGGAAACAGATTTCTCTGCTCTTAGTTTGCATATTAGTTTATTTATTCAGGTTTTAATAACTCATAGTTGTAGCTGCTACATTGTTGACCTCTATTTACACTTCATTCTGTGCTCTTTGACAACATTACATTGCATAGATTGGCAAAGTCAGTCTGTACCACTGGGATTTATAACACTACTTGTCTTTCAACCCTTGATATGCCAAGGGTAAAATTGAGAAAGTCCCTCATGCACGTTAGAACAACCTTCACGTAACCTCTGTAAAGATGCCAATGTCCACATTTAGTTTTCATATTATATCTCTAATTATTATTTTTATAATAAAAACTACAAAAGTCATAAGAAGAAGGCTGGAGTATGTAAATAATGGCTAACTGAATAGACAAAGTAACCTGATGCTGCCATAACATTGCCCAATATTTCATTATTTCACTAACCATTTTTTCTAGTAACAAAAAATTAAATTTTGCTGAATATTTGTACAAAGAGGGATTAGTTATACATTAGTTTTTTGAGCATAAAATTGCTTTTCTTTTCTCGTTTTTGCTGCCCTTGTCACTTTCCTGGGTTTCACACAGAGCCAGAGGTATGACAAATAATTCCTGAGCCCCAATGCAAAAGCTGTAACGTTGTCTTCACGCGGCATGTGCTAGGTATTTTACTGGCCTATTATGATGATATATGAGTTATTTGGGCCCCCTCAGCCTCTAGGGCCCAGTAGTGACTGCTACTTCCACACCCCCTATAGCCATGTCCCTGCATAGAGCTATTAAAACATTGTCCCCCTGCACTGCAGAAATGTTTCATTTTTCTTATGGCCTCTCAGTCTCCCAAGCGTCTATAGCGCTGTACTGTGAGAGCGGTGAGGAACCGCTGGGCGGTAAGGAACGTTCCCTCTCACAGTACAGCGCAATAGATGCTACGGTAAGGAAGGGCGTTCCTGACTCACTGTCAGAAATGCCCTTCTGACAATGAAGAGCCATGGCAACGGCACTGATCTGATAGCTCTTTACCGGGGATACAGAAAGGGAAAGCCGATGAATTCAGTGCACTGTCGGCTTTCTAGCGGTATATAAAACCGCATGTGCCCCAACTGATGAAAGCTCCTCTTTAAGTAAGGAGCAGCTTTTAGCTGGTTTTGTTTCACAGAAATCAAATTGCTAACATATAAAAGTATTTGTTTGCTCGATGTTGCCCTTGAAAATAACCCCTGTTTATAAGTTGGACCTTATCAGGCTGTTAAATTTAACCATGAGCTGTTGGGAATCTGAGCCAAAAAGTTTTAAATAATGTAGATGCGCGGAGTAATGTGTCTGAAAAACAACACGTGTGTCCTTCAGGTACTAATGTTAAAGAGACAGAAAGAAAGAGTCATGTTATCCATGGAATACGTCCATTCTAACAGTTATAGCATAAAAATGAATGAAGACGGGTAATATAATAAATAGAGATGAGCGAACAGTGTTCTATCGAACACATGTTCGATCGGATATCAGGGTGTTCGCTATGTTCGAATCGAATCGAACACCGCGTGGTAAAGTGCGCCAAAATTCGATTCCCCTCCCACCTTCCCTGGCGCCTTTTTTGCACCAATAACAGTGCAGGGGAGGTGGGACAGGAACTACGACACCGGGGGCATTGAAAAAAATTGGAAAAAGTCATTGGCTGCCGAAATCAGGTGACCTCCATTTTAGACGAATAGTGGATTTCAAATCCGGGTCATATGAGAATGTGAACTTTGTGACTATGAAACAGGGATAGCTGTACAGGCAGGGATAGCTAGGGATAACCTTTATTTAGGGGGGAATGTTATTAAAAATAACTTTTTGGGGCTCTATCGGGTGTGTAATTGTGATTTTTGTGAGATAAACTTTTTCCCATAGGGATGCATTGGCCAGCGCTGATTGGCCAGAGTACGGAACTCGACCAATCAGCGCTGGCTCTGCTGGAGGAGGCGGAGTCTAAGATCGCTCCACACCAGTCATCATTCAGGTCCGACCTTAGACTCCGCCTCCTCCAGCAGAGCCAGCGCTGATTGGCCGAATTCCGTACTCTGGCCAATCAGCACTGGCTAATGCATTGTATTGGCGTGATGAAGCAGTGCTGAATGTGTGTGCTTAGCACACACATTCAGCTCTACTTCATCGGGCTAATAGAATGCATTGGCCAATCAGCGCTGGCCAATGCATTCTATTAGCTTGATGAAGCAGAGTGTGCACAAGGGTTCAAGCGCACCCTCGGCTCTGATGTAGCAGAGCCGAGGCTGCACAAGGGTTCAAGCGCACCCTCGGCTCTGATGTAGCAGAGCCGAGGGTGCACTTGAACCCTTGTGCAGCCTCGGCTCTGCTACATCAGAGCCGAGGGTGCGCTTGAACCCTTGTGCACCCTCGGCTCTGCTACATCAGAGCCGAGGGTGCGCTTGAACCCTTGTGCACACTCTGCTTCATCAAGCTAATAGAATGCATTGGCCAGCGCTGATTGGCCAATGCATTCTATTAGCCCGATGAAGTAGAGCTGAATGTGTGTGCTAAGCACACACATTCAGCATTGCTTCATCACGCCAATACAATGCATTAGCCAGTGCTGATTGGCCAGAGTACGGAATTCGGCCAATCAGCGCTGGCTCTGCTGGAGGAGGCGGAGTCTAAGGTCGGACCTGAATGGAGACTGGTGTGGAGCGATCTTAGACTCCGCCTCCTCCAGCAGAGCCAGCGCTGATTGGTCAAGTTCCGTACTCTGGCCAATCAGCGCTGGCCAATGCATTCTATTAGCCCGATGAAGTAGAGCTGAATGTGTGTGCTTAGCACACACATTCAGCTCTACTTCATCGGGCTAATAGAATGCATTGGCCAATCAGCGCTGGCCAATGCATTCTATTAGCGTGAACGGAGTTTGCACAGGGGTTCTAGTGCACCCTCGGCTCTGCTACATCAGATTGCTACATCTGATGTAGCAGTGCCGAGTGTGCATCAGATGTGTAGTTGAGCAAAACTGACTCAGCACTGCTAAGTCTCTGCATTCGCATAGGAATGCATTGGCCAGCCTTCGGCCAATCAGCACTGGCTCTGCCGGAGGAGGCGGAGTCTAAGGTCGGACCTGAATGGAGACTGGTGTGGAGCGATCTTAGACTCCGCCTCCTCCAGCAGAGCCAGCGCTGATTGGTCGAGTTCCGTACTCTGGCCAATCAGCACTGGCCAATGCATTTCTATGGGGAAAAGTTAGCTTGCGAAAATCGCAAACTGACAGGGATTTCCATGAAATAAAGTGACTTTTATGCCCCCAGACATGCTTCCCCTGCTGTCCCAGTGTCATTCCAGGGTGTTGGTATCATTTCCTGGGGTGTCATAGTGGACTTGGTGACCCTCCAGACACGAATTTGGGTTTCCCCCTTAACGAGTATATGTTCCCCATAGACTATAATGGGGTTCGAAACCCATTCGAACACTCGAACAGTGAGCGGCTGTTCGAATCGAATTTCGAACCTCGAACATTTTAGTGTTCGCTCATCTCTAATAATAAACCCATTAGACATCTTCTTGGATAACCTCAATAGTTATATATTTCTACCCTTTGTTATTCTCTTCACTGGTGATGATCAAACCATCAGATTTCACCGATTCCACATGGACCCAAGGGGCATTGTACCACTCCACAAAATATCGCAAAATGTGGCAGAAAGTAAATTATGGTGTCAGGGCGATTTGGGTCACTAAACCACCTACAGGTCCTTATGAGACTCATCGGACTCATTGCTAGATAGGTATAAAGGTTTATAAAGGTTTTCATTGCGGGCATGGAGGGCTTTAAAACAGGTCAATTTGGGACACTATACCCCAGGTCTTTAAGGACTTGTGGGTGATTTTGTGTCAAAAATCACTTTAACAGGTTATTTTTAATCAGTACCAAGTTTGACACCCAAAGAAATAAACACACTTGCACACCATGGCATGCTATGATTGAAGTTGTTAAGGTGAGCATTGTTATGCCACGCTGAATGCACTTGGCAAATCATTACATTTGGCTGCCGGCAGCTTCCTTTGCAATTGCCCATGAATGATGCCCAAGATGTGCTCAATGTGACACAAGTCTGGAGACAGTGCAGGCGTTGTTATCATGTTTAGGCCACAAAGGCTATTCATAGTAGCACAAGCAACATGTGGCATGGCACTGTCCTTTTGAAACACACCACCAGGACACTATGGAGAAATGGCTATACCACTGCTTCCACAACCAAATAAGTGTAATGCTGAGCTGTTAGCGTATTTGAAATGAAGACTCTCTAGTTTTCTAAGGCCTGGCCACCATACATTATGCCATCCCACACCACCAAGAGTGATGTTCCTTTGTGAAAGACTCTTCATTACGTCACCCAGCTATCACTTCCCCCAAGACAAAAGTGGTACTCATCACTGAAGAGAACAGACCTCCATTCCAACCCCCATTACCGTCTTCTTGTGCACAATGGTAGCCTTTCAGAGCAGTGGCATGAGATTGATAGAACACTTGTAGTTGGATATTTGGCAAGGAGACAACTTCTGATGGTTTGTGTTGACACTGTTTAATCATCACCCGAGGCTTGGGAGGTGATATCCAATTTCACTTACAGTACACAATGGATCTCTAGGTGCCATTATTCCAATTAGGTTATCCGTTGTGCAGAGGTTCACCTTGGTGCACCTTGCTGCCATTTTGGTTAGTCATTGTTCTCCTAACCAAGGAGACTCACAATGTTGAACAGAGATGACATCTTGGCTTAGATGCGTAGCGACATCCTGGAGTGATAATCATAGGTCTCTCAGTTCAAGAATTCTGTTCCTTTCAGTTTTGAGAAAAGTGGCAATAACTGGCGCATTGGCATGCAGGAGGCATCGCACAATCACCCCAAACCAAATCCGTATCCATGTTTTATGTGGCTAACAACCTTTGCTATCAATGTGGCTTTTATGCCTCTCCCACATGCCACAGATTGGAGTGAGATGCTTGAAAATGTGATCATTTGCAGATCAGCACCTGCTACTTCCTCATTTTGCATAACTGTATGGCTTATCCTTCCAGGTATTGCAGTCTCAATGTTGAGAATAGTTTTGTGTTCTCCTAAAAAACTTTTGAGGGGATTTCGACATGATCAATGTGAAGGCAGGAGAGTAAGGCCTTATGCACCCAGTCATGTCATTTTTAACTGAAACTAAAGGTCATGAAAAACAGCCCTGTGTGTCTCAGTAAGTACACAGATGGCCCTTATTTACATGGCAGTGACATCCCCATTATAGAACCCATGATTTTTAATGAGTCTATTCACATGTCACTATCTATATCCGTTTTCACATTCAAAGATGGTACATGTCAGTTTTTTGATGGCCATGAAAATGGACATGGACATTGGGGGTTATTTATCATCTCCCCCTTTCATGGCCATATTTTTGCAGGTGAAACTCTTTTTAGACTAGTTTTACTGTACTGCCTATTTATGATGTAGAGGTACCTCCTTAAATTTAGTGAAATGTGTTAGCTAGATTCACAACTGTGCCTAGCTCTCTGTTGCGTTGGTATGCTGGAGGACATGAACAATGGAAAGCTGGATCCAATAGACTATAATGGGATCTGCCAGGTGTCTTTCATACTAATAGTGGTGCAGAATCTCCAATGGTACAAATGTGAACTTAGCCTTAGGGTATGTTCATACAGAGGAATTTGACACTGAGTTTGATGCTGAATTTGAAAAGGATTCTGTTTGACAAAAAACAACTAGGATTTTGACGTTGGATTGCACAAATTCCAAATTCCGCATCAAATTCCGTGTCCAATTCCATGTCAAATTTCCGCCTCCCATTCATTTCAATAGGATTTCTCAGGTGGAATCCGTGTAAAGAAAATAGCAGGATGCTTATTTTTCTGCTACTGCCCCCATTGAAGTGAATGGGAGGTGGAATTTAATTTCATTAATCGAAAAAAAAGACATGGGGTGTTCCCTCAAATTTTACATAACCAGCCACATATAACCTGCAGTAACCTGATATTACCAAGATGGGAAGGGCTACAGTTTTTGGCCCTACCCAGCCTAATAATACCATCCTGCAACCACCCCAATACAAAGACACCCCTAAAGAGATGGACGAGTACTGTGGTAATAATTGGGGATTACTGCTAGTCTTTGCAATCAGACAATGGCTATTACTAAGGCAGTGATAAAGTATGAAATAAGAAAAAAATGATAATCAACAGAGTCCGAAGAATCTGAAGTAATCTGAAAGATCTAGTATAACCTGAATAATACAAAAAAACAAACAAAAAAAAAAAAAACCAGCAGTATGAAAGATATATAAAAAAAATTATACTCCTCTACAGCAGTCTTCTGTGGCAAATGAATGAACTCTGTTTTCTATGCTGGCGAAGGGGACATGGAGATGAGAAAAATTCAGCCTGATCTCAAAGACCGATGCACCAGAATGATCTAGTGAAGAGACTTATAAACTACATAAGAGTTCCTAGACTAGCTATGTGACCAGGGTTACTCTCAGTCATTTGTGACCTACTGTTTATGTGACCAGGAGTAACCTGATCATATTGAAGTAAAAAAGTGTAGGTATAGCTGGGGGTAGGCGAAAAGAGGAGCTGCCCAGCTATTCATATGAATTGCCAGCATTCACAGCAAGCGCAGCTGGGCAATTCATCTGAATTGGCAAGGAGCTCCTGTGAGAGGTGAGCAATCCAGGTACAAAATATAGCACCTGCATTGCAAACATCTGTAGCCATGTATATGTTTTCACAGTTCCATTGACAGGAATGGTTGCGACAAGGAGAGAAATAAATAAAAAAAACTAGTACATGCACTATGTTTTTTTCTAACGGACATGTTAAAGCCCCTATTGTTACGAATGCTTTCATGGATAGTACATGGACAGACAAATGTGTGACAGATGTGTAATTTTCATTTTTCTTCATGTATTGCCAGTCTACAGATCACACTCTAGTGTTGGATGAAATGGATTATACAGATTATTCTTTGAGAAAGCTAAAACCTTTAGGCCTATTTTGTTTACTGGCACTACGTAAATAAGAAATGACTGGCTTCATTGCATGTCCACGTTGGCTGCATTCCCAGTATTTTTCCACAGCTTGTTCAAGCAGACGGAAGAAAACAGACCACACCTCTCTCAGTTTGTGAGATTCTGCAGCATGTGAACTGTGTCAGGGCTAGATCTGAATACATTAAACAGATTTATTCCCTTCATTAAAGTGTCTTTGTTTTTCTCTAAAAATTCAGAATCAATATTTTTTGCAAGCCAGACAAGGATATGCCTGTATTTAACTTCATAATAATAAATCAGGGGTACATGAACTGACAATCAGAGTGAGGGCACTGCTCACCAGAGCTTACAATCTATAAGGAAATTGGTGTGACACAAGATAAAACCTAAACATAGAGGTAAAGTTTTCTAATTATAGTTTTTCTAAGTTTGTGTTCTACTCCAGGTTTTGGCTTATAAATACTTGTGCAAAGTACAGATGAGCATTGGGGTCCAGACACTTCAAGTTACGCCTCTGGCAGTCTCAGTAGGAACCTAAATGAAGTACTGTAGTATGTAATAGTAGATAGTAGGAAAAAATGTTCATTGTTGTGTGGCCTCAAGACTTTTCGGCCATTACAACTGTTTACATGCCATGTCCCCTTTTTTGCAGGTGGATTTTGACGTTGAATCTGCCTCAAAATCCACCTGCAAAAACGTCTCCCCTTCATTTCATTGGGAGTCACTCTCTTTCTTTTTCCCGCTAGCATTTTTTTTCAGCTAGAGGGAAAAAGAAGTGACATGCCCTATCTTCCTGTGAATTCCACGGCTGAGTCAGTCGCAGAGTCCGTGGCTTTAGACTCACTTCTGATTAGGTCCATTTATCCAGACCTAATCAGGATGACGCGACGGGATGCCAATGCACTGCAGTACTGCACTGGAGTAAACGCGCATGTATTTTGGCAAAATACACGTGTAAAAATAAGACTCCCATTGACTTCAATGACATTTTACACGTGTATTTTGACGTATATTTTGACGTGTATTTTGACGTGTTTTTTTACACGTGTAAAAAAATGTAATTGAAGTCAATGGGAGTCTTATTTTACACGTGTATTTTTTACACCTGTATTTTGCCAAAATACACACGCGTTTACTCCGTGTGAAGGGGCCCTTACAGATAATGTGGCAACCTGCAGGAGTGTAGCTATAGGGTGTGCAGAGGTAGCAATCACTACCGGGCCCCGGAGCCTGCATTCGCATGCACTGCATCGACATCCTGCTGTGGCTAGCCGCGTATGAACATACCCTTACAGGTCAAAAAAATCTGTACAAAATAGTCCAATATGACCAGACTCTCTTTGATATTTTATATAGAATTGCTCCACACAGTCTAAGGACCACACAATACAAGCACTCTTAGGGCTAGTTCACACGTAAAAACCTCCTGGCTTATTTTGGTCCTGAAAAAAACCGCTTCCTAATTAGGAAGCTTTTTTTTGACATTGCCAGGCTTTTTTTGGAGCTTTTTTTTGTAAAAACCGCTTCCAAAAAAAGCCAGGCTGTTTTCCCCTCCCATAGAAGTGAATGGGCTAAAAAAAAACGCAAAAAACCGCGCTGAAAAAAACCTGCGCTGTTTTTGCCTCCCATTCACTTCTATTGCTTTCTTCAGGCGGAAAACGCCTGAAGAAAGGTCATGTCGCTTCTTTTTTCTGCTAGCTGAAAAATAACTAGCAGAAAAAAAAAGCTAGTGGAAAAAAAAGCTAGCGGAAAAAAAAAGCTAGCTGTTCACATAGGGCTCCATTGTAAAGGGGCTGATTTTGAAGCGAAATCCGCTGTCAAAAAACTCCCCTTTGCCCACGTGTGAACTAGCCCTTAGTGGTTCCCATACAGTACAATGCTAATATAATTAACAACCCAAACAATACCCATCCCTGCTCACAATAGTGAAAATACAATTCTGCCTGAAAAGACTGTTAAAATAATAAACTTTATTAACGGTCAATTAAAATTCTCCCAAATTCATCTTAGGCTGCATTCACACAGAGTAACGCCAGGCGTTTTTTGTGTGTTTTTTGCACATAGCGCCGCGTTTACGCCGCGTAGCGCCGCGTTAATGCCGCGTATACGCCGCGTTAACGCCGGGCAACGCCACCGCTAAATAGCGCGGCGTATACGCGGCGTAAACGCGGCGCTACGCGGCGTAAACGCGGCGCTATGTGCAAAAAACACACAAAAAACGCCTGGCGTTACTCTGTGTGAATGCAGCCATAGGCTCAAGAGGAATATACGTTCCACTACTCTCCAGGCAATCAGCACTAAAATAAACCCAACGTGTTTCCACTATGTAAATTCCCACCCAGTTTAATCAGTTTTTTTTTTTTTTCATTCTAAGCTATCCCCAGCATATTCCACTCAAATACAGCGATAGCATTATGGTGTTCTGGGAAGGCTGCCATATGCACCTGCCGTCTGAGCTGCTATTGATCAATTCTTCCCTTGTAACATCACTAAGGCTACATCCAATCTGCTCATCACACATCACTGATGACGTCCTCGCGTAAGAAGCCAATCTGCTCTGATAGATGATGGGGGACAGACCACTGACATCACACAGCTTCTATTTGTTAGGGAACCTTAGGGGGCTTCTCAGCAGCTTGTTCTATTACTTAGACACAACGTGAGGTAAGTATAGTGCGCCGTCATTCATCAGGGGCACCAATAGACCAACTTTACATCGGAGGTACATATATTACCCTCCAGAAGCATATGTAAAATACGAACATAAAGTCCACATCTACCTTTTTGCCCATATATTGGATATCCTCTGATTGTGGGCTCTTTGTCCTCATTATACATATGCCTCTGGAGGGTAATCCAAAATGAAGCCGTTTGTCTTATGAGCAGGAAGAGAAGGAACACTAGATTCAGTCGAAACAGATCCAGAATATATGTACCTCATGTGCACAGTAGGTAAGAGAAAAGCAATCTCACAAGAATCTCACAATTGATTGCAATACAGTAGTAGTGTGGTGTATCACATGAGCGATCGGGCTACCTAGGCTTTAAACACCTTACAGGGTCTAAAAATTAACTTTTATAAAAAGAAGAAAAGCTTTAAAAAAACATAAAAAAGACTGAAAATAATTTAACAATTGTAATCAAATCCTTTGCTTATATTACATATAAAAATAATCAAAAATAAATATGAACACAGTAGGTCTCACTACATCCAAAAATGCTAGAACTATAACAATGTAAAATTACTTATCCATATTATAAATGCCGCAACAGCAGAAAAAATTTTAAAAAAAAAACGGAAAATGACTGTTGATACGGAGAACTGTCATTTTTCAGCCCTCTCCTGAAGGAGAGAAACCTTTGTGCATTTTTTCCCTTTTAACTTAACAGTAGTTCTAAAATTGGCTAAGTCTTAAGACTACTTTCAGGTCATTTCAAGTGAATTAGCTTAAGCATTAGGAGCACTTAGGTTTATTAACTTGACCAGAAAGATAACCTGGTAAAACATATTATCTACTTGTGAAACTTGAACTTGCAGTGTATTAGACACTAATAAGTGAAGTCCATTGGTATTGTGTTATGGCACTGCAGTCTTGTTCTACTTTGTTAATGATGTTTTATTAAAGTCTATTAGGTGCCCTCATAACGGCTTGTTATCCATTACTCATGCTTATAGTGCTCTCTAAATAGGAACAACAGCAGGTGGCATCTTGTGGTATCCTAGTGTAAGTGTAATAGAGATCAGTCAGTCAGACCAGTGGCGTAACTACCATGGTAGCCGACATCTCAGGGGGCCCAGGCCCCTTACTAGTTAATATGCCAAAAAAATATATACAAAATAAATACTACTTTTTGAGGCCCGAGGCCATCAAAGGTGTCAGGTTTCGGGCAGGGGAGGTCCTCAGCTTGTGTCCTGACAATGGGGGAGGGGCGGACACATCATGCAAGAAGAAGATAGTGTGGGGGGGGGGTTCATTTATGCAGTGAGCAGAGGAGAAGTGCTGAGGGCTTCTGTAGAGTGAGTGGAGACTGGTGAGGTTAACCCATGCATGCAGGGAACTTTAGAGAGGTTTATCAGTGAGAAAACAGCAACATTTTTAAGTAAATAAAGATGAGCCAACAGTAAAATATTCGATATTCGTTTCGAATAGCCGCTCAATATTCGACTATTCGAACGAATATTACAGTCTGCCCGATGTAGCAGTGTTGGCCGATGTAGCAGTATAGCAGTGTCCGATGTAGCAGAGCTGAGTGTGCAGCAGGGTTCAGCTGAACCTGCTGCACATTCAGCTCTGCGGCATCTGATGTAGCAGTGCTGAGTGTGCGCTGAACCATGCTGTACACTCAGCTCTGCTGCAAATTCCATGGGGTTACAGTTGTATGCTGAAATACAGGTGCACTCTAGGTACAACTGTACCTGCTCATGCAACTGGTGGGTGTTAGTTGCTTGTTGTGGGTGTGGTTGGAAGTGTGGTAAAAAATTGCTGGTCCATTGTGTTGTGTGTACGGTTAGAAGTGTGGGGAAAAATGCTTCATTTCAGGGGATCCCACCATTCGATTCAGGAGAGTCACCAAGTCCACTATGACACCCCAGGAAATGATGCCAATACCCTGGATTGCAACTGGGACAGCAGAGGAAGCATGTCTGGGGGCATCTAACAAGCCCAAGTCACTGTATTATGTCGGGATCCCTGTCAGCTTGCGATATGCGTGAGCTGACTTTTTCCCATAGGAATGCATTGACCAGCGTTGATTGGCCGAATGCCATACAGAGTACGGCATTCGGCCAATCAACGCTGGTTCTGCCGGAGGCTCGTCTGTGAGGAGGCAGAGTTTAAGATCGGACCAGAATGGAGACTGCTGTGGACCGCTCTTAGACTCCGCCTCCACCGGCAGAACCAGCGTTGATTGGCCGAATGCTATAGCATTCGGCCAATCAGCGCTGGTCAATGCATTCCTATGCCGAGATGTAGCAGTGCTGGCAGGTTCAGCTGAACCCTGCTGCACACTCAGCTCTGCTACATCGGACACTGCTACACTGCTACATCGGCCAGCACTGCTACATCGGGCCGTGCGCTCAGCTTAGCTACTTCGGAGTAGTCGAGCTCAGCCAACGGCCAGCTCTGCTTCATCTCCGAAGTAGCAGTGCTGGGCATGCGCTCTGCTCGGCTGCATCTCCGGAGTAGCCCAGCTGAGCACACGGCCCGATGTAGCAGTGTTGGCCGATGTAGCAGTGTAGCAGTGTCCGATGTAGCAGAGCTGAGTGTGCAGCAGGGTTCAGCTGAACCTGCTGCACATTCAGCTCTGCAGCATCTGATGTAGCAGTGCTGAGTGTGCGCTGAACCATGCTGTACACTCAGCTCTGCTGCAAATTCCATGGGGTTACAGTTGTATGCTGAAATACAGGTGCACTCTAGGTACAACTGTACCTGCTCATGCAACTGGTGGGTGTTAGTTGCTTGTTGTGGGTGTGGTTGGAAGTGTGGTAAAAAATTGCTGGTCCATTGTGTTGTGTGTACGGTTAGAAGTGTGGTAAAAAATTGCTGGTCCATTGTGTTCCAAATACTGTACTGAATGCTGCAGCTGCCTCTTTTACTCCTGTAACTTGTAGCCATGGCAATGACAGGGGAGATTGAGCGCTGACTGAGCAAGGTGGACTGGGAGTCGACAGAGGCCACCTGGGCACACCTGGCACTTGCAGTGGTCTCCTTAAGCGCTACAGAAATCTTGGTATATAGCTTATCTGACTTGTCTGATAATATACCAATTCCTTGCCTCTCATTTTAGCTTTGCTAGCTAGGGTTTAAGAGCACTGCTATCCACTACTTACCCCTGTGTTTGATGTTAATAACTTGCTTCTTTCTGCGTAAGCAGTGGTACATACAACCTGCCCCAATTGGTGATTTTGGCCAGGATGGTTTTTGTTATCATTACAATCTCGAAATAAATAAGGGTCAGTGTCCTCCCCTAACTGTGCCTGTCACATTTAAAGGGACTGCTCTGCATCCAAAGGATATTCTTCCTCATCCTCTTCCAGTTTAGGAGACCTAGTTCTTCTACCATAATGACCCTGACCCACATCTTCATCCTACTCCAGTTCCCCCTGCATAAACCCAGGGAAATGATGTTGACAAAGGTGGAAGCTGTTCCTCCTCCATCCCTTGTTGCATAAGTGTAAGATAATAATGGGATCATATCAATGATGCTACAGTTCTCCTTGCTGACAAATTTGGTAGCCTCTACAAAGGGCATGAGAAGCTGACAATCTTCCCTAATGAGCCCCTATGATATAATAAATTGTCCCTGAGGTCTGCTGCAAGCAGTAATCCTGCATTCTGTTGCTTATACAGACGCTCTAGCATGTTTAAGGAAGAGTTTTACTGAGTTTGTATGTCGCAAATAAAGTAGTGCAAAAGCAGATCAATTTGTTGCTGCAAATCAAGCAGGGTATTTTTTGCAACTTAAGAACGGCTGAAATGCAAACTTTGCTGACCATGAGGAGCACCTCTTTTAATCAGCTATACATGTTAATAAAGGTGCACCACTAGATTCAGTGCATGTACCATAAAGGGACAATGTGTTATTCAACCCACCTTCAGCACAGCAACAATATTCATGTCATTGTTGTTGGTAACACTGTCCAGTTGTAGTTGGTGAGGAGCCATCCATCAGAATATTTGGTGCGGGATACAACAGAGCAGATAATCTACTGTGTGGCTCCTTAACTGTGGAACTGCATGGCGGTGCTTCAGCTCAAACTGATGAAACAAAGAAGGAGTGGAAACAAAGCCTTTCCCTGGTGAAGATAGGGGTGGGAAACAATCTAGAGTGGAGGATCCATATGAGGCATATGTGCCTACAAAAACAGGGTAGAACTAGTGCACCTGACCTTGTTGTGTTTCTGGACTGTGGGCACTCACAATATTGACACAGTGGGTCAGATCCACTTTTAGATGGTGGAGTGCACCTTACCCAAGACTGAACTATCCTGGGAAAGTCCCAATTTTATACATGGAAAACTTTTCTACAGAAATAATGGTGGCTAGGTATCATGCATCGAGGTTAAACACATGCCTTAAGTTAGGGAAAAACATTGGAATCCATTAAATTGTATGGCAATGACTGCACCTCCAGCTGCTTGGCCAAGTGGACGTTAAGTTGCAGAAGCAACAGATGATTGGGTGCATATTTCTGTTTCCTGAACATAGGTTTACTTATGCATGACTGTCATTGACTGTCATGGAAGAGGAGGAGTAGGAGAAACAGTTGGTGATGATGATGATAACAACGACCATGTGCTAGGTGTAGATGTGGCCTACCTTCAATGAAGATAATAAGATAAGATAAGATAATCCTTTAATAGTCCCACAATGGGGAAATTTCAGTGATACAGTTTCATGAATGGTACAGTAGTATATAACAAGAGAGAAACACATACAAGCTCATGGCAGATAGAGAAATACTAGGAATCATAGCAACTAAAAAAGAAAGAAACAAAGACACACTGCAGGATCATTTAGTTCTCTGTGGGAAGTGATGTTGATAATACAGCCGACTGTGGTTGGAGGACATGAGGAGGGGGGTTCACAGCATGTAGATATAACAGGCAGAAACGTTTTTTTGCAGAGGTGGGGTACATATGCAGCTTTCATGATAACAGTTCCTTTGGTAGGTGGTGAGATCTCCTGCTCACAGCTGATAGTTCGGTATCTTGCATCAGCGCTATTGTTCATTAACCACAAAAAATGCCCCAAAAGTCCTTCATCACAAGCCCTCCTTCTTTCTTCTTACCACTGTGTTCTACTGCCCAAAGAAGTCTGAAGCCATCCAGGTAGACAGCGTGCTGCACTCTTGCCAAGCTTCCATAAACTCATGGGGTAGGTGGGTGATGGTAGGTTCCCAGGCTGTGAGTCCCACGTGTCCACAGTAAAAGAAATACCAGTCAGCTGTAGGCATCTTCACACATCAGCAATAGATGCCAAAAATCATCTGCTTGAAAGAAGAAGTCTGCACTTCCATGCAGGTTATAGGGAGAAGAATAGTGTTGCTCACTTTTCCTGCCAGTGCCACTACCACCAAATCTAGTCTGCCATATAAGATAGTGATGCCTATTTATGTGAGCATGTAGAGATCTTGTTCCTACATTTGTTCCTTGAAATGGCCAAGTTTCTGCTTGCAGATTTATCATTTGGCAATGTAGAAAAAATTCTGGGGGCAGAGATGGAGGGGGGGGGAGATGAAACTGGGGGCATATAAAGGGGGGATATGGAACTGGGGGAGAGGTGGAGGGGGGCATGAAGCTGGGGGCAGAAATGAAGGGGGAGACAAAACCGGGGGAAGAGATGGAGGGGGGACATGAAACTGGAGGTAGATGAAGGGGGCACTTAAACTGGGGGGTATTAAGGGGGACATTAAACTGGAGACAACCAGAGTGGAACATTAAACCGTGGGAGTAGCTTTAGGGGGACCTGTCTGCCTCTAATTGCCCTCAGTTTATTGTTACTCTCCAGCTACCTATACGGTTTAATGTCTCCTTCCAGCTGCCCGCTTTTAATGTTCCCATCTAGTTGCCTCCAGTTTAATGTCCCACTTCAAATGCCATTAATTTATTGTCCCCCTCCAACTACCCCCACTGTTTAATGTCTCCCTCCAGCTGCTCCAGTTTCATGTCCCCTCTAGTTTCCCCCAGATTAAACTGAGGCACCAAGAGAGGGACTTAATACTGTGGGGCAGTTGGAAGGGAACATTATAATGTGGGGGACATATAATTTACAGCTGACTGTAGGAGGATTATACTGTGTGGGGGCATATGAAAAATGAATGAGAATGGACGGGATCAATGTAAAAGTGGGCAGAGCTAAATTTGTCACGGCGCGTTCACAGTGCGCCACACATTTTATCCCTCTTTCGGTTTTCCAAGAGTTGGGAGGTATGACATTAACTGGTACTACCAGGACCTACGCAAGGCTGTGAAAGAACACTATCTAGAGGGAATTGAGCCTGATTTGTGGAAGCCAAAGCGTTTCCAGAAGCAAAGGAATTAGCGGAGTCTATGTCCTTCATGCTAAATCCAGATATTGATGAAGAAAAGGATTGCTACGCCTCTCCACTTTATGTGTCTCTCTTTCAATAAAGTTTCAGCCTATGAGTCCCCTTCCATTCTCCTTTTCCTCTCTTACATCGCTTATCACTTGCCATTTGTTTTTTGTTGATTGACTTGTGAAGCTGGGTATAATGTGCTGTATAGTGTAGGATATGTGTGTTGGTCCATGGAAAGAGAATTCACATCTATATGTTCACATTACAATCAACAATTGTGGAAGCAGTACATGAATGTGTGAATAAACCCGTACCCTGACAATTTCCTTAAAAATAAAACCCCTAACTCACTATAAAGCTACTAGCATGAGTTATCAGCACTGCAGATATTGAAGGTGAAGGTATAGTGGTTACAGATCAGATCTTTTTCAGCCCTGCCAGTTAGTAGTCTCTTTGAAGAACACCTCATTAACTCTTTCATCAGTTAAAAATGACTAATAACAGTTATTGTATTAAATTGTATTCAACTACATAGTCAATACAGATAGCAAACAAATGTTGCGTATCAGTTATTAATGTAGTCTATGTTAGATTAGATTATGTTAGATACTATCGTCAGGACTTCTTACATAAGTACTATCAAGGTATCTGTGGGGTTCCTCTATTGTCCCCCTTTTTTAATTAAAAAAAATTCTCTATTTTGCCCTTAGACTTCCTACATTCATATAGAAACCTTACAATATAATTTGCTTTGGCTTTGCTTTATAAAAAGCAAAAATTTGTATAAAAAGTCATTTCTGGCTCGTTTAGGCCGAGAAGGACCAGGTTGTATACTTATTATGGTGCAGAGTTCAACAATTTCTAATCTATAAGTCGAAACATAATAATTAATCAATTAAATGAGTTAATTAGTTATGCAGCATGTCCAGAATCATTAAAAAAAATAAAGTTACATACTTACTATGGTGTGTCTGTGAGGCATCGGCAGGTCTTCATGTCATTATAACTAACAAAGCACTGAAGAAATCTCCACCAAATCAACACCACATGCTCTGTTTCTATTGGTTGAAAGGTATGTGGGTGGAGCTTCTGATCAAATACTGGAATGTGGAATTATGGGGGAACAAAGATTGGAAGGTGTATGATAGACACCATGATAGTACTTAAGGGTTAAGCATATACCAAAATCTATGAACATGCATGCCAATAGAATGCTCTTTTAACATACGTTTGGCCAGTACACCCTGTAGTATGATGGAATACTTATGGAAATATGACTACATACTAATGTTTGCTTAGATCAGTAGGGATCCAACACCTAACACCACCGCTGATCTGGTCCTATACAGTGTGCATATATCATCTGAAGCAGGCAGCCACTACACTGTATAGTGGCTGTTTAGGGGTACTGTCCAAATTTTTCTGGCATTACTATATTGATGGCCTATATTTTGAAGAGGCTATCACTATAAGGTCATGGAGATCCAACACTCAGTACCCCTGCTGATCAGCTGCTTTAGGGGGTGTATTAAGTGCTGTAGCCTTTTCATTTTGTTAACATTGCTCCATACGCCTAGCTGTGCTAGATATTGCAGCTGTGTTCCTTTCAATTGAATGGACAAAGCTGTAATACTCAGCACAGCCACTAATGAGGGTGTGCTGGATATCACAGCTTGTGTAGGAGCAATGAAGAAACTGCAGCACTTCCCCTGGCAACAGCTAATTGACAGTGGTGCTAAAGAGTCAAACCCCCATAATCTAGTAATTGATAGCCTATTCTAAAGATAGGCCATCCCTTTAATGACAGACATAGGAAAATATGTTTTATATATATTAAAAAAAAGGTGTAAATACAGCTCACCAATATTCCTCTAATTCAAGCTCCATATCAGTACTTGAGGATGCACGAAAAAGATTAAGCCTTGGACTCAAAGGCATGAATTAAATCAAGTTAACAAAAAAAAAAAAAAATTAAAGTATTCAGTACCAAACAAGAAAAATATTACTATAAAACATAACCTTTAATGTCAATTTAAAATCCAAACGTGCTAGCAGTCAAAAAACATGCCATGATTAAAGGACATCTGTCTTGAAACACATTGGCATATTATTTTATTTTGCTAACCCATGTATGGATTCTTAAATGGATATTAAAAGTTATATTTTAAAATATTTTTTTTTTCTTGTTTGGTACTGTAAACTATTTTTTTTCGTGAACACTAAGAAATATATTTGCTGAAGGTCAAACTCGTATGGATGCATGCATGCTTCTGGAGTTTTGTAAGGTCTAATGTCTTCTGTTATTTTGGATATTTATTACATTCTGAAAGAACCACCATACAGGACATGTGCTCATCCTAAGGACTCAGAGATCTCAGTAGTAGAGCATGAACTGTATGTTTGGCTCTGACAGTGTAATGTGCAACACATTTACAGTATACTTTGCAAATAATAATCTCACAGTTCTTTACGAATAGCAATGTACTTGATATAGAAAAGACACAGATACCAAGGTACTAGTAAAATAGAATCTTTTATTTAAAAGGTACAATGCAGCTCTTGAATATAAAAACATAAGAGATAGGTATTTTACATATTTGCTCCACAAAGTGGCTCATCCCAAAGTATATGAGTTCTGCTGCACAGCAGCAATAGTTAGTATAGTCCAAAAGGTTGCACAACATCCAGATACACAGGAAATCTCACGTCTTCGCAACATACAGTGCAACCCACACTCAATAAGTCCATTCAGCAGATATTCAGGAAGCGTGCCCACGGTTAGCCAAGATTCTGCCTCTTGCGGCCTGAGGGTTGCTTTTCTCCAGAACCACCTCTTTTTTTTGTGGGTGTGATGGAGCAGGCACTGGAGCTGGGTGCTTCATCTCTTCTAGATCAGTGTCCTCTCTTCCAATGAAAGGACTGCAAACAGTCTCCACCAGTCCAATAACCACTCCAAAAAATGCCAGCACACTGCCGAGTACATACATTTTCACCATCTTCTTGTTTGGTTTTTGGCTCAGCATCTCCTTAGCAAAAGGGATCAACTCGTGCATAGTCTCCATGGTAAGTGTTCTCAAGTTTCAGGCCAGCAACCTGCAACACGAAAGAAAAAAAGAGAAGCGTTATTAATTAAAATATATATCTATATGATATGATATACATGAATATACATATATGCCTCACACATGAATGAGTAGGAAACTAAAAAGTCATTCATTTGCAAATAAGGTTCTATATTCAGGATAACTAGATAGGTGAGACATGATACAATGCTATCATAGTGTATTCTGTAGGCAGATGCAGATTATATGCTATGACAGATTAGTAATGTATACTGTATGGAAGAGTAAGATTATATTCTATGATAGATCAGTAACGTATTCTGTATCAGATTATATACTATGACAGATTAGTAATGTATACTGTTTGGAAGAGTCAGATTATATTCTATGATAGATCAGTAACATATTCTGTATCAGATTGTATTAGCATCTACCATGATATTACATAACAATGTAAATAAACTGCAATAAATAAAGCAATGAGGAATATCCCAATATCCAGTAGTGCCACATACCACTGGCATAGCCATGCATCTCACCTAATGTCTTCACCGGCATTATTATAAAATAATCCTAAGAGGTAACATTCCTGCCATCCTCTTACCTGTATAGAGAGATGTCTGTAGCCTATGGCTCTGATGCTCTGCTTATGAGGAATGAGAAGTTGCTCTCACTTCTGATCTGCCTGCATGCTCTACACTCAGCCCTTTTATTGGGAGTAGCTCCGCCCCCAGACGTGACGTCACCCAGGCTCAGACGGACGGCTGAGCACGTGCTGATCACGCAGGGCTCTTGGCTCCCATCTGAGGGCTAGTGTTTGTGAGAACGGGGCTTGGGGCTTTCTCTGCATGCTGTGTCCATGCACGTATCACGTTTCTCCCCCTACTCACAGTTATTATCCTAAAGGGGGAAGGTATAGAATTTCCTATTGTAGCCATGCTTTGTGCTGGACAAGTCACGTAGTAAACGTTCAGACTCTTTTCTTGTGATGTAAACACTAGGAAACCCCCATTACAGCCGTGAGGGGAGATAATGCGGCACAAACCGGTCAGATGTGGTCCAGCAAGCCACACACATGAACTACAGCTCATAGACAATCCTATGCTATAACCTATAGATATATACTGTATATACCTCGAGGTAATATATGGGCTGTGCTGCACACTGGACCTGAATGGCACAGAAAGGGGTTTTATAACGTCCCTTTTTGAAGTCCATTCAGATTATGGCAAGAAATACGAGTCCGATACAATAACTGCAAATGCACCTGGACCCAGTCAATGGCGAACTTTAGGCTAGTTTCTCACAGGGTGTATTTGTACGTTTTTTATGGTATTTTGAAAACAGCTAAAAAACATCCGCAATTTTTTGGGGAAAATATCATTTTACTATAAAAACAAACAGCTGCTGCAACTCAGTGTCAAAATTCATATTCTAAGGGCTCGTTCACATCTGCGCCTGGCACTCCGTTATGCAGGTTTCCGTTTTCTGCACAAAACTGAGCAGGAGACGGAAACCTGCAGGACTCTTTCATACCCATTCATTTGAATGGGTTAGAAAGATGTCCGGCCGTGAGCGCCGATGAGCGTTTTATGCTCTCCACCACGAAACCGTTTTTTTAAAACCGGACACATGCATTTTAAAAAAAAGGTTTCGCGGCGGAGAGCATAAAACGCTCACGGCCGGACCCGGTCTGACAGCTTTCCGTCTTCTGCATGCAGAAGATGGAAAGCTGAGAACGGAGACCCAAACGCTAGTGTGAACCTAGTGTAAGGCTATATTCACACAAAGGTTCCTTTTTTAACTGCCTTCACACCAGTGGTGTAACTAGGAATGGCGGGTCCCTTAGGCGAACTTCTGACATGGGGTTCCCCCCTGACCCAACCCCCCACCTTTTCCAAACAAACAGTAATTCCTACGCACACTATTATGCACTATTATGGTGGCCTCTACACACACGCTATTATGCGTAATAAGTGGTCCCTGCACACACTATTATGCCCCATAGTGGCCCCAGTACACAGTATTATTCCCCATAGCAGCCCTTACATACAGTATCATGCCCCATAGTGGCCCCTGCACATACTATTATGCATCATAATAGCTCCTGCACACACAGTATTATGCCCCATAGTAGCCCCTGCACCCACTATTATGCCCCATAGAGGACCACCCATGTACAATTATTATACTCTGGGGTCTTTTCAAACCCCAGAGTATAATGATTGTAGACCCAGGGGAGGATTCAAATATAAAAAACAATGTTACTTACTTCTCCCTGACTACCCACTGATTTCGGCCATCTTCAATGTTGGACCAGACATCACCTGACCCATGCCGGCGTTGCGACACATAATGATGCTGACGTGGGCCACATGGCGTCTATGATGTCACCAAACTGGCCCGAAACCTGCCGGAGCCCAGGAGAGGTAGGTAACAGTGATTTTTCTTCACCTCCCCTGGCCCTCTGATCATTAAACTCTGGGGTCTGAAAAGACTCCAGAGTATAATGATAGCAGTATTAGTGGGTTTCGTGAGCACATGGCCTCACTTACCGCTCTAAGCTCCTGCTCACAGTCGCCCCAGCTGAAGGGGAAGCGCCGGCGGCTGTGAGCAGGAGCGAGGATTGGTAAATATATGGGGCTCGTTCCCTGCTGAGGCTATTACAGCAGGTAACGGCCTATTAAAAAAAAAAAAAAAAAACACATCAGGAGCCCCCTAATGTAGTTATGCCACTGTTTCACACAACTATTATTACAATATATTTATATATTAAGTTATATTCCATAAACACGAGGATTTTTACCGTACACAAATCTTATGCATGTTTGTCTCTCCTATCTTATGTGTTGTTTTGATTTGGATTATATAGATTCATTAATAAAATTATTTGTATTTTATTATATTTTGGGAGTCTCAAGTTGGTTGTTATATATTCTTATGCATGTTTAGTTACCCTTAAAACCTTTTCTCTTTATTTTGCAGAAAAAGGATATATCTGTTTGTTCTCGCACGTTTTAGTGTTCCTTTACATCTGGTGTCATTATGACGTGAATGGTAATGTGCTTTCTTGCCTTATGGTATGCATGCTGGGAATGCTTGTTGTCAATGAATCATCTGTTAGTAAGACTGTCCTCGCTGTTCTGTGTGTTACCTTTCACCTACTTAGGATCAGTACTATCATAAAATAGGTTTTCTAATCACATTTATTCCTGAAGCGATCTGGGAGATCCACATGTGTATATGACGTACTGTTATAGTATTTTATATATCTGTTGTTATACAAAGATGATTTAATCACACAGGCAATATTCACTGCCCTGTAAACATAGTGTTGGAAGGCCACATTCAGACTGTGCATTCACAAATAACAGGAAGATTCTGTGTGGATTTTCCAATCTTTAGCATTTCACCTTGTAAAAAGTAATGTTATGTATGAAGATTTTGCCCCATCATCTGCAATAGAAAAATTCCATGAGTCAATTTTATGGCAACTTTGGAGCTTTTCGTAAATGTTGTGCCCATAAGTTTGTGTAGACCAAATAGTAGTCGTTAGTAATAATGTAAACACCTTAGATAACCTGTAATACTATTAGTGTAATGCCACAAATAGTGTCCGCCAGTGCAGTAAATGACAAGGTATTATGTATTAAGCAGCCATTTGCCACCATATGTGGACAGGATCTCAGCCTGGTGGCCACTAAGTGTGCTTTACTAAATGTTCCTAGTGGAAAGTTTAGGAATGTTACCCTTTTACCCTGTATTGAGATACACACCCAAGAATAGTGATGTGAGGGACAAATGTCAGTCGATATGTTGTTTTTCCTTTTTTCTGTTCTGCCTGAACCTGATGTGTAGTACATGTTCTACCCTGGTGTAATTCAACACTCCATCACAGCTAAACAGCACACAACAAACGTACCTTTAGTACAAGCCGGCATAAGGACTGTACTACTACTGTATATTTTGGAAGACATTGCGCGTTGAAATGTACAATAATATGAAATGCATGTTAGCAGCTTTATTCCATATATTTTATGTCCTGTGATTGAATAATCTAAGAAGATTATTGTTGTTACAATCCATGAAGTTTTCATGAAAACTCAGTAGACTTCTGGACTATGGCCAAGAATGATTGGTTGATTTTGTTCTATTTAATCTTTTCACTAAAAAGGAGACAAGTCAAATGATCCCAATTGACTTAATCCTATCTATAATGTTGCATCAGCAGCTGCTCTAGACCCGTTGCATCAGACAGCACTGAACCCACTAACCCCTGTTATAGTAAGAGAAGGAATGCGTCTCCTATCCTCGCTGCACAGAGTCTCCTTCACACAGTTAACTATTTCTGTGGTGGTTCCTAAGAGAACATTTACATTCTACTCATTATACATAATACAGAATATAGTTTATTAGCTTTTTTCACTTTTACGTGCAGCGAAATGAGTCATTGTGAAATATGCTTTTAGTAGATTTGGGCATAGTAAAAACAATAAAAACCCATTCCTCCCAAGTGATACTAAAATGGCCCAAGAAGCTATGATATGGAGATCTGTTTAGTGAGGCTATGATATGGAGATCTGTTTAGTGAGGCTATGATATGGAGAGCTGTTTAGTGAGGCTATGATATGGAGATCTGTTTAGTGAGGCTATGATATGGAGATCTGTTTAGTGAGGCTATGATATGGAGAGCTGTTTAGTGAGGCTATGATATGGAGATCTGTTTAGTGAGGCTACGATATGGAGATCTGTTTAGTGAGGATAAAACCCTGGAGAGTTCATTTATGCTGGCTTTGCACTAGTGTTGGACTGGCCTTTCAGAGTACTAGAGAATTCTCTGGTGGTCCCAGGCTCTCACATGATAATAGGCCAGTCAAAGACACACAAGTATGAAGGCTACTGTAAATTTCTCACTGCAACACTGCTCGCTGCTGTTGCTATAAGGTCATCATGCCAACACGTGAAGCTTTCACTAACTCTGCCGATATTCAGAGTTCTGAGATACTGAATCAATCAACAGCTGAGGATGGATATTTAAAGTCTGTATTGAACGCCCCATGTGCCTGTTATTAGTTGTGATATATTAGTGAGGCTCCTGTTCACTGATCATTTCTATTAGTTTGCTGTATTTCTGACCTCAGCTTGTTCACAGGATATTCTCTTGATTACTGATTTTGGCTCCGACTATTAACACTCGGGTTTCACCTTGACTTGAGCATGTATATCTCTTTAATTCTACTCACCTGGTTTCATCTGCTTTGTGAGAACTTTGGTGGGTCCTGCTTTGATGTCAGTTTGATAATACATCTATTCCTTATACAGAAGAGTCAAACACTACAGTCTAGCATCACTGGTAGCAGCAATGCCCCCCAACCTTCCCCTCTCCTAATGGTAGGTACAGTTTATCCCTTTCAATTTCTAGCCGACTGGCAGTAGCATTCTCCACAAATAAAACCTTTTGCACTTTTAACAAATAATTACAACACAGAGAAAGGAGATAAGATCTACTTACCTCAATAACCAGTCTATGAGGCCTCTAGCTCCATATTACAACATTCAGCCTAATAAAGACAAGTACTGAACTAGGTATCCCATTGGAATTATTTGTATCGGGCACTGTGGGTGGGTGGGATAAAGAAATTATACTCACCTGTCCCTAGACCTTGTTTCAGGCGGTGCATTCTATTTTCTCCAGTCCGTAAGCTGGCAGTGTAATGGGTCAGGTGATTGCTGCAGTCAACTTTCGGCAGTCACATGTTGGGTCAATGGATCGTGGGTGCACCATCGAACCAAAGACTGGGGGAAGGGGAGTATAAATTTTTTTTTAAATTAATTTTACCTCACCCTTGACCCTGAGTAAGATTTTAATTTGGCCTGGACATCCCCTTTGGATAGCAAAAAAAAGTCCAACCCTGATAAAAAAAAAAAAAAAAAAAAGCATACACTTTTAGTGATATATAAATACATAATAGAGCATGATATATATAACATAAGGGGGTAAGAAGACAAGGTCAGAAAATCCAGAATTCCAAGAAATAGCTGTAAGGGAATTGCTAAGACAGCAATTCCCAGAACTGTTAAACCCTGGGAAGGGGCACAAGAGACAGTGAGACCTAAGCTGAAGCCCCCCGCTTTCCCTTCCTATTGCCAGGCCCTATCCTAGGTAATAGGCGACAACCACGAGGACAATCCCTCCCTGAATATGTGAAACACAAAACACAGACAAGACGAACAACAACAAAGGGAGGTCAGCTAGCCAGGGTTCGGTAACAAGAGAGTGATACAGTGCCAAATCGGAGTCAAGAGAATAGTCAATGAGAAAAGCCAAAGGTCAAGTATAATAGTATAAGCAAAACAGGGACAGTAAGAGCAGGTATGCACACGGCAATAACAAGCACTGGTGTGAATGGGAACCAAGGCTAAATAGGGAGGAAGAACCCGCCCATGGAGTTCACAGAAAGGCAGCTGTCAATCACAGGGCAAGGCCAGCTTAACCACTTAATGGACAGAGGCAACCTTGGCAGAAGACGGGTGTGGTGCAAATCCAATTAAGGACTAGAGCCGTGTTCACACAGTGCAACTAAAAACTTTAAGCAGATTCTCAAACTGCACACGCCTCCTGCGCCGCAGCATGCGAGCAGAGGGTGGTGCAGTGACCCGAACAGGCAGAGATGTTACAGTACCCCCCCTTTTATGAGGGGCCACCGGACCCTCACCAGACAAACCAGTTCTAGAGGGATTCTGAGTTTTCCCTGCCTTGTATTTTGGTTCTGCTTGAACCACAGACGCTTGAGAACCAGGCAAACATTTTTTATTCATCCGGCGTTTCTGATACCACTAGGTTTTAATACCGGAGGAGCGCTCCCAACTTTTAGTAGCTGAGACCTTCTCCTCACTGACACAATCTACATAATGTAAAGCAATACAGTGGGATGAGCACTGATCTCCCCACTTTACCAACTCCTTTTTACCCCAATCCAAAATAGGGTTATGGAGCTTCAGCCAGGGGAACCCCAAAATAACATCAGCAGAGAGATTCTCCATAACAAAAAGGCTTATGACCTCTGAATGTGTCGATCCCACTTGCAAAGAGATCAGGGTTTTTTTAAAACTGACTTTACCCCTGGCCAGTGGAGTAGAATCCGCTCCAGTAACAGACATAGGTGTATCAAGTGGCAAAAGCTCAATGCCCAAAGATTCAACAACTGAATATTTAATAAAATTTGCTGCAGACCCAGAGTCAACTAGGGCCTTGCCAGAAACAGATCTGTCCCCAGAGGACAAAGAAACAGATAACAACATCTTATAGTTATTCCCCCCAAATACCTGGTTGCCTGAGTGGTTCTTCTGATTACCACTCAGGCACTGAAGTTTTTTCGCTGATGACAAGGGTCTGATAGAGCAGTCTCGGATGACATGACCAGAGGAACCACAGTACAGGCACAGGTTATTCCTGAGACGATGTTGTCGTCGTGTTCTGGCGTCCACAGCTCTCAGTTGCATGGGTTCCTCACCAGAAGTGACGGGAGGAAAGGTAGGTTTTTCAGAGGAGAGAGAGGAAGAGACAGAAAACTTGGAGGCAACAGGCCCTACTCTCTCTTTTAAGTTTTCTCGGATCTTACGGTCAATACGGACCGCTAAAGTCATGGCCTTCTCAAGAGTGACCAACCCAGAGCTCCTTAACACGATCACATAGCCCTTATTTAAAGTGAGCCTTAAGAGCGGACTCACACCAACCTGCCGTTACACTGTACTTACGGAACTCAGAGCAATACTCCTCTGCAGAGCGTTTGCCCTGCCGCATGGTGAGCAGTTGAGATTCCGCAAGCGCAATGTGGTCCGGTTCAGCATAAATAGAGCCCAGGGACTTAAAAAATTTTTCCACTTCAACCCACTCCTCAGCCTCAGCAGGGAGTTTAAGGGCCCAAGCTTGTGGGTCCCCCTGTAAAAGAGATATAACCACTCCCACCATTTGGGCCTGAGTCACATGTGGATTAATCCGAAAATACAGGCGACAAGACTCCCTGAAAGTTTCAAATTTAGCACGGTCCCCTGAGAAACGGTCCGGGAGTAGCATCTTGACCTTACAAGGTGCCAAAACAGCTGGGGATGATGCAGCAGCCTCAGTTAGGGTCTGAACCTGTTTAGCTAGCTCAGCTACCAGGCCTGTCAATCCCTCCAACTTGGCTGCAAAGCACTGAATAGGATCCATGCTGTCTTTAGGGAAGCAATGGATGTAGGTTTTTGGCTTGTTATTATGTAAGGGACTTGCTAAGACAGCAATTCCCAGAACTGTTAAACCCTGGGAGGGGCACAAGAGACAGTGAGCCCTAAGCTGAAGCCCCACGCTTTCCCTTCCTATTGCCAGGCCCTATTCTACGTAATAGGTGACAACCACGAGGACGGTCCCTCCCTGAATATGTGAAACACAAAACGCAGACAAGACGAACAACAACAAAGGGAGGTCAGCTAGCCAAGGTTCGGTAACAAGAGAGCGACGCAGTGCCAAATCGGAGTCAAGAGAATAGTCAATGAGGAAAGCCAAAGGTCAAGTATAATAGTATAAGGAAAACAGGGACAGTAAGAGCAGGTATGCACACGGCAATAACAAGCACTGGTGTGAATGGGAACCAAGGCTAAATAGGGAGGAAGAACCCGCCCATGGAGTTCACAGAAAGGCAGCTGTCAATCACAGGGCAAGGCCAGCTTAACCACTTAATGGACAGAGGCAACATAGGCAGAAGACGGGTGTGGTTCAAATGCAATCACAGAACTAGAGCTGAGTTCACACAGTGCGACTAAAAACTTTAAGCAGATTATCAAACTGCACACGCCTCCTGCGTCGCAGCACACGAGCAGAGGGTGGCGCAGAGGCCCGAACAGGCAGAGATGTTACATTATCCCTTTCAATTTCTAGCCGACTGGCAGTAGCATTCTCCACAAATAAAACCTTTTGCACTTTTAACAAATAATTACAACACAGAGAAAGGAGATAAGATCTACTTACCTCAATAACCAGTCTATGAGGCCTCTTCCTCCATATTACAACATTCAGCCTAATAAAGACAAGTACTGAACTAGGTATCCCATTGGAATTATTTGTATCGGGGACTTTTAGTGATATATAAATACATAATAGAGCATGATATATATAACATAAGGGGGTAAGAAGACAAGGTCAGAAAATCCAGAATTCCAACAAGACATAGCATAGCCTATGGGATGGATATTACTGGAAATAATCCCTGGACAAAAGCTGGTCCAACCAAAAAAATGAGGTTTTATAATATTGTCTATAGTAAAGTCTACAGGCAAAATATTAATAGTAGAATACATCAGGCCGCAGGTAAAAATTAAGTAACTCATTAAGAGTAATCTTATAAAGTGCATAAGACCCTGTAATAAATAAAGACCTATAACATGCCAACAGAGCCTGGAGTTTGATAAAAAAAAAAAAAATTACAAGCACCATAACACAGAGCTGCACATCTGCACCTCAAAAAGAGGGGGATCACAATCTTACAACATAACAGTCTTGTGAGAATATAAAGTATAATATGGAGCCGTCTAAATATAAATGGAAATGATGGCTCTAAAGTACAGCGGTAGAAATGCCTACTACAATCAATAATGTAGAAGCATATGGGATCAATACTGAATACATAATTTGAGTAGAACGGAAATTTGTAAAAAAAAAAACAAAAAAACAACCAAAACACTGATATTACATATATTTTTAGTGAACAAACATGGTAAATAAACATATATCACGTACACTTCAAGTTAATTGAGAATTAAAAATCGTACTGCGCCTGTAACAGACCACCACAAGATGGTGGACCGAACATGTGCAGTCGGCTCTTACGGAAACTGAAGTGTCAGAGCCGACTGCGCATGTGCGAGGTTTCAATCCCATATAGTGCAGCCTTGAATACCTATGCAAGGCAGAATATCAGGAGAAGATGAAGAGGGGCGTGAACAGAATTAACAAAGAGAAGGTGAAAAGTTATGACCTGGGTGTGCTCGGAGCACGGGGGAACGCTCTCTGAGTATAATTTGCAGAAGAAAAGAAGAATTTGTAGATAAGAGATAATTTGGAGAAGAAGAGAATGGAAGGTAAGAGAAGAATAGCCTTTTTAAAGGCTATTCCAATGTGCCATTAGTTCAAAAGGTGATTTTCTAATGATAGAATCCCTTTAAGTCAAAAGATAGGGTGCTAATGCAGACGTCTTCTGGCAGCTTGTAGGCCACAGGCCTGTAGTGGCTTGTGGCTTATGAGTGTCTTACAAATAGAGGAGGAAGCAAGAGGCTTCCTCCTCTACTATGCACTTCAACTGCATCGGTGTCATGCAGACGCCGATGCAGTTAATATGTAAAATGTTAATTAATCCCCCCCTGCTAGCTACGTCTCTGATGTTAACATACTGTATATAGGTTGGAAATAATTTCATATTTAGGAACACAGGGTAAATAGATCAGACATTTTATCAAAAGTAGTGAGATCATCTATAAGATGAAATGGTAATGTGGTATGGAGTACCAAGGAAAAACAAATTGTGAACTCTGACGGAGAATTGTGGACCATATGGGTGCCAACCGAAAGAAACAAGAGACTCAAATTGCTAAATATGTGGTCCTCGTATTTTAACCTCCATCTAGTGCATCTGAGTGGTCTATGGTAATCAAACAGTGCTAGGCATTGCAGTGAATGAATTTATAGAAGTAGAATGTCTCGTCTTAGTGTGGTTATTAATAATATGGGATTTGTTTCTCATAGGGGTAAACCTATACAAAGATTAATAGCTCCAATGGTCTGCGCATAAGGAAACAGAGTGGAGCAAAGCCATGTGACGATGACATCTGGTGGGCCTTCTGGTAATGGTCTAGGTGAAATCACATTGGAGATAGTGCAATACCATTATGCATCATTACTCCTGGACAGGACATGATGTTGTAATAGTGTAACTCTTCGTGTATTATACCAATGGGTTTAGCTGTCTTGAATGAGGGCATCAAAGGGGCAGGGGTATGGAATTTTTGGGGCCTTTAAACCACTGGCACCAATCTGTGTCAAGTGTGAAACCAGGAAGTTAGGCCATAGCTTGCACTATTAGGAATGAGTATATAAGCTTTATGCTCCTGATTTTGCCCAGTAAACTTAGAGTTGAAAGTTCCCTTATGAATTATGCCAACAAATGAAGAAATGCATAGGGACATTAGTTGCAAGCCAAATGTGTGTTTGAGATAGCCAATATGATTGTCTATAAAATGATGGCAGTCTCACGTTCAAGTCTGTAATGGATAGTGAGATATGGAGCCTGAAAGACAAAAGCTCAAAACATTGTGACCCATTTGTTCATCAATGCACTTCACAGTTGTATTTTCCATGCCTGATAAAGAACATATACACATTTGTTGTTGTTTAGGGCATATGTCCATCCCAAGAGAGAAGTAAAAGTCAGATATTGTATTGTAAGGTTGCACATCTTGGAACGATCACCCGATAGTATGACCCCATAGTACCTTCACACATTGACCCTGAACGTTGCTTGCCACGTTGATGCCATGTCGCAATCATGAAGATTTCAGAGTTATACTTTCAGACAGCATTTTCACCTAGTGCAATTCACCCAGACATTGGTTAATATTTAACTAACCCCACTGTTTGTAAACAGTAGTAAAATGTCACACGCATGAAGTTGGCCATTGAGGGAATGTTGTCTACATGGAAAAAAAATCCAGCATTTTTGTATCATTCTAGTTAGTATTATAGTAGGGGAGAATAAGTCAAGGTTCACACAGTGCCTTTTTGAGTATTGTTTTACGAAAACAAACCGCATATACAAAATTGAATGCAATGTGTAGATAGCTACAAAACACAAAATTAGTTAATATCATCTTGAATGTCTGTTTGGCTTTTAACATGCTTCAAGGAACAGTCATAAGCTAAAAATAAAAATAAATGAGCGTGTTATTCTCATGACAAAAATCCAAGCTGTTTAAAGGGGTTATCCAGCTTCCAAAAATGATCTGCAACTACAGCCACAGTGGTGCTAATTCTTCATTGTTTCCTTGTGTAGCCTTTTCTTGGCTTTATTTTACTTGAGACTCCTTGTATTACTCTTATTTACATGCAGTGAATCTGTAAACCAACTATAGTTCCCATCATGCATCTACCTGCTCTCCCTTCTGTGCTCACAGGGGAGAGGGGGAGCGAGCTTGCAAACAAAACATCACAGCATAATGTGACCTCAAATATGGGGGTGATTTATTGCCACTAATTTCATTGGAGAGAGTGGAGAAAGGGGTACACAGAGAGTGAGAGCAGGGAGATACATCATTGGAAGCATAGTTCACAGATTTGCTGCATGTAATGAACAGTGATACAAGGAGTCTCAAGTGCAATAAAGCAGATAATTTGCAGATAATTTTTGGAAGCTGGACAACCTCTAGGCTAATAGCAACTATGAGAAACACAAAGAAATGGAGGTATGAAGATTAAATAATGCTAACACTGCAGGCTTAAAGGGATTCAATCATTAAATTGCTATTTTTTCTCACTAACACGTAGAAATAACCTTAAGAAAGTCTATTCTTCATCTACCTTTAGATGTCTTCTCCGCGCCGCCGTTCAGTAGAAATCCCGGTTTTCTTCAGTTTGCAATTGAGTTTCCTCGCAGCACTGGGGGCGTCCCAATGCTGCAAGAGAAATCTCCAGCGCCGCTTCCATTGCCGCAGGCATGAGCAGTCGGCTCTGTCTGAGGGCCGACGGCAGAGCTGACTGTGCATGCATACCCTGTTTCCCCGAAAATAAGACAGTCTCTTATAATTATCTAACAAAATATATGACCTTTCTCATTTTCGGGGGATGTCTTATGCAGTGGCTGGAGCGGGGAACAATCGGCAGTCATGCTGATGCTTCCTTAGCGGAGCGCCGACATGACTGCTGGTTGTATGTGATCCAGAAGGTGAAGGGGGGGGGGTCTTATTTTCGGGGAAACAGGGTAGATGTTTGAAGCCAGCGCCGGAAGAAGACGTGGAGAAAGGCCATTCCAGGTGAAGATGGAGGTGGCACTGGAGATTTCTCTTGCAGCATTGGAGACGCCCCCAGTGCTGTTTGAATGCTAGAAACCACCCCCAGTGCTGCAAGAAAACTCATTTGCATACTGAAGAAAACCGGGATTTCTACCCAACGGCGGCGCAGAGAAGCCATCAAAAGGTAGGAGAAGAATAGCCTTTCTTAAGGCTATTCCTACCTGTTAGTGAGAAAAAACAGCAATATAATGATAGAATCCCTTTAAAGCAAATGGTTTGATCAAATAGAAATCTTATCCCAAAATAGGGTGAAGGGGTTTTCCAGGATTTAGATATTAATAACCTGTACTTAGGACACTAAACACCACCATTGATCAGCTTATATCAGGAACCGCAGCCACCACGACTAGCACAGTGCCAGAAAGCTTCTTATCCTATGTAGTGGCAGTGCCTGGTTACTACACCTCAGCTTCATTCAGTTGAATATTGAACTTGGACTTAATGTCTGGTTGTTTTGATTGATGTTAAAATATAAATTCTCTGAGAGTTATCTCCTATTCCTTATACAACAAGTCACAGAATTTGAATGGTTATACTAACAACGTCAGTGACGGTATCTAGAATCACAGCAGGGTAGCTCTCTATGTATTAGTAGCTTCCCTGGAACCACTCTTCAAAAAACACTACAGTCTCAAGCCCCTGTATGAGTGTGTAATTGGCTAGCAAGTCATGTATACCGTCAAAATGCAAAGTGCACTTTAGTACTCAGGTATACCTTAGCACAGCTCGCTTCTGTCTGTTAGGCTCCCTAAAGCCAGGTTAACATATACAAAATTAATGTGCACTACTGGGTAGACCAACACATAGCTCCACCATATTAATCATATCACACTCATCAATCATCGATGTATTGGGTGTAGATCATAGATCCAACACTGACCGTAAATGGTTGAAAACTATGCTGGTCCAGGGGAATGATCATACTGATTTGATCCCCTTACCACTCATCCATCACTATTTACAGCCTATTTTCATCCCACAGTATAATCATCTAGGACAGATGTATTCAAAAACGCTGCATATGGCTGCTGGTTTACCGCCTCCAATTCCTAAGCTACAGGGCTAAAGCAAGAGGCTAAAATGAATCGCCACGCTAGCTTCCTAAACTGTACGTTTTTCCCAGCTTTCTAATAATGCCTTGCATCAGTCTTATATTAATGACTTCATGCAAATTGCATGGAATACTTTTCTGCATAAAGACTGCGAGTGCTACCATTTTTATGCTGAAGTCTTATTTTTTGCATTATTTACCTTCCTGTAGCGATGCAGTTAATTTTTCCATGTGGTTTTACCACTTTTAAGCCACATTCTTTACTGAGTTTATTGTGCCAAATAAGTACATTTTATTATTCCTCTGGTATCGGCTGTTGCGTTCATTACTAATTTTACCATACGACAGCAGTGCAGTTAATTATTTCCTGTGGTTTTGTTATAGTCTGACATGTTCTATTCCACATTGTACTGTCACTGTTGCTGCCACTGCTGCCACCAAACAGCCACACATCTCCTTTGGCCTGGTCTGTCATGTGCTACTTCATACTGCTACCGTCACTGCCATCACTCAGTCAGACATCTCCAGCAGCCTAGTCCATCATGTTCTATTTCAAGTTGTACTGCTATTGAGGTTGCCAGTGTTCCCACCACTCATCCAGACATGTACTGTGACCTGGGCTGTCATGTACTACTCCATCCATCTTCTTATGCCACTGATGTTGCCACTGCTAACACAACTGCCACCACTCAGCTAGTCATCTCTTGTGGCCTGGTCCAGTTACCACTGCTGCTCTAACTTTCTTTTTATTATAAAACAGGCGTAACATTATCCCTAGCAACCCTCTAACTGAGCTATTACTAGGGAAAGTCAGTACACACTTGTATTGTGAATATGCAGAGCTGAAACATTTACCAAAGGGGGGTGGTCACTTCAAATAGCAGTTTCTTCGGTTTCATACCACCTAGAAAAATGATTCTGATATCGACACCAGTCCAGAACTGGTGAACTATCCTATATAACTCACAAGAAAACTGGTGTGAGTTATAATAAGTTGAGCCACAATGTCCCCATCCTGTTCTGCGCATAGCTCAACCCACATTTGCCAAAAGTGGAGAGCAAGGCGCAGAATTGACCATATCATATGGACACCACAATATCACCCAGCTATGCCAGAGAACTGACATAGTAGGATTGATAAATTCCCCCTATTGTATCTACTATTCCCGTAATAAACCAAGAAAAATTGTAGAAAAAATAAGCATGATCTCTTGAGAACTTTTTCCATGACATTAATATTGATTGCCTATTTTTAGGCCAGGCCATCAATATTTAATCAAAAGAAGTCTTCTGGTACTAAGAGATCATGTGTATGAAGGGGCCATTTTGTAAGAAGGAGCACAAGTGAAGTACACACTGTTGTGGCTGTGTCTGATACTGCAGCCCAATTCTATTTGGAATGGACTGAACAACAGTATGCTAACAGAATCCTACTAATATTATAAGTGTGAAAGTTTGTGTGTTTGGATGTTTGTGAGTTTGGATGTTTGTTCCTCAATCACGCTAAAACGCCTGGACGGATTTGCGTGCAATTTTCCACAAACATAGTTTTCCCTTAGGATTGAGTCACAGGCTACTTTTGGTGCCACTAAACAACATGGCTTCCTAGCAGGAGACTCACAAAAGCAGGACTCCTAGCCCCAGCTATAGACTCACACACACTGCCTGGCATTTCCTGCCTCAACCTGCCTGCACCTCAGGAGTAGCCCTCACTCTACTCACTCACATAACACATCACATTGTCTGTATCACTACATACACAACACATCACATTGTCTGTATCACTACATACACACTCACACACACTGCTTGGCATTTCCTGCCTCAACCTGCCTGCACACTCCTTACTGTCACCTCAGGAGTAGCCCTCACTCTACTCACTCACATTTACATATAGCTTTCCACTATATAACACATCACATTGTCTGTATCATGACATACACAATACAACACATCACATTGTCTGACACAATACAACACATCACATTGTCTGTATCACGACATACACAATACAACACATCACATTGTCTGACACAATACAACACATCACATTGTCTGTATCACGACATACACAATACAACACATCACATTGTCTGACACAATACAACACATCACATTGTCTGACACAATACAACACATCACATTGTCTGTATCACGACATACACAATACAACACATCACATTGTCTGACACAATACAACACATCACATTGTCTGACACAATACAACACATCACATTGTCTGTATCGCGACATACACAATACAACACATCACATTGTCTGACACAATACAACACATCACATTGTCTGTATCACGACATACACAATACAACACATCACATTGTCTGTATCACGACATACACAATACAACACATCACATTGTCTGTATCACGACATACACAATACAACACATCACATTGTCTGACACAATACAACACATCACATTGTCTGACACAATACAACACATCACATTGTCTGTATCACGACATACACAATACAACACATCACATTGTCTGACACAATACAACACATCACATTGTCTGACACAATACAACACATCACATTGTCTGTATCGCGACATACACAATACAACACATCACATTGTCTGACACAATACAACACATCACATTGTCTGTATCACGACATACACAATACAACACATCACATTGTCTGTATCACGACATACACAATACAACACATCACATTGTCTGTATCACGACATACACAATACAACACATCACATTGTCTGTATCACGACATACACAATACAACACATCACATTGTCTGTATCACGACATACACAATACAACACATCACATCACATTTGCTAGCCCACCAAACTTTTTAAAGCACTTTTACAGTTTCACACGTCTGTGTCCGCCCAATTCTCAAATCACCGCAGACGAAGTCGCGGGTAAAAGCTAGTAGTGAATAAATGTATGATCATTGAGGGTCCCACTGGTCAGATCACAACTGTTCACGAGAACAGTAGTCTCAAGTGTTTCTGAATGGAGCAGCCCCTATTCACAAGCTGCTTCATAAGGCACAAATGGAGACACCGGTGTGACTGTCACAATGATCTCCAGTATTTTTTAGTATAACAGTCTAGTAAAGAATGGCAGCAGCGCTTATTACTCATCTCAAAGTTTTTACTTTGTACTTTTACCTCTCCATTCCTAATAAGGAACATAAATTATGTGCAATCTGTATTAGCTCCAACAGGGATGTAAATGTCAGCCATTGTATTGTGGCATTACACATTATGGAATTATCACCCCATGATGCCTTCACACAGTGCCTTGTCCCTGGACATTGCTTGCCACGTTGATGCCAAATCACGATCATTAA
Organism: Leptodactylus fuscus; assembly: GCF_031893055.1. Lineage (NCBI taxonomy): Eukaryota > Metazoa > Chordata > Amphibia > Anura > Leptodactylidae > Leptodactylus > Leptodactylus fuscus. The sequence goes on along the minus strand of NC_134266.1, from coordinate 96,184,467 downwards.
GAGTTCGGAGTTATAAATTTGAAGTAGAGCGATTAATCCAGACATTGGTTAATATTTAACTTGTCACATAAACAGTAGTGAAATGTGAAAAGTATGACAATAGTCATTAAGCGGATTTTATGGGACTAAAATATTCATGGAACTATCCTTGTGCTAGGTCACCGCTATCAGACTGGCGGGAATCCAATGCCTGACACCTCCACTGATCAGCTGCTTCAAGTATAGAGCCATCATATGCCACCACTTTACAGACATTGTCAGTCACTGTCCCATATAGGATCTCACAATCTATACCGCTCAAAAAATCAAAGGGGACACTCAAATAACACATCCTACATCTGAATGAATTAAACATTCTCATTGAATACTTTGTTCTGTACAAAGTTGAATGTGATGACAACAAAATCACACAAAAATCATCAATGGAAATCAAATTTTTTAACCAATGGAGGTGTGGATTTGGAGTTACTTCCAAAATTAAAGTTGAAAAACACACTACAGGCTGATCCAACTTTGATGTAATGTCCTTAAAACATGTCAAAATGAGGCTCAGTAGTGTGTGTGGCCTCAATGTGCCTGTATGACCTCACTAAACTGCCTGGGCATGCTCCTGATGGGTTGCGGAAGATCTCCTGAGGAATCTTTTCCCAGACTTGGACTAAAGCATCTGCCAACTCCTGGACAATCTGTGGTGCAACGTGACACGCTGGAGGTGCTACCAGGAGACAGGCCAGTACACCAGGAGATGTGGAGGGGGCCGTAGGAGGGCAGCAACCCGGACCGCTACCTCCATACCTCCCAACTGTCCCGATTTCCGCGGGACAGTCACGATTTGGGTGACATGTCCCGCGATCCCGGTTGGAGGGAGGTATGTCCCGATTTCAACTCAGATCTGCGTCCAGAGGACGCAGATCTGAGTTGAACACATATGCGGCTGAAGCAAGGAGCTGACACAGGTCAGCTCCTCGCTTCGCCGCTGCGCACCTCTCTCGCTGACACATGCAGCTGAAGGAAGGAGCTGACACAGGTCAGCTCCTCGCTTCGCCGCTGCGTGTCTCTCTCGCTGACACATATGCGGCTGAAGCGAGGAGCTGACCTGTGTCAGCTCCTCGCTTCGCCGCTGCCGATGGCTCCTGGATTGTAGAGGAGCCGGCGGCAGCGGCGAAGCGAGGAGCTGACACAGGTCAGCTCCTCGCTTCAGCCGCATTTGTGTCAGCGAGAGAGACACGCAAAGAGCGGCGAGGGAGCGGAGGACAAGGTAAGTGTAATGTGGAGGTGGAACGTGAAACTGGGGGCAGATGAAGGAAAGGACGGCATGACACTGGGGGCAGAGATGTGGGGACATGAATCTGGGGGCAAAGATGGAGGGGACATGAATCTGGGGCAGAGATGGGGGACATGAATCTGGGGGCAGAGATGGGGGACATGAATCTGGGGGCAGAGATGGAGGGACATGAATCTGGGGGCAAAGATGGAGGGGACATGAATCTGGGGCAGAGATGTGGGGACATGAATCTGAGGGCAGAGATGGGGGGACATGAATCTGGGGGCAGAGATGTGGAGACATGAATCTGGGGGCAGAGATGTGGAGACATGAATCTGGGGGCAGAGATAGGGGACATGAATCTAGGGGCAGAGATGGAGGGACATGAATCTGGGGGCAAAGATGGAGGGGACACGAATCTGGGGGCAGAGATGGGGGACATGAATCTGGGGGCAGAGATGGAGGGACATGAATCTGGGGCAAAGATGGAGGAGACATGAATCTGGGGGCAGAGATGGGGGGACATGAATCTGGGGGCAGAGATGGGGGGACATGAATCTGGGGGCAGAGATGTGGGGACATGAATCTGGGGGCAGAGATGGAGAGGACATGAATCGGGGCAGAGATGGGGGACATGAATCTGGGGGCAGAGATGGGGGACATGAATCTGGGGCAGAGATGGGGGACATGAATCTGGGGGCAGAGATGGGGGACATGAATCTGGGGGCAGAGATGGAGGGGGGACATGAATCTGGGGGCAGAGATGGGGGGACATGAATCTGGGGGCAGAGATGGGGGACATGAATCTGGGGGCAGAGATGGGGGGGACATGAATCTGGGGGCAGAGATGGAGGGGGGACATGAATCTGGGGGGATATAAATCTGGGGGCAGAGATGGAGGGACATGAATCTGGGGGCAGAGATGGAAGGGGGACATGAAACTGGGGGCAGATGAAGGGTATATATGAATCTGGGGGAGAGATAGAGGGGGGACATATAATTTACGGGTGACTGTAGGAGGATTATACTGTGTGCGGGCACATGGAAAATTAACGAGTGGGCGGAGTCAACACAAAAGTGAGCGGGGCTAAATTTTCCACGGCGCGCCACGCACGCCGCACATTTTGTCCCTCTTTCAGTTCTTCAAAAGTTGGGAGGTATGGCTACCTCTTCCTTTGTGCAAGGGGTTACAGGAGGAGCACTGCCAAAGCCCTGTAAAATTACCTCCAACAGGCCACAATGTGCATGTGTCTGCACAAACGGTTAGAAACTGACTCCATGAGGATGGTATGAGGGCTCGACGTACACAGATGGGGGTTGCACTCACAGCCCAACACCGTGCAGGACACTTAGCATTTGCCACAGAACACCAGGATTGGCAACTTCGCCACTGGCGCCCTGTACTCTTCACAGATGAAAGCAGGTTCACACTGCTTATGTGACAGACGTGACAGAGTCTGGAGACACCATGGAGAGCGATCTTCTGCCTGCAACATCCTTCAACATGACCGGTTTGGCAGTTGGTCAGTAATGGTGTGGGGTGGCATTTCTTTGGAGGGCCGCACAGTCCTCCATGTACTCGCCAGAGGTAGCCTGACTGCCATTAGGTACCGAGATGAGATCCACAGACCCCTTGTGAGACTACATGCTGGTGCGGTTGGCCCTGGGTTCCTCCTAATGCAGGACAATGCCAGACCTCATGTAGCTGGAGTGTGTCAGCAGTTCCTGCAAGATGAAGGCATTGAAGCTATGGACTGGCCCGCCCATTCCCCAGACCTGAATCCGATTGAGCACATCTGAGACATCATGTCCACCAAAGTCACGTTGCACCACAGACTGTCCAGGAGTTGTCAGATGCTTTAGTCTAGGTCTGGGAGGAGATCCCTCAGGAGACCATTTGCAACCTCATCAGGAGCATGCCCAGGTGTTGTAGGGAGGTCATACAGGCACATGGAGGCAACACACACTACTGAGCCCCAGACATGTTTTAAGGACATTACATCAAAGTTGGATCAGCCTGTAGTGTGTTTTTCCACTTTAATTTTCGGGGTGACTCCAAATCCAGGCTTCCATTGGTTAATAAATTTGATTTCCATTGATGAGTTTTGTGTGATTTTGTTGTCATCACATTCCACTTTGTACAGAACAAAGTATTCTATGAAAATATTTCATTCATTCAGATCTAGGATGTGTTATTTGAGTGTTCCCTTTATTTTTTGAGCAGTGTATATTGCCTTTCATTATGTCTTTGGAGTGTGGGAGGAAACCAGAGTACTCAGAGGAAACCCACGCAAGTTAGTACAACATGGTTCGTACAAGTGTCAGACTATAGTTGCATTACACAGAATTCATTCTGCTGTGCAGATTACAGTTCACTGCACTGATATAATAAGTGTATGTGAACAGAAGTTTAAAAGGAACCTGTCATTAAAATGTTCACTATTAAACCCACATCACTGTCAAGAAGGCGATGAAATATTCTTTTTAATTTTGCCTTACCTATAAAAAGTACCTCAGACATCTGTATGCAAATTAGCTGAGAGGAGTCATAGTGTCCTGTTTTCTGAGGAGAAGAGATCTGAGAAGCTGAGATCTTGGACCGGGATAACTTCAGATATCAATATGTTGGGCTGTGTAGCACCTTGGTTCTGGATGTTGTTATAAACCAGACAATCTCATCTTTAAAACAGCCTGACGCTAGGTTCACACCTGTGTTCAGCCTTCCGTTCTGTGCTTTCCGTCTTCTGCATGCCAGAAGACGCAAAGCACAGACCGGGTCCGGCTGTGAGCGGCGTTGAGTGTTTTATGCTCTCTGCCGCGAAACCGGATTTTTTTATCCGGACACAGAGTACTGCATGTCCGACTCTGTGTCCGGATTATAAAACCCGGTTTCGCGGCGGAGAGCACAAAACGCTCACTGCCGCTCACGGCCGAACAGCTTTCTCACCCATTCAAATGAATGGGTGAGAGACTCCTGTAGGTTTCCGTATCCTGCTCTGTTTTATGCAGGAAACGGAAACCTGCACAACGGAGAGGGCAACGCAGATGTGAATGAGCCCTTAGACTTACAGTTCTAGGTGCCTCTACTGAAGCATATAGAATATACTCTGCTTTAAAAGAGACAAGAACCATGGTTCTAGATGCTGCTGAGCCTAGCATGTTATTTGAAGATAGCCCTTCAACCTTTCAGTGAGACGCTTAACCTCAGAAAACAGTTATGTAGCTAGGTCTCAGGTAGATATACATATCAATTATACATTTAGGCTATGGCCCCACATTGTGGAAATGCAGCTTTACTTGTAGCAGATTTTGTTTTTTTTAAGCCAAAGCCAAGAGTATATACAAAAGGAATGGGAAATATATAGGAAGTTCTTACACTTATCCTTTCTGCTCAATCCACTATTGACTTTGGTTTAAAAAAACGCAGCCAAATCTGCAACCAAAAAAAAACTGTGTTTCCACAGCATCGGGCCTTAGCCTAAAGGGGTATTCCCATCTCTCAGCGTTTTAGCTGCTGTCCTGCCATCCTTCACTACTTCTTGGTTTCAGTGAAAAATTAGTGGTTGGGCAGCATATTCTGAGATTCTATTTCAGAGGTAGGCAACCTTTTTTGTATGGCAAGTCGATTTAAATGAAAAAACGAAAGATCACATACTTGGAGTGCCGGGCAATAATTGTAAGACCCCAACACTAAAGTCATCCTACTAATATTATAAATGTAAAAGTTTGTGTGTTTGGATGTTTGTGTGTTTGTTCCTCAGTCATGTAAAAATGCCTGAACGGATTCGAATGAAATTCGGCACACAGATAGTTTGTAACCTCGACTTTTTATCCCAGTAAATGTCATGGCTTCACGACTGTTATGAATTTATGTTCGCATACTATAATAAACTGCTCTTGCAGCAGCTCATCTCAGGTTCTGATAAAGCCAGGTCTGTTATCTCTCTAAGTAAACACACAGCTAACCCTTAGTCCATTTTGTACATGCATTTGCATATTATCTGATCAGCTCCAGGCAACATGCTGACACACTGGAGGGGAAAACACGTTTAATCCAAATTGGCAGTTTGCTACTTTTAAACATGTCGGGAAAAAGAAAATCTAATTTGTCGCAAAATTCTAAAATAACGAGAGCTATGAAGGTAGCCAGAAGTCACAGATTTCTCTTCAAGCAGAGCTGAGGGGAATCATCGGTGCCAACAACACGCTCATGATATGGCTTCCCAGAGAGCTGCTGAGGTGCCGGAACAATCACGGGCACAGCGCAAGGAATGAGTTTAGCAGCATGCCAGCTTGACAGCTGCCGAAATGCCGGAGCAGGCAGATTATCAACGCCAACAACACACTTATTAGATTTCGTCCCAGCAAGCTGCTGAGATGCTGCAACAATCACGGGCGCAACACGAGAAACGAGTTTAGTGGCAGGCCAGATTGACAGTTGCCAAAACTCCGGAGCAGGCAGATTTTCAACGCCAATAACACGTTCATTATATGGCATCCCAGTGATCAGCTGAGATGCCAGAACAATCACGGGCACAGATTGAGGAATGAGTTCAGCGGCAGCCCAGCTTGACAGCTGCCGAAACACCGGAGCAGGCATCAATGCCAACAACAAGCTCATTATATGGCGACACAGCGAGCTGCTGAGATACTGCAACAATTACAGGCACGGCTTGAGGAACAAGTTTAGCAACAGGACAGCTTAAGAGCTGCCAAAACGCTGGAGCAGGCAAACTATTAACAGCAGCAATTTGCTGAATATAGGCGGATCATCGATGCCAACAACACGCAGACTAAGTCGCGGCAGAGGCTAGTATACTATAAATCATAACAGTGCTGACATGAGGTGCTTCTGGACACATCCGTTCACTGCTATTTCACTGTACATCCACAATTACATGATAATAGCATTGGACAGTGTGAGTAATAGCGTAAATACACAGTAGCAACATATTCCTTATGAACAAAATAGACTAAAGATTTGGGATCAGGGCAGTAGCTATGGAGGGTGCAGAGGTAACAATTGCTGCCAGACCCTGGAGCCTCAGGCATCCCAAAGACTTGTCTACAATTTAAGACCTCATTATAACAGCACTGATAAGTGGGGGCCCTTTTACATGTTTTGCATTGAGGCTCAGGAGTCTTAAGTTACACCTCTGTTTGGGATGCAATAGATATATACATAGACAGACCATCCCTATAAATTGCGCACCAGTTGTGAAATAAGTTCAAAATATTGGCGAATGTTTTCCTTTAAATATGCAGTACACTCAGATATTTCACCGTGGAGTGTTTCATTATCTGTACTTATATAATACTAATACATGGGATATGACAGTGCTAGCTTAGGTGGTCAGTCTTTACCTACCAATGAGTTAGTGAATGTTCAATCTGCCTGACCATTGTTACTTCCAGTTCCACATGTTCTACTTCTGTACAAGGGTTAGTTACCTTCAGACTTTGATCACAATAAGGCCACTTTACTGAGGCTTATTATCTGTGCTAGTAATGGTTTTATTCTCTATCATTTCCTTTAGACAGTTATAATATGCCTCATAAAAATTATCTCCTATATATTCGTTGACATATACTGTATAGGTTGCTGATGGAGATGCACTCCATGACTTGCCATTAGTTTTATAATTCTGCAGTGATTCAGGTTTCACAGTGAAAGTCTTGCGTACATTGTGTACTTTCAAGTGTGATAAAGTGTACCCTTCCAGATGTCCACTACTACTGATATTTCACAATTGTGGTATATCCATGATAGGAAATATAAACTATTGGATATTATTACACAGTTTCAATATCTGCAGTGCAAAGATGTTGAATCTCATGGGGTTCACACAGAGTTTTTTTCAGGAGGATTTTGAGGTGGAATCCGCCTAAAAAAAAACACTATATGTTTCAGTGGGAGTTAGTAACAGATTTCAGCTAGATGAGAAAAAAAATGAAGAGAGCTATCGTCAGGTGGATTACGCCTTGAAAAATCCATTAAAATCAGTGGGAGGTGGAAAAAATGCGATACAGTTTTTAATGCATCTAACACAGCGGATTAATGAAGTTCAAACAGTGTACTGTCGTTAAAAAAAAAACATGGACAAAAAAAGGTGTCTTAGGGTATGTTCACAGGTGGATTTTGACGTGGAATCCGCCTCAATATCCTCCTGAAAAATTAATTCCTATTTCAATGGGAGTCTCTAGCAGTTTTTTCCTGCTAGCAATTTTTTTTCAGCTACCGGATAAAAGAAACAACAAGCCCTATATTCCCGCGGATTCCGCAGATGAGTCAGTGGTGGTATCCGCGGCTCGAGACTCCCTCTTGATTAGGCCTATTCATCCTAATCAGGAGCTGTCAACTAATTCCTGAAGCAGATTTTGTAAGGGTAAGTTCACATGGAATTTTTTGGTCAGGATTTTCAGGCCGTATTCGACTTAAAATCCTGACCAAAAAGACGGCTCCCATTGAAATCAATGGGAACCGTCAGGTGTTTTTTTTTCAGGGAGCTGGCTTATTCTGGCTCCTGGAAAAAGAAGCGAGATACGATTAGCGGTGCCTGAATTGCTTTTTTAAAGGCTATTCAGGCATATGTGTGGATCAAAGGGCATAATTTTGATGATAGAGCCCCTTTAAACATAGTTTCTTACCAATTGGTAATCCTGTGTCCCATATGTCAATATCCTCCAATTATATACTCATCTATTCACTATATGTATATACAATGGGACATTAATGATATTGATTCACTACTAATTTTTCACAATTTACCCATACAACTTGTGTGGTTTCTTCCCATAATATAATTACATTTGTGGGGAATGTAGCTTGGTAGCAGCAATGGTGTGGACCCAACCAGTCACAGACAGGGATACAAAATCTGTAGGAAACAGGTTTATCTAGAAAAAAAAATGCAAAATAAATAAACCTTCACTTCAGACACAAAATGAGCAAAATAAAATACAGCCTTAACTTCAGGCAAAAGAATGTGAAACAAAACCTGCTTGTCTGGGCACTAACTAAACAATAAGTAATAACTATACGGGTGGCTTACTCCCAGCCACACAAATCAATAAAAAGAGCACAATACAGTCTCACCAGACTCTGTGTCAGGAAAGACCCAGGCACTTCCTTTCCTCCCAGGATCTGCCCTGAAGTGCAGGCTCTGCAGCCTTTTATGGCCCAGTAACGGGCCTATGACCCACACCTGGGGCTAAGGCCTATTCAAGATCCAGTCTAGACCACACATATGTCAGGAATCTGGGGGATATACTGTGACTCCAGCACTCTGCCTGTCACCTTCTCACACATTGTATACAAAATATTTGACTTGCTTTTATTGTGACTAATACAGTTTTTTTCTTTTGTCTTTACAACATTTACTATACATTTGTATCAATGAATTTTTTCTTTACCATCCTACTATGGAAAATATAATATATTTATGCTTATCCATCTCCTATGGCGACTTTGATGAAGGCTGCATTTTAGGCCTTTAGGCATTTACCCATTACTCTTATTTCCAGTGATGGTACAGTTACTTTATGATTCAATAAAATACTGTCTTCAAGAGCATTTTCTACTACTCAACTGTTGTGCTATTTTTCTACATATGTAAGGACTAGAGATGAGCAAACAATAAAATGTTCGATATTCGATATTCGTTTCAAGTAGCCGCTCAGTATTCGACTACTCGAATCAAATATCGAATCCTATTATAGTCTATGGGGGGAAAATGCTCGTTTCAGGGGTAGGCAACATTCGATCAAATTACACTTACCAAGTCCACGAGTGAGGGTAAGGCTGGATCCTCCGAGAAGTCTTCTCCGTGCAGCGTCCCCGCAGCGTCTTCCGGCTCTGAATTCACTCTGCCAGGCATCAGGCCTGGGCAGAGCCGACTGCGCATGTCCGCACTACAAGCGCTACAATTTTCTTGTAGTGCGGGCATGCGCAGTCGGCTCTGCCCAGACCTGATGCCTGGCAGAGTGAATTCAGAGCCGGAAGACGCAGGGAGGAAGCTGCACGGAGAAGACTTCTAAGGGTAGGAGAAGAACCAGCATTGATTGGCCGACTGTATAGCATTCGGCCAATCAATGCTGGTTCTGCATCGAACTTTTCCATTCCAATAGCGAGTGGTACTCAATCGAGTACCTACTCGATCGAATACTACTCGCTCATCTCTAGTAAGGACATAAATATAGAAACAGAAGATCGACAGCAGAAAAAGGCCAAATGATCCATATAGTTTGCCCTTATATTATCCATTTTATCTTAGGATAGACATTTGTTTACCCCAGGAAAGCTTAAATTTGCTTACTGTAGATTTCCCAACTCCATCCGCTGGAAGTTTGTTTCAAGCTTCAACCACTCTTTCGGTGAAATCATTTCCTGACATTGCTTCTGATCTTCCTACCCCAACTAATTTCAGATAGTGTCCCCTCGTCCTTGTGTTTATTTATTTATTTTTTTAAGCTAAAATCACTTTGCCCCTGAACCTTATTTATACTTTTAGGCTAAGGCCTCACAGGACGTTCCGCCGCAAAAAAGTGCTGTGGGAAAAACCATAGCGACAATGCAACGCGGTCTGCAACACGGTCCTTACCGCAAAGTGGGTATGGGATTCATTAGAATCCCATCCACTTTGCCCTTACATACGGCGTTTCTACCGCAGACAAAACGCTGTGTTTCCGTTCCCTTGAGGCCCTAGCCTTAACATAGTTAAAGGTTTCTACCATGTCTCCCGTTTCTCTTCCTTCCTCAAGACTATACAGATTACGTTCTTTCAGCATCTCCTGATATGTTTTATTCTTCACACTTGCAGCCTGCTTTTGCACCCGTGCTATTTTATCTATATCTCTTTGTATGTGGGGCCTCCAGAACTGGATACAGTAATCCACATGTTATCTTGCCACTGCTTTATATGGTCGGATCACAACCTCTCTTCCTACTGGTTATTCCTCTAGCTATACAGCCAAGCATCCGACTTCCCATCTCTGCTGGCTGCCCCGTGCACTCATTTTAGGATCAGGACCCCTAGATTCTTCTCTCCTAAAATCCTGACTGACGTAGAACTTCCAATACCATACTCAGATAGAGGGTTCGTTCCCCCTAAGTGCATATACAATGGAAAATATTGCACTGCAATTTCCGTTGTGTGGACCATTTATTAAGTAAAGGTGTATCAACCCTATACAGCAAAAGAAAAGAATGTGAGTGCTGGATTTCAACATGAGGGGTGTCATCCCCGGGAAATGAAGACACATGCTCAACTAGTGTGATATTATGTAACTTACCAGAAATTGTGAAAAAATATCTCAAAATGAAGATTAAAAAAAAATCCTCAGATAAATCATATAAATATAGTAAATCCTTATACACTCACCGGCCACTTTATTAGGTACACCATGCTAGTAACGGGTTGGACCCCCTTTTTCCTTCAGAACTGCCTCAATTCTTCGTGGCATAGATTCAAGAAGGTGCTGGAAGCATTCCTCAGAGATTTTGGTCCATATTGACATGATGGCATCACACAGTTTCCGCAGATTTGTCGGCTGCACATCCATGATGCGAATCTCCCGTTCCACCACATCCCAAAGATGCTCTATTGGATTGAGATCTGGTGACTGTGGAGGCCATTGGAGTACAGTGAACTCATTGTCATGTTCAAGAAACCAGTCTGAGATGATTCCAGCTTTATGACATGGCGCATTATCCTGCTGAAAGTAGCCATCAGATGTTGGGTACATTGTGGTCATAAAGGCATGGACATGGTCAGCAACAATACTCAGGTAGGCTTTGGCGTTGCAACGATGCTCAACTGGTACCAAGGAGCCCAAAGAGTGCCAAGAAAATATTCCCCACACCATGACACCACCACCACCAGCCTGAACCGTTGATACAAGGCAGGATGGATCCATGCTTTCATGTTGTTGACGCCAAATTCTGACCCTACCATCCGAATGTCGCAGCAGAAATCGAGACTCATCAGACCAGGCAACGTTTTTCCAATCCTCAATTGTCCAATTTCGATGAGCTTGTGCAAATTGTAGCCTCAGTTTCCTGTTCTTAGCTGAAAGGAGTGGCACCCGGTGTGGTCTTCTGCTGCTGTAGCCCATCTGCCTCAAAGTTCGACGTACTGTGCGTTCAGAGATGCTCTTCTGGCTACCTTGGTTGTAACGGGTGGCTATTTGAGTCACTGTTGCCTTTCTATCAGCTCGAACCAGTCTGGCCATTCTCCTCTGACCTCTGGCATCAACAACGCATTTCCGCCCACAGAACTGCCGCTCACTGGATGTTTTTTCTTTTTCGGACCATTCTCTGTAAACCCTAGAGATGGTTGTGCGTGAAAATCCCAGTAGATCAGCAGTTTCTGAAATACTCAGACCAGCCCTTCTGGCACCAACAACCATGCCAACGTTCAAAGGCACTCAAATCACCTTTCTTCCCCATACTGATGCTCGGTTTGAACTGCAGGAGATTGTCTTGACCATGTCTACATGCCTAAATGCACTGAGTTGCCGCCATGTGATTGGCTGATTAGAAATTAAGTGTTAACGAGCAGTTGGACAGGTGTACCTAATAAAGTGGCCGGTGAGTGTATATAGAAGTTAATAAAAGAGAGAGTTTTCAGGGTCTTGGGATTATCTAATATTTGATAAAACTGTTGTATATATAATATAACCTGAGTTTTATTACACTACCTTATCACTCTAGCATGTCATCGCTTGAACTAAATTGCCTTTGTGTAGCATCTTACCAGTGTTGTGCTGAGTTCTCAGTCATTCATTTGTAAATGTCTGAAGAAGGAGTCTATGTGCTTTGAAAGCTTGCAAATATAATTTTTCTGGCTAGCCAATAAAGGTATCATACCTACAACACTAACAATCTGATACAGATGACCTGTGAATAGGTCTTCCACAACCCTTTAATTTTTTTGTTTGGGTTGTTGCGTTTGCACTGATAAAATATATGTGTTTTATTTTTTAACCCCTTCCCGACATCCGCCGTAATAGTACTGCACTGTCGGGAAGGACTTCTCGCAAACTGCTGTAGTACTGCGGTGGCTGCATCGTGCGCACACAGAAACTGTGTGCGCACTGTGCCCTGCGGTTGTCAGCCGTATGTTATGGCTGACACTGCCCTGTAACACCCATGGTCGGAACCGGGTCCAATCGTGGTGTTAACCCCTGAGATGTCGGCAGTCAACATGACCCCCAGCATCTCAGGGGTTTCGGAACATTGTTGCGCGATTGGCACCCTCCACGACAGTTTCAGGGGGTGCCGGTATTGCTAATGGTCAGCCCCATGCCATCCCCTCCACGTACCTGGTTGATCCTGCCAAAATGGGGGCTGTCAGCTCGTGAGTTTGCACAGGCTGACAGCCTCCTGTACACTGCAATACAAGTGTAGTGCATCGTACATCAATTTAAGCAGCGATCAGCAGATCACTGCTTCAATCCCCCATGGGGACAGAGAAAAAAAGTTGTAAAAAAGTAAAAAAAAAAAGTTTAAATATGTTTAAAAAAATAAATAAACACAGCCCCAAAAATCCCATTTTCCCATATAACATGTTTTATTATGTAAAATAAAGAAAAATAGAAAAAAAATTACATATTTGGTATCACCACGTCCATAAAAACCTGAACAATGAAATCAAAACATTATTTAACCCGAACGGTGAACGATATAAAAAAAATCATAGAAAACCACCCAAAATAATGATTATTCACCACCTTTGCCTCACAAAATGTTCACTAAACAGTATTCAAATGATCAGATGAAAACGAAAATGGTACCAATAAAAAGCAGAGGTCATCCCGCAAAAAAAGCCCTCAACCAGCTCTGTCTACCGAAAAATAAAAGTGTTATGCCTTTCAGAAGATGGTGATGCAAAAATAATAGATTTTTTTCTCTAAATTGAATTTTATTCTTCACAAATAGCAACACATTAAAAAATAATATAAATGAGGTATTGCCGTAACCGTACTGACCCGCAGAATAAAGGTAACGTTACTTATGCTGTACTCTGCACGGGAAAAAAAAAAATGGTAAAAAGCAATGTCAGCTTTGATGTTTTCTTTTACATCCCACCCAGAAAGAATTAATAAAATTTAGTCAATAAGTTACAGGGACCCCAAAATTGTGGCATTGAAAAGTACATCTAATACCGCAAACACCAAGCCCTCATATGGCCACATTGTAAGAAAATAAAATATATAGCTTGTACAATGTGAAGACAAAACCCCCCAAAATCGCCAAATTATTACTACATAAGTGGAAGAAGGAAATGTATAAGCTGTGCGAGCGTTTTCAGGGGACACCCCATATTTAGAGCTTATGAGAGAGAAGACACCAGCGCTGACCCCCCAGAATGCCCCTCTTCCCCATCCGTGTCATAAGAGCTAGTGGGAAAATAGAATGGGATTTGGTGTACCCAATTTACTCCGCACAGCTTACATATTCACTTCGGGGTCACTAATGCTCACTACATCACGTGATAAATTCTTTGAGGGGTGCAGTTTTCAAAACGGGGTCACTTTCTAGAGGTTTTCACTGTTTTGACACCTCAAGGGCTTTGTAAATGCGACATGGTTCCTGAAACTGATCACAGCCAGTTCTGCCCTCTAAAAGCTCATTGGTGCTCTTTCTCTTCTGCGTCCATATATTAGTTTACACCCACAAATGGGGTACTATGGTAGTCGGGAGAACTTGCATAACAATTTGTGGGATGTGTTTTCTTCTTTAACCCCTTGTTAAAGTGTAAATTCTAGGGCTAAACGAAAATATTCGTAGAAGAAAATGAAATGTGTAAATTTCACCTCCATTTAGTCTTAATTCCTGTTAAGCACTTATAGGGTTAAACTACTAAGTATATGTTGTTTTGGCTTATTTAAGGGGTGCAGTTTTGAAAATGGGGTGATATATGGGGGGCTTTAATACAAGGGTCTTTCAAAACCCCTTCATAACTGGATTAGTTCCTTAAAAAATGGGTTTTGGAAATGTTCTTGAATATTTTGAATATTGTTGTTTCACTTGTAAATCTTATAATGTCCATAAAAAATAAAAGAGCGACTAAAGTTTGATGCCGACATAAAGCAGAGAGCTGGGACATGAGATTTATGATATGATTTTGACGGTCTGACTATCTGTATGCAATGCACATCATTTCAAACTTTATAAAATGCATATTTTTCAAAATTTCCACCAAATTTCCTATTTTTTCATAATTAAACACAAAACATATCAACCAAAATGTGTTATGAAAAAAAACAGTCTCAAAATCACTTTGGTAAGTTAAACATTCCAAAGTTGTTACTAAATAAAGTGACACATGTCAGTTTTGAAAAATCGAGCTTTGTCAGGAAGTCAAAAAGTGACATCGGCGGGAAGGGGTTAAGCACTTTTACAAAATACAACCACTTTTAAGGAAAAAATATTTTACATATTTTATTTTTGAGTCCCACTGTTACGTTTGCAATGTTGAAATGTCTGCTCCTTCCGCTCACACGCTGCAGCAAATGAGGCGTGTTCCATTCTGATTCCTTGCTTAGGGTTTTTGTTCTGTCTGAACACTGTCCTATTCCCTCACTTCTGTAATTAATTTTCCACTACTCATCTCCTCCACACCTTCACCCCACTGTATTTCCGTCTTGCTGCTAGAGATGTCAGTGGCATAACTAAAGTCTTGTGCGCAGGGTCCTAACAGTTTAAGAAATGTTAGAGATCAGTGGGGGTCCAATACCTAGAGCCCCTTCTCATCAACTGTTTGAAGGTACATGATCTGTGTTGTAATCACAAAGCAATGTCATTAAAGCCTGTAATAATAGTGCACCGCTGTACAAAACGTAGATGGCGTGTGATATGAATAGTTAAGGCGCCTCACACAGTGTAATATGCTCCACATATTACAAAGGCCGGTCAAAGGCCGGAAGAGCCCCAAAGAGGATGTTGAATACTATCAGAAGCCCAAGAGAGGTGAGTGCAAGTACGGTATTTCTTATTTTTAGTCACCTCCCTCGAGCTTGCATCTATTGGAATGGAGCCCAGTGACATAACTGGCCACTTTTCATTAACAATATTTATATCAGTCGATAAACCAGGTTTTCCCTGACCACTATCACATTGATCTGGTTATCTCCAGCTGGCTGTGGGCCCTGTACCCTCACCAATGAGAGACATACTTCCCTGGTAAGAAAGTAGTCAACTGTAAATTAGGCGCGTATCTAATCCTACAGCGTGTGATACTGTGTGCAAAGTCACCTATCTAATCCTCTGGCATGTGGTACTGGTACAACGACAAGAAAACAAAGCACCGAGGCGATTCTGGTGTATTATCTCTGGGGCATAGAAACATGGGTAAGTTTACAGGTGGCTGCTCACCTAATTAGGTTGTGTGAGTCACAACAACCTGTCTGGTGTAACAAGCAATATGGAGTAAGCGGGTAGCAGCTAGGATCCGTCACGAAGATGTCAAGACAGCAACAAAAAATGGACCAGCCTCCTTGATGGAGAGTCAAATGACAGCGCTCACCCAGATGGATAAATGCAGACAACTTTATTGGCACAATGCGTTTCGGGCTAATATAAGCCTTTTTTCAAGTCCAAATCAATCCTGCCATGGTGGGTCAACACTATTGACCCACCGTGGCAGGACTGATTTGCACTTGAAAAGGGGGCTTATATTAGTTCAAAACGCGTTGTGCCAATAAAGTTGTCCACATTTATCCATCAGGGTGAGTGCTGTCTTTTGCCTGTCCATCAAGGAGGCTGCTCCATTTTTTGTTTCTGTGGTACTGTGTGCAGAGTTGCCTAATCTCCTGGCATGTGGTACTGTGTACTGAGGTGGGTATCTAATTCTCCGGCGTGCAGTACTGTGTGCAGAGGCGCGTATCTAATCCTACAGGGTGTGGTACTGTGTGCTGAGGCGTGTATCTAATCCTCCGCTGTGGTACTGTGTTCAAACGCACGTTTCTAATCCTCCAGTGTGTCGTACTGTGTGGAGAGCCGCGTATCTAATCCTCCAGTGTGTAGTACTGTGTGCAGAGGGGCGTATCTAATCCTCCGGCGTGTGATACTGTGTGCTGAACTTCATATCTAATCCTCTGATGCGTGTATCTCAGTTTGGATATTAGTGTTGGATTGTTCATGTGGAGTGATCGTGTGTATGGCAGTTGCAATATGAGTGAAAGACTTGCACATTTGCATTGGCTAGTGGGGGTCATTGTTTTGGGAATACTGTATCTCCGGAATGGTATGTCGGAAACAGTTGAGGCCCGGTCTTAAAGCTTCTCGGACACCTGAAGTGTCTGTGTGCCAAATTTGGTGAAGATCGTTCCAGTCGTTTTGTCGCTCATAAAGAACAGACGGACAGACAGAAACTCATTTTTATAATATAGAGAGATATCTTTGGGCCCATGATTTCCCTCCCTTTCCCCCTCTTCCCATTCATGCCCTATCACTTGGTTTTGTGGCATGTAACCTTATTAGGGCTAGTTCACACGGGGACATGGACGCTGATTTTGACAGCAGATTTTGCGGCCAAATCAGCGTCCATACAATGTCCACACTATGTGAACTGCTCCCGCCGCGACCATCGCGGTCGCGGCTTTCACCTCCGCTGTCGGCTCAAATGAATGAGCCGACATGGAGGGCGCTGCGGCTGGGCGGAAGCCGCGGCTCATCGCGAGCGGCTTCTGCCCGAAAGATAGGTCATGTCGCTTCTTTTTCTGCTAGCGAGCTAGCAGAAAAAAAAAAGCGAGTAGTTCACATAGGGATACATTGTATGGACGCTGATTTGGCCGCGAAATCCGCTGTCAAAATCAGCGTCCATGTCCCCGTGTGAACTAGCCCTTAGAATGTTGGTATAGTACAAGAGTACAAGAGATCTGTGCTTTTACTGTATGTTGTGCCTTGGTGCTACTTGGTATACCTGTGATATGAAGTCATAATCTAGTTTTCACTTATTACCGTCCGATGTATGTTCTTTGTACAATACACTTGGGTAACTGTACAGTAATAAGTAGAAAACATGACACTAGTGTAAACTTAACCTTACACAGATGACTATTGATCAGATTACACTGTTACCATCAATTTTCTAAAAAAAATGTAGTTCTGTAATATTTCTAATATATCATTATAACTTTTCAATGATTCGTAGTAACATTGACATTTTCTGCATATAGCCAGCCCCAGCTCCTACAGGCATCTGTAACCTTATTCCCTGAAATTGTTTGTTTGCAGTTACTTAGGGAAGTGACTTCACTTCAAGTTATGTGTAATAGAAGGATTTTTTTCTTTACCTGAATTCAGACAAGTGACACACCCTGGGAGGTACAGTAATAGTGAGCTGCATACTGAGCAGTACAGGAAGCCAGGCGTCAGATCATGAGTTCTTTTATATCTTTAGGGCATATTATTTATGTCATTAGGGTGGTGTCCTGGACTTTTTCTGGAAGGTAACTTTAACTATTTTCTTTCCAGAGAACCCTTTTGTAATAAAATGCTGTCTCTAATACTTAGTACATGTGTATACAAAAGAGATTTGTAAAGATCCATCAACAAACTATGGTCAACGAATAGGCAGCTATTTTATTAAGAAATACATGTACTTGTTATGTGAAGCTAAATTCTCTGCAGGTGGTATGACTGAGAAAAGAAATCGTAGAATAGCGTTACATTGTGGTGTTTATGCTACATGGGGCCCAGGCCTTAATGTGTTTTTGCTTTAGATCTGTAGTAGTAAACAGTATGTTTGTATACTTTCCCATTTCTGAGTTGTGTTTGGGGATGAACCTGCTGAATTCAAGGGGTCTGGATGATTATCTAACCATAAAGATCAGGCATACTTATTGTATGTGTCCTACTGATTCAGTGATATAATGCAAATAATCTGTACATTACTATTAATGACTTGTGTTTTTTTGTTTTTCTTTCCTTAAATGGGCCCATGTAGTTAAAGGGAGTCTATTAGCGGTAAATTGGTTATAAACCTAATCATAGTACCTTGTAGAGGTGATTCTATAGCTCCCAAATATGCCGCTGTTATTCAGCATTGGATCTATGTTTTCCTGTACATTGCAATTGTATTTAGATGTAAATGAGGGGAATGTTACTTTGTCTGGGAATGTAGAGCTTAGACTGAATGGCATACAAGCTAAGGCATAATCCAAAGCATATTTTCTAAACTGTAGAATCACCTCTACAAGGTCCTGTGATTAGGTTTATAATCTATTTACTTCTGACAGATTCCCTTTAAGGTTTAGGAGGAACGGAAATTTCACACAAACATTAGCAGTATTGTATGATCCGTATGGTTTAAAGAATATTTTGCACATTCCAGCTCTACTCCTAAAATGTACAGTTAACTCCTAAGTGTTATAGTTTGGTTCACACCTGGGGGCGAGTTATAGAGCCATGATGATTAATTGTCAGAAAGCCTTGCAGAGTACATAGAGGCTCAGTATTGCATTATGGCCCTATAGCTAAAGGTGTACCTGTACTGTGTGGAGCTTGGAGCAGGCATGCTGGGTCTAGGATGTGGTATGTGATGAGTAACCATGTTTGGGTGTGTGCGTCTGATGAGGATACTGACACACTCCCTTATCACATAGACTGCCGAGGCTTCTAGGTGAGCCGTGGTTTAAAAAGCCAGCTCAAGGAAGAAAAGGTGCACTTGGGATTTGGGGTGGAGAAGGAAACAGCTCCCAGAAGAGGATATCTGAGAGAAGTGAAAGTCCAGGTGAGTCTCACAATAGTGCTGCAAGCTATGAATAGTTCTCGTCTTCATTTTAATAAGTATGCGTCTGTCTACAGAAAAGATTAACCCAATGGGAGTCTGCTGGGACATTTCATACACATTATAGAGAGACTAGACTGACTACTATATAAGCAAGGCTGTCTCTGTCCTGGTATCATTGACTGGTTCATTTTATTGCCTGATCTACAACATATTGACCTGAAAAGGTGAAATAATAGCCACTAGTTTAGTTACAGGCTTACCCCTTTCACGTCGGCTCAGTAAGTGTCCCTATATATAACCATATATCTGAGGGACTGGTGGTAAAATTTGGGTGAAGGTGAAAGATAGAAATTAAAAGGTTTAGTAATATATCAAAAATGAATTTAGGTCATGTAAATAACCTATGATAGTCCTAGAGGAACCCAAGAGGGTCATTAGACATTGGTCGTCATACCTAAACAATGGAGGAATGTAATGTCAAAATTGTCTGGACCTGCCAACAAATATCTAATGTCTGTGCCCAACTTTAGAACCCAGATCTTTTTTTTCATAGATCTATTTGTGATTAAATTACATTGGTAGATTAGTGATTTATCCTCAGTCCCATCAACACCCAAGGACACGAGGAAGGTCACAGTCATTAATTCATAGAGATATCATGTGCTTTAGTCAACCTACCAGTGCAATATCTTGCTTCTGAATTTCCGACTCTGAAATCCGTGGCTCAGTTATAACACTTAACATGTTAGTTTATTTCACTTATTATGCAAACCATGAGCAAATCAGCTTCTTAGTATGTAGTTTGTTCATACGTACGTAAAGACAAATTATAAAATGTGCTACACTACATGTAGAATTAACATGTAGTTAGAACTTTTAACATGGGTGATCATGTTCATGGGAGGAGATAAGACAATAGAGCTTTGTCAGGAACTTCAATGAATGTTATTATCTATTTTCCCTGTTCCTCTATGAAATCACACACATTGGGATATATTTACCAATCCTGTTTAATATTTAGACTGTGAAAACTTAGACTAGGTAGTCTAAAGAGGCATCAAACTTATCAGCATAGTTCATGCTATATGCTAATTTTGGTGTATCTTTAGACACTTATGTCAAAGTTTACACTACTTGTTAATTTATGCACCAGTTTTATGTGCTAAAATTTTCATGTATATCATTGTATCTTAACAAATTATAGCTTGTAGATCAGTGGGGGTCAGAATTAGAGTTTTGTCGCCTGTTCTGAATGGGCCATTAGTCTGTGCACTTTGATCCATTTATTACAATTGGAGTGCTGGAGATACCCAAGCCCTGGACTTCAGTTATCTTTCGCACACCCATTGAAATGAACAGAGCAGTGCAAGTACAAGCCCGACCACCATTCCATTTACAGGGAGGGATAAAACTCTTCAGTTTTCCTATTTTGATTGGATTTCAACCCACACCGATCTGTAGGTTATCCCCTATCCATAAATTGTTAAGATGGGAATACCACTTTAAGTCATCCTCCTCAGCAAAGCCACAATGCTTTCCCACTAAGCCACATTCCTCTATGTTGAATAAGGTGCAAAAAGTGTCTATAAAGCACACAATAAATGTAGTACAGAGTACTTTTTTGAGATGAAGCCAGAATTCTGGTGCATTTATCTTATTATTACTATTTTGTAGCTAGCATGTAATAATACAGATCATGAAAAAAATCACAAGTAGATAACTACATAAGACTGTTATGAAAGCAGATGGTTCTAAAGAGTTAAAACACAACACAGGATCTGATAGAGTTAATATCTGATTCTGAATTTCATTCACAGGTGTTCGGAGCTCCAGAACAAAGGATGTGGCTCTGCATGATACTTCTAGGTAAGGTTTTGTACTGTGCCCCTTCCGGCTAGATTAGACGCTGATTATATGTACTATGCTTTTAAGGAATTTTTTTTTGTTAAAGCGTCGCCTGCCTACCTTGAACATGTAAATCTAGGATAATGATGGAAATACAGTAAAAGTTAAATGACTTTCCAAGGAGAAAACAGTTCACTGAACCTGGTAATAAACTTTATAGTGTGGCTACATTTATCTTTTGTCACTGCTCCTCTGAACATATCTGTCCACATGGCTGCAATGTCATGGATAGAACATGTTACATGGGTGAACCTTACAGGGATGCCATAATGCATTTATTTTCTTATGGATTCCCATTGGCTTTGTATGGCCATAGTGTTTGGCTACTGATGTTTAATGTTACATCACTGTATGCTGAATATTGTTCAAGAACTTCCAGCTGGAGAATATGGCTCAAACACTTATTAATAATCATAATTTATATAGAAGAAATGGCAAAAAAGTTTAGGAGCTCATTACACTTTAGTTGGTCTTTTTTTTACATATTATTTTATTATTAAGTTTGTTTTTGCACCTTATTTAGGCGCAGGACTCCTTGTGAAAGCACAACAAGACTGCTCTCATGGAGGATGTTATCCACCAGTTGGAGATCTTCTTATTGGAAGAACTGATCGACTGAGAGCTTCCTCTACTTGTGGAATGGAAAGTCCTGAAACATATTGCACTCCTTTTAGAGAGGTTGGTAAAACATTTCTAAAACAAGCTCTAGCTTCCATTGTTCATTGCTTCAGACATATTGTGTTTCTAAAATAGGGATTAAGAAAAAAAATCTAGGGTACTTATAGTCATATAGCTCAGTCTTCTACACCAATAAAACCTTTTAATAATACATAAAAGAGTCAGCATTTGGATTATGAAATGTAAATCTCTGCTTTGCCTGTTACCTGGGTAATGGGCTATACTGAATATCATCTCAGTCAAAGTATCATTTAATATCATTTGGCAATTGAAGTTTTATTACTGTTGGGCGAGACAGCCGTCCTGAGATCACACTATTGTCAGCAAGTCTATTTTTAATGTGTAACCTTTCGTACACTTGTGTAACTTCCATTTGATAAAGCTTTAATATAGATTGCATGACTAAGAGTTTGATTTCCATGTCTAGGACTAAGCGGCTCACAAAGAAAGTAGTTTAGAGGACTCTGCCCCTTGCACACAGTCAAAAGGGAGAAACTTCAGACTTATTGTGTAAAACGTGTCTGCTCTTTCTGACTCTTGGAGAGGAATTGAGAGTTACTTTATTCCCTGATTCATTTAACGTGATTACCTTGTGCTTTAGTTGGCTAGTCTAGACTAGTTTCCTTCCAAAATGCAGGCATAGGCTCATGTGCTTGTTGCTTTGCTCACTGTAACCTGAAATGACGGAAATTTACAGACTTGCGATGTGGTTATATGACCTTAGTACTAAATAGTAGATAAATAAAGCCATCATTATGGCTATACTATAATGTGTAACAACAATCCAGCTCACCCTCAGATTTTCTTCACCAAATCGACGTGCATGGAACACTGGTGGACTCAATCCAGTTGAAACAACATGAAGACGAAAAGAAACTTGTATCCAGCATCAGTCGAATGGTGATAAATAAAATTTAACCTTTATTCAATTCCCATAAAACGATCATCATCTTCAAACAGGGTATACAGCAGATGTACAGCATGACATGGCTACGCGTTTCGGAGCTTCAAACTTGAAGCTTCAAACCGAAACGTGTAGCCATGTCATGCTGTATATCTGCTGTATACCCTGTTTGAAGATGATGATCGTTTTATGGGAATTGAATAAAGGTTAAATTTAAATTTTATTTATCACCATTCGACTGATGCTGGATACAAGTTTCTTTTCGGCATCATTATGGCTAATCTGAAATCAGATCATTAAAATGATACATTGATCTATTAATAGGTATTAAACAATACAAAGTATTTTTAAAGGTATTCAAGGAAACAAACAGACCCCCAGTGAAAGACTATAAATGAAAAAAATGTCTTACTAAATAGAAGATAATACATTACTAATAATCATGTATTATTTATATATGTCACATGGCCTGACTATACAGATATTTTTCCAGTGTAAGCACTGTCTTTCACTGATTTATTCCCAGTTCTGTATAATAGAAAACATAGGGACATAACTATGGTGAGTATTGGGGCTGCAGTTGCATCTTGGCCCTCCTCCCTTTGAGGTCTGATTGACTTCTCTGTAATATGAGAGAACAGTTATACGATAAATGATAGGTGTAGCAGTTGTCAGGGCCCTTTTACAGATTTTGCCGTAGGTCCCGAAACTTTTAGTTAGTCAATTTCCCAATAAACTATGTGAAATATTGTTTACTAGTTGCTATGGGTGTCACAGCTAGAACCTGTAATGATTTAGGCCGGGGCCCCACTAGCTGGAAATGCCGCAATTTGGTCACAGTGGAAACACCAAGGTAAAAATTGCTGCATTTTACAGTACTTGCAAAGTGGATGGGATTCATGCGAATCCCATGCCCACTTTGCGGAAAAAATCGTAGCGTGGACATGCTGCGATTTCCAAAACTGTCGTGGTTTTGAAAATCGCAGCATGTCAATTATATCTACGGAAACGCCAGCGGCTTTCCTATAGATATAAATGAAACAGAAAGTCTGCTGTGGAAAACTCAGTGAGCTTTCTGTTGAAACCGATGTGGGAAGAACCGCAACGCATCTCCGCCTAGTGGGGCCTTAGCCTCAAAATGTCTTATTTCACATTATAGCATAAAATTTGATTTGACTTAAAGCAGAAATTAAAGTTAAACACTGCTACATCTGTGTGTGTGTGGGTATGTATAATATATACTATATATATTATACTATATATTATTATTATATTATTATTATATATATGTCTATTACATATTATTATATTATATGTCTTGCCTATAAATGGCGAATAATCTCTCACATGTCACTTGGCTGCTTGAGTACAATTTAACTTTGTAACGGAGGCAGAGGTCAGTGCTTGCCACACACCGCGACCTCTGTGTGTAATGTCTGGATTCTGTGCCAGAATGGTACTGAAATATACAGTTTTGCAAGCTAAAGCAAATCTAGAGATGGCTTTGTTCCAAGCTATAATATCTCACATATAATATCTAATCTTAACTACACTCATGGCTGATACTGTACACATGTACACTTTTAAGCTTTATGTCTGTATCTGCAGATCATTATCTCAAAGTGCTTTTCCACACAGTGCGAATGCCCCAAAAGTCCTTTTCAAGGGACTTTGGTATTCAAAGCCCCTTCCAGAGGGCTTGGCAAGTGCAGCACTGAGTCTTCTGCTCATGCCTGCTGACATCCTCCTCCAAACAGAAGTGCTGCACTTGGGCTTCAGATCGAGGTACCACTATACAAGCTTTCAGGTGGAGGATGACGTCAGTGGTCATGCGCAGTACACTCGGTACTACAATTAGATAAACGTCATTTTTCCTGCTCCCTTTCCACTCTCTTTAAAGGGGTTGTCCAGGATAAATTAAAATTTTACCACTAGCACTAACAGACTTTTTTTAAAAAAATATTTTTTTCCCGGAAAACCCCTTTAAGCTCCATATTAATATACCTTCAATGCAAGCTTAATGATAAAAATGCTGTAACTGAACCTGAATTTCTGAACTACGTTATGGAGCTACAGGGCCCTACTTGTTTGAATACATGACAAAATAATATGTAATTTCAATTACGTATCAGCTTACTTTGCACCATAAATGTAGAATTTTAGCTCAATAATGGCACACATTGGTGAAAATTTGCTAATAGACAATGTAAATTTAGGCAGTCTGAAAATTTGCTAGATTTATCATGGTGACTGATGTTTCATTATAAATTGGGCCTGGTTTTACATTCTCTAGTCTAAATTTATACCACGTTTTTGCTGTCTTACTTGTGCCAGAATTTTACCACATGATCTTGACACACTGGCACTGCAGGAAAAACCGTGGCGGCAATGTATTTGTATATGTATAATGTGGTTTTTCCTGCAGCACTTTTCCCAGAAAGTTTTTAGAAGTTTCCTCTGTGGACTTTCTGTTTCAATTATATCTATACGGTATCCACTGGTGTTTCCGTAGGTATAACTGACAACCTGCGATTTCCATAATTGTGACAGTTTTGGAAATTGCGGCGTGTCCGCTGTACGAATTTTACCACACAGTGGGGATGGGATTTGACATGCCATGCTCCTTTTCTGCTAAGCCCAGACCCAGGAAGAAAAAAGTTGAATTCTGTCCTATAATGTCCTATAATGTCATAGATATAACTGTTTAAAGTGACCTTCCCCATCCTCATTTTCTCTATGTATTACACAGCCCTGTACTCCTTCACAGAAAGGACCCAAAATTTGTTAATAAAGTATATTACAAATATTATTAATGACACAAAAAGTGCCAGAAAATGAAAAGTGGTCCAAAAGTTTAGTTATGCTTTAAAGGGATCCTATCTTTTAAACACATTTTTTTCTTAAGAAAGGCTATTCATCTCCTACCTTTCCTTGTCTTCTCCGCGCCACCGTTCGCCTGCAATCCTGGTTTTTCTTGGTATGTAAATGAGCTCTCTCGCAGCACTGGGGGCGGTCCCCAGCGCTCAAACAGCACATACTTCCACAGTATTGTAAGCAGCCATTTTCTCATGGCCATCGGGCATGCGCAGTAGGCTTTGCCCTAGGCCCGAGGCCTAGAAGTTAGAAGACACCACCATAAGAAGACACGGTGAAGACCTCTTTGCAGAAGATGATGCAGTGCGGTGCTGGAAACTTCTCTGGCAGCATTGGAGACACCCCCCAGTGCTGTTTGAGTGCTGGGGCCCACCCCCAGTGCTGCGAGAGAGCTCATTTACATACTAAGAAAATCCGGGATTGCAGGCGAACGGCGGCGTGGAGAAGACAAGGAAAGGTAGGAGACGAACAGCCTTTGTTAAGGCTATTCCTACATATTAGGGAGAAAAAAATGTGTTTAAAAGATAGGATCCCTTTAACTTTTAAAAATATTGTCGATTGTGTATCAGTATATTTATATGTAAATTTTCAGAGATTTGCAGAGATCTTATTTGCACCTCTAATGTGCCTCTAGGTGCCCTTAGGTAAATTCAGCTGGTATTGCAGACTTTCATGATCTGCATATACCTTAAAACTTCATGGCTGTTCAGTGCTGAATAAATAATATTCTCTTTGAAGCTTTCTTATTATGACTTTTCAGTACTTGGAAGTAGAACTAAAATACATTTCTGAAGTTTTTCTTGATTTAACAGGAAATACAGTTTGCATAGTAAATGTATTCTCAGAAATAGAGTATTGTTTTTGTTCCTCTTTGGGGCAAGTAACGTTGTAGAATTCCCTAGCTGAATTCTTTGAAATGTGGCTTATTATATTATCTATTATTTTTATAGTGTGGAAGCCTAATATTTCTGGCCGCAAGTCCTGATCACCAGGACAGTGCTTAGAGAACAGTGCTCCTCTACACTGTTTCCACCCTGGTGATCAGGACTTGTACTATTCTACACTGTTTCCAGTCTGGTTATCAGGACTTGTGCTGCTCTACACTGTTTCCACCCTGGTGATCAGGATTTGTGCTGTTCTACACTGTTTCCACCCTGGTGATGACGGCTTGTGCTGTTCTACACTGTTTCCACCCTGGTGATCAGGACTTGTGCTATTCTACACTGTTTCCAGTCTGGTTATCAGGACTTGTGCTGCTCTAAACTGTTTCCACCCTGGTGATCAGGACTTGTGCTGCTCTAAACTGTTTCCACCCTGGTGATCAGGACTTGTACTATTCTACACTGTTTCCAGTCTGGTTATCAGGACTTGTGCTGCTCTACACTGTTTCCACCCTGGTGATCAGGATTTGTGCTGTTCTACACTGTTTCCACCCTGGTGATGACGGCTTGTGCTGTTCTACACTGTTTCCACCCTGGTGATCAGAACTTGTGCTATTCTACACTGTTTCCAGTCTGGTTATCAGGACTTGTGCTGCTCTAAACTGTTTCCACCCTGGTGATCAGGACTTGTGCTGCTCTAAACTGTTTCCACCCTGGTGATCAGGACTTGTGCGGTTCTACACTGTTTCCACCCTGGTGATCTAACAGATCCCACTGACTATATGACTATAATGAGGTCCATCGTTTTTTTTTAATTATATTGTCCATCATTTTCCTGGACAAAAAAGGAGCACTTTTTCATCTATACCCAACTGACAACTAAAATATTAATTTTATGTTTGGCATACAGCATATATTATGAGTTGATAATTACGAGCAAGATTTCACTCTCAAAAAGTGAGAGAGATGAGAGATAAAGAGAGATTCTCTTTATCACCGATGAAATACAGACTGAGAACTTTTAATCATGCTTAGTGCCCTGTTTTTTTGAACCATAAATAACATGACTTAGGAAAGGATCCAGTTTGACATCAGATCTTTTACACAAGGTGACCATGGAATAAACTAGAATACAGCTATATTGTCAAAATGCCAAAGCACAGTCAGAAAGCTCAATAAGGCAAAGCCAAGTCTTTAGGCCAACCCAAATAATTCTCCAGCTCTTCTAAATTTAGCAACAGATACATTACAATATGCTTAGTCACGTATGTGTTTGTAGGTCCTTGATATAAACTTCTTAACCCCTTAGCGACCCTTGACGTAACTGTATGTCATGGGTCGCATGGGGATGTATGGAGCGAGCTCACACGCTGAGCTCGCTCCATACACGGCAGATGCCGGCTGTATCATACAGCCAGGACCTGCCACTAACAGCAGCGGTCGGTGCCCGAGCCGATCGCTGCTGTTAACCCTTTACACACTGCGGTCAAACGTGACCGCAGTGTGTAAACGGCGCCGGCGGCATGGGCGCCGCCATGTTTTGCCGATCGCCGCCCTCCTGAACGTCACATGAGGGCGGTGATCGGTTGCTATGACAGCCGGAAGCCTATTGAAGGCTTCCAGGCTTGTCTCTGCACTAGATCTATTAGACGATGCCAGAGGCATCGTCTAATAGAAGTGCTGCGATTCTGCTATTCACTGCAGTACTGTAGTATTGCAGTGAATAGTATGAGCGATCAGACCCCCTAGGTTTCAAGGTACCTAAGGGGTCTGATCATAAATGTAACAGAAGAAAAAAAAAAGTTTTTAAAAGTATTAAAAAAATAAAAAAATATAAAAGTTCAAATCACCCCCCTTTCCCTAGATTAGCTATAAAAGTAATTAAAGAACATTAAACATAAACATATTAGGTATCCCCGCGCTCCAAAATGCCTGAACTATTAGAATATTAAAGCATTTATCCCGTACTGCGAACGGCGTAGCAGCAAAAAAAATAAAAACAGCCAAAAAGCGTTTTTTTCAACACTTTGCCTCCTATAAAAAATTGAATAAAAAGTGATCAAACCATCAGATCTTTCCCCAAATGGTATCAATAGAAACGTCATCTTGTCCCGCATAAAAAGACACCACAACCAGCTCCATACATGGAAATATGAAAAAGTTACAGGTGTTAGAACATGATGACACAATTTTTTTTTCTATTTTGCAAAGTTTATCATTTTTTTAAAAGTATCAAAACATTTCAAATACTATATAAATTTGGTATCACCGCGTTCGTACTGACACGTAGAATACAGGTAACATGTCATTTGTACCAAACAGTGAACGCTGTAAAAATTAAACCCATAAGAAAATGGCGCAAATGCATTTTTTCTCCAATTGCACCTCATTCTGAATTTTTTTCCAGCTTCCCAGTACATTGCACAGCATATTGAATGGTGCCATTACAAAGTACAATTTGTCCCGCAAACAATAAGCCATCATGTGACTCTGTGAACTGAAAAATGAAAAAGTTATGGCTCTTGAAATGTGAGGAGGGAAAAACGAAAATGCGAAACCAAAAAATGGCCTGGTCCTTAAGGGGTTAAAGTGGGATATTTCATAGTCATGATACTTGAAACTTCTTGGAAAAGTTTTTTTGTGTGTCCCATATATAGCAGGGACCCACAAAATTATTACAAGATTATCCAGGATTTTGAAATTTATGGTTACAATAATGGAACCTGGCACAGAGCTATTTGCTTCTGGCTTCATGCATTATATAGTATATAGACCAGGTACACCACTGAACAGCTGATCCAGTATAGGCTATATAAAAAAAAAAAATCATGGACAATGCTTTTAAAGAGGACCTTTCATCACTTGGGGCACATGCGGTTTTATATACCGCTAGAAAGCCGACAGTGCTCTGAATTTATGATCTGTGCCCTCGGTGAAGAGCTATTGGTGCCGGTATCGTAGCTCTTTACCGTCAGAAATGCCCTTCCTTACAGCAACGTCTATAGGTGTCTATACAGTACAGTGCTATAGGCGCTGCTGTGAGGAAGGGCATACCTGCCTGACTATCAAGAACGCCCTTCTGACGGTGAAGAACTACAGTACACCGATAGCGCTTTACACCAGGCACAGATCGTGAAAGCCGACAGTGCGCTGAATTCTATATCTATTAAGTTATGCAAAATGTAAAACAAAAGGTGGTCAGACCAGATCGCTTCCTTACATTGCTCCAGTTCTTTTTTTGAGGGAAACATACCCATTAGGAGCTTTCCTATATTAGACAGGCGTCTGTAGTGGCACTCTCACCAGACTGCAACTTACATATATATTCATACACAATTTACTGGGATGCAATGTGTATTCTAACACCCTTTTATCTTAGCTGTAGCTATAGTAACTTCAGAGCCCATGGGCTAGCCTTTATACCCGAGGCACTTGTGATCCTGTTGCTAGTCCAGCACTTGTATGCATAGGGGAACACTTCATGAAATTGATGTTTTGGAGAATCTTTGAGCCATCACAATTTGGCCTTTGTTAAGTCACTGAGATACTTACCCTTGCCCATTTTGGCTGCTTCCAACAAATCAGCTTCAAAAAATAACCTTAAAACTTCCAGAGGTTAATTTATTAACTAGGCAGAAAAAAGCAAACACCTGTTTTTATCTAAAGTCTCCAAACCATTAGAAAGATTAGAAAACTGATCATTATGGTAAGTACTGTTTGTGCTTTACTTAACAAGCAGTTGCTAAGGCCAAGATTATAACATACATGTAGACATGTGGACCTTATGGTGCAATAAAGAGAGGTCTGTAGCAGGTACTTCCCACCAGTCATGTACCATATTTACTACTTGTGTATTCATATGTGGAGGCATTGGGGACCCCTTTTGCCCCATATCCAAGGTGTAACGTGTGACTCTGTACCCCTATAACTATGTTGCTATATTTTATAACTTGGTATTCTTTGTGGACTGGTGCATTATTCACGCAAATTCCTTTTATTCAAAGTGTTCAAAGTGATAGTATTAGAAATTGGAATGCTGATAAAGAGATTTTTAATAGAGAATTGTATTTTTATAGACTTGTACATGTAAATTGTAAATGTATGATTATTTAGATAATATCATTTTCATTATTAGTCACCCAAATACATCTTATACTACTGTGGGAAATCGCTCAGGTAGATGCTTGTAGCAGTGCAGGAAACAGGGACACAGACACTGGATTCAAATTCAGGCTTTATTCACATGTAACGCATACACTGCTTTTGCAAAGCCACAGGATAAACAAAACAAAACCCTTCTCGGCTGAGAAAACTAACTTAAACGTAAGGAAACTTTTCCCTGACTATACAGGTCCTGGCTACCAGTCTCCCACTTTGGCAATAACAACGGGTGGCACAGTACCTGCTTTGGAGGTCCGGTCTGGACAGTTCAACTCTGTCAGTGTGGTGCCACCCTGCTAGTCTTCACACACAGACTGTTATTAGGGCCTGATTAGTCAGCTGACCTCCCTGGTGTGAGTTTTTACCAAACACCCTTTAGCTGCCTGGCTGGAATATACTTGTCTTCCCAGACAACACCTTTCACTCTCTCACACTACATACACAGTATTGTGTACATGTGCTGGGTCCGTAGTTAATCGGACGATATCTGTGTGCTGTCCATACCTCAAGACACCATTTATTTTATAAGCTCATGTCCCAAAATGGACACGTAAAGGACTTGTCCTGAGTTTTACACTGGGCTTATGGCCCCATACACGGACCTGTGATAATACATGGACGTGTCTATGAGTCCATTAGAATATAATGGGTCAATTTGCTAGACGTGCAAACCCAGCTGTTACATTGAAACACCACAAATTCTTGTGTAAGGGATACTTAGATACATCTTTTTATAGCCTGTTGAAAAGCTAACATTTGTATGAGAACCAATAAATATTTTGTCTGTCATAGTCTCCTTCCCCATTACCTATATTAAAAGCAAGGTCTTGTGGTTTGTCCTGGCACTGGCAGAACTTATAATTTGTCGTGCCCAGTATGGTTAAAATGTGTTAATCTCATCATGTTATTCTGAGGGTTTGCATTTCACATCCTCAGTCTGCAGCTTTATGTAACTTCATCCACTGGCTGTTAATACGTGCTTAGACTCATGGCTTCAAGGAGCGGTGGCAAAAAGCCACATGCAGCTGACTCTGTTATGGAGAGAATTTTGGAATGGTCAGATTGTATCAGAATGGTATTTGGCATGTTGCTACACTATTATTAATAGTATATTTTATTTTAAGTGTAGGAGATAATAACTATAGTCATGTTATGCTTTAGCTTTGAACATCAAAGGTAAAATACCAAAAAAATCCAAATATCATGCTTAGAAATATTATTTGTATAAAAAAACCTTATTAGTAATATTATTATAAACATAGGTATATCTCAGTGTCTTACCTAGCAATGCCCATATACAGTACATGTGCCTGGTAATGCCAATCAAAATAAAAAATTGACAAACCTGGACCCACGCCATAGTCAGATGTTTCATGTTCTAACACTACCCTAGTCTCCACTGCTATCCATTCAACTGCTAAGAATAAGCATCCAGATTAACAGCGGTCAGCTATCTGTTACCAACAGATTCATAGTGATGGCAGTAACAGATCCTTATGACTGAGATGCCTGCCATCCTAGGGCCACATAATAAAGTAGTAGCCTCTAACATCATTCACATGACCACATGTATTATCACAGGCCGGGCTCACTGAACAAAGTAGATGTATGGGCAACACATAGACATCACCCATATGCCTTAAAGTGTGGACGTTTACTGTTGTAATCATTAAGTTTTCAGAGCTTTTAATATATATATATATATATATATATATATATATATATATATATATATATATATAGGAATCATTTCTAGAAAGGCTTAGTTTAATAGATTGTGGACGCATGGTAGAGGTTTTGTTCTAGGACACAAGATCTGTAACATCCACCTCTCTCACCCATAAGAAATGAGGAGAAAGGGCACTATGGAATGGACATTAATAGTATTTTTCAGACTCAATTTTTCAGGCTATGATTTTTCTTATGAATTTAGCATTGTTTTCTTATGACTCATATGTTCTTAGCTGTAAGGTACAAAACGTGCTGATTCCTGGGCTGCTGTAGACTTGTACTATGTCCAGTGTCTGGGACGATTTCATCACAGGTAACGCTCTTGTGTGCTGTTAATCTGCCCTGAATAATCCTTATTACACCCAAACACTGTGCCTGAATAGACTTTATGAATATTGTAGCCGAGGGGATTAACATGTGTGGCACTGCAGCCTTTGCCCTTGTAGCAGTATGTAGTAGCTTGTCATATAGCTGCAGGTGCCATGTTGTGCCACACTTGTTTCCTTATTCTGCTTCTTGCTACTCATAGATCAGACTATGACATAAGTGCAAATATAGGGAAGCCTATTCTGTGGTTAGCAGTTCATGCAACATATGGAACGTGTTTTGTCACCCATGATATGGAAGCAGCTGTTGAGGAAAGGAATTCATAACATTTTTACAGTATAATCAGTAATATCTCAGAGCTCAGTCTTTGTATATCACTTCAGCATACCATAATGTATGTTCATTTTGGGTTTTCCTAGTAGCTATTTTGCCAGATATTTTGTCCCTTATTAATTTGGATTGAGGTTGGAAGTTGAGTTATTTTCCATAAGTACCCTTACTTGTGACCATTTGTCCCTACTACAATTGTCATCTGATTAAGAATATTGAAGACACATCCTTTGTGTGTGTGGAATGTGGATAACAAATGGAGGGTCCCTGCCTTATGCTGAGAGGCACAGTTTTGGGGAGGTGGAGACATTTTTATTCTATTTACATATACCTATACAGGTTAGCATACATTCATAGAAAATCCTGGTCATGTCCTTGGTCTGAACAACCATGCACCAAAAACAGTGATGAAAGAGGGAATGAGAAGGGAGGGACATGAGATACTCTCATTGATGCTTCACCTGCCCATTTATAGATTGTAGGACACAGGAATTTATAATGACTTGTTTTAAGATGGAAAAACACCATGAGGGATTTAGCAGAGGAATTAGCTGACACGCCGGCTAACACCAACATGAACTCTGGTGGCGGTGAGTGCTTTCAGGGATTTTACTTATTTTCTGCGATATGCACCTCATGCTAGCAGCTATTAATAGTAAATACATCAAGTGAACTAATAGTTTGTATATAAGGTGGTCCTGGATATTTTACCAACTCTATGAAGGTCACTCCTGGATTGCTTTATGTATAGATTAGTAAATGGGATATAACCATCAAGTGGACATTATAGCGCCACATATCGTACTACCGTTTGGCGGGCTCAGTAGAATTAACCTATTATGTATGAGGCAGACAGGTCGGTGGTTGAGTGCACTGTATATTTAAGAAAATCTAATGTTGCCTGTTGAAGATGGTTTTTGTTAAACACCCAGCAACAGGCACGTTTATACATGTACATAACTAACCCTCCCCCATGTTTTAATTGGAAAATTGCTGTGTTATAGTATTCCTGGCATGTAATTTAGAGTTCTGTAGAGAATAGTGGATGCTTTCAGAATACTGTATAAAGCACAATCAAAGTACTATGTGCAGGACAGGGTAACACTCAAAGGGCTTAATATACAGAAGCATTGCACATACAGGTGAAGGGCAGAATTGCAAATAGTTCACCCTCCTGATCCACATTCAGATATCCACACTCCTAAAACCCAGTGTTACTTTACTATCTCAAAACAAAATCGAATAACAGGCACCGAGCCCACCGTAGTGTAGTATTTTCAATGAAATAGAAATATTAACAAAGGAATGACGCTCATCTGTGATTGCAATGACTAGATAGTTGGTAGACTCCTCCTTAGTTGAAGCAGCAATATTCCTAACACCTCGCAGGCGTGTAAATATGAAGTAGACGGACCAGCAACTCAGATTCGGTGATGAATCTGGCACTAAGGAACTGCGCTCCCCTTGTTGGTTGGTAAACACGGTTTTATTGGCAACAAACTCACACAACGCATTTCGGGCGTCAGACTACGTCCTTCTTCAGGTGAATAGTTTCATCCATGATAAAAGAAGAACTTCCAGCAAGGCCATGATTCATTACCAAATCTGAGTTGCTGGTCCTTCTACTTCTTACTTTACCATCTGTCCTTGAAGAGAAAAGCGTATGACTCTTTAGCAGTATCCTCATATACTAACAATGGTGACTCTGAGGAATGGTAGCACTGCAGGTTATACTAGGAATGTCAAATTAAGCTTTGTCCTAGTTAGTTAAAAACTAGTCTTTGTTCATACTGTGCGTTAGCATGTGAGAATATTATTTCTTTTCCACCGAAATATGTGAGGTAGATTTGACACCTGTAATGACAGTGACAGTAGAAGATCTGTTGTGGTCTGGAGCATATACTGTTGTCAGCATTGTTCCAGAATCTGGTCCAACCAGAAAGAGTTTGGTGAGTCAGAATAAGACTGTGGTAGGCTATTTTTACATAAAGGGCCTTACATACTGATGTGCATATATGATATATATGTATTATGGTGCATGGAATCCTAATATTATATTTGGACAGATTGGAGAACGCCTTTTCGGGCTATGTATGTAATATCTATTTTCATGTATGGCTCTCGTTGATGACAGAGGTCTCCTGAGTCTAGTTTCAATGGCTTATCTCTGATGTCTGATGTACTATTTACATTATGCAATGTGCTATAGTCTGGAGCGTGATGTCCTTGTTGGATATCTTGTTTATGGCGTGATCACTAGACACTGAACACTAGCACAGTAGGTGAATTCTTCCATAGCACGTGATCTATACATGATCAATACTTAGTACACATTATGTTTTCATCATTCTCCTGTCAATCATAATCTTTCAGTAGCAAAAATGTCTAGTTTCCAATGAAGATTAACCTTCTAGATTATTAATTTATATAATGATGTAATGTCCACTATACATAATGTGCTTATGAATAAAAGGAGAGGCTATCCATCTCTATGGAGAAGGACAACACACGATGACAATAGGAACAAGGGCTCAAAGCATCAATAGTGATATAGTGATAATAGTGATCATTTGTACAATAGTGATCTTTCCTACCAAAAAAATGTAACCTGCAATATTCTTTACTCCAAGAACACAACCAGTTATTTGTCAGTTTTTACATTATTATTGATTACTTTATATCCTATTGGTTGAATTTCTCATTGTATACAGGGGTGAAGTTAACAAAGTAAAGGGCAGCATACCCTCATTTTTAAAAAGGACAACTGACCTATATGTACGATATTAGGGAGGATTAAAGAGAAGCCATCAGTTCAGCCACAGAACCTCTGCATAGAGAGCTGTTTGGAAACTCTATTTTAAATGTTGGCAGTATTTGATGGGAAACTGTTATGTCATTACACTTTCAGCTGAATCTTCACAAACCCTCACCAGGTAACATACTACCTACCCCCTGTACTGACTGACAGGTATTAACTGTGAAGGATTGTATCAGGTCACAGCTTAGGCTAAAAGTTAATCAGAGCTTTAAGCTAAAGAGCTAATTCCTAGAGTCCTGAGCAGATAGAGAAATAGAAAACCTTATAAAAATGCTTTTTAAGTGTTGTCGTTTTATATTTAGGTGCAACCAATAGAAATTATAAGGTTAATTAATCACTAAGACTCAAGGACATTTTACTGTTCTTTCTTTATCGCCAAATGTAATATACGTAGATCTGGATCCCAAAAGCAGAGCAGTATATATGCCAGATCCTTTCATTTCAAAGGAGATAAGTAGAAGGCAGAGGTAGCTGACAGCTCTCCCCATTTAGCAAGGATAAACGTTCAGCCAAATAAAACTATCATTTTTTCACATATAAATAATTAAAAATTTTACATGGTTTTAAAGATTTTTTATAACGATCTTAGTGGTGACAACCATGAATGCAGGAACTTTTATGGTCTTGAGACTCAGCTGTGATTACCTTATTGCGGCCAAATTATTTTCACGTGCATGCAGTCTCCCTATTTGCATGAAAATGTCTAACAGCTTGGTTTCTAACAATTGCCCAACAGTAGAAAGTGTCTGCAAAATTTTGGTGCAATTGGGGAATTTAAGCCATTCTTCTTCCCTGTTAAAGAGTACCTATCATCTCCACCAATCAGTGGCAGCCAGTGGGAGAGCTCAGAATCACACCTCTTATTTGCTCCTGCCTGGCTGCACTGGTGGAGTCAGGCAGGAGTCTCCTCGTGACAGTATAGAGACTAAATAGGGTAAAAGGCACCAACAGTGGGTCTGGAAAAGAAATTTGGAATCAGTAGAGCAGCCCCTATTAAATGGTTCAAAGAGCTGGAAATTCTTTTTCTCTGAAGCCACCTGAAGTGAGTCAGAAGAATTTGGTATCAAAATGATACATTTTTACTAGAGATGAGCGAGTAGTTCTCCATCGAGTAGGTATTCGATCAAATACTACGGTATTCGAAATACTCGTACTCGATCGAGTACCACTTGCTATTCGAATGTAAAAGTTCGATGCAGAACCAGCATTGATTGGCCGAATGCTATACAGTCGGCCAATCAACGCTGGTTCTTCTCTTACCTTTAGAAGTCTTCTCCGTGCAGCTTCCCCGCGGCGTCTTCCGGCTCTGAATTCACTCTGCCTGGCATCGGGCCTGGGCAGAGCCGACTGCGCATGTCCGCTTTTAGTGTGGGCATGCGCAGTCGGCTCTGCCCAGGCCCGATGCCTGGCAGAGTGAATTCAGAGCCGGAAGATGCCACAGGGACGCTGCAAGGAGAAGACTTCTCGGAGGATTCAGCCTGACCCTCACTCGTGGACTTGGTAAGTATAATTTGATCGAATGTTGCTTACCCCTGAAATGAGCATTTCCCCCCATAGACTATAATAGGGTTCGATATTCGATTCGAGTAGTCTAATATTGAGGGGCTACTCGAAATGAATATCGAACCTCGAACATTTTACTGTTCGCTCATCTCTAATTTTTACCATATTTTAATGCATTTTGCACTAAGTTCAATTTGTAATCACAAGAATAAATCTGCCCAATAGAGCCTAACATGTTTTATGACAGTATGGTTCACTCTTCTAGCTGCCAAGCATACTAGTTATGATATCAGAACTAATTGCTGTTAGCTGAATGCAAAGTAGTGTAAGGGCTCGTTCTCATCTGCGCCCGGTCTCCGTTCTGCAGGTTTCCGTTTCCTGCACAAAACAGAGGCAGGAGACGGAAACCTGCAGGACTCTTTCAAACCCATTCATTTGAATGGGTTTGAAAGCTGAGCGGCGGTGAGCATTTTTTAAAAATCTGACACAGAGTCGGACATGCAGTACTCTGTGTCTGGTTTAAAAAAAAATGGTTTCGCGGCGGGGAGCATAAAACGCTCACCGCCGCTCACGACCGGACCTGGTCTGTGGTTTCCGTTTTCTTGCATGCAGAAGACGGAAACCACAGAATGGAGACCCGAACGCAGGTGTGAACCTAGCGTAAGAACAGAAATGATACTCATCCCTTGTCACTCCTTTTCTGGTACTTCCTCACTGATTTCTACTACCTTGTCCTGTTAATATGTATACACTTAGTCCATCATTAGCTGAAGAATGCCGCCATTGCTGTCACCGATTAACAATTACCAGTTTGTTGAGAAGGATCTGGATTTACAGACTATTGTAAACCTGAAATGTGTTGCAATGTAAGTGGTGGAGGATCTGTGAGGCAAGCATTGCTTCTTTTGTCATTTTTGACATTCAGGTCCTTTAAATGAAGACATTTATCTGCGTGACATCTCCTTTATTGTTTCAATTCCAGACACAACCATAGACAAGTAAGGCACTGTTTCTTTCTATGAAAACAAGCAAAAACTACTTGAATTCCTCAGAAAAACAGTAGTGTAGGTCGAAAAATTTGGAAATAATCACAACTTTTAATAAATAATAATAATAAAAAAAATTGTATTTATATAGCGCCAACATATTCCGCAGTGCTGTACAATTTTTAGGGTTCAAGTACAGACAAAAAGATACATTATAAAGAAATAGTGGGTGACATGAGAGGTAGCAGGGGTGGCATCGGAGGTAGCATGGCATGTACAGTGATCAGACAATTTTGTAATAGAGGTTACTGCCATTACTCAGACATAAAACTGTATGAGCCGTCATCAGTCGTATCCTTTACCATACAGATGGCGCCAGGACATATAAAGTTATCCTGAAACGGCATCATATCGTGTGGGGTAATGTGGGAGCTGGGAAAGAGAAAGGTTAGATTTTCTGGCTTCTAGTTACGGTACACAAAGGTATACGTTAGGAATTGTGATAGGCCTGTCTGAGAAGATGTGTTTTTAGTTTGCGCTTGAAGCTGTAGAAATTGGATTTATTTTAAAACATTAAAAATAAAATGTACAAACTATGAGCTAAAAGTCATGAGATGGTATTACATCCCCTTAGTGGTAACCACTTGCTTTAGCACAATACAACCTTTGGCAAATGACAGTTATGTCAGAATATTAGAACAAAGGTTATAGAGTTACGGAAACTGCTGCAAACTATGATTAATTCCATTTCCTCTTGTGCTGCTTTTGGAACATTATGCAGACTGAGGTCATCCCTGCTGGAACATTGATATATCTCCTTTTACGTGATGCTCTTATAGTAAATGAGACAAAGGAATGGAATGTTAACTTGAATTGTGCATCATCGGTAACACTTTGCCCATAATATATGGCAGATATGATGAAACCATGGAAGTGAAAAAAGCTAAATCATGTAATAGGTTAGATGAAGCAGATGTAGTCACAGAACTATAGGGGTTGCAGTAGTCGCAGCTGTGTTCAGGCTGCAGTGTGTGGATGAGATTAGCCACAATCCCTTCTGCTTTTCAGGTACTTTAATATAGTGCGTTTTCTCCAAAACACTGTATATTTGCAAAGTGGGGACCTGGCCTAAAGAGGTTTTCAAGGACTAACATTGTGATGGCCTCCTGTTAGTATAGGTCACTAGTATGTAAGCAGTGATGATCGGACGCCTATGACCCTAGTGATCGGTTGTTTGAAGAGCTTACAAGTGACGTTATGCTCATCGCCACAGGCACAGCACCAGCTTAGTCCCATTCAAGCATTATCAGTAATGACTGACTGCATTGTACTCACCTACAGCAATCAGTCATTACTAAAAAGTATTAGGGCTAGTTCACACGGGGACATGGAGGCAGATTTTGACAGCGGAATCCATGTCATAATCCGCCTCCATATAATGCTAGTCTATGTAGAGGGCTAACTCTTTTTTTTTTCGCTAGCATTTTTTAATGCTAGGTGAAAAAAGAAGCGAGTTGCCCTTTCTTCAGGCGGAAGCCGCGGTGCGCTGGGCCGCGGTTTCTGCCTAGCGGCAGCACCCTCCGTTCATTTGAGCCAGCTACGGAGGGGAAAGCCGCAACCGCGATGGTTGTGTCAGGCGGGTTTTGACCCGAGAGTGACGCGGCTCCCGCGTCACTCTCTGTGTCAAAATCCGCCCCCACCGCCGCCGTGTGAATGAGCCCTTAGACGGAAGGGATCATATGATATATTTGATTTATTTGACTGTTGTTGTGAATGGCAGAATTTGGTTGTATATCAGTATATAACGTAAAATAAACCTGTTTTATTCATGGACTAGGTAATATCTTGTTATACATAAGCAGAGCAGAGGATATCTTTCTTTGACCCGTTGCCACATTGAACAATACTTGGCTTTGTGTTATGTAAGTGTCTGAGTAGAAAGCTCTAATGCCCGCTGTGCCCATTTATACAGGACAGGCTCCTGTACAAGGTGAAATTGTATACTTCATACATAAGTTATAGCACAAGGATTCCTCTAAATGTGGCTTTGTTGTAGAAATGTGATCCTCCATAGAAATGTTGTAGCACAGGCCGCCGTGTCTGTGGGAATTCTCCTCACACACTTTGCAGCAATCCTTACACACACTGACTCTTTACCCAGTAACCTTTCACCTAGTTCATAGCATGGCTGCAGACAAAAGCCACTACAAAGGTCTGTTTGTGGTCCTTGGTAAATTTCACTAGATCACCCGAGATAACTTTCACCCTCTTACCACAAGGACCTACTGGGGCTATTTATATGCTTTGTCTGTAACGTGAAGTTCCAAGCATGCCTGATAGGAATTTAGTATTAAAACTAAATATGGATTTCTATGAATTGGTGACTACTGAATCTCAAAGCTGCTTGGCCATGTCTGTTGGGTGGAGACAGAGGAATATGTCTTTCTCAGACTCGTCACCTATGTGTAAAGGTCCAAACATATTGCAATCCAGCATATATTCTCCTCCTACATTTATCATGGGGCCCCTATACACATTGCAGAAGACCCTCATTTTGTATAACTTGCTCTCCTTGTGTATAATGTACTAGCCTCTGCCCGCGACTTCGTCTGCGTGTTGTTGACATCAATGATCCGTCTATTTTCAGCAAATTGCTGGCATCGATGATCCGCCTACTTCAGCGTTTCGGCAGCTCTCAAGCTGTCCTGCTGCTGAACTTGTTCCTCACACCGTGCCTGTGATTGTTCCGGCACCTTAGCAGCTGGCTGGAACGCCATATAATGAGCATGTTGTTAGCGTTGATGATCAATCTGCTCCGGCATTTCAGCAGCTGTCAAGCTGGCCTGCTGCTGAATTCATTCCTCGCACCGTACCCGTGATTGTTCTGGTATCTCAGCCGCTCACTGGGATGCTATATAATGAGCGTGTTGTTGGCGTCGATGATCCGCCTGCTCCAGCGTTTCAGCAGCTGTCAAGCTGGCCTGCCACTGAACTTGTTCTTCGCACTGTGCCTGTGATAGTTCCAGCATCTCAGCAGCTCGCTGGGACTCCATATAATGAGTGTGTTGATGGCGTTGATGATTCCCCTGCTCCAGCGTTTCATCATCTCTAAGAGCCACTTGATGCCTAGTTTGCTCAATCCTCCTCATCTCCGCTTCTGGCTACCTTCATAGCTCTTTGTTTTTGCGACAAATTAAATTTTTGTTTTCTCGGAATATTTGAAATTGGCAAACTGCCAATTTGGATTAAAGGGGTTTCTCATGTCAGTGTCTCAACACTGGAGCAGATCAGATACTATGCAAATGCTTTTACACAATGGACTCAGTGTTATCTGTGTGTTTACATAGACAGATAACAGAACAGGCTTTATCAGCAAACTCCAATTAGCTGAAATAGTGCTGCAGGCAAGAGCAGTTTAATATCAACAGAAATTCATAACAGTCGTGAAGCCATATCATTTACCAGGATTTACCTGTTAATCAAGGTTAAAAGCTATGTGCCAAATTTCATCCAAATCCGTTCAGCCGTTTTTGTATGATCGAGTAACAAACATCCAAACTTTCACATTTATAATATTAGTAGCATTAGTAGGATAGTAGGATTAGTAGGATTAAAGGTGTTGTGCCATTGTAGACACTTATCCACAGGACTCCAGTCATCAGGGAGAATAAACTGCTGGAGCAGCATCTATCAATTGACGTAAAGAGCTGGACTTGTAGGTGGTGAAAGGTCCTCTTTACGAAGCACATGCTTCTTACAGGTGTTGTCCACTTTCAGACCAATATTAAGAGACAAACGTTATTGTTTGTGTAATGGAAAGTTTGACGATTTTCCAATATACTTTTTGTATTAATTCATCACTTTTTTTAGATTTCCGCTTGCTGTCATCCATTATCTTTACTTCCAATGTATAAAAAATCAATCATTGGTCATGTGATGGACACACATGCCAGTTTTCATATATCCTGAGAAAGTGACTATGCTAAGGGATTCTCCCCCCCCCCAACTTTCAACTTTTGCAATGCAAGAGACCTGTGGTTTGTCTCTGCAGAAAACCACCCAAATCCAGATATATTTTTTGCTGGTAGCTTTCAGAAAAACACAGCACTGGATTACCTGATAATTTTTTTTTATTATTAGAAAAACATTCCATAAATCTGATCTATAGATTTATTTCTTTAACTATATCCGTATTAATATTTCTAACATTTCTCCACTACCTTACTTTGTTGTAGTGTACATATCTTTGACTGGTTAATTTAGAAGTGGTGCCAAGGACATTGCCCTGTGTAAAGATGACTGTGTTTTTCCCTTTAACCCAGTAGTTTCACTAAGTTCTATATGTGGCACATGATCATCATGAATGAATGAGTAAGGATGTCGGCTGGGTAAATAAATACGGAGTAGTGTCGGAAGCAAGATGGTGTGTGACACTACAATGTGAATCTGTGACATAGTTGGCACAATGCATATGTAAACAGGAAGGGATGGCTACAATGTTATAAGAGACTAATGTAGTATATTAAACATGCCATCAAAGTCACATGGAGGAAACGATAACACATTGTAGTTGTCATGGCTTGGCATTGAGAGATATACAGATAAAATGTGTCTGTTGTTAGTAAGCAAATTTACATTATGCCATTCACAATATTGCCTATGCTAATAACTGGGTAGAGCTGTGGCAATGGGTATGTATGACGTCCATGAAATTTACAGGCGCCACACACAGATGATGAGCAGTCAGTCGTGTGAAGAAGACCTGCTATCCCCTTTATTGACCTTCATGTTATATTTTCTCCTTTACTGGCCCCCACACAGTACATTGCCCCCTTTTACGGCCCCCCAAATCAAACTGTTACCTATTAAATGATTTTCATTCACTCACTGGTTCATCCTTAAAGGGCACACCATTCACATGTGAAGATACTAAACAACATTAGGAATGTGTAGTGCCTCCTAGAGGTCAAAGTGGAGCCAGCTTGGACAGTAACAGGGATGTATGAGGAAAAGTAGAGGCCATTACATGTTGGAATTAATCCAATAGGTAGCATCCGATTTTAAAGAAAGGCCATAACACAACCCACTACTGCGAGGCCTACCTGATCTCCAGGGCCCCACATAATTGTGTGGGTTGTGTTATGGTTACACAACCTTAGTCAAAAGCAGTTCTGAAGTCTGTCCAAACTATAGCTGGAATAAGGTCCTTGGGGTTAAAGGTGCTGTGCAGGATTACAAAAACATAGTTTATTGCTTTTCAGAACAGTGCCAAACCTTGCAGTTCTGAAGGGGGGGGGCATTAAGCTATTGGGTTACTGGAGAGGGACATTAAACTGGGAGCAATTAGAGGGGTACATTAAACTGTGAGGGTAGCGGAAGGGGGATATTAAACTGGTGGTAGCTGGAGGGGGAACATTAAACTGTGGGAGTAACTGGAGGCGGAAATTATACTGTGGGGTTAGCTGGAGGAGGACAATAGACTAGGGCCAGCTGGAAAGGGATATTATACTCTGGGGGCAACTGAAAGTGGACATTAAACTATGGGTTCTCCAGGAGAGGGGCCTTATACTGTGGCGGAAATTGGAGAGAAATGGGCGCAATCAAAGTGGAAGTGGGTGGGGTTAAATTTGCTGCGTTGTGCATTCGGTTCCTCTTCCTATCCTTTGATAGTTGGGAGGTATACTAGTAGAAGGCCAAGATTTTAGGGAACAATTAAACTAGAATCTCTGTGGCAGTTTTGTGCAAAGTTTTGAATTAACTGTAAGATTCTTCCTTCAGGGCCAGTTACAGTGTTGTCGTTGTGACTCTCGAGAACCCTATACTGCAGTGAGCCATCGGATCATTAATGCGGTCACACCAATTGGTCATCTTCGCTGGTGGCAATCTGAAAATGGTATGTTCTAAAAAGACAATATTTTATTCTCCCAGTACTATTCTACTTTTGTTAAACCAAACTGGATCATTAGAGGAACTGGATTAAAAAAAAATTCATACTACTTCAACATTACATTTGTCAATAACACTTTTCCAGAAATATATATTGATAAAAATGTATTATGTCTTTTTAATATGTTGCATATCATTAGAATACTCACCGCATCATATTATTTTAAGACCTGTCCACTTGTTATAAGAGCACATGGATATAA
This sequence comes from Leptodactylus fuscus, assembly GCF_031893055.1. Taxonomy (NCBI): domain Eukaryota; kingdom Metazoa; phylum Chordata; class Amphibia; order Anura; family Leptodactylidae; genus Leptodactylus; species Leptodactylus fuscus. The sequence continues at coordinate 96,140,218 of NC_134266.1, read as the reverse complement.
TGCATGAATGGTAGTGTAATGTATAGTAAGTACATGGCCATTTTAAGATAAAATTGTTTCCGAAATGCTTTTAAAGTTTTCCTTTCTGCTGCAATAACATTAAAAATAAAAGTTTACTCACCTCTCCAAGGTCCTCCATTTCCAGCAATGGCTTGTGTTCACAGTTTCCCACTGATATCAGCAGTGAAGTCGTGTTTATTAGAGATGAGCGAACAGTAAAATATTCGATATTCAATATTCGTTTCGAGTAGCCCCTCAATATTCGACTACTGCAATCGAATATCGAATCCTATTATAGTCTATGGGGGGAAAATGCTCCTTTCAGGGGTAGGCAACATTTGATCAAATTAAACTTACCAAGTCCACGAGTGAGGGTCGGGCTGGATTCTCTGAGAAGTCTTGTCCGCGCAGCGTCCCCGCGGCGTCTTCTGGCTCGGAATTCACAATTTGACTTACAGTCAAAGCGGCCATTTTCTTGTAGTGCAGGCATGCGCAGTCGGCTCTGCCCAGGCCCGATGCCTGGCAGAGTGAATTCAGAGCCGGAAGACGCCGCGGGGATGCTGCACGGAGAAGACTTCTAAAGGTAGGAGAAGAACCAGCGTTGATTGGCCGACTTCATAGCATTCAGCTAATCAACGCTGGTTCTGCATCAAATTTTTCCATCGAATAGCGAGTAGTATTTGATCGAGTACGAGTATTTTAAATACCATAGCATTCGATCGAATACCTACTCGATCAAATACTACTCGCTCATCTCTAGTGTTTATGTCCGTTGACCACTCCAGCTTTTCAGAGGACTCATCATTGACCTCTGCAAAAATGGCACCTGAGTAACTAACCTCAGCAGCCACCGCTGAAGTCTGTGATTGGTTGCAATGGTAATCTGACATAAAGAGGATGTCATGTAATATAATGCTATTAAATAATTTACTGACAGCTATAGGGAAAACGCTGACTTCTCCACAGGTATAATTGATATGCTGCAATTTTCAAAATCACAAAGGTTTTAGAAATTGCAGCGCCTCTACTGCGCATATTTTACAGCAGTCTTGGGATGGGATTCTCTAGAATTCGCTAGAATTCGATCCACTACACAGTGATTGTAAAACGGCACTTGGAGCCCCATCCTAAGTGACTTGTCTCATAATGGCAGCCCCTGTTCATTTGCCCTATTTGGATACATACTATAAATGTGAAATATAAGCCAGAGTAAAGAGTGACTTAAATGGCCTTACCTTACATTACATGGTAGTCCATTCATTTAAAAACTTGCCATATTATGCAAAAGATATGTGCCAGGGAAAACACCCTTAGGGTGAATTCACACTGAGTAAACGCTAGCTTATTCTGAACGTAAAACACGTTCAGAATAAGCGGCGTCTAAAGCAGCTCCATTCATTTCTATGGGAGCGGGGATACGAGCGCTCCCCATAGAAATGAATGGTCTGCTTCTTTCACTCCGTGCAGTCCCATTGAAGTGAATGGGGAGTGCCGGCGTATACGGCAAGCTCTGCTCATGCCGGAGCGTACACGCCGGCACTCCCCATTCACTTCAATGGGACTGCACGGAGTGAAAGAAGCAGCCCATTCATTTCTATGGGGAGCGCTCGTATCCCCGCTCCCATAGAAATGAATGGAGCTGCTTTAGACGCCGCTTATTCTGAACGTGTTTTACGTTCAGAATAAGCTAGCGTTTACTCAGTGTGAATGCACCCTTAGTGTCATCTCATTGCAGGATGGCTTTTTAGAGATAAGTCACTTCCTTTGGATCAAATCTCTTTAAATTTACCAGTGACCTCTTGCAACAGCATTAAAATACTCAGCAACAGTTAGACAACTGCTAGTTTTATGTAACATAGCGTATTCTGTCACTCTTCGTATTTCAGTACATGTGATATACTGTATTCTCTACACAGGACTTGATTCTGTTTATCTGCAATTTGACTTAAACAGGAAGTTTCAGCTCAATGACGTCACTTTGGATTTCCGGGTAAGATCCTTGTTAGATACAACAAATGTGAGAAGAGGCAGAAGTCTCTGTTTCTATAGCATAATGTTAATGGTTTACTAGCAAATACTGTATTCTGAGCATGCAGACAAAGAAGTGGCCCTTGCATACTAAAAGGAATATGTCACATCACTATTTCACAAATTCTGGCATACATGGGATATATGATGGGAAATGGTAATAAGGCTGCCATGAGATTCCAAGAAGATGTAGTTTCCTCAGTTGATTTCACTCTCACTTTAGCTAGTGCTACGCTGTGACTCTTTGTCGTATTACTCATGGATTTTAACTATTTAATGACAGCTTAAGACTGAAGCTATAGGTTAATGGCCTTAGCTCTTGCCCTTCTCTTTAACTTCCTTGCTGACTTTCATTTGATCCATACAGAGTCCCCGTCCAGCTGGCATGCTGATCGAGCGATCTTCTGACTTGGGGAAGACTTGGCAGGTGTATCAGTATTTAGCCTTTAACTGTGCTGCCTTATTTCCACACATAAGACAAGGCCGGCCCCAAAGCCTTGAAGATGTGCGGTGTCAAGAACTCCAAGGGAACCCAACACATGGGGGCAAGGTAACTAAAGGGAGCACCTGTTTTCTTGTGTCAAATATCTTTTTTTTTTTTGTTTTTTTAATGTAGATTGTGAGCCCCACATAGAGATCACAATGTACATTTTTCCCTATCAGTGTGTCTTTTTGGAATATGGGCTGGAAATCCATGCAAACACGGGGAGAACATACAAACTCCTTGCAGATGGTTTTATGCCCTTGGTGGGATTTGAACACCAGGACTCCAGCGCTGCAAGGCTGCAGTGCTAACCACTGAGCCACCATGTGGCCCCTCTCTTGTGTTGAATATCTTGTCGTAGTTTTAAGAGAGGCCACACATTGAGGAAAAGCTACGTTTTTTTACTGCGGATTTTGCTGCATATTTTTGGGATTCAAAAGGAATGGGAAATATAAGGAAGCACTTATACTTCTCCCTTCTGCTAAATCCACTTCTGGCTCAAAAAACAACGTGTCACCTCAGCCTTAACTTTGAAAATAGTTAAAAGACTGCAGTTATTTTTTTAAACACTATGAAACTTATGATATTCAGATTCATATAGCACTTCATCATATGTTACAATACATATATACGGTATATACAGGTATATTTGAGTCTGCGTCATAATTTTTGGAGCTAGAATTTTTTTTGTTTTCGTTATAACCATATACTATCATTGTAGTAAAGAGTTATATCAAAATACAAAGTAGAGTCTGCTTTTTTTGTTTTCTAGAAGCAACACCACGATTATTCATGAGTTGTATCTGGCTTTATAACTAAAGAGAATAAAAGTGACAATACAGTAAAATATCTGTGGGAAGAATGTTTATTCAGCCAACAGCTATTTTCTACCAATCCCCCCAGACTCATATATACCAAACATGACAAAGCATACATATGTTATGAATGACCCTGCCGAAAATAACTTAATATGTATCGATTTACAAGTTTTGCCCAGTGCAAGAAATCTGATTCCACTTTTGATCCTCCCAAGGCATATTTTAAAAAGAAAGATGTGATCCGCAATAGGCAGCCAGAAAAGGGTTGAGATTGTTAGGCTCCTGGGCATTACAGGTCATTCAGCCTTTACACGTGAGGACTGCTATAAATTGCTGTGGACCCCTTCTGGTAATAGGTACTGCCCTAGCACTTAAAGGGATACTATCATTAAAATGCTATTTTTCTGACTAACACATAGGAATAGCCTTAAGAAAGGCTATTCTTCTCCTACCTTTAGATGTCTTCTCCATGCTGCTGTTTGGTAGAAATCCCGTTTTTTTTTCTTTGCATGCGCAGTCAGCTCTGCCATCGTGCCTCGGCAGAGCTGACTGCACATGCCCATGGTCATTTTTTGTGGCCACTTACAGTCTGTACTCCATTGAACAGGAGCATGCGCAGTACACTCACGTAAGCGGCCACAAAAAAATGGCCGTGGGCATGTCCAGTCGGCTCTGGACAGCCCACGGTCAGCCCAATGACAGAGCCGATCGCACATGCGTAGAAGTTTGACCCCAGCGCTGGTAGTAGACGCATGGAGATGCCGTTCCAGACGAAGATAGAGGCGGCACTGGAGATTTCTCTCGCAGCATTGGGGACGTCCCCAATGCTGTTTGAGTGCTGGGGACCGCCCCCAGTGCTGCGAGAGGACTCATTTGCATACTGAAGAGAACCGGGATTTCTACCGAACGGCGGTGCGGAGAAGACATCTAAAGGTAGGAGAAGAATAGCCTTTCTTAAGGCTATTCCTACGTGTTAGTCAGAAAAAATAGCATTTATAGGTAGGATCCCTTTAAGTGCTCATTCTGTCCACGTGCAATACTGATGGTCTTTGTAGGAAAGTTTTTGTACATGAGGACTCGTGTCACATTCACATACTCAAATAATCATCTGTTTTTTCTTTAATAAAGCTGAAAGGCTATTCATGTATTAATGTCTTGAAATTATTTTTACAGATACAATTTAGCCCTATGGCGATGTCTTTCTCAGCTCCGATCTCTAAAAGTCAACAAATCCAGGGTATGAATATGGTTTACTCTATGTCATGTAATAGTATGCTCTTTTCTACTACACATTATATAACAGCTTGTTATAAATGACCATTGCTGTTAAATTACTGTGGTTGAACGATTCATTTAGATTATAGGTTGCAATTTAGAATAAAGTTCACTAGTGTAGCAATATGATGGTATAACTTTACCATTCCCCTGAGTCTGGGAAGTGTGCAGACACTCATGCCAAATAAGTTAACACTGGCGTATGCCAAATAGAAGTTGAATGGTAATCGTAATGTCAAGAAATTAATATATTGTTGTATATTCTACATATTGTACTTGATGTCTTCACATACAATGACTCTACAAGCACTTCATCTGAACCACAGGAATCAAGATCAGGCAGCTTCTAGATAAGCCTTTCACAATTTAGCAGTTTAATTTTATCACCAAAGCACAGTGGGACAGAATTATTAAGACGTTTCATATGGCAGTCATAAGAAAGGGTCCAACAGGTGCAAGACATGCCTGATCTATCCAGGGGATGCAACCTCTAGATAAATGATGAGCAGACCCATGTGCCAGAATTGATATTATGCCAGTCAGTCAGGAACTGGAGTAGATTTGCTGTATAATTCATTCTGGCGTGAATTCTAATAAATATGTTGGTGTCAGGTATCGCTACCCATCCCCACACTCTCTGCTCACTTTCACAGAAAATGGTGAGCGACACACTGAAGGGCCGCGTGGCACACATTTGGCACAAGAAAGGGTCACGCACTACACTAGCATCCATCTACACCAGAAAACTGGCATAGATGGGAAAATGAATTTCCTTCATTATATTCTTCTTGTAAAACTTACATTTTGTTTAATCGTTTTTTGTTTTTTTTTTGCAGAACTTGGACAGTTCACCAACCTGAGAATCAATTTCACTCAATTGACACATCTGCCCCCACGGAGATATCGAGAACCCAGTGCATTCTATGCAGTCAATGAGATGCGTGTCTATGGCAGCTGCTTTTGTTATGGTCATGCAGACCGCTGCTTATCAGAAGATGAAGTAGAAAGAGATCCATTTGGTGACATCCAGGTGAATATTAGCTTTATATAATAATATAAATGAAATTATAAAGAGAGTAAAATTTATATTATCTGGCATTAATCTATCCAGACAAGTATCAAATTATCAGACTTACTTACGATGCTCCTTATTAAGAGGGGTATTCTCATTTCCACAGGATATGCCATAAATGTGTGATAAATGTAGGTCCCTAAGAATGGAGACTTCAGCTCTGCATATTCAGCTCTGGCCATTTAAGTCTATGAAAGTTATGTCTATTTGGCTATTGGTCTCCAATTTGGCTACTTTTGGAAGACCCATAAACATATGCATGCATGGGAAATTCTTAATTCTTAGCAGCTCTGAAATGTGAACCCAGTAACCTCCGTTCTTGAGATAGGTGTGGATGTCAGAGGTGGGAAATACAAGAAAGAACTTATATTTCTTCCTCCTGCAACCTCTTCTGGCTTTGACTCTAAACCTAAAACACGTTGTATGTGAAACTACCTGAAAAGGATCCTATCATTAAAACTCAATTTTTTTTTGCCTACCACGTAGGAATAGCCTTAAGAAAGGCTATTCTTCTCCTACCTTTAGTATATAATCCGGTTCAGTATATAATCCGTTTTTTGTCGGTATGCAAATGAGTTCTCTCGCACCACTGGGGGCGGGCCCCAGCGCTCAAACAGCACTGGGGGCGTCCCCAATGCTGCGAGAGAACTCTCGAGCGCCGCCTTCATCTTCTTCAGGAACGGGTCTTCTTCGCATCTTCTTCCGGCGGAGGCTTCAAACTTCTAGGCCTCAGGACTAGGGCAAAGCGCACTGCGCATGCCCGCCAGCCACAAGAAAATGGCCGCTTACCCAGTATTGTATGTGGCCACTTTCTTGTGGCCGGCAGGCATGCTTAGTCAGCTGAGCGAGGCCTAGAAGTTTATTACTGGTACTAAAATTCTTTCAGTCATGTAAACATTGTGTACAACGTATTTTACAGAATGTATTTTATTTTTCCTTACGGTAGGTCCATGGTGTATGTGCATGCCAACATAATACAGCTGGAGCAAATTGTGAGCGTTGTGCTGACCTCTACAATGACCTGCCTTGGAGGCCCGCTGACGAAAACAACCCAAATGTTTGCAAACGTAAGAGCCTCGTACACCTGTGAGACTATTGAGAAAGTTTTTAGGACATACAGATAGTGATTATATACACCAGATCGGGACATATCTACAGTTATATATTGACAGTTACATATACTCATCATCTTCAGTGGTCTTCCCTTTCTGCTGTCAAATATACTATATGGCATAGAGTCTGCCATCCAAATTATTGGATTTTTGTCACTGTATGTTCTGAGTGACCTCAATGTTATATGTGATGTAGATATAAAGATAGGGGAATAGTCCTCATAGCTGTGTTGGACACTGCGACCCTTAAAGGGGTTGTGCTGTTGTGGACACTTATCCCCTATTCACAGGACAAGGAATAAGTGTCCAGACACCCTAATGATCAGGAAGATGGAGGACTTTCATCTTCCTTGTGAATGATGTGCCAGTGCCAGTACAGTTGCGTGATGGGTGCTCCTTTCCCTTTAATGGGGCTGACAGGACTTTTGTAATCTCCGTCAGCTTCTGCAGCCCTATAGAAGTGAAAGGATCATGCAAACACACTGACACTCTATTACAATGAGGCTATAGGGGGCTTTCGGTCCACCCACCCTCCTGATCATTGGGTGACCATTGGGCTCCAAGGAATTGGACTCTTGTTCCCTGCCCCTTAGATAGGTGATGTGTCCATATTAACACAACCCCTTTAAAAAGCAACTGCAAGAGTTTATTACTCTTTTAGAACATGCGACACTTGCTAATCTGCTACAAGTGCTCATTGACCTTTCAATAGCCATCTAGGCTCTATATATAGCAGCGCAAATGGGGGAATGAAATATTGAATACAGGTGGTTATCACCATCTTGTGGGAAGTCCTATAAACTGCAATGTGGTATGCAGTGTGAATGTGCTGTAATGTCAACAGCATTTAGATTCAGACCCATGATTTATTGAAAATACTGTAGAGAAATATACTGTGGGTCTGGTATTAGATAGCCCATGGTAACATGGGGTACTTGTTTATGTGGCCATTTATTCTACCATTCAATTTTAACAACTATATTTTCTTGTCCCATGACAGGCTGTAATTGCAACAATCACTCTGACAAATGCTACTTTGACCCTGCTGTATATGAAGCCAGTGGTAGAGTAAGTGGAGGAGTGTGCGAAGATTGTGCTTATGGTACTACCGGAAAGAACTGCGAAAAGTGCAAACCTGATTATTACAGGAACCCAAATCGGGATATCAGCCACAGGGATGCCTGCATCTGTGAGTATCTTACATATAGATCATGGGTGTGATTCTGGCCAGGGCTCCTAGTAACTTCAGATGCCAACTGTATGGTTTAGGATGGGTAAGGTAGAAATTTCGGACATCAGTCAGTGGTTTTTGTTCATGGTGATCTGTTTTTCTTGTCCAATTATTTATTTTTTTAAACATATTCAGCACTTTTTGGTGCATTGGATCCATGAAAAATGTGAATTTACAGGCTGATGTGTTTGGGGTTACAAAACAAACCAAAGTCTCTGCACGTGCATGTCTCTGTTTCCATGAAAAAATGGACATCCGAGTACACACATTCAAATCAATGGAAGTAAGGGTTGAACCATGAATGTGAATAAGGTTTTAGGTTGCACATTATTTTCTTCACCATCACAAAACCTGACTACAATGAACTAAGTTACGTCCAAAATATGGGCAGATTACTATGTCTTATTAGGGAGTCACAGTAAAGAGACATTAGAACATGCATGGCTAAGAATTCTGGGTACAAAATATACAAATAGGCTCCTTGGTGGAAAAAAGGGGAGTTTGTTAGTTGGTAATTGAAGTGTGTGTATTATTCTGCTGATCTGCTTTATTTTGGTGCCACCTGCTGGTTTTTAACAAGCTTGCTATAGTTTTATAGTGTTTATACTTCATTTATGTTGTCAATCCCTTCCGTCCCCTCCAGAGGTGTGACCACTATTTGTGCTTACAGTGCCCGAGGACAACACTCAGACTATATATTTAATGTTTTACATGTGAATGTCTTCTATTTTTTTAAGCATGTGATTGTGACCCGGAGGGCAGCGTGGAAGGTGGCAGCTGTGACCCTATGAATGGAAGGTGCATCTGTAAAGAAAATGTTGGAGGAGAGAGGTGTGATCAGTGCAAGCCAGGATACTACCAACTTAGTGCTGCTAACCCACAGGGATGTAGCAGTAAGTACATGGATTTATGAAACTACCTTCAATTGCCCGATCTGATATGCAGTTTTATCGCTCTGTTTACAATTGTTAATAAGAAGGAATAATATATTGAAAATTTGTAACATTCTAGAAGATTTCTAAATTGTCTTTGGAGTTTTCAATCCTCTAATAATATCTGACGTATCCACCAGAGGGCAGCCATTGTCTTTGAAAAGATCTACTATGCTACGAGTGACTTAGCACTGGCTGATTTTTAAATAGATTTTTCTTTCTTTTCTTTTCTATTTCATTTCATTATATTCTACACTACAGATTTAAATATGCAACAGCCAGTAGAGGAACAGAACTTTTTATACTTAGCCTTAAGGTTGTACATGGACTCGCCTGTCCCTCTGCATCTTTAGTGTAACATACCTGCATACATAAGACTTCTACATAATACATTAGATTTCTGAGGAGACTGATAGAAAATCTCTCTATGCCTCTAAATTTAGGGATAAATGTGTACAGTAGACCCATGCCTGGGGAATGTACGCAGTGTTAGTATGGTCATGTTCATGAAGATTTATACTACTTAGTTAACAAAACTCTTTTTGGTTTAGTTTACATTATCTCAATGAGTTATCCTTTACCTCATAGGCCCTAATGTAAAAGTTCATGTTGGGTCCCCAGGGCAACTTCTAACTTCACCCATCAGCTGCAGTGCCTTTCATCATCATTACTAAGTGACCCATTCATTCAGCTACTGGGTTGGCTACTAGAGTCTTAAAAGATTCCTGTCACAAGGTCCAAGGCATATGTGTAATGGCAGGATTAGATATAGTGGCTCAGCTCTATGTATGCTTATTTACCTCTACAATGGGGTGCTCTGATACAGTGGCTCAGCTATATGAATGGTCATTTACCTCTACAATGGTGGGCTGTGATACAGTGGTTCAGCTATATGTATGGTAAAGTACCTCTCCAGTTCCTTCACCAAATACTGTTGTTCTACTTTGAGTTGATTATTTGAAAAAAATGTCTTCCCAGAGTAGTGGGAGTAGAATAAAATCTATATAGCTCATACTGCTGTGAGAATAGACATCCCTTTCCCAGTCATCTGCATTTTTTTCCAAATCTGCCTTTATTCAGACCTTCTGCTTTTCTTTTCATTTTCCAAAAATGCCAAGTTACAGTGAACATATATACTCAAGACAAATTTCCAAAAAATAAATCATCAATCCCCCATCCCCCTGACTACTGAGAGAGGAAAATCAACACTACTCTCATGACTAGATTAAACGGAGACTGTCAACAGGAAAATCGGTACCAAACTAATGCCAGTACCTTGTAGGGTGGCTTCTACACTTTCCAAATATGCCTTTCTCCATTGCAGCTCCATTTTCATGAAAATCATCATTTTATTCTTATGCAAATTAGCTGACACAGGCATTAACCACGTTTCGTCCCTTGCTGGGACTTCACTCTTTGGTCTAGACAACCGCCCCTAACTTATTCATCTACGCCCTCATGACTCGAGTGAGTGACATCCTCCACTGTGGGACTATTAAAGGATTATCTTATCTTATCTCTTATCATGCTTTGTCTCCAGTTATTGGTGGTTATCTGGAATGGAGAGTAAAGCCCAAGAGTTACAATTATTTTCTTCATCCAAACAGAATAGATTGGTGCAGTTGGGTACAGCCAGCATTGAAGTAAAACAGTATCAACAGCCATGCCACTGCCCAAAAAGCCAAAAACTTGCCCTTTCATTTGGAGGCGTTTTACAGGTTGAACAGCCTGTGTATCATAAATCTCAGTGCATGGAGCAAATGAGAAGGTTTTACAATACATAGACTGCCAAACATCAAAGGGGGTCTAAGTTTTGACAAAGGGACAACCGCTGTGACACGTATAACTAAACCGGTGTATGCCTATTTCTGTTGTAGAGTTTCATAAACTGACGGAAATTATAATTCTATGCTGTTTATCTAAACACTGAATGACCACTCTTATGTCTGATGTTCTCCAAATTTCTCCCCATCCCCAATTTATTTGCAATTACATTCCTACACAGGGAGGCAGATATAGACAGTAGAAAAATAGACAATATTAAAATGTGCCAGATTTGTTACAGCGTTCTTTGCTGGATGATAAATCTGGTGCGTTTTAAACCTGTCAAGTCTACCTTTGCACCACCTTTTATTTGGCTTCATTTCTACAAAAAAATGAATCTAAATTTTGGCCAATTTTTTATTGTCCAGAGTTGCAGTAAACTCTGCCCCTTTTAGGAACCTCTGCCCCTTGTCAGACATGATGCAGTAAGGGAGCAGCACGGTGGCACAGTGGATAGCACTGCAGCGCTGGAGTCCTGGGTTCAAATCCTGCCAGGACCAACATCTGAAAGGAGTTTGTATATTCTCCCTGTGTTTGCGTGGATTTCCTCCCATACTCCAAGGACATTCTGATAGGGAAAATGTACATTGTGAGTCCTATATGGGGATCACAATCTACATTAAAAAAAAAAGACATGGTGCAGTAATATGCCAGTTTTTGTTTTTGAAAATTACTACAAAATTGTGGTAGATTTTCATGCGCAAATCATTATGTAATCATTATGTACTTCCCACAAATTATGTAGAGCAAATTAGAGGCTTGCTTGCTTGAATCTAACTTTCTATTATGCCACTGTATTTGCTACATGACAAAATATTCCAATGGATTTAACTAATAAAATGTAATTTTCATACCACAGACACACACCAGGGACAAATATTATGGGAAGCCAATTATTCTATCATGATTATACTTACTTAATAAAGTCATTTTCATCAACACATATACCGTTGGTAGAGTCCTGGGATTACAGGTTTATCTACGTGTATTAATTTGGCTCAATTTCATGTTGTTACAGAGTGTGACTGTAATCCACAAGGTACTGAGAGAGACCAATCATGTGACAGTGAAACAGGACAATGTCGGTGTCTTCCAAATGTCACCGGTCAGCGATGTGATCAGTGCGTCTCCCACTACTGGAATATCGCTAGTGGAAGGGGATGTCAGATGTGTGGTTGCCATGCTAGGAATTCTTATAGTCTCCAATGTAATCAGGTGAGAGCTATTCTAAAAAAAATCTTAATGTCATGTAGGCAGATGTAGGATGAAAAAATATTATATAATTGCTAGATCATATCCAAACAGATTAGGTCCTGTCACTGAATTGTAGTTCATATTTTGCCAGCTGGGGCAGAGTGTAGACAAGGGGGCCTAGCAGGCCCCTGTTTTTTTTTTTTGTTTTTTTTTTAAATAGGTCCTATTTACTTACCGATCTTTGCTCCAGCTCACAGCCTCCTGTGCTTCCCATTTTGCAGATTCGGCTGTGAACAGGACTGGGGATCGGTAAGTGAGGCCGCGGGCCCACGAACCCCATACATGCTGTCATTATATTCTGGGGTCTTTTCAGTCCCCAGAGTATAATGATCATTGGGCCAGGGGAGGTGAGGAAACATAAAAAACAATGTTACTTACCTCTCCTACACTCCGGAAGGCTTCGGGCCTGTTTGGTAACATCACAGGCCATCGTCATTATGCACCGCGCCGCCACCCTGGGTCAGGTGACGTCTGGTCCAATGTTGAAGAGATCTGCGTGGAGTGCGGCAGAGCCAGGGAGAAGAAAGTAACTGTGGTTTTTTATGTTTGTTTCCTCCCCTGGGGCTCCGATCATTATACTCTGGGGTCTTTTCAGACCCCAGAGTATAATAATTGTCCATGGGTGGCCCACAATGGGCCATAATACTGTGTGTCGGAGCCACTATTGTACATAATACTGTGTGTGTAGGGGAACTATGGGACATAATAGTGTGCGCAGGAATGCGGTTTGTGTGGGGAGGGATATCAGGGGGCTGGGAGCCCCATGTCATGTTTGTCTTGGGGCCCCACCATTCCTAGTTACGGCACTGGGCATGTTCAAACTCAAGCTGATAGGAAAATCATTCTGCTACCTCATTTTAGAAGCTAGAAGTTTCAATGGAGGCAAATATAAATTTATTCTAGACCTAGTCCTGAAGTCTACTGTAGAGTGTAATCTAGTATTGGCCACAGCTTCTGTAGACTGCCATAGGATTAATATATATATAATTTTATATTAATTTTATATATTTTTTTATAGGCATATAATTTTCTTATAGGCTTCTCTAGTGGATAATCATTTAAAGAGGACCCTCACCAACTCCATTTCTATATATCTTTCACTATAAATTCTAGCACAGTTGGAATTTCTTCTCTAGCCCCCACCATTCCTGAGCAAGCAGTACAGTTAGATAGAATTTCTGCTTTCAGGTGTGTGGCCCTGGCTGGATAAGACCAAGAGAGGTCGCCCACCTGACAGTAGATATCATAATTTTGCTGGAAATAACAGAAATAACTGCACTAAAATGGTAGTGGCTATAGAAAATTTTCAACTGCACCAGAATCAATGGAGTGGCACCTTTTGAAGGATGCAAAGAGTTGGAGTTGGTGGAGGTGGGGAATGGTTATTTTTGAGACTGTTCAACATCCAGTACCTTCAGGAGTAACAGAATCATCCAGTTTCAGACAACTGGACATGTTTTTTAGTATCATGTAAATTATTTTAGTAATTCCAGTGCATCAGATGTTTTCTCTATGAAATACATAAAAGCTGTATGTTTTGGGGGGTACTTGGAGATTGCAGTTGAGAAACACTGGTTTAGAAGTGCACTTTTTATATCATGAAAAGCGTAACAAACATTTAATGGTGTAAGAATTATTATATTATTAATTAGTAAAATAAAAACTATAAAATAACTAAAGCTTGTCATTAAGGGTAAATGTCATTAGAAGATGCTATTTTGGACACAATTTGTGTGTTTGGAGGGTGTTATATTGGATATACTGCAGCAGTAATACATTGAATGGGTTGAAAACAATATAGTCTATTACTATGGGTGTAAATGAAAAAGGAAATAGATATTGTGTAGTCCTGCAATACTTCTTAGATGTGACCACCTGGATCAAAGAAACAGCGCACTTAAGTACCCTTGTCAAAAAGAACATGAAATAATGAGATGGATGAGGTTATAATGATGGTGACCAATTAGCATGGCTTTAAATGACAATATATTTTATACCGTATATCTGTAGACTAAAGTAGTGATACATATGTAACAACACTTGAAGTGTATGTAAAACATTGTAAGTGTATGCACATTTCTAGCAGTATGGAGGTTGTCCCCGCAGGCTGAGATTCATGGATCAAAAGTAAGGTTAATGCAAATGTGAAATGTTTTCTGGGCACGATAGTGGGTGCTCTGCAGGGGCAGACATCATTATCAGTGTGTCATATACACAGCAGGATTCTACAGTATCTGCGTATTATAAATGCAATGACATAAATGAATGTTTCCAGAGTCTGTGTCTGCATATGTAATAACAGGTCTTGTCTTGCTACATATAGGTGACTGGACAATGTCTATGTAGAGAGGGCTTTGGTGGTCAACTCTGCACTGAATGTCCGGACAGGATGTATGGATCTCTACTGTCTGGATGTCGAGGTTTGTATCACCTACATGATGTCAGTAATGAGAATACATTTATGCTGCATCTTAAAAGTTCAGTTTAAAGGATAGGTTTCCTATCTGAATGAGTAATATACGCAAATGAAGGAGAGCTTTAAAATATAATGATTTTTGTTATCATGTTCACATAGAAGCATATTTACGCCTGCCCTAGTTAAGATCATATAGGAATGTGTTATATTATCATAACAGCAATGTTAACAATACAGTTACATATTATGACTATACTGAGTGCTTGTTGGTTCTCTGCCCATTAGAAAAGCCTTTGCTGCAAGTATATGTAATTGGTGACGTTGTATCATGCAGTACATGAATGTCATGTTTTTTATGCCATTATTTTTGTGTTATTTGAATGTAGAATGCAACTGTGACCTCCAAGGAACACTTGAAAATGTTTGTGATAAGGCAACTGGGAAATGCTTGTGTCGACCAGGATTTGTGGGAGAGCGGTGTGATTCTTGCCAAAGAGGCTACACTGATACATTCCCCAACTGTAAGGCCTGTCATTCCTGCTTCCAGTTTTATGACCATGAGCTTCGAGTTTTGAGCACACAAATGCAAACTTTTCGGAACGCTACTGCTGGACAGATAGGGAAATTTGATGTGGACTTTGGACCTCGAGTGACTAGTGTTGAGGCTGAACTTGAGCATATCCAGAGACAGTCTGATGGATCTGGTATCGTAGATGGTGATCTCTCACTCATGGAGAACCATCTAACAAAAATGAGGTACATATTATTTATTAATATTATGTATGTGCTAGAGCTAATCGTAATGTTGAGCAATTTCTGTGTAATAGATCATAGATATAGATACCCTCAATAAAAACACCAATAACAAATGTATAAGGTTGATATAGAAGGACATTAGAGAAAGGTGTCATATGCAACACTGCTGCTATTTGGAGATATTCACTGCACAGAGCCACATTATTTAGGTATACTTGTACTACAGAGATGAATGTGGTGTTGTATTGTATGGTATCACTGTGGCTCCATATTACAGAAACAGCTCCCCCCCCTCCTTGCTAGATGTAGAGCTCAATAATACAATATCTGATATACTCTCTCTCGCTCTCTCTCTCTCTCTCTCTCTCTCTCTCTATATATATATATATATATATATATATATATATATATATATATATATATATAAAATATCTGTTTTCATATGGAAGTACCTTCATATATATAATTTTCGTGCTATTTTTTGGTATGCCCAAGTGCTTGACTCTAAAAGAAAGCAGCAACACAAAATATTCATCAACCACACCAAAACGCCAAAACTTTTATTTGTTACAAATGAAAGTTTATTGGTGGCAGTACATGTAGATACTAGTTACCCTGGACTAGATAGGTTTTCCGCTTCTTAGCAGATTGGATTTAGTATAATACACGTATGTCTGTGAAATCACAGGTGGTTTATACATACAAGATTAAATGATTTTAGCTATTATTTGTTTGTTACTACTCTCCTAGATAGCGCTTCTGTGCTTTTACATTTGCTTAGGTGACCCCCAGTATCAGTTCCACAGTTATGTGAATATTTAGGTATCCAATAATTGTCGTAATTTCCAACAACAAATGTTCTTTCTTGAATTTAACAGGGGAGACATGGAGCGACTAAATCCGAACCAGCAGTGGGTGGATGGCTTTGGTTCCCTTTCAGCTGACGTGAACTCCTTGAGGTTTGATTATAACAACGTTAATGAACTTTACCAGAGGAAAATGACCCAACATGGGAACAGCATCTCTACAAATGCCTTAGGTAGGCTGTCTTTCGCCTGACCTTCCTGATAACAAAATGTAAACTTCTCACACAAGGTTTGATTTATTCCTTAAATGCATTTTGGTTTTAGGTGTATTCAGTACTATTAATGCAGCCTACCAGTCATCACTAGCGACGGCCGAGAGGGTGGCAACGGCTCAGTCAACTGTATCCCAATCACGAGAAAGCAGGAGGGGAGTAAATGGTCTTGAAGGAAAGACACGAGAAGCAGTATATGACCTGGAGACACTAAAAGATGAGCTGTCCTATCCAAATCTTACTCCGACCATCAACAGGGTAATTGTTCACATAATTATTTAATCACGTGGAGCTGTGTATTATATGCAATATTGGTGGTATTTCTTACATTATATTTTTCATAAAATACCAATTTCTATTATTATGACAGCTATATAATTATCCGCTAAACCTGTATAGTAAAACAAAAAAACCTTATTGTCATAGTTGTATTATGAATTTGTGGTTCAGAAGAATATCTATTATTGGTCATATATGGCCTGATTTTTGGACTGAAATGAAAACTGAGCAAGAATCAGACATATAAGAATTACCACTTCCTCCCAGCATATTCACCTGCTAACTCCACATTACAGAGTTTAACAACATACCTTTGTTATATATGTCAATTTTGTAGAGAAAACATTTGGTTGATTATGCTTGGGGGAAGTAGTAGACTAGTACAAGGTGTCATGCTATAGGTAGACGTCTCATTGAACATCTATATTGTAATCTGCAGATTCAGTAATGAATTTGATATCAATCTTTTTAGCGCCTATTACAAATGATTATTTTTCATTTCCCATAAATCTGCCCAATTTGTTACAGAATACGATATTTAATATGAAATGCTAGATAACACTGACTCATCTGAAAACTTTATGTAGATCTGCGAGGGTGTAAGAATAGAACCCTGCACACCCGAAAATTGTCTCGGCACTGTGTGTCACAGGAGTAATATGACTTGCTTGGTTGGAGCCAATTGTAGAGGGGCATTTCCTTTGTCCATGAATGCGCTGAGGAACACAGAGAAAACTGCCAAAGATCTGCAGGACCTGAATAGTCAACTGCTGAAGAACACGCAGATGGTAAATAATGCTATGCAATCCTTTACTTATTGTAATACAATGTTCTAAGATTATATATATAATAATTAGAGATGAGCGAGTAATATCCGATCGAGTAGGTATTCGATCGAATACTACAGTATTCTAAATACTCATACTCGATCGAGTACCACTCGCTATTCGAATGGAAAAATTCGATGCAGAACCAGCGTTGATTGGCCAAATGCTATACAGTCGGCCAATCAACGCTGGTTCTTCTCCTACCTTTAGAAGTCTTCTCCGTGCAGCTTCCCCGCGGCGCCTTCCGGCTCTGAATTCACTCTGCCAGGCCCGCGCTACAAGAAAATGGTCGCTTTGACTGTAAGTGGCCATTTTCTTGTAGTGCGGGCATGCGCAGTCAGCTCTGCCAGGCCCGATGCCTAACAGAGTGAATTCAGAGCCGGAAGATGCCGCGGGGACGCTGCACGGAGAAGACTTCTTGGAGAATCCAGCCCGACCCTCACTCGTGGACTTAGTAAGTTCAATTTGATCGAATGTTGCCTACCCCTGAAACGAGAATTTTTCCCCCATAGACTATAATAGGATTCGATATTCGATTCGAGTAGTCGAATATTGAGGGGCTACTCAAAAGGAATATCGAATATTGAGTATTTAACTACTCGCTCATCTCTAATAATAATGTCTTATTCATGAAGTTATTCATATCTTAAGATATACAGTATCATAGGTAAAACCTGTTCCACTGTCTCCTAAAATTATCTCCACATTCTTGAAATACTTTACACAGTTACAAATATTAAGGAAATATCTACTAAGTCCTTGAAAAATCTTCTCAATTTATGTTCATTAACATTTCAATGCTCTCCCGGCCTTAGTTCAGCTACTGAATGAAAAACTGCACTCAAAATTGCTTGTGTGTGATTTCAGCTCAGGGAGTTGGAGATGTGCTTTAAGATGTCAAGTTATGGAGATGATGTAAATCGGTTACATTTTATTTGGAATAAAAAGTGTCTTTTCTTGTACATTTCATAATAAATCAGTCACATTAATAGATTAGCTTTTCTTCTTATTTCCATACAAATAGCTATATATGCTCACAAATATTATGCATACATGTAAAGATTTGACAGTGAGTGCTGAAGTGGCAACAAGACATTGAGTGATGAATAATTCTATTAAACGTTTACATTTGCTTTTTGGTACAATGAATACTTGCACCTAGATTAATCTCCAGATTACACCAACATTTTTGAAAAAAAGACATGGTGCGCACATCCCAGTATTATACGTCGATCTATGTTGGTCAGCAAAATCTACAACATGAACATAAGGTTCTTAGTATACATTTCGATAAGGGTGTATAAATCCAGTAGCCACTTAACAACATGGTGAGTCCCTGCTCTAGTGCAGCGTGTTTAGCAACTACAGCCGCCTGCGCAGGAGACTTCATAAGGGATTTACCTACTGGTTCTCAGTCCATTGACCACATGTGGTGCTGTGTCTGTGCAGTGCGGTGTCCCAGAGCATGGGAGCTTAGTCTGGCAGTGGGGTGCTGTTGGGTTGCTGGGTCACTTCTCCTGTGGGTATTGTGCTGCAGTGGTGGCACTTGTCATGCGATACTGCATACAGTAGAGTACAAACCCACTATACAGAGGTCACCGTGAAATGGCTTATAAACCTTGATCAAAGTGTAAATTAAGAATCTTGTTTTCTTTTTTGTAGATTTTGCTGATGAGCATAGATCATATATAATATTGGGATGTGCGGTTCATTTCTTTTTTTCTTTAAAATGTATAATCTACAGCTGCTTGATGGAAACTTTGTGATTAACTTATTTTTGATGTCTTGTAACATAAAATGATTGTATAACATGGACATCCCTTTCAGGCTATGTATTCTATTGAAAAACTCACTTGAGTTCTGTAATGTCTGTTCAATAGATAAAGGAAGCTGAAACAACATCCAATAAAATCAAGGATAGCGCCCAACAACTGTCCGAACAAGTGACCCGGACAAGAACCCGCATGGAACAGGATATTGGAAGCACCAGGCAGTTTATAAAGCAAGTCAGAGACTTCTTGACAGGTAAGCAAGGTATCTCCTTGGATAAATTTGTCCTTTTGCTGTAAAGAACAGATGTCTATATATACAACATACTGTAGTAACTAGTGGATGTTTTATTACCCACTGTTAAGAATAAAACCATGATCAGAGGCGAAACACACTAGACGTATAGCCTGAATGTTCTGCACGTTCAGGTATTACCAGCACAGACTGCTTAATCAGACTACATGTCTGAGCAACAAGCCAAGCTGCTGACTTCACAATGTCAGCTTATCATATTAATAACTGGGATTACTTTCATGAGCTAGATCATGTCTCCTCAGTAGCAGACAAGCACTCTTATTCCTTTGGAATGCCATAAATTACATATGTGGTGCTGCATTGTACGGTTTGACTTTGTGAACTGTGAGGTTCATGTTCCTTCCGACTCATATTAAGCACGTAATGCAGATCATTGTGGAGGTTTTTTAACACTTCTTGTTTTCATTGAAATCCCGCTGATCTTTCGCTGGTGAATTGAACACAGACATTAGATGTCGGTTCTCACAGCCTACGCCTTTCTCTGCTCTGACTCATTAGCACAAACTTTGGCAGATTAGAAAGAGCGGCGGCTTCAAGGAGGTTATCGGAACACTCGAGGATCAATTTACACTAATAATGCTGTAATTCCTATGGCTCTTGTTTTTCTTGGTGTTCAAAAACTTTATTGGCAACATGATGTTTTATAAGCTGCAGGCTGGGGACTGCGATCTCCTAGTACTGGTCAATGACAAAACAGGAGCAGAAGTGTCTTAGCAGAGCTGGCAGCCATACTGCAATTCCATCTATATTTGGTTGGTCACGTTGTAAACAATTGGGTTAACACATTGGGTTTCATATAAGAAGCCACTGTTTTATTTCTAGAATTACATTTGCTGCATTGCAGGCTACATTGATGTAATACAATCCAGAAGAAACCTTGATAAAGTGAGTTAAGCTTGTGTGTCATGGGCCACTCCTTGATCTTTTTGCTCCTGGATCATTCATTGCCTCGGAAATCAGCGATATTATATACCACTAGAAGGCAGACAGTGCACTGAATTCTATGCCTGGGTGTTTTAGACATTGGTGCCGCTAGTTATGGCATCGATATCCCTTTGCTGTTAGAAGGGTAGGCCTTACTGCTCAGCATCATCACTGGACTGTGAGGAACGTCCCCCTGAAAGTACTCTTCCATAGCCTTGTACTGTCAGGGGGGCTGTTCCTCATGGCCCAGCGATTAGGCTAAGCTGTAAGGACCTTCTTTCTGACAATGGAGGGATCTCTTGTACCCGGGTACATATTGGTACCTGAATCACCAATTTCAGAGGACATAAAAGGGTCTTTAAATGAAATTCCCCTAAACAAAATATGTGTAGAACAGATAATAATTGTGGTGTACAGTGTTTGTGTCTGACATACTGGCCACACAGTTCACCTGGGGTGTTTTGAATCAGAACCTGAGGCGGAAACCGGGTAGCCGCGACTGAAAGCCGATGCACTGTACCGGCATCCAGCCACGCATTCTGCTCCGGAATAGGCCCAATGAATGGGCCTAGTCCAGAGAAGGGAGTGTCTTCAGGCCGAATCGCGAGGCGACTCGGCCTGAGGAATAAGCATCTCTCTTCTTTTTTCCAGGAGCCGAAAGACCTGAGTGGCTCCCATTGATTTCAATGGGAGCCATCTTTTTGGTCAGGGTTTTGAGGCGGATACGGCCTCAAAACCCTGACCAAAAAGCTACGTGTGAACTTACCCTTATATTTCTCTAGGTGAGCATAAGCTTTCAAGAATAAATGATATTTCTGTGTGCTGAACATTAGGTTTTACTTCTTGCATGAATTACTGTTATAGTTTCCAGTGAGAGTCACCTGGTTTGGCTTTCAGATAATACTACAGTACATGGAGAGATCATAGTCGTGCCAGGTATTACTGTCAGATCAGTAGAGCTTCAGACAGGCTTTAAAAACTACGCCACTGGCAGCTTGTAAAGTACACTGTGATCCTATAGGACACTGTTGTGGAGGACAATTTTATAGTACAAGGACAGGACATGATGTCTGGTATAAGTATACAATTATGATACAATATACAGCACACATTGCCATAGCTGAGCTGTATTCAAATATAACTAGTAGTATAACGTTATGGGATGAAACAATGTATGCTAAAGCATATCCATCTGTGACATGTAGAGAATACTTTAACTTGTCAAAAATAAACATGTATCTTCTTACTGATACAGAAGTGTGGGTGGTTAGAAAATGGTAAATGTATCTATTTTTCCATAGGGCAGGCTATGCTGCCATCTAATATGAACTGCTGTTTCATGTTATGCATTAGGGAGAAAGCAGTAGTGTGAGGTTACAGTATAGGAACATCAATCATTGACCACAGACGGTTTTATGACTCTCCAACTGAAGCTTTAGTTTATTTAAGTTCTGTCAAAAAATATACCTTGACAATAATGGCGGCAATTAAACCGGCGGCGTCTTAAGGCTAAGCTCACATAGAGATTTAGTGATGCAAGAAAGCACAACTGGAAAAACGTAAATTTCTGTCTGCAAAAGTGAACTGGGTGATTTTATCTTTATCATTTTTATCGCAAGCACATGTAATATTTCTGGAATATATAGGTGTGACAACGATGCAGTTTTTCCCAATATAAGACTTTTACATCTGTAAGTTTTTGCCAAACTTTGTCACCAGCAGTATTTGGCTTATACTGTGTGTTATTGCTGAATGTGTGCTAATAACCACGTGATCAATTGTGATCATTGCATGGACACAGCACGTAGGGCACATAGGCCGTGTTTGTCATACTTTGTAAAGGGAGTTCCCATGTGCGGTCCTATTGTGGTTTTGCCACAATTTCTTTTTGTTTAGTTTTTTTGGGTGGGGGATGCATTGAATATCTGAAAATGTTAATAACAGGGTGGCCAGAGTGGTTTAAAAAACTGCATCAACCTATCCTAAATGTGTGTACACACCTTGATTCTGCTGATTGTGTTTGTACTGCTTGTATCATTTTGCATTTCTGTGTGTCCTTAGAACCTTTCACAGATCCATCCACCATCCAAGAAGTCAGTGAGTATGTGCTATCACTCAAGCTACCAGTTGATGCTACTTCCCTTCAGAGGAAACTGAATGAAATACGTAATATAGCGGGAAAGTTACCAAATGTGGATGCTGTGCTATCACAAACAAAGGAAGATATTGCCAAAGCAAAGAAACTGCAGAATGAGGCTGAAGAAGCCAGGTATGTCCAGCAAGATGTACTAAAATATGATGGCAATAAAATTGAATTAATCCAGTGAAAGGCAGAACAAACAGTATACTAAGTGCAGTATATTCACTTGTTCCATATGTAATTGTATCTGATCTACAATGGACCAGACAGTGAAGCCTAGCAAAATACATGTTAATAAAGATGAGGACATATTCTACCAATATGTCATCACTGCTGGTAGGAAAATCCCTTTAAGATGCCATTACACTTAAGATAGTTGTCAGACATGGCTCTTATTTTTTCTGGCAGACACCAGGATTGTGGAAGTCAAGCTTTTCCTGTACAAATGATATGACTAATGTCATTGGTGTTTTTTGAAAATCATGTTAACTTATCTTAACTTAATAGTTTGCTCTGCTGCAAGTCAATGAGTGCTATTTGCAGAACTGTGACCTCTTCACTTAAAGAGGACCTTTCACCACTTCTAAGAAGTCCAGCTCTTTACATAAGTTAATAGTTGCTGATCCACTGATTCCAGCACAGTTGGAACTTTTTATTTACCCCCCTCCGCTCATAAGCAATCAATACTGTTAGTTTTGGTGCCTGATATGTACTGTCAGGAGGGTGGTGTCAGGCAGGCGCAGATAAAGGGATTGTCCCATCTCAACGATCCTATCTATACTGCTAGTTTATGTGGATTTAAGACTTTTACTAAATACATTGCTTAAGCAAAACTGCTTTGTTTGGCTACTATCTGAGATTCTTCACTTCATTGTTTACACTGTGTTTCCATAACCACGGACCTGGGGATGGTCTTATCTCTCCTCCCAGGACAAGAGATGTAGCTCACTGCTCTCAGGGAAGGAAGGGGGAGCTGAGTACTCCGTGGTTGTATTTATGAGCTGTTTATTTCCGGCTCTTCCAGTTATCAGTCGGCTAATTTAATTTTGCTGATAAGGGCTGAGACAGGGAATCCATTAAACACAGACCTAAAAGTCAGTATATTGTAAACTGACTCTTGGTCCTGTAGCATGTAAATTTGGAATACTCATCACCTAACAAATCCCACTCTGCTACATCAGCTTCATATTGTGCATCTTTCAGTGATAATGTGCTCATTTATTTACAACCATCCCTCATTACTGACTGCAAATGTGTACTACTATGAAGACAGATAGCAGAGCTGGCTTTGTTTGTGAGATAGCAAGTGAAACCCCCTCCACCAATTCACAGAGAAAACCAGGAAGTGAACAGAGCACACAGCCTGCATGGTGGTGAACAAGCGAGTTGGGAATACCCCTTTAAGGGGTGTGATTTTGAGCTCTGACATTGGCTGCAACTAAAGGCTCTCTGAATCACACCGTCCTTCCTGACACCACCCTTCTGACATTACAGAGCTTAAATAGCACATCAGACACCAAAACTAACTGCGCTTGTTGCTCGGGTAAGGTGGACTCTAGAGAAATAATTCCAACTGTGCAGAAATGAAAGGAGCATCACTTGTTAACAGATGTTAAGATCTTGAATCAGTGGAGGTGGTGAAAGGTCCTCTTTAATATGCTATAATTTCATTTGGTGGCAAACCTTTTTCAAGTTGTCTATACACGGTGCTCGGTTAGCCAGCACATATGCTAAAGTTGGAACGATACAGAGAAAGATTAGCATGGCCCCTGAATAAGATGTCTATACACATAACAAATGTACGGCTATATCCTAAAATTCACCTTGCACAATCCTTGTCATCTTGGGTTATCTTGGATGGCAGATAACAGCAGACAAGTAAACTGCTCCTGTACCAGGTCCTGGTAACAGTTATCTAATGTATATGGCTAGGTTGAAGTGACCAGATAGATACAAAGGCAGTGGAGTCCCAAAGGCCAGTGTCGGATGAGAACTACACAGTCAGGTTAGAGGCACAATAGTCCAATCATGTTATTTTAGGGGTGTGGATCAATATGGAGTCCTGAATGATGAGTTTCTTTATCTTACAAACCTCCTTAGGAACAAAGCAATCAATGTTGAAGAAAATGTGGACGATGTTGTTGACAATATTAGGCAAGCAAGAAAAATCCTCCAGGAAGCAGAAGATAAAATCCGTGGATCAAGCACATCTTTACAGCAAATCCAGGATCGTATGCAAGAGGTGAGCTTATATCCTTTTTATATGATATTATGTACACTCATAGTGACAGAGGAAAGTCCTTGCAATAACTATTATAAGTTAGAACTAAATCCAGTTTTCATTAGGATTATCTCTGTTTTTGTCCAGAGCTATTGGTGCTTGAGAATTTTTCAGGTTATGTTTTTAACTGTTCATCTACATCCAAGACGACAAAGTTTTATGGTGAAATAATATTTTTGTTCTGCATGAAACTGACCAGTATGAATTATCATTACAGATTGAGCAAGTTATAGTCCCTGTAGAAAGGGGATTGACAGATGTACGTGATCAGCTTCAGATCTTTACACAGAGAGTGGAGAAATTGCGTGAAAAAAACGCAGAAAGTCTACAACAGGCTGGTCGGGCCAAGCAAGCAGCCGAGGGAGCTCATAGCAAAGCTATGGATGCACAACAGGTATTGACAGGATTTAATGTATGGATACTTGTACAGTCAAGTATACTTGGAAGATCCAGGTTTCACATGATCTATTTTTACACCAACTCATGGATAACATCACAGACCCATCTTTGCATCCACTGATAACAATAGATGATATCACAGCTTATCTATTCTGCTTCCCTGCACAGATCATGCCAATAAAACTCTCCCATTGATCTCAATGAGTTGGCTCCAGTCAATTACTGCCTATGGCCTATTGCTGTTGGCAGAACAGAGGAGAAGCTCAGGCAAAATGTCAGCCCCATAATCCTGTCCCAAAAATAGATTTTAAAAACTCTGCATTTAGATGATTAAAATCAGAAGAAAGTGATATTTCATTTTAATAAATAAAGAAATGGCGATACATCTCTTGTCACATCACAGATTAGATACAGTTAGAACAATCTCTCTGTTGTTTAGGTATTAGGGATCTCTGATTATTTCTCTTACTTGATTTCTGTGTAATAAACAGTATAATATCTTTTGTGTAGGGTTTCAGTGTCATCCAGGAAAAATATGCCTTGTTAAAGAACCGCTTAGGCCAAGCATCCAGTCTTGGTGCCCAGGGACAGAAAGTTACAAATATCAAGATGGAGGCTGATCAGCTTTTTAAAGAATCAGGAGGAATGCTGAAAAGGATGAATGGTAAGAGAAACCTGTATATCCCTATGGCTACAAGGCAAAATGTGCATCCTACACTGTTACCGGCTCTATTAATAGCTTATATACTGCAGGGCTACAATCTGTCAGAACCAAACAGTTGTTTACTATGGGAGCACCATGCTGAATGGCACCGTCTAAAATCCTTCTGCTTTCACATTCATCTAAAACCTGCCCACACATTTTTATAAGCATCTGAGAGTCGTAGCAATATGTTCTTTCTAATAGCCATAGGCCTTCTGTTCTCTCTGAAACTAAACAGTCTGGTATGAAAGGAGCTGCAAATTGTGCTATTCATATGCTATTAGGTAAACTGCTCTACATTAAAGGAGCAATACTTAACTACCTATCACTGGATACAATATAAATGTTATATTGAGGGACCTGAACCACTGAGACCTCCAACTCAACATGAGAACTGTAGTCCTCAAGCTCCCCTGTGAATGGAGTGGTAGTTTGCATATACAACCAACCATTCAATTACTTCTTTAGGATCAATGGAGTGCTGTACATGGCTATTGTCATCAGTCCCATAGAAGGAAATGTAGTTGTTGTAATACATGTGGACTATTGCTACATACACACAGGGGATATCAGTGATTGTGAACAGTGGAGGTCCCTAAAAGTGGTACCTAAATGTGATCAAACATTTATCCCCCTATACTGTGGTTGGTTTTCATGGGAAGACTTACACTCCTCAACATTAAAATTGCAACACGAAGAAGGAAAAGACTTGGTATTATGGAAGTCAATAGACCTGTTAATGGTATGCAAATTATTAAAAAATGGAAACAAATTATTCAGTATCGCGTATGAGCACAAATACACAGACCTTCATGGCTAAATATGTTATCTGTGAGGTTATTAATGGTTGTCTGAGGAATGTTATGCTCTTTTTGCAGTTGTAGACCAATGGCCTACATTTGGCCAGGCATTATTCTGTTGAAAAATGGCTTCTGGAACATTTTGGAGTAACCACTGATTTCATGACCAAATCAACATAATGCCAAGCTAGGGTACCTAAAGTGAACACTAGAAGGGTCAGTTTACCATACATTATTCTACACCACACATAATCCCAGGAGTGGGACCGGAGTGACATTCCCTTGTGAAGACCACTACCTGATATTGACTATATCTCCAGACCTATCACTGACTATGATCAAGTCCAAGGCAAAGTGTGACTCTGCTGTACTGCTGTGCATCATGATAGCCTTGAAGAGTTGTGGTGTGCAGTCAATGGAACAATTGTAGCTGGACACCTGACTCATAATGTAATGGAAATGCCTTCTGATGGTTTATGTTGACACTGTTTGTCACTGTAGATTTGGGAGGTGATATCCAATTTTGCTTGCAGTAAAGAATGGATTAATATGTGCCACTCTTACAATCAGCACCTCTTGCTGTCATCACGTTCTTCATTGTTCTCCCAACTATTAGGACATGCAGTGTTGAACGTTGTTGAACGCTGCTGACATCTTGTCCTAGAAACGTAATGATCTGCCAGAGAGATGGTTTCTCTGTTCAAGGATTCTGTCCCTCCCAGTTTGTGGCAATAACTGACATGTCGATAAACAGGAAGTATTACACAATCATCCCACACCATCTGATTTTTGAGGTTTGATGTAGATAAAAAATCTTTGCTTTCAATATGGCTTTTAGGCCCCTCCTACATGCCACAGATCATTAGTGACACCAACTACTTTCATGGTTTGTACACCCTTACTGCTTGACTTTCTTCTTGTTGCAATTTCAATGCGGAGGAACAGATTTGTAATGGATCTATCACATGCATCCTTTTTTTTTTTTTTTTTGGTGGGGGGGCTAAATTCTTTATTCAGTTTTAAACTAAGAAGTAAAGGGTACAAAGAGAAAAGGGTGAGGGGCAATATAGTGGTACACCAATAGAGGTGCGTATAGTTTTCTGCTGGCATGAATTTATCCAGTTCAATTATTGTAATACCTGCTAAAATGTGCACATAGAAGATTAATTGCAGCAAACAGTGGTGAACCCAGCACATTCATGATGGCTTCTATAACAATTCTGATCTGTATACCAGTGTGCACAGAACCTTAAACACATGTAGTTTGTGTATTCTCATATTTTAGATTTGAAACTTGTATTTAGTTACATATTTAGCTTCAGGACTCAAATGAAATGTGTCGGAAAAAGGGAAAAATGTAATGACAACAGCTTTGTTTTGTTTTCCACATACTTGTTTCTTGTATTAGGGGATAATTACACTCCTTAGGGAGGAGTGTGCACCTTCGCAGGCATATGGAGTGTTATTAGCCTTTTTCGCTCCGCTGGGGGATTATGGGAAAAATATGCAAATCTGTTTTCCAAGATGTAAATATGAAAACAGTGCATCTGCCCTCTAGTGACAGCCCCCTTAAACATCACGACTTTTTCAACAAGTCCTTATTCTATGATGTGAGGTTTAGCCAAGTCAGTTCCCAGCTGTGGACAACGCTGTTTCAATCTGTTGGATCTCTTCAACACAGCGTAGGGATACTGGTTTGGCAGAGTGAGAGACTATGGACCTGAATTAGGGGATAATTACATTCCTTAGGGAGGAGTGTGCACCTTCACAGGCGTATGGAGTCTTATAAGCCTTTTTCGCTCCATTGGGGGATTATGGGAAAAATATGCAAGTCTGTTTTCCAAGATGTAAATAGGAAAACAGTATCCCTACGCTGTGCTAAGGAGGGACAACAGATCGTTGAAAAAGTCGTGCATGATGTTGAAGGGGCTGCCACTAGAGGGCAGCAAGCAGAGGCACTGCTTTCCTATTTACACCTTGGAAAACAGATTTGCATATTTTTCCCATAGTTTCTTGTAGTTCACTTTATTTACTTGTCTAAATGCTAAGAAGAAATACCAACTGATATGTCAGTGCAATAAGACTATTTTATTATTAGTCGTATAATAGCTGTGTGCATAAAATATTGGTGCAATTTGGGGAAAGAAAGGGAAATATTTGCAAGCAGGTAAATCATGATGCTGGTTTTGCCAATATTTTAGTTTGGTTTTCTCTTACAGAAATTGAAGCTGAGCTTCGAGGCGGCCAGCAGTCTGTGATGAAAAAATTTTCTGAGCTGCAGGGCTTGGAAGATGAGGTCAGGAGCCTCCGAGATGACATTCGTACTAGAGCTGCTTATTTCGCAACCTGCAGGGATTAACAAAGATTTCCACTTGTCTGTATCTGAATTTTACTTGATTATTCTTCCAGTTTCTGCTTGCTTACAAATGGCCAGGTCAATATTTTATGGGTGACTTTTTAAAATTTTTAACACATCATGAAAAGGGAACATAATCCTTCCATTGCTCCATTTTTGATCCACTTTTGACGTTTACTTCAAAAACAGCATTATTGTTATTTATTTTAGCGTACCATTGCCCCATGGTCCTGAACATTTGAGGGTTTACATACAAGACACAACTATTACAATTTTATTTATTTGTGTAACTAGTGGTCAGTCCAGAAGCCATAAGCAACCTTATGGCTTCTGGGCCACGTTACAGGAAATTTAGCTGGTCCTTTGCAGCTTGTGACACGGGATACCAGGGCTATGGAATTCAGAAACCAAACTCTGACACTATTTCTTTTTTTACTGTCTGACATTATATATATATATATATATATATATATATATATATATATATATATATTTCCACAATTAAAATGTCTAAACATTTCCAAATCCCAAAAATAAAAAAAATTGATTATTAAATGTATTGCTTTAATACATTATTGAATATAAATAATATGTTATATTTTTATTTTGAAGCCCAAGCTGGAGTCGGTATGTTTTTATCATCTCCAGCTTCACCAAAAATTCCAACCCCAATCCCACAGCCTTGCAGTATACATCCATAAAATCATTAAGTGCCATTTCTTACTTATGACAGCAAAGTAAATTTACTTTGCAGTCATTTTGGAGCAGATGGGGACACTTTTGTCAAAAACTCTTTATCTGGCCCAAGCTATACAAGAAAAAATATTATATTAGACTGTTACATTACATATCACCTTGGAACAACATTCTGGCCAGTGGCAGTGGCACCTATGTACCTGCCTTCATATACTTTGTGAGCACAAAAGAAATCTAAAATGGTCCTACTGAACACATGCTGTTAAGATTGACTTTCCTATCATCCCAACTTACCAGCTACACATCCTTATCTGTGCTATGCTGTGCGCTGTTCTATACATATCTTATAAACTTCAAAATCGTCACTGAGAGGTATTGTTTTATGTTTACCTGCCTATCCATATTAGATAAGCCGGCTGAGATCAGGCAATAGCTGTCTGCTGAACTAAGTCTATGTTTAAAAACGCGAAAATATTTCATTGGTTCTCACATAAACAGCAACAAAATAATAACTACACGTGTATTGGAAGTATGTTCATACTCATATTTTACATTACAAGCCATTTTTATTGTTTTGTTATTATTTGTCGCAACATTTTCGGATCGTGTAAAGTGACTTCATTCCTTGTTGTTGTGTGATTGTCAATGCAGATTGGTTCACACATTTATTTAACATTATAATGTTTATGTTCGTATACATATTTATTTATATTATATACTGTGTATGACTTTGATAGAAAAATAAAGAAACCATGCATTACATTACATTAGTCTCTTTTACTTTGAAGTGTAATTCCTGTGTCACTTTCTTTATTGTTTAATATAATATTTATATGATCTGTCCACTACAACCGTATTCTGTAATGTGTCTTGCCAGGATGTGGCAGTTTCCAAAAAGGAGGAGGTCACTTCAAGTATCTGTATCTTTAATTCTATAATGTCTGGTGTTGGATTTCATATTCTGCCAGTTCTAGCTATAACAAAAACAGAGATAATACTAGCAAAAAATCCCTGCGGGAAAACTACGGCCGCAGTGTATTGCAGTTTTTCCCATAGCGCTTTTCACAGAAAGTTCACAGAGGTTTCCTCAGTGGATTTTCTGCTTCAATTATTAACCCCTTAGCGACCCTTGACGTAACTGTACGTCATGGGTCGCATGGGGATGTATGGAGCGAGCTCACACGCTGAGCTCGCTCCATACACGGCAGATGCCGGCTGTATCATACAGCCAGGACCTGCCAATAACAGCAGCGGTCGGTGCCCGAGCCGATCGCTGCTGTTAACCCTTTACACACTGCGGTCAAACTTGACCGCAGTGTGTAAACGGCCCCGGCGGCATGGGCGCCGCCATGTTTCGCCGATCGCCGCCCTCCTGAACGTCACAAGAGGGCGGTGATCGGTTGCTATGACAGCCGGAAGCCTATTGAAGGCTTCCAGGCTTGTCTCTGCCCGAGATCTATTAGACGATGCCAGAGGCATCGTCTAATAGAAGTGCTGGGATTTTCCTATTCACTGCAATACTGTAGTATTGCAGTGAATAGTATGGGCGATCAGACCCCCTAGGTTTCAAGGTACCTAAGGGGTCTGATCATAAATGTAACAGAAGAAAAAAAAAAGTTTTTAAAAGTATTAAAAAAATAAAAAAAATATAAAAGTTCAAATCACCCCCTTTTCCCTAGATTAGCTATAAAAGTAATTAAAGAACATTAAACATAAACATATTAGGTATCCCCGCGCTCCAAAATGCCCGAACTATT